>NC_071552.1:3413788-4140455 GCF_026979565.1 Vidua chalybeata | reverse complement strand
CCACAACTTATCACTCACTCCTGCTGCACCGAGTAACCACCCAGAAAGCAGAGGTGCTTAACAAGGCGTGTGGTTTATCGCAGTGTTCCCACATGGCTTAGGCACGCTTTGAATTGTAAATCCAGCAAGGGCTTAGTGATGATGGACACCTCGAGCAAGGAATATTTTTGTTGCTTTGGTGGGCAGGTGTTTAAATGCAGCTGCGTGGTTTTGTACTGCCTGTGCCTGACAGTGCATTAACTAAAATTACTGTATAGATAACATCGAGCGAGGCTGCAGCACAGGATGCTGCCAGCAACTTCTCCCAAACTCTCTCCTGGTCATCCTCTCACTTTCCCAATAACACAGTACCTCACCTCCTCTTCAGATTTCTGCCTAGAGCTTTCAAGCAGACATTGGGATGGAAGGAGATGGAAGGTCAGGCTTGGTTTTGAACTGTAGAAAGGAGATTTAATGCACAGAGTCGCCTATAAAGCTGCTTTTTTTCCTTCAGTATAGCATTTTAAAATGATTCAGATACCATGAGTCACAGTAACAAGCATGGGCTGGATCTCTTTAGCTGAAAAAAAAAAGAAAAATAAAGTGCCATAAGAATATGCTGTAGACTTCAGTGCCTTGTCCTGGATTCTATTTTGGAGAACTGATGACATTTGGGATTCAACCATATGTCTGGCTGAGTCTGCAGCACATACAGACCTGGTAGGTATTCAGGGAGGTTAGAACATAAAGATCTGGTAGGATCTGGGATTTTGCAGCCTATGGAGATCTGGTAGGAACTGGGAAATGCAGCACATATGGATCTGGTGGGAATTCAGGGATGTGGAACATACGGCTGTGGTGGGTGCCTGTGCTGTGGCACACATGGAGAGGGAATGCAATTCCAGCTGTTCTCCAAACCCTGGGTGCTGGGGCCTTTGAAGTGAGATTTACATAACACAAAGCCTTTGCTGCTTATTTGTGCTGGGCTGGAAGGAGCCTAAAGGAACACCTTTTAGAAGATTATTAAGCCTAATGATGATTTAACACAAAACAAAACAAAGAAACAACCCGTGCCAGCAGAGCAGGGTTCTAGAAGGGCATTCCTCTCTTGCTGTACAGTCTGTATGGTCAGTTCAGGTTTTTGTTTTGCTTTGCTGTCACCTTCTTTTAATTTAGAACATGCTTCTTGCAGTATTCTGCCACACAGAGAGGAATAAATCTGCCTTAGCAGTGATTTAAGGAGCCACATTGATCTCTGCCCATGGTCAATACATGTAATAATGTCAGAACCTCTCACACAGTCTCCAAGGACTCAGCTTCTGTCTAAAATTTGTTGTCATCCTGCTTTGTGCCTGAGGGACAGACCTGAATCTCTTGTGTTTAGTGGGTGAGAAAAAGCCTGCTGTGAGCAGTTCCTGAGAAATGGGATGGGGCTGGAGTCTGGCAGAGTCCCACTGTCCTGGAGTGAATATTTCTAGAGCCAGAACTCCCTCAGAGCTACACAACTCTGTGGTTCTGTTGTCCCCACCTTCAGCTGAACAGATATTCTAACTACAGCAGGTGTAGGACTGTTGCCATGTCTGTTTGATGGGACAGCATTTTTTCAGCAAAAGATATCGTGCAAGCAAGAATCCGTAACAAAACCAAAACTGATCCAGAGCAGGAGGCCAGCCAGCATCCCCTCAGATCAGCTGAGTGCTCAGGCCTGGGCTCTCAATTAAATTCTTGGTTCCAGAAGCAGCAATCTCACAGCAGAGGCACTCGCATGCTGTGCTTCACTTTTCTCTGTTGTTGGAAACATGTCCAAAGATTCCAAAAGGATTTTCCCAAAATTGTGCCTTGTCTTCGGGGGATTAGCAGCTTCCCATGCTCTGGGGCTTTGCTGGGGTCAGTGGGATCTGTTCATGCTCCCGAGGATGGGACCCCACACAGAGCACCTGGAGGATCAAGGGACTTTTTACAAGAGCATGCAGTGACAGGACAAGGGGGAATGGATTCCAGCTGACAGAACAGATTGGATATTAGGACAAATTCCTCCCAGGGAGGGTGGGCAGGCCCTGGCACAGGTTGCCCAGAGAAGCTGTGGCTGCCCCTGGATCCCTGGCAGTGTCCAAGGCCAGGCTGCAGCAACTTGGGATAGTGGAAGGTGTCCCTGCCGATGGTAGGGGTGGGACTGGAGGGTCTTTAAGGTCCCTTCCAACCCAAATCAATCCATGATTCCCTGATGAACAGAGGGAAGGGAAAGCGTTGGCATTGCCTGGCACAATTCCCTGCTTTCAGGGGGTAGGTCAGGAAGCAGCAACTCTCATGAAAATGGACTCTGCTTCAAAACAGACTTGCAGAAATTACTGCTTAGACCAGCTCCTGCCTGGAGAGAACCAAAGTGCAGAGCTCTGTCAGCTCAGTTCAATATTGGATTTCTCCCAAATGCTGCATGACCGTCTCCAGTGCGGAAGGGGGAAGGGTGGAAAAGTCCTGCTAGGAGCAGTTTTGGCTGGGCCAGCTATGAGTTAGCATCAGCTGGTGGCTTTTGTGTGAGAAACAATGATTTTGGACACAAAGGCAGCTTTCTAAACCCTGCCAAACTCCAGCTCTCCCTGGTGGTCTTTGGGGTACCAGCACAGGGGCTCCCAGGAAAGTGTCAGCATTTAACAAACGAGGGATAGGAATCAGCAGGGAACGTTTCACCATTGCTGGAAGGGTTTTAGGTGTTGAAGGCCCTCAAACTTTCAGTGGGAGTGACTTTGCAGCTCTTGAGTGTTTCTCAGGCTGCTGCCTTGCCACTCCACCAGAGGGATGTTGTCCCTGCACTGTCAATCTCTGCCCAGAAGCTTTCTGCCCTGAAGGCCAGCACAGGAATTTCCAGCTGTGTCATGATGCTGGAGATCATTTCTTTCTCCACATCTCCCTTCAGCTGCCTTTTCTTTTTTGCTTTCTACCCATGTTTGTTATGGCTTTTTACTCTTAACCTTCAGCTACATCTCATGTCCCTGAGGCAGTGTTTTCCATCATTTTTAAGCTGCTGTTTGATCAATGCCCAGTGAGCTCAGTGGGCATCTCCCTTAGATTTCCACAAACTTCTGATGGGATTTGTCACAGCAGAGCTGCTCATGTGACCATGGCAGGCCCCTGCAGCTGATCATTTTGGCACTGGAAGGGCTTTGGAGCAGCCTGGTTTGGTGACACCATGGTCTGCCTGAGAGAAGAACCAGAACAGCCAGCTCCAGAATATCCTGCCTGCTTCACTCTCCTCTTCCAGGGAACTCCCTGCTTGTTTCCCTCTCCCTCTGGAGAGTTGTTGGTGAATTGGGCATCCAGCAGAGCGTGACTGCTGTTGATGCCTGCTCTGGTGGAGTGCACAGCAGAAGGGGCACAGGAGGCAGATTTTTCAAACTAAAGTAACATGCAAAAGAGGGAAGATGACTGGATTAATTGGGAACACTTTGGTGCTCAGAGGAGGAAGGGAACAAGCAGGTTTGTGTTGTAAGGAGCCTCACAGCGTTGCATGGCTGAGCTTTCTCCCCAGTGTGGGTCTGGCTGGGGCTCTACCCAAAGAGCTGAGCTGTCTTCTCCTAAATCACAGTCCTCTTGTGATTTTCTGCCTCACATTTTACATTACCACACTTGCAGTACTTGCCAATGCAATCAGCATTTGTTAGAGGCCAAGCCCGGCCCATTCCATCTCCCAGGAACTGACCAGATCTCTGGAGATTGGTCTGCTTCCTGTCTTCTGACCATCAAGTTAAAATAAAACTTTCACTCCTGCATTAGCACAGTTCCTTTCCCATCTAAATAAGCACAAGGAAATGGCTAGTGCTGGCACTGCCTTTGTGCCATTATGTTAATCCTCTTTAATTGCTACTTCTAGCAATTATATTTTCCTGTATTTACACCACAACTCCTAAATAAACTCAGTCCTGCTGGAGCTGTGCTGGTAGGCAGGAAGAGGTTTTGTCTGGGGAAGTCAGTTCTCAGAGCTGGCCAGGATGATTTCTCAGCAGGCAGCCTGTTCCTAGCTGGGTGACTTATGAGCTGTGCTATTTCTTATTACCTTCTGTTTGTTTTTCCAGGCTGCAGACTCTTGGCTGTGGAGCTGACATCCAGCAACACCAAGCCCGTGGTGCAGGAATTCCAAAGTGAGTGCTGCCTGTGCTGCATCAGGCCAAACAATGGAGGAAAATTTGGCTTGTTGGTCACTGGTTCCTTAGGACTACGAGAGCCTGGGATTCAGAGAAGTGCCTGAGAATGTGTCAATAAATGGTTTATTGAGGTCCTCTGCAAGCCACTGGCATTGCAAAGTCTCTGCCTAAGTGCTTTTTTGAACTGGGTCCCAAAAGAAGCAAAATAATGCAATTAATACACAGAGAGAGAAATTTATATTTTCTCTTGGCCCTCCTACAGATGTGCCCTGGGACACTGGGAAGGCTCCTCTCACCCTGCTGGGGGGAGATGGCATGCCAGCACCAGCTGCAAAGGGGACAGGGTTTGCTGGGTTTATCCCCAGGAGTCCCAGCCCATCCCCAGGCCCTGCCCAGGGAGATGCTGCATCCCTGACTCACGGTGTGGCTCTGCTCAGCAGCAGGACAGGGCTGTGGGCTCACTCTGACTAAAGGTTTTGTTTGCCATAAGCCCCAGCCTGCAGAGAACAGGGTGTTCATTTCTCTCCATAGCTGCTATCTATTGGACTATTATTTTTGCTGGCCAAAATCCATCTTCCAATAGCTCCTGGAACCCAGCAGCGTTTCTGTTTGTGAGGCAGATGAAAGAGAAGGCTCTGCTTTGTGGGCAGCATCTCCTAATAAAACATGGAGTGAGAGTGCTCAAAGCAGAGCAAAAACACAGCTGCTTCCTATTAATCTGGATTGCCTCCATTTCTCCTGCTAGGTGTTGAGCTGTCCTGCATCATTAAATCCACGGTGACGCCAGATCCCAGAATCGAGTGGAAGAAAATTCGAGATGGAGAAACCTCTTACGTGTTTTTTGGCAACAAAATGCAGGGTAAGAAGATTCCTTGTTCTCAGATTTCCAAAACAGCTTTCCAAACAGATTTCAGAAACAGAACAATGGGGAACAAACAAGCCTGTGAAAGGCAGGAGCTCTGGCTGGCTGGCTGCTTTCTTCTGGAACAGAGCTCAGCAGTTGAAGTGCAGGATGGAGAGGGAGCAGGATGTTTTTTCCTCCCTGCCTCATTACTGACAGGTCACAGTAGGGAGCCACAGGGAGCTGGAGTGAGATCCTGCCTAGGAGGTATTTTTTGGGTAAGAAAGGAACGATGCAGTTTCCCTTCTGTGGGTCCCATGGTCACTGGGTGTCTGAGCTCTCAGGACCAGGCACTGACCCCTCCAGGCTTTCCACAGAACATCTGAGGGCTCCCTCTCACCTCAGCAGGGATCTGTGTGTCCAGCTGCCAGTGCTCTCTGCCGAGGCTGCACAGGGATTTGCAGCATCCTGGGAGCATTAGAAGCAGCCTCTCTGGCTTGACAGGAGAACTCCAGTGCCAGGAGGGCTTGACTCCACCTGGAATTACTCCAGCACTTCAGATGGGACCAAGAGCCACATCCAAATGAATCTTTCAAAGGAGGCAAGGCCTGAGGCTGTCTTGGAAGTTCAATTTTGCCACAGTTTTTGAGGTTTGGAGCGATGCTTTCCAGTTCATCCTCTTACATGGTTGGCAGCTTTGGTTTCCTTTGGGGTTTTCAAGCATCGAGTTCCTTTGACTCTGGAAAAAAGTCCGAGATCAACCACTTAATTTATACACCCAAAACGAGTCTGCTTTTTAGTCTGGAGTCATTAGTCTTGATTGCCCTGCTGTTTCCCTGTCTTTCCCGTGTGTCAGGAGACTTTGCGACTCGGGCAGAGATTCTGAGCAGGACGTCCCTGGTGATTAAGAACACCACGAGGATGGACACGGCCACGTACCGCTGCGAGGTGGCCGCGCCCTCCGACACCAAAACCATCGACGAGATAAACATCCAGCTGACAGTCCAAGGTACCAAACCCACAACCTCTGCAACGGGAACAGAAAGGGCTGTGGGGATCTCCAAACAGCGCCACGCTGGGAGGTTTAAAACCAGCTGGGAAGAATGGAAAGTTTGGATGGTTTTGCTGAAGAAAGCAGAGAATTCAGAAATTATTTAGTGCCACTCACCTGGTTTGTGTCTTCCCGCAGTGAAACCCATGACTCCCAGATGCTCTGTGCCTAAAGCTGTCCCCGTTGGCAAGTCAGCCTCTCTTCACTGCCACGAGAATGAAGGTTTCCCCAAGTCCACCTACAGCTGGTACCGCAACAGCGAGCCTCTGTCACCCGACAGCAAATCCAGCACCAAGTCCCACAACTCCTCCTACACCCTGAACCCCGCCACAGGCACTCTGGTAATGCCCTGACACATCTGATCAAGACTTGTTTGGCTGGACAGGTTATCTTTAAGGCTGCTTGTAAATTCACAAAAACATTGCCTGGCTTTCCAGGAAGGAAAAATTTCAAGAGGGTGAGGTGTGCCAGGGTCTGGATGAGTTGGGAGGGGGAAGATTGATGGAAGAAGATCTTAGCAGAGATGCATTTTTATACCCTCACAGTGCCTTGTTTCTCATGTCACATCCCTTCCCTTTGTCCCTTTTCCCCCCCCAGGTTTTCCATGCAGTGCACAAAGGTGACACAGGTCGTTATTACTGCATAGCAACAAACGAGGCTGGCTTTGCCAAGTGTGAGGAGCAGGAGATGGAAGTCTGTGAGTCTCCATGTTTATGGTTGATTTATCACCATAAATAAATTGCCATCACCATCAGGAACGAGGCGGGACATCCTACAGCATTAAGTCTTCCCTGCTTTCTCATAGCCCCAAACATAAGGAGATAAAAATAATCTGAAAATGCAGGGAAACGTCAGATTGTGAACAGATTTAATCTTGAAGTCAGGGACTCACTAGTTCCCTATGAACTATTGGTTAAAAGACTTGAGAGATGGCATTTTAGTGTGTGTGAAGCTGGAATGTTGCTGCTGCCCTGAAGAAACACTGTGTGCTGGTGTCTCTCTTTGCCAGATGACCTCAATATTGGTGGGATAATCGGGGGAGTCCTGGTGGTCCTTGCAGTCCTGGTGCTCATCACTCTTGGGATCTGCTGTGCCTACAGAAGGGGATACTTTGCAAATGGCAAAGAGAGTGGGGAAAGGTAAGCTGGGCTTCTTGGACAAGTCCCTGCACCCTCAGGTAGCATGGAGGAGTCTGAAGGGTGCCAAAAATTAGTGGCTAAAAGGAATTTCAGTGCCTAATTCTCCACCAAAGTCCACAGGCCAAGCCAGTCCCTGAGGCATCCAATGCCCTGCTGTAAAACCCTGCAGCGTGCAGGTTTATTTCATGGAATCATCACAGAATCAATCATCACAGAATCCCAGAGTGAACTGGGACCTTAAAGACCATCCAGCTCCAATCCCTGCCATGGACAGGGACATTTTTCACTAGACCAGGATGCTCAGAGCTCCATCCAGCCTGGCCCTGGACACTTCCAGGAATGGATGGCATTTTCCTAAGGGACAGTTGTGGTGTGGATGAGAGCTGTGCTCTGATACCCTCATCCTTTGCATGGGAAGGGGGGCCCAGCACAATTAAATGCCTGCAGGTGTTTGTCCAGCAGCCCCTGTGCTGTTGGCATAATGAGGGCCATGGTTTAATGATCTCAGCTTGCTGCCTAATTAGTCATCAGGACATGCATAGGGAATGGATGCAGCAGAGCAGCCTCTCTAGAGAAAGTCTCACTAGTTGTGAGGACCTAAATTTGGGATGAAAAACAGCCGTTCTGGAGCGCACATGAAAATGTTAAAAACAACAGCATTAGCATCAGAGACAAGCCTCGATGTCCTTACAGAGTCTGGAGAGGAGATAATATATGCAAAGCCAAGATTCTCACCAGATAGATTTGTTCTGTGCTAAATGTTGCTTTTCAGCACAAGTCCTGTCTTGTTTTTCTCATTGGTTTCGTTTGTTTTTCAGAAAAGGCTCTAAATATCCCATTTAAATGCAGCTGAGGGTTGGCATACACTGGACTTGACAGTCTTGTGTAAATCCTGAGTTCCTGTGGGATTGCAAACAAGTGGCGCTTCCTTATAACTAAGAAAAATGCTGAAGGCTTCTGGCAGTGAAGGATTAAAATGAACTTTATAATTGCTACAGGAAACAGAGCAGGAGGCACAGAAAGGCAGTGACAGGCACCCGAGCAGGAGAGCCCAGGAAAGAATCAGTTTATCTCTTTGCAGAGTCTTAGGGAAACACACAGCAATCTTTTCGCCCCGTGCTGAAGGGGAATTTAGACAAAATCCCAGTCATGGCACATGATGGAATAAACACAGACCTCTCATTTGAGAAACAAACTGGGTTTCTCTCAGCTTGCTTCTCCCTCAGCTCCTCCTCCTCATTTCCATCTTTCCCAGCACCTCCCCTCCAAAATCCTGCAGTTTTCCTGTCCCAGAAATGAGATTTTTTCCTTTCTTTCAGCTACAAGACTCCAGCAAAGCCTGATGGCGTTAACTATATCCGGACAGATGATGAGGTAACAACAAATGATTTGCATTTACCATCTCTGGCAGGAGAGGAAGAGGGTGGGCAGAGGACGAGGCGCTCGTAGGGCCCACAGACTTTGTGAGAGTGGGCTCCACTCCCAAGCAGGGCTGGGGAGCAGAGGGAAAACAGAAGGGTGCAGGCTGAGTCATTTCCTTAGAAATGATGAACAGTTGAAGTTGCCTGGAGTGACTGATGCCAGGAGCTATCAGAGGCAGCTCTGCTCCGAGTTATCCCGTGGCCTGACCCCCTTAGGATGAGTTTCATTGGATTAAATGGGCAGGACGTGATGCTTTTACGAGAGAATTTGTATTTTGGGATTTGAGTAGATCACTGAGCTTAAGACCAGAAAAAGCCTCTCCCATTAGCAGAGATACTGGTGAGGGAATGAGAAAGTCCCTGCCATGCCTTGGTGTGTGAGGAGGACAGGGGGAGGAACACCTGGCCAGTGGAACTGGTGCCTCCCTCTCCTTCCCAGTGGGAAAAGGGAGCTGCCTGGGCAGAATCCTCATGGTTACACAGCTTGGATCCACCTTTTGGGGGCAGCAGGAACAGAGAGCTGCCTGGAAAGCTGATCCTTCCTACATCCCAAACTGTTTTGTTGCAGGGTGACTTCAGACACAAGTCTTCATTTGTCATCTAAGACGCCAAAAGGAAATTGCAAACCAGCAAAAGCAAGTGTGAAAATACCTCCTCCAGGAACTCAAAGCAAGAGCAAAAGATGAATTAAGTGCTTGGAAGAGCTTGGAACACACAAGAACTCGATAGCTAGCTATCTGTATATCTTTTTTTTCTTTGCCAAAGTTTAAAGTAACTCCTCACTGCCCAACTCGCGTCTCCCCTGCCTCCGGAGATACCAACAGGATCACCCAAACCTGTCCTTGGACTGAGGAAAGGTTTCAGTCCTTCCCAAGAGACTGGGCTGTGGAAGTTTGTGGAATTGCCTTCTCTTTGTGCTGCAGGGACACAGCCACAATGTGCAAACCAAGCAGGGGCACAGCATTAGGTAAACCTGTAGTAGACATGACCAGTAATGCGTTACTAGTAGACAAAAAAAGGTGCTGATACAGCAGTAGATGGACTTCAAGGAGTGAGATTTGGGGGATTTCCTCCCAACAGCTCATTGCCCCGGCCTGGCTGGTGACTTTTCCACATCTGTGGTTGTCTTGTGCTTGGCTCTGCTCAGGTGCACAGGGGGGGATCTGTGCCCAGCCACCAGTGACAACACCACTAATGCCCCCAGCCCTGCTGTAACCGTCCCCAAATGCTGTGATTTAACAGGACCCCCAGGGCAGGGGCAGTGCCTCTGCTCCCTGCCTGGCAGGGCTCCCTGCACGCAGGTAACCCTTGCTCTAATCTGCACAAAGCAGGCTTGGCTCCTGCGCCTTTCCGTGGGGAAAGAGGCTTAGAGGGGAGGCAGAGAACCAGTGCTAAGACATCCCTTTCAGGAAAATTAAAGCCAAATGATTTCCTGGGCTAAGATTGCCATAAAAGGTACTGAGAGATCCTCCAGCTTTTTTTACCTTCTCCGTTTATTTTGTAAAACCCCCACCTTCTAAATTTTTTGCAAATATCTATTTTGATTACTTCAGAAAAGGTAACATTTCTATTTAAAAGTGTAAATATGTGATGCCAGCAGTGTTTGAGTAACGGAGCTATTTTTTTACTGTTGAAGCTACAGGAGAGGAGCTCACACTTTGCTATAGTGTGGCACTGTCAGAGCATATCAGTATTAGTGCAAAGTGTAACAAAAAGCTGCAGGTGGAACAGCATCTCTTTCCTCTTCAGCCAGCTTCAGCCACTTCCTTGTCACAAGAGGTCTTACCAGACACAGAACAGAGTCACTCAGGGATAGTTTTTGTAAATTTATGGCAGGAGCTATCAACTTTTTTATACGAAAAACAAAACCCAACTTTTCTTGCCAGTGACCAACACTTTGTTTTTGTCGTTGCAAGAAATAGCCAGGGATGGCTTTTGGACTTGGTTCCAAAGAGGTGACAGAGTGACCTCAGTGTTTGCTGCCCCTCTGCAAGTTCCCTAAGGCACTAACACAGTGTGACAGCTACAGCAGCTTGGCAGGTTTAAACCACATGGCCAAGGCCACTGTTTCTGGGGTTGGGAAAGCAAAAGCTCAACACAAAAGCACTTTTATAGTGTCAGCTGAAATTTTTCTCTAGATGGTAAAGGAAAAAAAAAAAAAAAAGCAAAACCAACCAAATTTGGTTCTCTTGGCTTTAGAGAGAATGATGGGGAACACGTTTCCCAAAATATCCATGTTGATAGTGTTGAACAGCATTGGGTGAGACCAGGCTGCAAGACGTGGATGCAACACTAGGACTGTGCTGTGGTTTAGGAAGTTTTTTAATGTAGCAGAATTTAGTGTTCTTGTATTTCCAATATGAATTGAATTGTCTTAACTTTTCCTGTATACAGTATTTTGGATACCTGACAATTTGGACTGTCAGTGTTATTTTTTCGTGTCCTGCTTTACTCTGCTTTGTTTCCTAGAGCCCTCGCTGGCCATGCCATTGCTGCATTTGTTGCACCCAAACAAAGCATTGCCACTTGTCCCTCTGCCAGGGGCAGCAAAGACAAGGATGGGGCAGCCCCATCCAGGTGTGCTCTGTGTAACTCACACATCATCACTGCTATTCTGCAGCATCTCCCTGGTTACCTTCCGAATGCCAGCTCTTCATCCAAGCCACCCCGTGCTGATTGCTGCCTCCAATTGTTCTGACATTCCTTTGCACCCTCTGGGCATCCACTGCTCCTCCTCTGTGCTGCTTTTGGGGTACCTGCAATAAAGGAGGGAGAGGAAAGGGTTGGACCAGGGTAGCTCTGGGAGCACAATCTGCAGTCCCACCAAAGGCAGACTTCGTGAGACAAACCAGCAGAGCTAGGAATCCAAACTTCTTTTATTTTTTTCCAGTTCTAAAATGCACAGTGGCATCTCTAACGAGAGAAAGGGGACATGATCCCCCCACCCAGTTCGTGAGAGCTGACGGATGGAATTCATTGTATCATTGTGAATAATATTCAGGTTTGTACTAATGTATTACGTTTAACTTTGCCAAGAATGTTTTGCATAAATACCAAGCTATAAAGCATTCTTGTAGGGGTTTTTGTTTGGGCTTGGTGGTGGTTTCCAAACAGCCAAATTATGGGAAGCTCCTGTTTTCAATTCAGTGAAATAAGGGAAAGTCTGTCCTGTCAGAGCACTCACAGTGGATGGAGGTGACAAAGTCCAGGGCTGTTTATCAGTTTATTCTTGGACATTTGTTCCTGGCTTTTCTCTAGAGAAGACAGGTTAAAACTCACAGGGCTCATCTCAGATACTGCTTGAGGACAAAACAAAAAGTAGGAAATAAACTGTCCCAATTTACCCTTCAGAGTGGTTAAATAATAGCTGAAGGCAGGAGAGGAGGTACAGAAATAAAAGGTTTGGCCATAGCTTCAGCCAAAGCCATTCCATACAGCCTCTGTTCTCTGACTTTGATTTTGGGAATAAAGTTGAACCTCACTTGAAGGGTTCTCTGATCTTCAAAAGAAGGTAGGGAAAGTGGAGGCAAATGATGGGATTCCAGTGCAGGAGGCAAGTGCCTCTGTTCCCACTCCTGCAGCAGATCCTGCTCTGTGCCTGGGGCTCGTGTCTGAGTTAAACCAGCAGGAATAAAACAGATCCCAGCTCCAAGTTTCAATGAAATCTAGGCCGTGAGCTCTGTGATAAAAGTTAACAACAGAAAAACTCCAGAGAGGTGCACGTGGCCATAAGGGAGACTCAGGAAGGGTCAGATTTACCCAGGATATTTATGATAAACAAGGTTCCTGCCCAGAGCACTTGCCCACCTTGTCTGAGTCACTCATACCCTGCTTGCAGTCAAGTTAAAGTCTCTATTTAAAAGCTGCTGGGCCCAACAATAATTGAACTGAGGGCTCAAGATACCAATGATGTGGTAGAAGAGACTGAGAGGCTGTAGAAATCTACAAGGGAAAAAAAAATCATTTCTCTGTCAGCTGAAGAAAAGGGGAGACGCCGTGGGTGGAATTAATTCTGCAACCATTTATTTTCATCAAATGCTAATGGTTGGAAATAACATAGTTCAGGAATGGAAATATTCCATATAAAAAGAACATTAAGGCTGTTCATACACACAGGAGTTTGCACAACAAATAAGAGGTGATGTAGCGTGCAATTACCAGATTTAGGGGTGTGGCAGTGACAAGCTGTTTCACCTTTTTTCAAATTAAAGCAACTCTATTATATAACCAAGAGGGACAATGAGGGATTGGGTGAGTACACCCAGCCACTCACTGCCCTGCAAGCTGTGATAAATGCATTTATTGCCGAGCTTGTTGCGACGTTATGCTGCCCTTACTTTTCCAAATGGACAAATTACACATCCCGAGAGTGAAAAGCCACCCTCCTTTTCCACTGCAGCTGAGCCCTCCAGTGAGCTCTGTGAAGAGCTGCACTTACAACCCATCCGTGTGCTAATGCAGGCTTTGCCCAGCTCCAGGACAGCTCTGGGAAAAGCCAGCTCAGAACAGATGAGGCAGGATGTGCATTCACACCCATTTCTGATTCCAGAGGGGAGGTGCAGTTCCAGGAGCCTGGTGGCTCTGTGCAGCACTCCAGGGCAGGCTCAGCTCTCTGCTTTCAGGGGGGCTTTGCGCTGTGACCGTCGCAGGGGCGCTCGCTGGCTGCTCCTCCTGGCCGGGGATTCCACCTTCCACTCCCGAGGCCGGCATGGGCTGCAGGAAGGAAGCAGAACAGCCCTGCATTTCCAAGCCCTTGGCCAGCCTTTCTGCCTGTAGTGCCTGCCCCAGCGCCTCTCTCTGTGCCTGCCCCAGCCCCTCTCTCTCTCTGTGCCTGCCCCAGCCCCTCTCTCTCTCTGTGCCTGCCCCAGCCCCTCTCTCTGTGCCTGCAGTGCCTGCTCCATCCCCTCTCTCTGTGCCTGCCCCAGCCCCTCTCTCTGTGCCTGCCTCTCTCTCCCTCTCTCTGTGCCTGCCCCAGCCCCTCTCTGTGCCTGCAGTGCCTGCCCCAGCCCCTCTCTCTGTGCCTGCCCCTCTCTCCCTCTCTCTGTGCCTGCCCCAGCCCCTCTCTCTCTCTCTGTGCCTGCCCCAGCCCCTCTCTCTCTCTCTCTGTGCCTGCAGTGCCTGCCCCAGCCCCTCTCTCTCTCTCTCTGTGCCTGCCCCAGCCCCTCTCTCTCTCTGTGCCTGCCCCAGCCCCTCTCTCTCTCTCTCTGTGCCTGCCCCAGCCCCTCTCTCTGTGCCTGCAGTGCCTGCCCCAGCCCCGTGCTGAACTCACGGTTTCTCCGGTGATGTCAAACAGATGATATCCCTTGGCCTATCCTCAGCATCTGTCTTCACTGCAAACAATACATATATTTTCATATTTTACAAAAGCCACCGATTTGGTCATCGGTTGGGTTGGTTTTATTTTCCCCTCCCCTCAAATAAGAATCCCAGAGATGACTTGCCTGGAGCTGAACTGGGTGTGTGCGTCAGGCTGATGCAACTGACCCCAGCATCAAAAGTCAAGTCATTAATGGTCTCTGGAAATAAAAAAAAAAAAAAAAAAAAAAAAATCACATATTAGCAGCCTGTGCCACAGCCAGAGGGCAAGGCACGCTGCTGTGCAATACTCAAGTGTCACAGAGTAAGTAAATCCAGTTAATTGCAAACACACATATCTATCTCTTCCTCCCAGACCTCAGGGTCTCCCATCCAGTCTCAAACCCCTGTGCTGAGTCTGATGGACACATCACCTCCAAATTCCAGCCTCCCAGCCTCCCTGGCTGGAGGAAGTCAGTGTGGGACCTTGTCCTGTGCCCCCTGTCCTGCCTGGCAGGCACAGCCACCCCTTCCACTGCCATCTCTCCCAGCCACACGCTCCATCCGGACCAGCTGCTCTGCTCAAGGCAGAATCTGGGGCCCCTGAAAACTGCCAAAGGCCCTGAAGAGCCTCTCTGTGAGGAGCTGCCTGCAGCCAGACAAGAGGAATCACTTGACAGGGGAGCTAGGTAGAATTTAGCTTGCCTGAATAGGCCCTGGTTGTCAGCTGTCTCTTTCCTGTCATTTATCTCAGGAGAGATGTCACAATATTCAGATTTTACTTAACTCAACGCTCTGTTTTATGCTCATGTTTCCCAGAACCTTTCACAAGGAATTAAGGTAGGAAGTGCTTTATAGGGCAGGAGTTGGAAACTCAGCTAACAGGACTTCTCTTCACAGCTGAACTGGGTTTGCTCTTTAACTCCTGCCCTGTCCTGGAAGGGAATCACTGAAGCTTAGAGCAGAAATCAAACTTGATCCATCTGCCTTAGCTCTGCCCTGCATCTCTCAGGACTCACCTGTGCTAGTGACTCTGTGAAGAAATTAGCTTGGTAAGGAGACATTTATGGGGAAGGAAGGGAAAGAAATGGTAAAGATTAAATAGAAAAGAAATGGGAAAAATGGGGGGAAAAAGGGAGGAAAAAATGGGGAAGTAGGGCTTCCCATGCAGTGTGGTTACCTCCACAACGTGTTTATGTACAATCCCCCCTCAGCCAGATCCACTGAAGCTGTTCCCAAAGCACCAAGCAGGAGCTGAGGAGCCCCAGAGACAGAAGGGAAGAGAGAACACAGCCAGAACAGCTGAACACGGCAGAAAGAGGGGACAGCTGCTCCCAACTTCTCAAGTACAAACCTGTTTACAAAGAACTGCGTCTCCAATAGTCTCAGAATGACATACCAGAGGAATAAAATGTTTTATTCTGGTTGTCTGTCAGCCTGTGCCACCATACAGATGGCTCAACACACGCTGACTGAAGTGATGCTCCTGCTCTGTACAGTTTGTCTCCCTGCTGAAGGACACATGCTGCCTCGAAGCAAAGCAGGAATTCAGCTCTAGTACCACTGCAGATTAACATTTTCCCTCCTTTTTCACCATATGGTGCTTTAAGAGCAACAGCCGTGCAAGCTTCCAGGAGACCACAGCACTCAAAGAATCCTGCTCTCTAAAAACACTTCTTGCACGAAACCCCACTTTTTTTTTTTTTTTTTCCTTGTTGCTCAGGCAAAGGGAAACATTGAGGCAACAAGTGCAGCCCAGCACACGGGGAAGGGCAGGATCAGATTTTCCAGTGGCTGCACACCAGGGCCAGCTCAGGGCTGTCAGGGGTTTGCAGTGTGGCTCTCCTGTGTGCGAGCAGGGCAGGGCTGTGAGGGGCACTGCCACAGCTCTCTGGGGATTCCAGCCCCTTCCCAAAGCAGCCCCCAAACCTAAGGAGAGCTGAGCTGCCACACACCCACACCTGGAGCTCTCTCACAATTCTCTGCACCTCAGAGCACAGCAGAGATGAACTGAAGGAGTTCAGCAGCAAATGGATGGAAAGGAAGGGGATTTCCTGCTGGAGCTCAGCTCCATTTGGCTGTTGCTCTAACTGCCTCTCATGCTTGCAGGGCTGTCAGAGAGCATTCCAGCAGGAATGGAGGGTTCAGCTGCAGTGGACACGAGCAAAGACTCAGTTTGTGCACTGGAGTTACCAAACCACATCATCCCTTCTCCAGCTCTTCCTGAGTGTGGAGCACACACACACAGTGGCTGGGCAGGTTGTTAATCCCTCTGAGCAGATCCTGTGCTCTCCTGCAGCTGTCACAGCCCTGTGCCTGCTCCAGGAGCAGCCTGCAGCTCACCCCACACCCTGTCTGGACAACTGAGAGCAAGGAGGACCCGAGCTCGAGGATTTCCCTGTGCAGCAGGGCTCTGCAGGGCAGCCTGACACTGCTCAGCTGTGCTTCCAGAGCCAAGGAAGCGCTCAGCCTCGCACCTCTGCGCAGGGCAGGCTGCTGAGGAACCACAACCACCTTCCTCTTCAACATCCCAGAGTCAAGGAAGGAAGAAAAGGCCCTGTTACCTCAGGATCCCAAAATAAACTCCCTCCTGCACTGGCCCTGTGAGATGCACACAGAGACACTGGACTGTGCTTTCCCACACACACCCTTGCTTTCAGGAGGGCTCTTCTTCCCAACAAGCCCTTAGGTAAATAAACAATCCGTCAGCTCCTACTCACCCTCCGGGGTGCTGATTGCTCGCCCCGCCACAGCCACTTTTTCTCCAGTGCACTGCTGGTTCAGGCTTTGGAAGGACCCTGTGAACAAGGAGGCAGTGAGTGAGACGTGAGATGCATGCAGGCAGTGAGATGTGAAATGCACTGCAGGCAGTGAGATGTGAATGCACTGCAGGCAGTGAGATGTGAGATGTGAATGCACTGCAGGCAGTGAGATGTGAGATGCATGCAGGCAGTGAGATGTGAGATGCACTGCAGGCAGTGAGATGTGAATGCACTGCAGGCAGTGAGATGTGAATGCACTGCAGGCAGTGAGATGTGAATGCACTGCAGGCAGTGAGATGTGAATGCACTGCAGGCAGTGAGATGTGAGATGCACTGCAGGCAGTGAGATGTGAGATGCATGCAGGCAGTGAGATGTGAAATGCACTGCAGGCAGTGAGATGTGAGATGTGAATGCACTGCAGGCAGTGAGATGTGAGATGCACTGCAGGCAGTGAGTGAGATGTGAGATGTGAAATGCATGCAGACAGTGAAATGTGAGATGCACTGCAGGCAGTGAGATGTGAATGCACTGCAGGCAGTGAGATGTGAATGCACTGCAGGCAGTGAGATGTGAATGCACTGCAGGCAGTGAGATGTGAATGCACTGCAGGCAGTGAGATGTGAGATCTGAATGCACTGCAGGCAGTGAGATGTGAATGCACTGCAGGCAGTGAGATGTGAGATCTGAATGCACTGCAGGCAGTGAGATGTGAGATGCACTGCAGGCAGTGAGATGTGAATGCACTGCAGGCAGTGAGATGTGAGATGTGAATGCACTGCAGGCAGTGAGATGTGAAATGCACTGCAGGCAGTGAGATGTGAGATGTGAATGCACTGCAGGCAGTGAGATGTGAGATGCACTGCAGGCAGTGAGATGTGAGATGCACTGCAGGCAGTGAGATGTGAGATGTGAATGCACTGCAGGCAGTGAGTGAGATGTGAATGCACTCCAGACTCAGACTCAGGGCCGTTCCCACCTTGCTGGCTGCTCCCCACGCTGGTGCTGCGCTGCTTGCTCCTCTCCTCCAGGCTCCTCCTGGCCGAGTTCAGGATGGCCATGGTGCTCAGGGATGCTGCCCTAGGGCCACAAACAGGACAGCAGCTGGGATTGCCCTCTGCAACCCTCATCAGATGCATGAGGGAAATCTGTCCCCACCCTCATCATCTTAAACTCCAAATAATGAGATTATGCTGCAACACTCGTGACTTTCAAGCCACTCACTAAGGAAAGGATCAGCAAAGCAACATAAATAAATGTAAATATATAAATAAAATAAATAAAAAAATAAAATAAAAAAATTAAAAATTAAAAATATAAAATTAGATATAATCTCTAATATAAAAGTATAAAAATAAATTAAAATTAAATAAATAAAAATATTAAATAATATAAAAGAAATTTAAATATAAAATATATAAACTCTAATAAAAATATAAAAGTATAAAAAAGAAATAATAAAAATAATAGAAAGTAATTAAAAATATAAAACCATAAGATAATATATAAACTCTAACAAAAAATATAAAGGTATAAAAAAGAAATAAAAATAATAGAAAGAAAAACATAAAATATATAAACTCTAATATAAAAATATAGAAGTATAAAAAAGAAATAATAAAAATAATATAAAGAAATAAAAATATAAAATATAAAATAATACATAAATTCTAATATATAAAGTATAAAATATAAATAAATTTAAAATGACTAATAAAAATAAGATAAAGAAATTTTAAATATGAAATATAAAATAATATATAAACTCTAATATAAAAAATATAAAACCATAAAATATAACAAATAATAAAAATAAAATGAAATGAATTATTAAAATTAATAATAAAGCTAATATACATTAAAATATAAAATAATATATAAGCTCTAATATAAAAATAATAAATATAAATAAAATAAATATAATCAAAATATTAAATATAAATACATACTAAAAATAAAAGAATAAAATAATATAAATAAATTTAAAATATAAATAATATATAAACTCATAAAAATAATATAAAATATAATTACATATTAAAATAATAAAAACAAGGAATCTAGAATAGAAAATAATATATAAAATATAAAAATAATATAAAAATATCAAATATCAATAAATACAGCTATCTGATAAATGCAAAGTGCCAGGTAACAAGGAGGAGCCCATACCTGCGACCCACCAGGGGCTGCCTCAGAGCATCAGCACGAGGTGTGGCAAACCCAGCAGGGCCAGGGGGAGGGATGGAGCCAGGCGTGGACGGCCTCCTACCCACAGGAGACTGGGCATTGTCATTATTCTGGCCACCAGGAGCTGCAGCTCTCTCCAGAGATGGAGACTGCTGGGGAAAACAGGAGAAAAAGTCACGTCTGACAGTGGATACAAGAGTAGAAAACCCTGCGAGGTGCTTGGACCTGAGTGTTTCAGAACTGCCCTTTGTGTGATGGATGTAAAGGGTGCTGGGGAGAAACAATTTATTGGCCAAAATTTTACCAAGAAGTGAACAGGAAGACAAAGTCCTAGTTTAGAGGTCTGTAGATATAAAGTGCTCTTCTAAGGTGTGCAGAGAAATGAACTTCCAGGCTAGAAGTCATCTCATCTTAAGGTAGGGATCCAAAATAGCTCAGGTCAATTGACTCAGGCACATATTTATTTCTCTACCCTGAATTTACGAGAGTATCTGCATGACTGGGACGGGTTTGATTTTCCACTTTGTAGACACCTGAAGTCAGACAAAGTGAACTCTTTTCTTTGTTACCAGTTTATCATTGTGGGAACTGAGAGAATACAACATTTAAGCCCAGCCAGTGCCAAATTAGACTTGGTTTTTCCTTTGAATTGAGTTCTTTCTCCATTAATCATTTGCTGCTCCTCTTGGCTTTGTTTGTTGATGTTCTAAGGCTATTAAATGACTCTGAAAGCAAAGCTTCTGTCAGGAAGTACAAAGAGGGAGGAAAACCCCTCATGACCATCCTGCTCCCAGTGCTGGGACAGGGTCCCCAGGCAGGGCCTGGGCGTTGTGAGCACACAAATTTGAGTAGAGGAGAGATGTAGAGAGTCAATGGCAATAACCACCTCTCTGTGGGCTGCTGAGAGCTGCTCTTGGTCTGACTCCTTCTCCCTGGCCAGCTGCTCTTCATATTTCTTCATGTCATACTCCAGCTCGGCTGCCAGCTGCTTGTCCACAGCAAAGAAGTCTTTGATTTCATTTCGGTAATCTTGCATCATTTCCTGCAGCAACAAGGAATGTTTGGACCCTTTCAGAAATCTCCCCCAGCTACTGATTCACATCCCCATTCAGATCACAGCTGCTTGGGAGCAAAAGGAAACACCAGTTGGTAGAGCAGAGGTGTTTTTAACAGACTGGAGAGTTTTAACTCCAATTTGTTCTTCAGAACACGGAAAAGCTTTCCAGCGTTTGAGCTCTCTTCCTGCCCACGCTCCACACTGAGAGCCTTATCTGCAATCCCTCCACCTCCCACGTTATTTAACACAGTGGCAGTGTCACAACATCCTATCTTCTGAATTCTTCCCTCCTCAGAAGGCTCTTGGTTGTGGCAGTGGTTGCACACCCAGCACATCAACTCCAGAGAGGATCAAAACATCATGACCAGCAAGAAAACACTTCCCCTTACCCGCAGGTAGTTCATCAGGTCCTTAAGAGCTGGGATCCTCTTCTGCTCCATCAAGGACTTGAGTGATGTGATTATTGGGATGATGTTTTCGATGAAATTCTTCTTTTGAACCTTTTTTTGTGAACAAGGCATGAACAGTTATGTGAGGCAGTGCAGGAAAAGCCACTCTGCGGCTCCAGGAGAGGAGTTATCCCTCCACAGCCAGGGAATCACTGTAATTAAGGCTTACACCACACACCACACACATGCACAGAGGCTTTTAACCTAAGTGGAGCCTTTTCAGACGCATCACTAAGTCACTCAGATCTCACAGTGAAGGCAAATTGCCCAGAGGTGCAGGAAAATCATTGTTCCGCTCAAATGCCTCACCAAGGAGAAGGGTGGAGAACAAATCCAGCTCAGCACAGCTCCCCTGGCTCCTGGGAAATGCACTTCTGATCCCTCCACCTCCAGAACAAGCATCCCTCGCAAATTCTGCCTTCATAGTGTGCTTTTACAAGACACAGAGGTGCCCAGCCCTCTTCCCACAGCACAGCAAGTGCCCCTCACCTGTGAGATGAGCTTTTTCTGGGCCACCTGCATGACAGCATTGGCCATGGCCATCTCATCTTCATCAGCCTGAATGTCTTCCTCAGGTTTGGACCTCATACTTGAGAGCTTGATTTCTTTGCAGCTGAGGACTGCAAATGTATCTGAGAGCAGCTCGTTGCCTTCCAGGTCCAAAGGAAGGACCTCATCCACAAAGCAAGCTGCAAGACACAGGCAAGAAATAATTTGCTTTTCCAGAAGCAGCAGTGATGGGCAAGCCAGGAAGATAAAACACCTGGGTCACGAGCTTTTATACAGACACCAGTTTTTTTGTTTGGCAGATTTTTAAAGGCATTTTTAAACCCTTACCTAGGATGCTGTGGCTGATCTTGGTGGTGATGCTGAACCTCTGCTCATCTGTGAAATGGTCCAGCAGGAATGTGTAGATCCTCATCCTCTTCTCCTTGTTATCCTTCCCTTTCAGAGAGAAGAGCTGCTTTGCCCTGTGGCAGAGCACGACATTTTACAGAGGCCCAAATCACATTATGCCAGCTCCCAGGAATAATGAGACCTTAAATCAGCCAGGGATATTTGCATGTCACTTTTAAGACCCATAAACCTGCTAGGACAGCACACAGTCCTACAAATTACAGCAGTGTCACAGGGAAGGCAGGACACAACCCAGCACTGCTTCCCCTGGCTTTTTTTCACTCTGTTGCATGGATAATTACCAAGTGCCACAAATGCTGTGTTGCCAGCGAGAGCTGCATGGCCAGACAGCCCATAATTAACAAAAATTAGCCAGGAATGTGCTCAACTGACCGCAGGCTCTGGGGGAACCTGTTGTACTTCTGATGTTTCTCGTAGCTGTTGAAATGGAAGATGCACTCGATGAAGTGTTGGGAGAACATCATGGGGTTCCTCTTCAGCAAGAGATGCACCAGGCAGAACTCTGCAAACCTGGAGAGGAGGAGAAGAAAGAAATGATCACTGGATAGCTTCCAAAAGCCACCCCTGCAGCTGTGTAGGGCTCTCAAGGCAGGAAGATGGTTTTCCTCTGCCAAGTCTCCCTCAATACCACATTTAATTCTTGCCCAGCTCACTGACTTCCACTCTTTCCTCAGAGGGACAGACTTTTCCAGCATCCACAGCACTACTCATTTTTATGGCCATTAAAGCAAACTGAGTCAGAAATAAGCCTGAACTTGAATCCAGGCACAGCATTTTAATTATTTAAATAACCTGAGTTCCACTGTGGCTGAGACACAGCACTCAGCAACAAGTTAATCACCAAAGGTCCTGCAGGAGCTGCAAGGCAACCCCAGGCTTGAAGAACATGGTTTTATCTGGATGCAGTCTCTAAATGCAGATGCAAAAGGAAAAGGCTCCCAAAGAAACAGGAGG
The DNA here is from genome assembly GCF_026979565.1 of Vidua chalybeata. Taxonomy (NCBI): domain Eukaryota; kingdom Metazoa; phylum Chordata; class Aves; order Passeriformes; family Viduidae; genus Vidua; species Vidua chalybeata. The sequence goes on along the minus strand of NC_071552.1, from coordinate 4,118,262 downwards.
AACAAGATGCTGCAATGCCACCATCTACTGGAAAGACATTTTTAGATATTAAAAAGACACTGAAGAGAAAAGGAAATGTGAATGATGATTGACAAAAGGTTGATTGTTCTGGAAATACCCATCTCAGATTGACGGTTCCAGGCAGAAACAAGCAGCAAGGTGTCCAGTCCTCCTCTGTAACCCTAATTTCTACATGACCTCCCCACCTGAGAGAAACCTGCCCCACTCATTTCTCACATAACAGAGCAGCTGGAGACCTTGAAACCTCCAAAAACTTCATAAACATGCACTTAAAAACAGAGTGCATAATTCCTCTGACACATCATTTGACAGGTCATTCCTCTGACAATTACAAGATGTGGCAGAAGGCTGAAAAGGCAGGGCATTCAACATAAGAAAAAGGAAACTGCAACAAAATATTTAATCCTAGTTCTTAAACAAAGCCAGCACTAGAGACAGAGCCTGTCAGAAAACCATGAGGAAGATTTCACAAGGGTCTGTCTCAAAAAAATCCATTTTTTCTGGATAACAGAGTTCTAAATAGAGCAGAGCTGAACCTTTTGAGGACAGCCAAGGACACTCTTTGGGACTTTCAGATGACCTGGAAAGAGGCTCATCACCTCTCTGCCACCACTGCAGACCCTAAAGGAAGTGCAGAGGTTAGAGGGATAATCTGCTTTATCACTGGAACTTCTCCTCACAGTGTGAAGGTGCCAAGACTGAGACAGGTTTTGAGACATCTCTGACCTTCAACTCCTCCATCATTTCACAGCTGAGATTTTTACCTGGCAATATCTGGGTTTGGATCCACCAAGACACTGACAAACCGAAAGAAGAGACAGTCCTTCCATTTCACAAACTCCTCCTGTGAAAAATCAGCAGACAAAAAAATTAACAACCTGAGCCAGGAAAACTTAGTGTGAACCTCCAAACTGTAGTCAGGTAAATGAACAAGCTGTAAAGCCTCAGCCAGGGGCACATAAAATAAACCCCAAAACAACCCCAAGTATTTTGGGGGATGCTGCAAGCAGCATGCATGCCACAGCAGCACACCAAGGTTTACCCCATGTATGAAGAATAAAGTAGAAAAATGAAAACTCTGCTTTCCCACCCCATGGCAGGTGTGCTCTTCAACACTGTTTTTAGAGCCAAATGCACTCCAAACCTGCCCTCATGTGAACTAGGAGGGTAAACATCTCGAGCCTCTCGACATTCACACCTTCAGAAGAATCAACAGAGACAGCAGGAAAAAAAAAAAAAGGTGTTGTGGTGTGTGGATATTGACAGCCTGGTCAGAGAGAGAAAACCAGATAAACCTTCCCAAGAATTATTCTAGGGACTTTTGAGAAAGCCAAGAGAAAGAATTAAAACAATCTTGCAGCTGGTGTTTTGAACAGTTGTTTTCTCATAAGATGTTTATCAAAGGGTGTCTTCTTAATTAGCCAATGGTGTGAGGGGTGTTGATTAAATGACCAATCAGGTCCAACAGCATCAGCACAGTGTAGTGAATTTCTAATAATAGTGAAATTCTAATTTCTAATAGTAATGAATTTCTAATAAACTCATGTTAGCCTTCTGAAGATACCTAGAGTCTGTGTTTCACTAATTCACCCATCCCTAACACAACAGCAACAGTGGTGCTGGTTACAGCCATTGACAGAGGAGAGAAACTGGAGGGAGCTCAAAGAAACCAAGATGAGAAAAGGGGGCAACCACTGACTAAAAATAACCTCATTATCCCACCGAGGTGTTGTTGATTCGACTGCAGGAAAGCCAGTCACTAAACTGTTGTCTTGATTTTTAGAAGTGTTAAGTTTTTTTCTTATAGTATAGTTTTTTATAGTTTTAGGGTTTTCTTTAAGTTCAAAAGAGACAAAAAGCTAATTTTATTTCTAACGTCACAAAAGTGACAGTGGATTGGATGATGAAATTACTACCTCTCCAACCACACTAGTCAAACTAACAGTCTATCAATTCTCTCCTCCCACAAAGAAGAATACAAAACAATCACTATTTACATAAACAGTGCACGAAAACTCCAGTAGAAATACGTAAACATAAAAAAAAAAAAAGCACAGAAAACTTTTAAAACCACTTTAAAACTCCCAAAAGGAAGAAAACTTAACACTTTGAAAAACCAGGACAACAGAACCCAGCTTCAAAGCCCCGAAGCTGGGGCGGAATTAGACCGTGCGCCAGCGGGCAGCGCAGCCGTCACCTGCAGGAGGTTGGTGAGCAGGATGAGGGTCTGCCTGCGGATGAAGGGGTGCGGGTCCCGCAGGCACAGGGAGATGTTGGGGATGTATCTGTCCCCCAGCGAGGTGTAGCGCACGCACAGGTCGCACAGCACCAGCGCCGCGTTGTTGCGCACGGCCACGTCCGGCGACACCTCCAGCTCCCGCGCCAGCGCCGCGATGCACTTCTTGGCCAGCTCCTCGTGCTGCAGGCACAGCTTCCCTAAAAGGAAAGGCAGCCGGCGTGATGCCTGCGAGTTTTAGGTTTTTTGGTGGTTTTCAAAGCCTGTGCTGTGTCAGGGCACGGCTCTAAGCGCCGTGTGAAGTGTGGTGAACTCTTTTGGTCAGACAAAACAATTCCTCCAGGACCCCCAACGGCTTCAGGCCCCAAAAAGTGTAAACAGAAGTGGACTGGGGGGAAGCAAACCATGAATAACTTCGTTACCTGAAGCTGTCATTGGAGGATTGACCTTGATATGCAAATAGGCCAAACTCATATCTGTCTGAAAAACTCGTGACCTTATTGCTCTCTACAACTCCCTGAAGGGAGGTGCAGACAGGTGGGGTCGGTCTCTTCCACCGGGCAGCAACTGACAGAACAAGGGGACACAGCCTCAGGCTACGTCAGGGAAGGTACAGGTTGGATATTAGGAAAAAAATTTTCACTGAAAGAATAATAAAGCACTGGAATTGTCTTCCCAGGGAGGTGGTGGAGTCACCATCTCTGGATGTGTTTAAAAAAAGACTGGACGTGGCACTTGGTGCTGTAGTCTAGTGAAGTGTTAAGGAATAGGTTGGACTCGATGATCTTAGAGGTCTCTTCCAACCTCATTATTCTGGGATTCTGTGAGCATCCATTTTGGGTGTAGGCTCTGGAACCCTGCCCAAGGTGTATCTGTTAAAGGCCTCTAATAAATACCTATTTTATTCTCTTAACTCTGTCTAGCCTCTGTTCTAGGCAGCCACTCCATGGCATCACCAGAGTAGCAGAGCTGGGATAAATTCTCCTTCCCAGCCCAGCTCGCTGCCTCCAAAATGAGCCAGGGAAGGAATCAGGAAGTAAACAAGGGAATAAACAAGAAACTCATGCTGGAACTTGATGAGCAATCTGCACGATCTCTCAGGGAGATGGTACTTCAAGTTCTTCCAAACTCCCCTTAGACCTTTAGAGTGGGTCTCTATGCCAAATTCCCTCCTTCACAGCAAACTATTTCTGTATACAGGGTATTATTCAAAGCAGCTAAAAAGAACAGCCCCAGCTGTCATAGGCATAGCAGGGAGACACCCACCTCTGAGAGCATCACTGAACCAACCTAAAATAAAATAGCCTGCAATAGTTCTAACATCACTTCTCCCTGTTCCCAAGCTCCACACAAAAGTATTAAACTTTCCAAAACAATTAAGGGAAGAATAATGCTGCCTATCTGCAAAAGAAACTTGTTCCTAACCAAGGAAATATTAGAACCCAGAACTTTCACTTGGTATTCCTCAGAACCCTGGGAATGCAGCTGGCCAGACGTCTCTGAAAGCAGCATTTCCCTCACATTGAGGAGAACAAGTACTTGAGTGCAGTCATCCTGCTCTAAGCTACACCAACAGCACCACTTGGTGCTGCTGGGTGAAGTTTTCTTCACCCTCTCTAGAGCATCTTACTGAAAGTGAGATGATCCTTCAGCACCCAACTCTGAGTACAAGGAAAGCACAGCTCTGGGGGACAGTGCTAATTATTGATCACTATTAATGCATTAACCACCTGGAGAAGCAGAGCTGGCAGGGTTCTGATGGTTTGCCCAACTTGTTTCCATGGATATTTGCATTGCTAAAAGCTCTGAGCTGGGCTAATGCCAAGAGAGCACCGGGGCTCTCTGTCACAACTGCCCAAGCTCCACATGGAATTATTTATGTTGGAAAAGACCTCTGGGATCACTGAGTCCAACCTGTGACTGATCCGTACTCTGTCACCTCTGAGTGCCCCATCAGGCCTTTCTTGGACACTTCCAGGGATGGGGACTCCAAACCTCCCTGAGCAGCCCCTTGCAATGTCTAACAACCCTTTCCATGGAGAAATTCTTCCTTGTGTCCAACCTGACCCTGCCCTGGCACAGCTGGAGGCCGTTTCCTCTTGTCCTGTCCTGTTCCTTGGTTCCTCCCTCCTGCCAGGGAGCTGCAGAGTGACAAGGTCCCTCCTGAGCCTCCTTTTCTCCAGGATTCTGGGCAGAACTTCACCACAAAGGCTGAGACACACGAAAGCCCATTTTTAGGGCAGGATGATGGCACTTACCTAAAGTGATGAGTGCGTGAGCCCTGACCACGGGAGGCATGGCTGAGCCCCTGAACTGGGACAGAGGCTGGGAACTGGGGATCTCCTCGCTGTCTGTGCAAGCAGACACTGGAAAAGAACAGGTCAGGGATGGAATCAGGGCCTGGCACACGGTGGTGCCTGTGAAGGCAAAGCTAAAGGCAGAAGGAGAGTGGCTCACCTTGGTCCTCGCTGCCAGAGGAGGCCAGGATGGACTGAACCAGCAGGAAGATTTGTTTGTCCACCCTGGCTGGGCACAGCTGGGCAGCCTCACCCAGCAGGAAGAGGTGTCTCACCTGCAGAGAGAAAAGCAGCACTGCAGTCAAAAGGCAGAGGCTGAGCTGCAGATTAAGCCAGCAGGAGTTGGTTCTTCTCTGAAAACAACTCAAAATTCCCTCAGTCCTTTCAAGGCAGTGGCTGGAGAACAGAAGGGGAGGCTTTGGAACAGAAATCCTGGGTGGGTGTGTTTAATATGATCCAACACCCCCCCTCCATCTAATGAGACTGAAATACTCCTCAAAGCATTCCATGCATTTTACAGACCTCTCTCCCAAACAGCTCATCTGAGAAGTTTGAGTGGAAAAGCAAGGAAAGAAAAACCACGTCATATATTAAAAATACATGGGGTGCCATATCCTTAAAGCAACTGCTGGTGTGTAAAACTGCTGTGGGCTCCCAGGCCCTTAAATACAAGAATTCATCACACACACAGGCCATGCACATGCCTGTGATCACAGTTCTTGGCATGGATTTTGAGGGACACCAGCTCCAAGCACACCTCCGCCCTTTAAATAATCCTTGAAGGGGATTATTTAAAATAATAATCCCCAAACTTACCAAGAGATCTTCCTGCAGCTGCCCTGCTCCATCCTCTTTGAGGACTATGTTGGAGATGTAGCTCTCACAGGTGGATACCAAATCTCCACACACCTGGTTGAGCAGCTCCTGTTCCGTAATTAAACAAAATTAATTCAACACTTCATTAATTAAACAAAAGGTAGCTGCAATATCTGTCCACACATGAATCCCGAATATCAAAGTCTTTATGTGCTTTTAATAATCTGGATCCCATTAAAATCAATCTGACAGTGCCTTGGAGCTTTAAAATTCTCCCTGCACATCAAAGGATGTGTGCAAGTGTCAAAACACCTTGGAAAATTTGGCTTTTAATGATCCACAGGCCCAAGTTTACTTCATTATAGAAATCACACAGACTTAAACAAAAAGATTTAGGCGACTGTTTCATGTGCACCCAACACATTGGAGGTGTCTGTGGGAATTTTTAGATGTTGCTTGAAAAAAGCAACTCCATTAACAAAGAAAACATGACGTGAATTCCAAAGAGTGGAGGGGAAACACAGGAAAAGCTGATTATCTACTGCACTGTGGTGAATATAAAGCACCATTTCTGGTTTTCCACCACCTAAAAGTGGCAATTTTAATAACCAAATACATATATAAATGATAACTGTTATATTTGATGAAGTGACCAACTACAGGAATATCTCCATTTCATTTTAAGCCAACGCTCTGTGGTGGCTGTACCTACAGGGGAGGATTTTCTGACTGTCAGTTTAAAAACCCAAAAAGCATCACCCCACCCTGGCTTCTGAGGCACAGAGGGTTCAGTTCTGCCCATTATTTAACAAGCTTGATTGGGGTGCTTATTATAAAAGAGCTGCCATCTATACTGAAAGAGAAATATCAAACAGACATGAAGAGAAATCATTAGGGACAGAGACCTGCATCAACTTTAGCTTCTTTGCAATTGTGTCCAGGCTGAGATTTTTATTTTACCAACAAAATATGGCTTAACTCCCCACTATGGGAGCAGAATAGAGCCATGGCATAAAACAAATGGAGGCAGAAAAAAGTTATCAGCAAGTTATTAACTGCCTGCTTGGTCTCCAGGAAGAGGTCTAGGAAATATGTGTATTTCCAGCAGCTCTGATGGAGAATACTCAGAGACTGCAGCATAAATCTGTGGCTTCAAACTGGACCAAGCACAGCAACAGGTTTCCTTCAGGAAATTTCCTTTAGGAATTCTGTAAACTTGGACAGAAGGCAAATGCAAGGTGTTTCAGAGGTGTGTGGGGGAATACATTCGAAGGCAGAAGATTTCTTACAAGCCCAGGCTCAGCCCCAGGATGTTCTCCAGCCCAAGTGCAGCAAAGAGGCAGAGCTGAGCAGAGCAGGCTCGAGCTGCTGGAGTCTGAGCCCCTTTTTTAGAACTCATCATCCCACAGCCTGCAGACAGCAGCAGACACCCCCTGAGTGGGGAACAGGCTATTTTAAAAGGTGTATTTTTAAGTCCCACCTGTGCCTCCTCTGGTGCAGCTGCAGAGGCCTGGCAGAGCTTCTGCAGGGTCTCCACAGCTGGGCTGATCACGTCCAGGGGACACTGAGACTCCTTCAGCCAGCTCTGGATGTTCTCTGGAGATGACACCACACACAGAAATCAGCATTTTCTAAGCTTTTCCAGTGTTTGTGGAGGCACAAAAGCTCTGCAGGTGGCCAGGGCCACTCACCCTTCAGCCCCTGACAGCTGCTCTTGGGGAGGTGCTTGGCCACGTGCCCCATGACACACAGGATGTGTCCCACGGTGCCACTGCTCGTGTTCTGCTGCCTGCAAAAGCAACAGTGAACCCTGAGCCACTCCAGCAAATCACAGCTGAGCAATCCTCTCACCTGGGACATGCATTATTAAGGCAGACCTGTCAAAGCCACTGAAAACTCAGAGAGCTTGAGGAAAGAGTTGGTTACTGCACGGATCTCGAGGCCTTTGCTGGATTTCCAGCTGCAGAAGTGACAGCTTGAAGAAGAATCTGGGATTTAAGCAGCTGAAAGGCAATCTGTGGAAGGGCACTAAGGGCTCCCTGGCAGAATGGAGCTCAAAGCACACACACTGACCTGCTGACACTGTCCCAGGATTCAATGATCTTGGAATAATCCAGCTTGGGGGAAGAACCTGCCACCTTGGCAAGCAGCATCCAAGCTGCCCTGGAGTGCTCTGTCTCCACGTGAGACATGACATTATTGACAAAAGTGGAGGTGAACTTGTTCTGCTTGGACCACATAAGGAAGGCTTTGCTCAGGTAACGGCTGCAGGGAGGAAAGGAAAGTTTAGGGAGGAATAAAGAAAACAGTTGGTAAAATCCAACACAACAAAGCTGCTATTGCCTGGCATTGCCACAATTCACACTGAAAATTTCCACATTTACACCTATTTTCACTACAGACCTGACATCCCTACATGGATGTTGTGATCTGGGGCAGTAAGACAGAAGGTTCGACTGGTCCCATGACACATCAGGAAATTATAATTTCAGCAATTTGAACCAAGAGTTTCCAGCAGTTATTTAATACCCAGAGTCATAATGATGCCTTAGGTTCGAGCTTTTCTATTTTTCAGATTCTGTGCTGCTTTAGTCTGTGGGTCTGGGCTCCACATTATGGGATGTTGATCTCTGTGCACAGAGCAGGGAGACAAAACAATTCCTGCTCCAGCTGGGCACCAAGGACAAATGATCCAAACCTCAGGCCCAGGAGCACAAACAGCGTGGGCTGGAGAGAGAAAAACAAGCAGGATGGGAGTGCCTGGGCTAAAGCTGGAATGGGACAATGAACTGCAAGGTGCAAATGGAGCAGAGCTGATCCCAGTGAGAGCCCCCGGGAGCGCTCGTGCATTTTGGGACCATTTTGGTTCATCTTGGGTTCATTTTGGGACCATTTTGGTTCATTTGGGTGCAGCCCTGGCTGGGCTCTGGTGCTGCCCAAGGTGGATCCATGGAGGAGATCCTTTGAATAAATCCCTGCTTTATTCTGTAGCTCTGCCCAGCTCTGCTCTAGGCCAGCCTGCACAAGGCATCAATAGAATGGACTAAATTGGAAGGGACCTTGAAGATCATCTCATTCCACCCCCTGCCATGGATAAGGGCACCTTCCACTAGACTGGGGTGCTCAGAGCCCCAGCCAGCCTGGCCTTGAGGACTCCCAGGGATAAAGGGACAGCAGAGTCATGTCAGGCATCACAGCCTGCTCATTTTTCTGCACAACCCTAATTATCTACTCCACACTGGTAGAGCTGTGAGATTTCTCAAGCTGCAAGGTCCTGCAGGGTCAGGAGGAAGAAGGTGCCAGGAATGTGCAAACCCTGTTACAAAACAGCCCGAATTAGAGCAGTGACAGCTCCCCACACTGGCACGGCAGCACCACCAGTGCCTCATCTGCTATTTCTGAGCTATTATGCCCTGTTGACTAATAAACATACAGCTGTCTTTAATCAATGTTGTGTCCTTGTCATGCTGTGTGTCATCCCATTTCTCCCTCTCCTTCCCACGGCGTTCTGCAGCAGGCAGGATAATTCGATTTGTCACAAGACAAGTAACATATTGTACATAAGAATTAATACAAGGTGATGTTCTTGCTTTATATATCCTCTCTCACTTCTGTCAGAGGAACACCTCCATTTGACTTAAATATTCATGTGCTATTAGTGCATCCAGCATGGGATGTAACAAAGAGCATTTCAGTCCAGAGAGAGAGCACAGGTAACAGGAGCAGCAGGTAAAAACACCTGACACAAAACAAAGAGGAATTCTCCTTGTCCATGCTCATCAGCCCTGTCCTGGGAGCTGACAGGGCAACACAAGCACCTCAGCATGGTAGTTTCCATCCCCAGAGTGATACTGAGGCTCTCAAGCAGGGAATTTAAGCAGCTTCAAAGAAATCCCTGAGAAAAATTTGGTTTCTTGTCCTTGCTCAGCAGACAGCACGTGCATTTTAACAGTGTGTGTGTGTGTGAGCTGTGGCACTTCATAGTCTGTGGCCACACAGGGAATGAGAACACAAACTCAGACTCTTATCTTAGTCCTCAGTCAATAGGTATTTTCATTCTGTAAAGGAAAAGTTGTGTATTCTAATGGGATTAAAAGGGAAAAAAAAAACTGTCTGGGTTTCATCCCTGAATGTTAACAAAGGCAGGAGAGGGAAAAATGCACTTACCTCAGCTCCTGGCTTTCTGAAGACAATAGGGAGAGCAGATCCCACGCCAGCTCCTGCCTCCCATCATCACTCCTGGATTTATGGTAAGGTTTTATGTGCTGCAGCAAGAGCTGATCAAGGCAATCCAACGCTTTTTCTTGGACAGAGCTTTCTGCATCCATCACCACAGGCACCACTCCGTTCAACCAGGCCTTCTGCACCAGGACATTGCTGTGCTGGGACTGAGAGAAACACATTTTTAAATCATTAGGGGATCCCAAATGCATGGATAAGACCAGCAAAGGCCTCCAGGTTCAGCTACAAACTTTGCAACTTGAATTTTAATCAAGCCCAGCAGTGTGGCAGCAGGTGGGACAGGGAAACTCAGCATCACAAGGTCTTTAATCATCTCTATGATAAATACCTGGAGTTTCTGCTAAAGTACTGCAACACTTTGTTTTGAGACTCTATAAAGAATTATAACAGGTTTGCAATAAGGCTGTACAGCAGATGATTTAGCACCAAAAAAAAAGAGCTTTGCTTAATATAAACCCTGTGCTCCAAGCCCAAGTTACAAACCCTTTGTGAATAAATAGAAAAGAAAGAAAAATATAGCATTGCTATCATCCACACATTACATCTGAAAGTGATTCAGGGCTTTTTTTAACTTGAGAAGGCCAGCAACATAAACATTTTCTTCATGACACATAAATCAACAGCCAGAAAAATCAGTGTTTCCAACAGTTGGAAGCACTCTGCATAAATCACAAGTAGGTATCAGAGTGAGTCATGACTTCCGAGTCAAAAGGTAACAAAAAGAATTAGAGCAGCCTAAAATGCAACTCCCAGAGTGAATAGCTGATTGGTGAGGTCCCTCCTGCTCTACGCCCTCCGGGGTGTGGCAGAATTCCCATTCCCCTTGAAGCCTTAGGATTTTAGCTTTTATATTTTTCAAATCCTGTACTGCTTTAGGGTATAACTCCAAACTCCATAGAGCGTCAGCGACTGTTCTCCTGTTTTATTCAGACAAAACAATCCCTCCAGGGCTCTAACTCAAGGATACCTCACTGTCTCAGGCCCCAAAAAGCAAAACCAAAAGTGAATTGTGGAGGAGCAAACTGAGGGAATACTTCATTACCTGAAGGTGTAATTGCAGAATTAACCCCTGATGTGTAAATGGACCAAACTGATAATTGTGTGAAAAACTCGTGATCACCATCCACCCTGGGTGCAGCCTCTGGCTGCCCAAGGTGTACCTGGTTAATAAATCCAATAAAATGGGCATGTGTTAACCCATGTATTTATGTCCACCCCGTGTACCCTCGGTGGCAGCAGCCGCCCCCAGCCCGGCCTCACCAGGAGCAGCTCGGTGATGGAGTGCAGCGCCTGCTTCCGCACCGACACCGCGGGGTCCCGGCAGCGCTCCCGCAGCACGCCCAGGTCCTCGGCCGTGCAGGGCATCACCCCCTGCTTCAGGATGCTCACAAACACCTGCCAGGCAAACAGCAGCACTCAGTTGCATTTCAAAGCTCCCACACAGGGTTCATGTCAGAACCCAGCACACACCTCTGGCTGCCCTGGCTGGCTCCAGACCCTGGAGGGGGTTTGGAGACCTTGGCACGAAGTCAAAAACACCTGTGGCTTTGATTTTAGCCCATGGAAAAAGCTGCCAACTCTGTGTGAGGAATTACAAGCCACAAGGGTTTGAGTGGTGTGGTAGTTGAGTTAACACAGGGTGAAAAAGGAGAATTTTGGGGTTTTTAGAATGAAGTTCAGGGGGACAAGATGGAGGGGTTTGGGTGTGTCCTGACCTTCTTCTCCTTCCCCTTGCCCTCCATGTCTTGCTGTGCTGGTGACATTTTTCTGTTGGTTTAAGGCACAGACACACTGTCCAACATCAATGACAGACATTGGCACGTTATTGTAACCACGGCACACGGAGTTTTTGGTATAAAATGTGAACACTGCCCTGAGGGCAGACAGAATGCCATGGCCGAGCTGCTGGACAGAGCTCAGCAGGGCAGAGAGAGAATGTTCTAGAGAAGGGAAAATGAACAACCTTGAGAGGCTGATCCTGCACATTCAGACTCCTTTGGCTGTGGGGCTGGGAAATGAGGACTTTTACACTCTTGGGGTCACCTCGACACCCAGACCCCAAGAGGTTCCCATCTATATTTACATCTGCAAGCTGGTTGGTTGGATTTGGAGCAGAACTCAGTGAAAAGGGTTTGAGTTCCATTCTGGTGTTGCCATTTTCACTGATCATCACAAGCTACATGCATTCTACTTGTGGAACTTTCTTGGGGGCAGCTTAGAAACAGGAGGTCAAAAAAGCCCTTGTTCCTCCCCACTGCTTTGCAGCCTTCAAAATCTTTTCATTAATTATGGCAGGAACACCTTAACCAGACAGAATTACTGAACTAACAGGTATCTCAGTGCACTTGATATTTGGAACAATTGTTAGGAGGGTAATTGGGGGTTCAAACCCAGCTGATCCTGCCTAGACCCCCGCTGCCCTATTTAGGCTCCAAGTTCCTGTTTCACAAGAACACAGTCGCCATGAACTTCCTTCTTTGTCCCCAGATCCCCTCCCATTCTGGACCTCACTTAGGGTGTTGACCCAGCATTTAGGTTCATGCCAGGGGCACTGGGTGGCAAAGCAAAAATACAATTTACCCCCCACCAACGCCAGCCAGAGATTTATCACACCCAGAGTGAAGCGGCACATTAACGATTCATGAATGCTGGGCACAACCAGAGATGGCAAATGAATCAGAAAACATCATTCCAGTCACTGCTGCTCTGGAACAGCAGCTGGAGAGGGAGAATGTCACAATTTCCCCTTGAAAGTAATGTGCCTCTTGTATGAGCCACAGTTTTTACTTCGTAATAAGGAAGAGGGATTTATTTTTATTCTTAATCAGAAAGCATTAAAATGTGAATTGCAAAGCCCTAACTGGGAAGCTCAAATCAGTGTGTGAATTGAGGGGGAAGAGCTGGGGTGACGAGGACTAACGGAGGAAGCAGCAGACACCTCTTTTTTAAAACAAGGAAATTTCCATTGAAGCTTCTCTCTTTAAAAGCTAATGACTTCATTAAAGAAATGAGCAGCAAGGAAAGCAGCACAGAGCTCAAAAAGAGGCTGGATATAACCTAATCCCTTTGCTAACAAGGTCAAAACAAACTAAGCAGCTAATATGCTTCAGTTTAGGAGGAAGTCTCTTAATTGAAATGCCTATTGACATTTGACAAGAACCTCTCCTCGCAAATGACGGAATAACAGAATGCCAGCAAGGGTACTAGAGAAATTTCCATCATTATGCCTGCATTATTTACTTATCAGGAGCTAGTAAACAAGATCTTAAATGCCTTTAAGGCACTCTGCAGGGAGAGCAGGAAGCTACAAGTGGGCAAAGTGACAGAGTTTGCAGCAAAGCTGTGGCCTAATTAATTATTTAACAATTCTGGGTAATCACTGAGAGCAGGCAAGGATGCAAACCCCATCCTACCTGCAGAGCAGATTTCCTCACGTTGGTTTTCTCATCTCCAGCTCTCACTCTCAGCATGGCCATGACTTCTTTTTCTATCCAAAATGAGGACAAAAAGGAATTACCCCCACAAAGAAGGAATTACCCCCAGGACCAGCTGGAACCACACAATCCCAGGATGGTTTGGGTGGAAGGGACCTTAAAGCCCATCTTGTCCCACCCCTGCCATGGCAGGGACACCTTCCACTGTCCCAGGTGCTCCCAGCCCATCCAGCCTGGCCTTGGGCACTGCCAGGGATCCAGGAACAGCCACAGGGCACCCCGTGCCAGGGCCTCCCCACCCTAAAGCAGCACAAACTCAAGGCAAAAACAAACCCAAATGGTTCCCCAAAAATTGCAGAAGGACTGAACAAAGCACAATTAAAATCACCCAGAACAATCCAGAACGAGGCATAAGCCAGAAGGAAAACCAAACCCAAACCATTTCCCCACTTCTTTCATTTGAAAGCTCATCTTAATATATCACAAAAGAAAATGATGGAACAAATTACTTGAGACACACAGGGAAAAAAAAAAAAAAAAAGTGAATCTGTAATTTCTGACCTCTTCCTTTGTCTATACAAAAGATGTCAGGCTACCTTCAGAGTCTGAGAGCTCAGCAGATGAGTCAGGCACAGTCTGGGGCTCAGGTAACCCTGGTACCTGTGGAAGAGCTACCTGGGCAGAGCTCAGACAAAAGGAGCCAACAGAGAGCCAGGGGAGGCTCTGCAGAGCTCAGAACACCCACAACCTCCTGGGAGTTTTGCCTCAGAGCTGCACACAGCAGCAAGCACTACTGTATGAGCTGCTGTGTGCTACAGAGGGAACATGACTCCGTTTGGTAACTCCTCGAGGCTGCAGAATGGCAGCTGCAAAGAACCATCTCAGAGTCTGCAAGGAAACCAGAACACATCTCTCTTCCTTGGATGCCATGTTAGGGCTCAAATTTTACTCTGCACAGCCATATTCATACTTATTTCTGCACGTTGGCAGGGAAAAAATACATCATCAAGGCATTAAGTTATTAAATGACACACAACTGAATACAAAGATCAGTTATTTCTCACATTTTGAATCACTGGGCTATTAACTGGCCATAAGGACTTGAAGCATTTTACCATGGCTTTTAAGGTTTTTATTTATTGCTGTTTGTCAGATTTCCCAAAGATATGCCAAATTTGGAGATCTGTTACTTAGAGATTCACATGGACATCCATCCTGTTGCCATTAAAAATAGGATTAGTCACAGGGAACTAAGCAAAACTAGCTTAAAAATACATTTTTACCAAAAGGAAGCAAAGGGACTTTGATCTGGGCTTTCTTAATGGGCAGCTAAGTGCAGTTCCATCCTCCTCCCAAGAGCACAGAACCATTCCCCTGCAAGATTTTACTACTAAAATAATCCAGTCTTGTGAAGGCAACCAGATAATCACACTTTGACATTGATTTTTCTGGTGTAGAAAAGAGTGTGTGTGGGGGGGGGGAACCAAACAACAAAACAACCAAAAATCCCAAGTTTTCAATGGCTGAGAACTCCCAAGGGAAGGGAATGTTTGATGCTGGTGGGCAGAGGGAATTCTGCAGTGCACACCTCACCTTGCAGGTTATCCCCACCCTTCTTATCTCTGCCCTTGAGCACTGAGCATGTTCTGACTATCCCTGGCTGAGGTTTATTTATTTTGTAAAAGAATTGAGCTGTTTGGTCTTCAGAGGAGTGCAAAATTAGCTCAGGCATAAGCCAAGCACAGGCATGGGCCAGACAGCTTTGCTAATGCACCTTGACTGCCTCGGAGAGCCCTGGATTCCAGAATCCTCTGGAGCTCCAGACAGTCTTTTTTCATTCCAGCCTTTTCTTAATTTGTTTTGCCAAGTGCCAAGTGTGAGCTCAGCTGGGTATCAGAGACAAACCCAGGCATCCTCTGGCACGAGGAGCCTGCAACTAAACAGGGAATTCACAATACCTCGAGTGGCCTGGAGGACTTTTCTATCTGAGGGAGCAGATGAAGGAAATTTATCAGCAGAGCGTGTTTGAAAAAGGGAGCTTTCACTGGAGGGAGATTGGAGCCTGGCTCCTGGAGATAGGGAGGGAGATCCCATGCGAGGAGCAGCGTGGAACAAAAGCACCAGTGCAGGATGTGAGGCAAGCAGAGAATTGAACTGTCAGCAGTTCAAGGGAGGTGAACAGCAAGAACTGAGAGTGTGGATGCCGGCAGGGGCCGAAAGGTTAGGGGGAAAAGCTTTTCCACACAAGAGGAAAAGAGAGGGAGAGCTTTAAAGGAGGAACATCCCGGCCACAAAAGCCAACTTGCATGGTGATTTCATGCTATCAACACTTGAGAGGCAGCTTGGCATGCTGCACCAGGACATTTCGTGTGACACTCTGCTTTCAACCTGATGCTGCAGAGAAACAGATCCTTGCCTACAGAACAGTGCTACTCAAAGGTGCTGGGCTTTACGTAGCAAAATGTATCAGTTCTTTGTGCACTGGAGCAAGAGATTTAATTACCTTGAAATTCATGGAGCTACAAGTGTTACATTCCACATAAATTACAATTTGGGAAGAATAAATTACCTGCTTCTCAACAAGTGTTGCCACCACATTAGTACCACCAGACATGTGCATTTCAGGATTAAATGTATTTTTCAGACTTGAGTGGGAATAGTGTTTCTTTAGGGCTGGCGATTCCACCCCCTTCATCACCCCTAAGTGTTTTGTAACAGCTTTCTCCACTTCCTTTGAGAAATGGACAATGAATACACTTCAGAAGGTCTGATTTCAATTAAGGCTTTGAAATCTTATCTGGAAAGGTTGCTCTAATTCTGACATACCATCAGGCCCAGCAGTGTCACTGCTGTCTGTCAGCTCAACAGCTCTGAAAGTTGGTAAGGTCTTCAGTGGCTGGTTGGATACAGCTGAAAGAAAAGACAAAAGCTGAGGAATAATAAAGGCATACATTCACCTGGCAAGAAGATGGTTCAGTGTTAAACAGAGAGTCTCATGCATGCCCTGGTTTAACAGATACGTGTATTTTTAGGAAATGGCATGCCAAGAAAATCCTGAGACTTACTGGAAAAGAATGACTCTATACCTTCTGCACTGACTGTCACGCTCGCAGTGTTTGTGTTTGCTTCCAACACTGTGTGGACAGAGGCTGCCAAAAAAGAGAAATAAAAAAGGAAATCAAACAAAGTATTTTAACTCTGGATATCCTGCCATTCCAAATTTTCTTCGGGCGAGCAATCTAACCGTGGGATGCCCTGTGCAGGCTCTGAATCGTGCCATCTGGCCTTCAGCACACCTGAGGGAGCTCGGAATGCCAGTCACGAGCAGAACAACTTAGCAGAAGCAAAAGGCAACTCAAGATTTAATCAGCTGTCAGGCAAGAATGAACTGCTTTTTTTTTTTCCCAATGAGCAATTTCGGTTGTCTGTAAACATCCTTCAAAGGGACCTCGCAGAGGAATGTCTTTAGAACTGATACATGAGAATAAATCCCTTCCAAAGATAAGGCCTCATAAGTAACAAGGCTCATGAATTACTGCTCATTATGACACGGTACGCAAGGACTCTGTGTGCCAGTTTTTAAAGCTCCTGACAGCTCCTACCTCCCAGCAATTATCCCCTTGAAAGTTCAAGAATGATTTTCATTACCTCATGTGCCCACAATACTCACAGCTCTGTAGCAAGTCCTGAATGCTCTCCAAGGTAGCAGCAGCTTTCTTTTCGAGACAATAGGCAAAGCTGCTGAGAGCTTTGCTCCGCACCACGGGGGCTTTGTCTGAGCACCGGCCAAACACCATGACCTGCACTAAAAACTTGTGCTTTAGGAAACTCTGATGATCCCGGGACAAGGAGCTGACTGGGCTCCTCTCTGGCAGCTCCAACAAAGCCAAGGCTACATCAAGAGCAAACACTCTGTAGGAAACCTGCAGGAAGAAAAAGCACACGAGGTGCTCTGTTAATGGAAGTGAACACGGAGTTTTCTTGCCTCTGGGTACCAGCAGTGACAGAGCTATTCAGTGCTGAGATTGAACCCTTCACCTCCAAAGCATCAAGGAGATGCACTTACTTTGGTGAGTGAGTATTTATAAAGCCAAGCGAGGAATTCAGCGAACTCTGCACAGGGGAGTTTGTCCAGCAGGGTCACCAGGGCCTGGGCAGCGTAGGTGCGATAATCAGCCTTGTCTGGGACCTGAAAGACAAGGCAAGGGCACCCTGTGATAATTCACTGCTCTGCTCTCAATGCCAGAAAGACATTTCAGGGCTTAAGAGAAGTATTTTTTAATTTAATGAGCTGCTATGTTCAGGTTCAACAATAATGAGAATCATCACAGCTTCCTCAGTCACTACTTCACCATCACACGTTTTCATTCCTTAGAAAAGATGGTGAAAACAGATTTCCTAAACTACTAATGATATTCCAATGTATCCACACGAGTTCTCCAGCTCCAGAAGTAGCAGAGCTTGGCATACCTTGGTACAGATATGTTGGAGCAATATTCGCAGAACAGGATAAACAGCTTCTTTCAGCTCATCTACCAGAGAACTGCACAGGAGAGAGAGAGAGAAGCAGAATTTAACAAAGCTGGTTTACAACAGAGGAAAAGTCAAGGACATTCCTTTTGGAATGCATTTGAGAAGTTAGGAAAAGTGGCCATGATTCTGGACTCATGAGTGCAGCAGGATATGCTCAGAGAACCATCCTTACTTTCCACATTAACCTGGCTTTGCAGGCACAAAATAATTTCTTCCCATACTTTTGTAACAAGTAGAAGGGTAACATGAAATGCTTCTTTGTTCTCAATCTACTTTTATATGTTGTCTGGGGATCTCTGCACAAACTACACTTCCAACAACATGGAACCCAAACAGGGGGAATAAACACAGGCAAAGCACATCATTAAGCAGGAGAGAGCAAGAACTGTGGAGGAATGAGCTCCATGTTAATCTTTCATTTCCTTCACAATTCTCTGTAGTAAAACACAAGAGCTGAAAAACTGACACAAAGCAAAATACAGAAAATGGGTCCTTTCCACAGCACCTTCTTCCCCCTCTGCCAGCAAGCTTGGTAAATTCCCATTCCAGACATTTTAATTAAGCCTCATTTGCACAAACAACTTCAAAGCCTGTGCCAGTTTGTCTCATCCCTTTATCACCTCAACAGCAAAGCAAAGGCATGCCAGAAGAAAGGAGCAGCCACGCTCAGAGCTCTGAATGTCACCTGATGAATTTCACAGCCTGGTTCCTGGCGCTGGTCACAGCTGATGTGATGGGAAGGGCCTCAAGCCTGGAACCCCCACTGCTCTCCACCATCAGAATGACACTGAGGAGTCGCTGGAACACACATCGAAGGGTCTGGAAAGAAGAGGTTATTGGCAGGCTCTCTTCCATGGATGGGCACTCAGAGGTCATGAAATAGTTGTGAATCAAGCTTAGAACCAAACAGCAGCACATGTGAAAGCATGACTCCTAGCAGACAGATTCCAAGGGGACACTTTCTAAATGCACACCACATCTTTCCTGGTGATGTTCTCATGCAAGTTCAGCAAGATCTCAGAAGGGCTTTCTGAAAGCATTAACAGCTGCCCTCCAAACAGGGCAAAGCCCCCCTTCAAAATCCCCTGTGGACTTGTTTTTTCTGCCAGAAACATTTGGCATTTGAGGAAACTCGCTGGGTTTTGCATAGGAGATGTCTTAAGCTAAATGTGTGTTTTGTACTTGAACTCTTGGAGCTGACTCCCTTGAATGTTTTTGGAACAACAGCTTGCCTCAAGACCCTGACATTCCCTGAGCAAGCAGGAGAGGCAAGGAAGATGAGGCAGGTCTGGGAAGGGGAATGGCAACACCTTGCTGTCACCACAAATGCCAACAGCTCCGAAAAGCTCATGCTGCACTGAGAAACCAAGAAGGCAGAAACACACAGGCCCAGGGCTGCTGGAGCTGGGCTGGCACTCAGGAATAACCAGGTTGGTGTGTACTCCAGGCTTTCCTGACTAGACAGCTCCTGATTCCAGCCTGCAGGCTCAGAACCAGCCCAGGGGGTCACACAGACTCCCAGCCACAGCTCGGGCACACCCAACCTTCAGCAGCCCCACGCAGAGCAGCAGCACTCAGGTAAGTGGGAGATGCCCTGCTCTGCCTGCCAATTTAAACAAATAAAGACGGGAAGTTTCTGGCAGAACTGGCTGCTCCACGATCCCAGAGTGTTCTCTGAACAAGAACCAGCCCTGCTCAGCCTCACTGAGTGCACAGAGCACTGCACAGTCCAGCCCCTCACACGCTGCCAGGCAGTGCTGCAGCTCCATCTAGCAGGGAATCACAACATTCCAGGCAAAGGCAGCCACCTGGAACTCTCTTCTTTAAGGTTCAGAGGCCCAATGCCACTGCAGCTCTCCTTTGTTTTCAATTCATTTGCCATAAGAGTCAGCAGAGCATGGAATTCACTGCACACAAGAGCAGCAGCAATAAGGACTGGTGTGGAGAGAACCATCTTTGCTCTGACCCAGCAAAGATGGCACAAAGAGACACACTGAAGTGAAAAGTAAAAACCACACAAGCAAAAATGACATGCTGAGAAGGAAAGAAGCTAGCACTCCTTTTCCATGCTGCTGTGAGGATGTCAAAGATTCTGTTTAACTTGTACCTTATCTTCTGTGCTGTGGAGAGGGGAGCACAGCAAGTGAAGTCCGTAATAGGCCAGCTCAGGAATGTACTTGGCTTTATCAACATCCCTAAGGAAAGACGGCAAAGAGATGTCTTCACCTCTCATCAGCATAACTGTGACTATTAAAAGAGCTCATTGACTGCAAAACATTCAGTATTAACAAGATGCTATTTGCTGTCAGCACATGGAACACATTCCAATTATCTTTATAAGAGAATTTGTCACTTTCATTTCTATATAAACAGGACAACAACACAAGCACTGAGGGCTTTGCTTGTTCAGACCATCATATAAACACTAAGAATTATTAAGAATTATTTGCTCACATGGCTGCTGAAAACTTGAACTCGTGGAGCACTGGCTCAAAGCTGGTCATCTCAACAAAGACCTGCAAGGGAAGAGAGCCAAGCTGAGCTCAGTCCCCTGAAGGGAGGATGTGCAGGACTGGGGTCACACCACTGGGTTTAACTTTCAAACACTTCTCTTGAAGCAGAACAAAAGCAGAGCCCAAAGCCCAGAAGCTCCCCCCAGGAACAAGTGGGGGCTGCCCCTGGATCCCTGGCAGTGTCCAAGGCCAGGCTGGACAGGGCTTGGAGCAAGCTGGGATAGTGGAAGGTGTCCCTGCCCATGGCAGGGGGTGGAATGAGATGAAATTTAAGGTCCCTTCCAGCCCAAACCCTTCTGATTCCAAGAACAAAACACTTGCAGGTGTTCAGCACGAGAGGCAGACACAGAGCAGGCACTCTGCTCCCAACTTCCTTAATTCCCATCAGGGACCAGGTGACCAGGGAAGGCAGGGCTGTCACCTCCTCCATGTGGAGTGCTCTGCATCCCCAAAAAAGTCCGTGTTAGGGGACATAAGGCTCATCAAGCTGGATCCTTCTTACCTGCACACAGTTCTGTATGCACTGAGGCTTTTCTTTTAGGGAGAACTTGGGCAGAAGTCTTAGGAAGTTTTTCAAAAGAAGGAAGATGGCATTGCGGACTTGGAGAAGATCTTCTGTTGAGAAGTAAACATTCTCATCATCCTCTTCCTTCTCCTCCTCCAACATCTCTTCCATCTATATTGGCAGAAAAGAGAAACAGCTTGCCAACAATTTCCTTCTTACTAGGGATTTGTATCTGAAGAGATTGCACGGACATCTTACACTGGAGTTGTCATTCCTGCGTGGTTTCCCTTTCTTTCTGTTCCTTCTGGCATTGGGCTGAGAGCTCTGAGCGTGTGTCTTCTTCCTTTTCCTCATCTCTTGAGGCCAGCATTTTGTCAGGGCGTGAAGACATTTATCAAACATCACTTGGTGGAATACCTGGTTGGCTATGCTGCCTGCCCAGAAAAGACAAACATCAGTCCTCTTCCAGACAAAATACAGAGAACATCAAACCATCTGAGCATCACGTCCCATCCCTGGAAGTGTTCAATGCCAGGCTGGAGCAACCTGGTCTAGTGGAAAGTGTCCTTGCCCATGGAATGAGATGAGCTTTAAGGTCCCTCCCAGCCCAAATCAGTTTGTGGTTCTATGATCTCTCCACAGGTGTCCCAGAGCCTAAGAAAGTTTAAGACAAGAATAAAGAGCTGCTTGAAGTGCACCAGGCAGATGCATCATCAGCAGTGACACATTCCTGCAGGATCACCAGCTGAATGACCCCTTCCAGCTGCACCATGGAGATCAGCAAAACTTCAGGGCATGCTGGAATACAAAAGGATCCAGCTGTGAACTAACCTGCTGGAAACACTCAGCTGCTGGTTATTTTAAACTGGTATTTTTGTTTTCACAAACAAACCCATCCAAATGTGCTGCACAGCGAAACGCTCCCCGCTTACAGAGCAGGAACAGGAATAAGCTCCTGCCTTGGCTGTCAAAGCAGAGGGACCTGCGTGGCTCCAGCACTGTGCAGGCTCCTCTGTCACCTTGTCACAGACCTGCACTGAGGCCACCAAACCCCTCTGTGACAGGAGGCCAGGCTGCCACCAGCCCGTGACACCGCTCAGCACTCACACCACGCTCAGTCAGCCCCCGAGGATTTCGGGGCCAGCCAGCACCACCACTGGAATTGTTACAAACCCAACCCTGCCTGACCTGTGCTGCCCCCAGCCGTGAAGAGGAACATTTCAAGGCTCACCTGGGATCTCCAGCAGCAGCAGGTAGAGCCCAGCTGAGTGCAGAGCAAACACCCTCTGCTGCACGTTGGCTCTTTTGTGCTGGCCCACGTGCACAAAGTGATGCAGCACGGCCACCAGGGCCTGGTGGGACAGGCTGTTCTCAGCAAAAAAGGTCCAGACATTCTGAGGCAAAACAGGGATAGTGAGGAATCCCATAATAACATGGATGTCCAAAATTAGCCATTATTTAGATTTCGAACAGGTGCCACCATGACAAACTCCCTATGTATTATATGCTTCAAAAATATAATACACTATAATTATTATTTAATATTATATAATATAACATTATATACAACGCTTATATTAATTACACTGGTTAATAATCAAATCAATTAATTAAAATTAATAATTTGTAAATTATAGTGATTAATAATAATTATAATAACAATATATACACTTAATATTATGCTATGTTATATTATTAAAAATTGGGAATAGCTTCCTTCTGAAGCATTCCAGTACAGAGAGCAAGGATTGTTTGAATCGTTTTTGAATACATTGTGAATTTCAAGGCAAGACAGCCGTGAAAAAGAGAAAGTGAGAGTGGCTGGCTCAGTGTCAGGTGATGTCACCTCTCTGCTCTCCTGGTCCCCGGCAGCAAAGGGCGCCAGAGCGCTGTACAGGCGGGTAAAGGCGTTGAGCCCATCGGCCGTGATCTCCTCCGCTATCCAGGCATCCAGAGGCTCGGTCTCCGTGAAATCCATATCCCACACCGTGTCCACCCATACTGAGAGGAAAAAAAAAAAAAAAAAAAAAAAAATGTTTATAAGCGCCAGGGGTGAGATTTCTCCGAAATACGCGTTTCACCCAAAATAAGGCTCCAACATAAACACGGAGTACCCAAATCCAGCGCGCCAAGGGCAGCCGCTGTCAGTGTCAGGAGCCTCCCAATGCTCCCACCGCACCCCGGTGACCGGGGAGAGAACCGGGACCGGGACAGAGGGACCGGGACTGACACCGGTACCGCGACACAGAGAACGGGAGAGAGAGAGAGATGGAGACAGAGAGACCAGGACACAGACTGACACCAAAATCGGCACACAGAGACAGACCGGGACCGGAACAGAGACCCGGACAGCGACCGAAACCGGGAGCAGGACCAAGGCAGGACTGGGAAGGCGACAGAGACCGACACCGAGACAGAGACGGACACCGGGACAGAGAGAGAGAACGGGAGAGAGACAGAGACCGGGACAGAGACCATAACAGAGAGCGGGACCGGAACAGAGACCTGGACGGGGACCAGCACCGGGACAGAAAGACTGGACAGAGAGCGGGACCGGGAAACGGAGAGACCGAGAGACACAGCGACCAAGAGCGGAAAAGAAGTCGGCAAGCCGGCCCCGGCCCTAAACCCGATCCTAACCTCGGCCTCGGCCTCGGCCCCGGCCCCGACCCTGACCCTGACCCCGCTCCCGGCCCGCACCTGCGGCCAGCTCCGGCAGCCGCCACCGGCCGAGCGCGCTCCGCAGCCGCTCCGCCGCCATCGCGCCGCCGCCGCCCGGCTTCGAACGCGCCAATGGCGGGCGCGGGGCGGCGCGGGCCAATCGCGGCGGCCGCCGCTGCCCCGGAAGGAGCGGGGCGGGCGCGGCCGGGGCGGGGCGGGGCTGCGTGCGCGGTGCGCGGTGCGCGGTGCGCGGTGCGCGGTGCGCGGTGCGCGGTGCGCGGTGCGCGGTGCGCGGTGCGCGGTGCGCGGTGCGCGGTGCGCGGGTCCCGCCGCCGCCGCCCCGGCAGCGCTGCCGCATTGCGGCCCCCCCGCGCCGCCGCCGCCGCCGCCGCTGCCGCCCCGGCCCCGGCCCCTGCCCCGGCGGCGCCGCCGCCGCCCCGCGCAGCCCCGCCCCGGCCGCGATCCGCCAGCGGGGCCGCGGGGTCCGCCCGCGCCGCCCCGCGCCGCATCCCGGGACCATGAGCTTCTTCGGGTTCGGGCAGAGCCCGGAGCTGGAGCTGGTGCTGAGCGACGCCGAGAGCCGGCGGCGGGTGGAGCACAAGACGGAGGAAGGCAAGAAGGAGAAATACTTCCTCTTCTACGACGGCGAGACCGTGTCGGGGCGGGTGGTCCTCACCCTCAAGAACCCAAACAAGCGACTGGAGCACCAGGGCATCAAAGTGGAGTTCATCGGGCAGATCGGTGAGCGGGGCGGCCTGCGGGCCCGGGTATCCCTTCCCGATGCCCCTCGTGGGCGCCGGGATGCCGCTGGTGCCGGGGTCCGGGGAGGATCACTGCATCCCACAGGTGCCAAGGGGCTGGGAAGCATTGCTGAACCCCGTGGTACTGAGATCCCTGCGGTGCCAGGGATCAGAGAGCATTGCTGGTGCTGAGGGTCCAGGGGGCATGGTAACTCACTGGTACCGGGGGTCTGGGGGCATTGATTTGCCCCATGGCACTGGGATCCCACTGGTACCGGCAGTCTGGGGGCATTGCTGTGCCCCACAGTGCTGGGATCCCACTGGTACTGAGGATCTGAGGGCATTGCTGTGCCCCATGGCACTGGGATCCTGCTGGTACTGAGGATCTGAGGGCATTGCTGTGCCCCATGGAACTGGGATCCCGCTGGTACCGGTGGTCTGGGGGCATTGCTGTACCCCATGGAACTGGGATCCCAATGATACTGGGGGTCTGGGGGCATTGCTGTACCCCATGGCACTGGGATCTCGCTGGTACTGGGGGTCTGGGGGCATTGCTGTGCCCCATGGCACTGGGATCCTGCTGGTACTGGGGGTCTGGGGGCATTGCTGTACCCCATGGCACTGGGATCTCGCTGGTACTGGGGGTCTGGGGGCATTGCTGTGCCCCATGGCACTGGGATCCCGCTGGCGTGGAGCAGGTTCCGCTCGCTCCCAAGTGATGCCCGGCTGCAGGCAGCATTCCCACAGCTGCTGGACATTATTCCGCGCTCCGAGCTGGGCAGCCTGGCCTGTTCTCCAGGCTTGAGCCCTGGCAGAAGGAAGGGCATTCCAGTCCTTTTCCAGGTCATTGTTCTCCTGTCCTAATTTCTCGCTTCTGCTCGGTCACCAGTTTCAGCTGCGAGCTGGGCATGCTTCGGTTCCGTCCTGCAGCTGCAGGTCAGCCCGGACCTGCTGCCAACGCCGGCTGCCAGGCCCTGCTCCCCAGGCTGGCTGTCCCTGCTCCAGGAGCTGCCTGCCTGCTTCCCTCGTGTGCCTGCTGATCCTCTTAGGGATGCTGAGGGTGCTGATGGGGTGGCTTTTGTCCTTATGTCCCTTTTACCTGCGTGGATCACCTTTCCTGAGGCTCGCAGGCTCACCTTGGCTGATCTCACCTTCTACTCCACGCGTCCCTGCACGGTTGGTCGGGTGACTTCAAGTTGTTCAAAACTTCTGGTTATCTGTGCGTGTAACCAATTCAGGTTTAATATTTCCTGCTGTCATAGGGGAAAGGCAACTGCCACACCCACTCCTTCCTCGGAGCGGAGCTGTCCCTGCTCCACGGACCTTCCTTGAGCCCCACAAGCCAAAATAAGTTCAGGATGTTCCTTCCCAGTGATGTGGCTGCCTACGAGTCTCTGTGCTTGGCTCTAAACCCCAAAATCACTGCTGGAGCCAGGGGCCTGCAGCCTTTGCATTGCAAATCGTGTGGTGAGGGAACACGAGCAGGAGATTTCCCACCCAACCTCATGCTGCTGCTTGAGTTTTATCAGCTTTGCTTGTGCCTGACTCTGGTTTTTGGAAGGGAAGGGAGTGTGTAAATGATGGAGTGTAGGTGAGGCTGTTCACCAGGAGCCAGGGTATGAGTTCCTATTGAGTTCCTATGAGTTCCCAGTGGAAATTAAGCATGAACTTTGTTTTCTGCTCCACTGTCTCTGCTGTGCTGCCTTGCCTGCAACTCATTCCCTGTTTTGGAAGACTTCTGAGCCATGCCTGCATGGAATTACTGCTTTGTATGCACGTTATTGCCCAAGCAGGGTGTGTTAGAACTGCTGTGGCTGCACATCAGTCCTTATGCCCCTCAGGGCTTTTAGATAAATCACTGAAGTTTGTATCACTAATTGCACTTCTCAATGCTTTCCATCTTGTATTCTGACTTCTTGCTGCCATGAGGTCAACGTGGAGGTGAGACAATTTAACAGGCAGGGGGACTGGGCTGTGAAGGAGCGATGTTTTCCAGGGAAGATGCTCCAGAGCAGGTACCAGAGGCCAGACTGAGAGTGCTGGGTCCTGCCTGCTCCCAGGTGAGCACGGAACCCATTCCAGATGGTTTCACCTCTGGTGGCTGTGGCCTGAGCAAGCCACTGAAATGTTGACAGGTTATTTTCTCAGTCTGGAAACCTTATAGCTCTGAAAACCTGAAATTACAGCTTATACCTGTTTGACAGGCTGGAGTGTGGGAAACATCACTCTGCTAAAGGCTTCAGGGTGCCAAACATGACCTTCTGAGGTGGCAGAGAGCTCAGTGCACTC
The DNA here is from genome assembly GCF_026979565.1 of Vidua chalybeata. NCBI lineage: Eukaryota > Metazoa > Chordata > Aves > Passeriformes > Viduidae > Vidua > Vidua chalybeata. Next base: position 4,091,975 of record NC_071552.1, on the reverse strand, counting down.
ACATCTGCCTCCCCTTGCTTTTTTGATTTGTGCCTCCTGCATTGTGTGTCACGATGGTCTGGGCTGACTCCTCTATTTCTGTGGCTGGTTCCTCTTTTTCTGTTGGCACGTGGCTTCTCCCTGTCACATCAGCAAGCACTTTCCTCTCAGTGGACACACAGATTCAGTGCACAGAGAGAGGCTTGGTTATTTATGTCACCTGCCCAGCCTAAAGGGCTTGGTGACATTTGCTGTTGTGCGTAAGTGAGGGGAGCTCTAGTGCCAAAATTTCCATTAGAGAGATAAGGTGAGCAAAGGGCTGTGAGAAACAGGCATCACTTAAAAGCTCATCGTGCATCTCAAGGAGGGCTGAACTGCAGTTCCTGGGCACCTCTAATACCTCTGAGGAGCCTCCTCTGCACAGTTTAGTGCTGACACTGAGCTTGGTGAGTGTGATTGTGTGATGACTTAGTTTTTTGTTTCCTCATCTGAGCAGAAAGGCTTTGCCTTGGGAAGGGCTGTGTGGGTGTCCTGTAGGCACAGGCTCACACGCAGGGCTGGGAAGGGCAGGTTTCATTGATGGGTTTGGGTAATCCCAAGCTGCTCATGCAAATTGCAAAGTTTTAAGGGTTTTGTTGCTTTGTCTTGAGGCAGAAAACTCGGTGGAGGTGTGGAGGATTGCTTTCATTAAGTGAGGAAACCTGTAGTTTCCTGCTGATGTAGGAGGGTTGTGGGGAAAAGCGAGGCAATGCTGGTCACTTGAGCTGGTTTGAGCAGTGCTTCCAGAGGTGAGAGCTCTTCCCTCACCGTGCTCACGTGGCCATTAATGTGTTATCCGTGGGCTGGAGGAGCAGTGGATTCAGCTGCCTCCCCACACACAGCGTGGTTGTGCAGCAGGATCAACACTGGCATTTATTCCCTGCTGCAGCTCAAGGCCTCTCAAGCTCTTTGCTGTCCAAGGATAAGCAGGAGCAGTTGGAATCATCGTGTCCCCTCGGTTTTGCTCTGTCACTGTCTGTTCCAGACAAGCAGTGGTGGTTTTTCCTCACAGTGGCAATGCTTTTGGCCTGGAATACAGTGCAGAAAATTATTGGGAGGGTTTGCGTGAGCTACGAACCGTATTTAATATTGATTATAGGCGACTTGTGTCTCCCCAGGGTGTTACACTGCGACACGAAATAACTCACAGAAGCAGGCTAGATGTAAAAGGAAAGAAAAAGAACTCAAAAAAGCCAACTTTATTTTCTGACTCTACTATATATACAATAGCAAAAATGACAGTGGATTGGAGGGTGAAACTGCCACCTCTCCAACCACACTGGGCAAAGCAACAGTCCATCAATTCTCTCTACCCACAAAGAAGAATGCAAAACAATCATTATTTACATGAACATGCGTGAGAAAACTTAGCTGAAATATATAAATATCAAAAAGCATAAGAACTTTTAGAAGAACTTTAAAAATCTTAAAAGAACAAAGCAATACCAAGGCAGGTTCTTGATTTATTGTAGTAAAGGAGGCTGTGAGGACCTTCTCCTTCCTGTTTCAGGGAGGAAAGTTGTGGGCTGCACCTGGCTCTGATGGAGAGCAGGGAACAAGTGCAGTTCCCCTGGTAGGTTCTGTGAATGGTGTTGAAGGGAGGAGTGACCTGGACAAGAGAGTTGCTGAAAATCTCCTGCGTCACGCGGGGTTAAGCTTAACCTGGATTTCCATTTTCCTAGAACTCTACTATGACCGAGGGAACCACCACGAATTCGTGTCCCTGGTGAAGGACCTGGCCCGGCCTGGGGAATTCACTCAATCTCAAACATTTGACTTTGAGTTCACACACGTGGAGAAACCTTACGAGTCCTACACCGGGCAGAATGTGAAGCTACGGTGAGTCCCTGCCCTGGCTGAGCCCAGTTCTGCTCTTTGTCAGTGCTGATATTCACTCTGATGGTGCAGAACTCCAAATTAATTCTGGGGCCTGAGTTGTAAAAGGCTGCCTTTGAGGTCTTTACTTTACAAGCATGCAGCAGGCTCTTAATGGAACTTGTTTTTCCCCTTTTGAGTGACAAGAGAAATCAGCCCCTTTTGAATCAAATGCTTGCTAATTTATTTGATAATTCAAAAAATCAAAATAAACTGTTTGATTTAGTCTCCAGTGGGGATATTTTTGCTGTAATCAGTCTTGTCAACTTTAATTGTGCTCTGTATGCAAACAGATGCTTCGCTTGTGCCTTGTTCATATGTTAGAAATGATTTTTCACATCAAGGCACTCAATCGACTCAAAATCCTTTCACTGCCTTCAAAGTGGGGGTTGGAAAAGCCTGAGATCTGCACTGGAGGTGTGGCTGTGCAGCCTGATGTAATCTTGCAAAAGGGCAGTGGTTTTGACATGTTCCTTGGATGCCCAAAACGGGGCTTAGGTAACCCGGGCTCGCAAATGCTTGGAAGCTGAGAGGAGCCTGCTTTTCCATCCGAAAATTCCCTTCTGCTTTTCCACTGTGGGGTGTTGGCTGCTCCTGGGGCAGGTACACATAAAGAGCTGGGGGCTCCTTTGCTGTGGGTTTATTTTGTTCAGACCTGGACTAAAAAAGAGCAATGTAACAGCAAATTATACGGGAAGAGAAGCTTCCTTGCTGTTCTGCTTCCTTGTGACAATTCTTTGCTTTCCCTTGGACATTCCCCATTCCCTGTTCTTGAAATGCTGGCCCTTCTCTCAGCTGTGCATGAGCTGTACTGAGCTCCTCACCTTGCCAAGGAGGAAGTTCCAAGCTTCAGTGGGGAAAAGGAACTTTCTCAGTGGGCCTGTTGAGTTGATCACACGTTTTATTTAGATTGGCAATCAAACGTGTTTGAGCTCTTGACATGGATCTGTGTAGTGAGGCTGCTTGGATAGTGCAGCCCAAGCCCCCCAGCCCCTGTCCCTGCTGTGACCCTGATGGGAGGGGACTGTCCCTGCAGGTATTTCCTCCGTGCCACCGTGAGCCGCAGGCTGAACGACGTGGTCAAGGAGATGGACATCGTTGTGCACACCCTGAGCACCTACCCCGAGCTCAACTCCTCCATCAAGATGGAAGTGGGCATCGAGGACTGCCTGCACATCGAGTTCGAGTACAACAAGTCCAAGTGAGTGCCTCAGGAGCAGCTGGGGGCTCTGGGCACCCACCTGCTGGAGGTTTCCTCCAAGGAATTCCATGTCCACGTGCTCCAGAGAGGCTGGGAGACAGCTCAGATCCTCCCTGATCCATGGGTTCCTCTCCTTTCCCCGTACCTCTGTCTGGATCAAGGAGTGGGAAGCAGTGGCTGTGGTTCACTGAGTCTGGAGCACAGCATGAAATTCTTGCTGTAACTTCCCACTGCCTGTATCCTCAGCCAGATCAGTACTTCCAGGTGTCTCCAAAATGTTTGCTTCTTTCCAGGCAATACAGCTGAAGTGGGAATTAAATCCAGCAAACAAGTTGGGAACTTTTAAAGTACTCTCAGTGCATCTTTCCCAGCTGGTGCTGGCAAATCTCCTTGCAAGTGGTGCTTGGTCAGAGGTTGGACTCGATGATCTCAGAGGTCTTTTCCAACCTAAATGATTCTGTGACTTGGGCTGATTTAGTTGATCTAAAATACTGAGTTTGGAGCCTTTGCTCTTACAGGGGTTTCTTGCAGATATTCAGCCAGAAGGGATGTTTTTAATTTATCTGCTCATGCTAAATGTTCTTGTGGGTTTCCAAAAGAGCAGAGGATGGAAATGAAGGGCTGGTTGCTGCTGGGAGTGGCTGGTTTGCCATCTACTGGGGATGAGAGCAAAGTGCTTGCCCAGCAAGTTCCTGCTCGTCAACCCCAGCCCTGCTGTGCTGCACAGGGTTTGATCCTGGTGTTTCCTCCCCTCTCGTGCCAGGTACCATTTAAAAGATGTGATTGTGGGGAAGATCTACTTCCTGCTGGTGCGGATCAAGATCAAGCACATGGAGATAGACATCATCAAGAGGGAGACGACGGGCACGGGGCCCAACGTGTACCACGAGAACGACACCATAGCCAAGTACGAGATCATGGATGGGGCACCTGTGAGAGGTGAGAGGGTACAGGAACCCCCAGGATTGCTCTCCTGGAGGATTTTGGGGTGGGAATAGGACTCTTGAAGTATCTTCTGTGTGCTCAGCATCCTGTTCCACTGCTGTGGGCTCAGAGCAGGGGATTGATCTGATCCCCTTCCTTCTCCAGTGTGATGAGGGGCAGCTAAGACAGAATCAGTTGCAATGACTTAATTCTTTTGATGAAGCAGTGGCAGAACCAGCTATAAATTCACAGTTGGCATGGGCCAGCAGTGGCATTGCTGCAGCTCAGAGCAGAGGTGGTGTTCTTGCTCTGTGCCAATCTCCTGTGCCACTGTTCCTTTGCCCAGCAGAGTCACCTGCTAGAGAAAATGTCACCCTACTCATTTTTTCCTGCAGTGCTGTCTTGATGCAGGTCCCAAAAGAGTCCTGTGCTGTTAGAGTGGAGCTGGAATAGCTGTCAGCAAGGGCAGGATCTGGCTGAGGACCGTGCATGCTGGTTTCTGGAGGGAGTTGAGGTCTTCTAGCTCATGTTAGTCTGCTTGTGGAAACGGTGACAAAGGTTGTGGCCGTGTGAGTTTGTGTTTTGCTGCTGCTGCTCTCCTGGTTTCTGTCTGCATCCTGTCTGTGCTGACAGCTCTGTGCCCTTTCCAGGGGAGTCCATTCCCATCAGGCTCTTTCTGGCTGGCTACGAGCTGACTCCAACCATGAGGGACATCAACAAGAAGTTCTCTGTGCGTTATTACCTCAATCTGGTGCTGATCGATGAGGAGGAGAGACGCTACTTCAAACAGCAGGTGAGAAACAGAGCTGCTGTTCTCTTGGACCTGTGCCTGGTTGGTTGGGATGCTTTTACAAGGACCTGCTGGGAATTTGGGATTCATCACATGGAAGGATGATCTAGAACAATGTCCATGCAGGTCAGGTGTGCGTGGTGGCGAGGAGGAAAGTGCCTGCCTGGAATATCTTTTCTGCTCAGTGGTGGAGCTTCTGTGCTTCACCTTATCAGTGGCACTAGGACAGATGTGCTGTGGATGTCCCCTGTGTGCCCAGACCCCAGAGACAGAGGTGCTGTGGATGTCCTCTGTGTGCTCACCCCAGTGGTGGAGCTTCTGTGCTTCACCTTATCAGTGTCCTAGCACTAGGACAGAGGTGCTGTGGATGTCCTCTGTGTGCCCACCCCAGCTACAGAGGTGCTGTGGATGTCCTCTGTGTTCCCAGACCCCAGAGAGGAGCTTCCTACCCAAATTTCAGGCAGGCTGCCCTGCCGGGTGTGTCCCGGCTGTGGGTGGAACACCGAGCCTGGTTCACCCTGCGGGGCTGGGTGGGGCAGCAGAAGGTCTCAGCAGAAGGTCTCAGCAGAAGGTCTCAGGAGCCCTGACAAGCCTTGCCTGTGTCCCCACAGGAGGTGGTGCTGTGGAGGAAAGGGGACATCGTGAGGAAGAGCATGTCCCACCAAGCTGCCATCGCGTCGCAGCGCTTCGAGGGGACGTCCTCGCACGGCGAGGCCAAGCCCCCCGGGCAGCCCCCCGAGAACAACGGCCGGCAGTGAGGCCGGGGGGCGCCGGGAGCCCCCCCAGCACAGCGGCACCGACAGGAGACGCTCAGAGACTTCACAGAAATAAATACCCGGTTTTGACTTCATTCCTTTCTTCGAAGGACTGGCGGGGTGGGATGGGGCGGGAGGGCTCGGCCAGCTGGAGCTGGAGGTGCCACGGCGCTTCCCAATCCATCCGTTCCTCCGGAGGCCGGGCCCGGCTGATGGAGGCAATGCCCGGGGGCTGCGGGGCTGCCTGATCTCCTCTGTGCCCCCAGAGCCTCGGCCTGGCAGGGAAGGAGAGAGCAAGTGAAGGCCCAGGCTGCCGTGTGGAGGGTGCTTTGGGGCTCTGTAGGATGGATGTTTTTCTTGCCTTTCCGAAATCTTGCCTGGGGAAGACGGCCCGGTGACGAGCTGGATGCTGGAGGAGGGATCAGAGACTGCGGCGTGGCCTGCTGGAAATCTTGTGGTGTCATCCCCTCGCTGCTTCCCCTTCTTCCTCTTCGTGCTGGCGTTGGATTCCTTGCCACAGGCAGTTGGATGCTGGAGGTGACTCAGCCCTGGGACTGCCACCCAGCCACGTGGAGCACGGGCAGGGCCGTGCTGTGTCCCACCAGGAGCTGTGGCTGGTAGGAGGGAGTGAGATGTGGCTACAGGAGGAGGTGGCATGGGGTGGGCAGAGCGGTGACGGTCCCAGTGCTGCTGGGTGGGCAACAAGTTGGGGCAGGAAGGCTCCTGGCCACGAGCTGTGCCTTCCTAGTCTTGTCCCAAGATCCACACTCTGGCTGCTGCTCTCGTGCAGCTCCCAGGTGCTGCTGCAGGAAGGTGTAGAGAGCAGCTCTGGAGCTCTTGGGGGCTCTCCTGTGGATGGATTTACTGCCCTGCCCGTGTCTGTGTCCTCGGGACAGCAGGCTTTGTGTGGGGATGGACAGCAGTGTGGGGACACGAGCGTGTGGTCTGGTTTGCTGCCTCGTGCCTGTGGGATGAGGGTTAGTGGGGACAGAAGGTGGATGCAGTTGGTGTGGGAGGCTCAAACAGGCCCGTGGGGGCTGCTGGAAGGAGCCAAGCAGCACCTGGAAGGGTGGCAGAGCTCTGATTCCAGAGACACATTCCTGAGGCCTGAACTGAAGTCACCAGCGAGGTCTGGTGAGCATGCAGTGAAGGGAGAACCTGAATGTGGGTTTTCTTTTTTAAAATAAGCTGCTTTTAGCCTTCAGCTAAGTAGACTCATGAGAACATTCCCAGAAGGAAGTCACTCCTCCATTAAAAATCAGATGTGGCTTTGTAGATTTGATTGACTGGGTTTGGAGAATGTCCATCCTGTCCAGCTGCCCTTCACCAAGCAGGGGGTGAGACCTCCTACCCGAGGGGGAGACCAGCCTGCACTGAGTGCTGGGATATGAGCTCTGTCAAGTGGGATTTGTCTGGATTTCCCTGAGTTTGTGGCTCGCTAGTTTGTCCAGCTTCCTTTTGGCTCTGGAATCAAGCTTCTCTGTCCTACAGCTGAACGTAGAGCAGGTGTCCTGCAGCTGGGAATTGGAAGTTTCTGCTTTGTTCAGTGCAGTGCTGGTGGAGGGAGTGGGGCTGGGGTGGGAAGGGGAGCTTTTTCTGTAATGACAGCTACTGTATTTCAGTGATAAATGTGTGTTTCTGCTTGCCAAAGTAAGTTATCTTTCCCTCACCACGTGTAAGGTTGTGGTTTTTAGTAGAGCTGGCCAGTCTCACTCTGTAGAGGACACTAATGCTCTCATCTCTGCTGAATGCTCGTGTCACCCCCTGGTGCTGCTGTGCCCCACTGACGACGTGGCTTGCTTGTCCCCCCACGGGGAGCCTGTGCCACGGGCTGGGGCCGTGTCTTGCCAAGGCTGGAGCAAGAGCTCGCTGCAGACAACAACCAGCGAGGGCTGGGGGCCTCTGCCATGGCAAAGGACCCTGGATGTCACTTGGGACACTCCTCCCTCCCCCCCTCGGGGGGGACTGGCTGTGCTGCAGCCAGGCACAATCCTCTAGGGACAAGTGAGGCTCCTTTGGGAGCTCCTGGGGATAGCAAACTGTTCTTCAATGGCCGAGCTGAGCACAGCAGTGCCCTTGCAATCTTCTTAAGCTTTCCTTCAGCTCCCTCCTTGCCTTTATTCCTTTATTCCCTTTATTCCCCTGGATTGTAGGCCGTGTGGTAGGAAAGAAGCCCCCTGGATGGAGATGCCTCTGCATTCCAGGAGTTTTTTTTCTCCTGCCTGGCTGGGTGTGAGATCATTGCCTGGGGCTGTAAGGAGATGGCTGTTCAACAGCTGTTCATCATTCCTGGAGGGTTCCTTAGGAAAAGGTGCATGAGCCTGTACATTGATTTGGGAGATTTTTCCTACCTTGTCCCCTCTCCCCCGTGTCCCTGCGTGCGGAACCAGAATTCAGAAATGTCCCCATTTTTACTGACTCTGATGGACCATTCAGCCTGTTAGCCACTGGGCCCTGTTTGTCTGGGGTGGAGCAGATGTGCTGAGCATCCTTAGAGAGAAGCTGGGGGCACTGCAGGACAAGGTACTCTAGAGCAGTGTTTTGTTGGCATGTCAAGGGGCAGATGCAGCTCGAGCAGTTCTGTCCCCCTGAGCTGGTGGTTCTGTGCTGTACTTGGGTCATTCCCTCCCTCCCTCCCAGGCAGAGGGGAGTGGGCCAGTACCAAACCAAGCAGTGCAAGTTGTAATTAAGCCTCTGCTGTGTTTACATGTTTCTTAATTCGTTGTCTTTTCAATGGCTGTATTTTAAAACTTGGGTTTTTTTGTCTCTCCAATTAAAAAGAGCCAGCCCTGGCTGTCAAATGCTGTGCACGAGTTTGTCTGATGTTTTATATTGGGTTGGGTTGGGTTTTTTTCTGTGGTATGAGGAGATTTTTCTTTAAAAGTGCCACAGCTCTCCAAACATGCTGGAAGAGTTTGTCCTTTGTTATCTTTATAAATCCTTGGTCTTTCTTTAAGCTGTGCTTCTTTAACTGCTTGGCAGCTGTGCCTGGTGAAGGACCCATGTGGCTTAAAAATTAGCAAGCTGGCTTTATTTTCTTTCATTTCCCTGATGTCAGAGCTAAAATAACGTGGGAACTTTTGTACCTGCAGGAAGTTCACTGTGATCTGCTTTGTGTATCCATCTCCAGAGACACTGTTTACAGCAGCATGCACTGAGAGGACGAGGGGGAAAGGCTTCAAACTGACAGAAAATAGTTTAGATGGGATGTTGGGGAGAAATTCCTCCTGATTGTGTGGCTGCCACATCCCTGGAAGTGTCCAAAGCCAGGCTGGACAGAGCTTGGAGCAACCTGGGCTAGTGGAAAATGTCCCTGCCCATGGCAGGGGGTGGAATGAGATGATTTTAGTATCTTTTCCAACCCTGGCTATTCAATGATTCTAAATTTTCTGGTTCTAGACAGAACTCAGGGATTCCTTCCTGCAGAAAAATGTCCCTCTGCAGTACATGGAGCTGCACTAGACCCCAAACTAAACAAAGATGTACCCGTTTCTTTCTCAAGAGATAAATTGCAGATTTTCCTGCTATTAAAACCCAGGTAGCTGCAGTTGATTCAAAAAGGCTTTATTTATTGAAAAAAATAAGCAAAAATAACAGTGTGTCAGGGGAAGGGACGTGTGGCTGCAGATCTTGTGGGGGCACATTCGTGGTGCTGTGCTTGAGCGGGTGAACATGAGAGTTGTGCTGGTGGAGGAGGAGGCATCAGCGGGCTGGGTGGGAGCTGTGCTGCTTTAATGTGGCTTTTCCTCTTCCAGGCTCAAGACAAAATCAAATTCCTCTGTGGTAAGGAAGGAAAAACCATCAATGAAACTTCCAGCGTGTCTGACAGAGGGAATCAAGAGTCCTGGGAGGTTCTCACCTTGTGTCAGGGGTTGGATGGACAGACGTTGCCTGGTGAAGAGCATCATGTCCTTGAGGGGCCCCCCGTCTGCTTTGTGTGCCAGGTGGTGAGCCTTGATCTCAGACAGGGGGATGAAGCGCTTGGTCATCCTCACAAACTGCACATCCACCTGCAAGGGAGGGAGGGGCAGCACAGGAGCAGGTTGGACAGGGACACAGCCTCCAGATAGCCCATCAAATCTTTGAGGGATAAAGATTTAGAGCTGAAGGAAGTGACTGATGTGCACCAACAGCCTGGAAGCTTTCCTTGCTGAAGGCTAGAAGAGCTTCCCAGTATTTGTGGTAGGTGATTTATTGGCACTGTGCACCAGCAAGGTGCATTCATGTCACAGATAATGCAAAATTCAGATGTGGGATGTAGCCAGCCCAAGAACACTCCCTTCCCTACAATTTAATGTGCTTCAAAACTACAGCTTTGTTTGCTGTGCACTGACAGTGGTTCTCAGCTCACTTTCCTAACTCAGGGTTCTGCCATGCATGGAGGCCAGCTCTGCAGCCAAGATTTGAAAATTCAGGGAGATACGTTTTGGCAGCCTCGTGGAAGGGACTGGGGAAAAAGCAGAGATTGAAACAGGGTTGAATTTTCTTTTGAGAGAGAAAAAGGCAGCTAGGCCAGGACAGAAGCTTAAGATTTTCAATATGATGCAAAGAGCCTTCTCCCTTCCCCTGGCTTGCACACAGAGCTTGAACAGCTGTATTTAATAGAATACATTACCATGGACCATTTGGGGTTCTCTTTTCTGCTGGTGGAGTCATAATGAGGATCCTTCTGGTCAAACTGTGTGTGATCAGGGTACGCCTCCTTTACGATCTGAAGCAGAAGGGGAGAAGAAATTTTCCATCAGTTCAAAACACCTGTCAGCAAAGGGCATGAGATGTGACAAGGAATAATCCTGGTGATAAATCAGCCTTGCTTTCCCTGAACTCCATTCTAACAGTTTCCTTTACATTTCTTGGGTGGAAGAAGTGCAGAACAGTGAGTGCTGGAGGTCAGTGTGGAAAGAAATGCAGCAGAGGAAAACTGGGTAGCTGATGATGATCTTTGTGATGAGTTCTCCTCTTAAAGAAAAAGCTGTTCTGTGCCCTGGTTTTATTCTACTGCCTTGTGGGCTCTGCTGACTAGAATGTAGTGAGTCAGACTGGAATCAGAGTGTGGAACAACACTTGGCTTGGCTGGGAGTGCCCTGAAATGTCAGCAGGAAAACAGCACAGTGTGGTTCCATCTCTCTGGGGACACACGGCTGAGTCAGCCCTGTGGTGTTGAGCTGAGGTGTCCTGGTCATTCCCTGCTCTCACTGGACAACTCCTGCACTCTTTGGTGCTGAGACAAGCAGTGAGCTGTTTGATAACCCATTCATTATCACTTCTCCCCTCTCCCCATAACACAGACACTCACCTTGACAAGGGCCACAATGCCAGGCTCTTTGCAGTTACTGTGGTAAAAGAAGGCTTGCTGCCCAAGTTTCATGGATCTCAGGAAATTCCTTGCCTGTCAGGAGTAAACAAGAGACTTTCAGCTCTTTCCATTAAGCTCTCAGGGCTTCATTAGAAGCAGCCAAGAATAGGAAGCAACAAGAGGAGAGGTAGATGTGCTTCAGAATTACTCAGATAATGTTTCCTACAGTTGTCATAGAGATGTTTTTGTGTTGGAATGAAATTAAGTAAAAACAAAGCTAAAGAGCAAGATCCTGTTGGTCAGAAAGTGTGTGGGAATTCAACAGCTCAGCCACCCTTGCCCAGGAGAGTTGTCAGCAAACAACTCAGAGCAGATCACGTGTGGGGGGATAGGGAATCCTATATAGTACAGGGATCATACACAGCAGGGGAACACACGTGGAATTCCTCTGGAACAGAAAGCTGTACACTGACAGAGGATTTGGGTAAGTACAGACTTGCTGTAAGGTACCAAAGGTTGGTCTAAGTGAAAGAAAAGCTGGATGATTTGACAGAATATTCCCCTGAGGGAATAGCCTGAGTCTCCCTCTGACCTAGAGGCCACTAAGCAGGAGTTGACTTCAGATCCCTGCCAAAATGCACCTGCATGAACAGGCAGAGTGCCCCAAGAGGAAATGCTTCGGGCACAGGAACAAGCTGTGGCACAGCCACCTTCTTCTACTGCTATTTCAGTGCCCCCATGTGCTTCCTACCTGGTAGTTCCTTACTCCATCCCAGCAGGTTGTCTGATTAGGCTGAGCTTTCAAGTCGTCAACACTGAACTGCCAAATGAAATGAAAATAAACATTCATTCAGGAGGTTTGTGATCTTTACAGTGTCATTGTCTGCACTGAGCCTAAGCATTTGTTGCTAGCAGCTCCTTCAATTATAGCACAAACCTGACACAATTTTTATCTCCCACAGGGCCTACAGAAAAACCTTTTCAAAGCAGCAGTGTCTGAAACGTGCTGCTCCTGTGACCAACAGCCAAGCATCCTGAGGGGCTGATTTCCTCTTGTATTACATGTATGAAACCCCAAGGCTGTCACCTTGGACAAGAACGTTTTGTTTTTCTATTTCCAGGAGGACAAATGGGTTTTGAGAAGAGAAAACAATCTGAGTTGCCTGATGCTGTCCCTCAGCATCTGGGCCCTAAAGCTGGGCAGGAGTGACCCTGCTGCTGTCCTTTGCTGAGTGAGGGGGTGTCAGTGCTCACCTTCACATCCACCCCCTTCTCCAGCCTGCTCTCAGGTTCTGATTTCAGCAGCCAGTGACAATATGTGATCTTGCTTTCCTCCCCACCAGACTCAGATTCTTTTTTCTTCCAGTTCTTCCATCCTGACTTGGAGCTCCCAGCTGGGGGTTTTGCAGACTTCTCTTCTTCCTCCTTATCCAAAGTCTCCTCCTCGGTTTTGGCAATTTTAGCATCAGGCTCTTTTTTATCTTAAAAGATATTGAGATAAAACACATTGTGTTTCAAAAAATATTTTTAGTTGTCCAAGCTGGTTTCACACATTTGACTGTTTGGGGCACCCCAGGTGCTCAGGGTAAGGTAGCAGCATTATGCACCAATGGTTCTGGGTATTTCTAATTTGCATCTGAAATAAGGCTATTTTTCTGTGTGCAAAAATGTAGTTTAATACTCCCAGTTAGTAATAAAAAGACCTCGGGATGGACCATGTTTGCCCACATGGAGTGTAGTTGAATTTTTTAAATTAATTGCTGAGGAATCAGCTGCAAGCAGTGAAGTAGACTTAGGTGAATGTGGTGAGTAAGAGGAACATTCACCAAGCAAACCAAACTATTTCAATTCCTGCAAGAGATGGAAATCTTAGCTTAACCTCCACTGAGCTACCTGTTCAGAAGGGATCCTTTTTTTCTTCAGGACACAGACAAAAAAAACCCAATTATTAAGAAGTGATTAAGGGATAAAAAGGTGGTTATTTGCTGGAGTGGATCAAGCAGATGAGGAGCACAGATGTGCAGGTTTTTCATCTGGTACTTTAAACACCACATCATGATGCCTCCATGTCCAATGTTCTTGCTTTTTGTTTTTGCAGCTGGTACCACATCAGCTTCCTGGCACTGCACTGGGTGTACCCTGACTGACCAACTCTGCTGTGCAGGACCTGAAAGCTCTGCAAAAATGGGCCTGAATTCCATTTCCTAACCTTGTGCTGGGAATACATCACTGTCCTTATCACACACCTAGCAGGCTTGTCTCAGTCACGCTCGGGTGCTCAGCCCATTTGGCACAGGAAATGCTGTCTGCAAGACACTGCCTGTGAAAGACAGACGGTTAATACGGCTGTCTGTAGTTTCACTATAGCCTGGAACCTCAAATGAGAGATGCTAAATCAGTCAGGACGTCAGCACAGACCTGCTACTGCTCCTTTGTCTCTCTTTCTGCTCGGCCAAGGCATCTCTGGTCTCTCTGAATTATCTTCTCCTCACTGAGAAGCACCTGATGGAGAGAAGGAGGAGGAATTACTGCTCCTTCAGGCGGCCGATAAAAGTAGAGCTGCAAGCGCTGCAGGGCGAGTGGAGAGCAAATAAATCTTTCCTTGAGCTCAGCCACTTCCTCTATCAGTGTGAATGCTGGCAGGGCTTGGGGACCGCACCCTGGAGCCCTGACGGACACCAGCAGCGGGGCCGGACCGCTGCTGCACCCGGGCCAGTCCCGAAGGCGCCTGGGCAGAGCGCGGCCCCTCTGCCTTGGGCCCGGGGAGCCGTGCTGCTCTCCAGGGCTCAGCCCAGCCTCGCCCCGGCTGCCCGGCTCTGCCAGCCGCTGCCCGTGCCCGCCCGAGCCCCTTCGGGAGCGGCTCCTTCTCTGCACAGCGCCAAACCCACCCGGGCGCGCTCGCCGCAGGTGCCCGCGCCTGGCCAGGGGGGTTCGCTGGCTGACCCCAGGCTCGCTGCCAGCCCTCCGGACCCTGCGGCTCCGCGGAGAGGGGCCGGCCCATCCCCTGCCCCCTCTGTCAGCGGCACTCGCACTCGCTCCGAGCCGGCCGCCTCCAGCCAGGCCGGCTGGCATCAACTTTTCCGCCTTCTATGCCAAGCTTTCCCCTGCCTCCCTCCCTCCTTGCCAGCCCTCCCAGCTCCCGCTCACCAGCCCGGGCCGCTGCCGCCCGTCCCGCTCGGGGCGATGAGGATGCTCGCGGTGCCGGGCGGGGACGAGGAGGAGGAGGAGGAGGAGGAAGCCGCGCTCGGAAGCGGTGCCCGCTATGCAAAGGCCGGGGCAGGGCCGGCTCCCCTCGCTCGCTCCCCGCCCGGGCGGGCGGTGCCGGGGGCAGGACTACAGCTCCCAGCCTGCCCCGCCGGGAGCCGGGAACGGAGCGGCCCCGCACGGCCATGGCCATGGCGTGGCGAGCGGCCCCGCGGGCGGCGGCGCGGCTGCTGCTGGGGCGCCGGGGGATCGCGTCCTGCATCGACCGTAAGGAGCTGCCCGGGCCGGGCCGGGACCCCCCCGCGGCCCGGGGGAGGCGGGCTGGGGGAGATGGACAGCGGGTCGGTGGCCCTGGACCTGCTGTCCCCGCCCGGAGGGATGTCCCCAGCTGCCCGTGTCACTGCTCCGTGTGTCACCGCTCCCCGTGTCCCTCCTCCCCGTGTCCTGCCCCCGGTCAGGGCGGTGCGGACACCCCGCAGCAGTGGGGACAGAGCCCGCAAGGAAAGGTCCGTCCCTCTCCGTGTCCCTCCTTTTACCTCGTTAGACCGTGCTCAGCAGTGGGAAAGAGCCCGCAAGGAAGGTCCATCCCTCTCCCTGTCCCTCCCTTACCTTTGTTAGGTTTTCACGGTTTTTCAGATTTGATAGTGAATCAAAGAATGTCTCTCAAAAAAAGGGGATTATAAAAAAGAAGGAAAGCAGCTTTTTATATAAGCAGACTGACAGGGCAAGGGGGAATGGATTTAAACTAAAAGAGGAGAGATTCAGGTTAGACATGAGTAAGAAAATCCTCTGGCAGAATTCCAGCTGGCACAGGTTGCCCAGAAGTTGTGGATGCCCCATCCCTGGCAGTGCTCAAGGCCAGGTTGGACAGGGCTTGGTTTCATAGAAGGTGTCAGGTGTTGTAACAAGATGGTCTTTAGGGTCCCTTCCAATCCAAACCATTCTGCTTCCAGAACACTTTGCAGATGAATTGCTTCGATGTCTAAATGTAACAACATTTAAAACTGAGGCAGCAGCATAGAGTGAATTTCAGGAGAGGAACAAAACAATGTTGGATCTATGTGTTAGTGAAGCAAGAAGTTTCAAATGCAGAACCTAACTTAAGCTTTAGATACTGTTTCCAAGGGGCTGCTTTATTCTTTATTTGCTTCCAAGTCTCCTTTCTTTGAAGTCCCAGCACTGCTCCCTCAGATTTCTTTAGCACAGACTTATTGAGATGGAGTGACTGTGCTCCCCTGTCCTGGCTTTCTGATGTAGTTAGCATGGAGCAGACAGAGACAACTGGGATCTTGGATTTGTTTTGTCCCAAGAAAGCCCCTCCCAAAGCCCCCTGCTCTCAGCACAGTTCCTTATATTCCTGAGGAATAGAGAAATGGCCTCTGCAGCAGAGCAGAGACCCCAAACTGTTTGTGTGAGTTAAGGGGCACCTTGAAATTGCTTGGGTTATAAACGAGGTGGTTGTGCTGCTTTCCCTTAACACACACGTGTTCTCATCTCTTGCTGCTTTTCTAGCATCCACTGGACTCACTGAGGATCAGAAGGAATTCCAAAAAGTTGCCCTTGATTTTGCTGCCAAGGAGATGGCTCCTTACATGGCCGAGTGGGATGAGAAGGTAGGACAGCCTCACAAGGGTTGTGCTGCTCCCTTTTTCCTCCCTTAGGACGCTGTGACCCACGGGTTTCACTGAGGGGTTCCTGCAATAGCTCTGGAGGCTGTCATTGAAGCTGGTGCTCTAGCTGGGGGAGGGAAAATCATCAGAAATACCTTGAAGCTTTCCTAGCCAGGTTATTCAATCACCTGGATCTTGGATTCACTGCAGAAGATGGAATGTGTCTGTGTCGGTACCACCTCTTCTCTGACCCACCCAGCTGACTTAGACTCTGCAGGATGGTGGGACTCAAATTGGTAGCCCAGGGCTACCCAAAGGGACTGAACTAACCCCGAATATTCATTGGGGTATCTCTCCTGCCCCAATAGGAAATATTCCCTGTGGAAACGATGCGGAAGGCAGCCCAGCTAGGATTTGGTGGGATCTATGTGAAACCAGATGTTGGTGGCTCTGGATTGTCACGGCTTGACACCTCCATAATCTTTGAAGCTCTGTCAACAGGATGTACCAGCACCACTGCTTACATGAGCATCCACAAGTGAGTGTGTCTGTGCAGGGGTGGGTGGTGTCAGCCTGGCTGCTCTGTGGGCTCTAAATCCAGCTGGAGGCAGCTCCCTCGCTGCTGCTCATCATTTATATATTTAAATGGTGACCTCGAGTACACACATCCCCATGAGGATCCCTGGATAGCAGTAAACAAATAGTCCACAAGGACTGAGATGCCACCAAGAAGTAATTTTAACTTTGTGGCACGCAAGATGGGATTAAGTTCTGGATTTTGTTCTCTGCTCTGCCACTTAAGCTGTCTATAGATAGTAACCTGCCTGGAAAAAGCCTTTGTGCCTTGGCCGTGCTGTGACAGAGCCCAGAGGCACCACCTGACCCCAGGGCTGTCCTGCTTGTACAGACATGTCCAGTGACAGATCACTTGGCACAGAGAGCTGCAGTGATGCTGCCTCTTTCTTCAGGTGCACTTTTCTGGAGCGGGAGCAGGGCTGGGCATGGAGGAGAGACTGAGGCTTTTAAGCAGGAGCCTGCTGTTCCACAGGGCAGTGAGTCTGTGGTGAATGGAAGGTGTAACAATACATTTTCAGGCCCCAGGGCTTGTGTCTCAGCTCTGTGGAGCTTTCCTCTGTTCAGCCAGGGATGTTCTTGTACAACCTATGCTCAATCCTGAATGCTGCTCCTTCTCTCCCACCCCAGCATGTGTGTTTGGATGATCGACACCTTTGGCAACGAGGAGCAGCGCCGCAGGTTCTGCCCATCGCTCTGCAGCATGGAAAAGTTTGCCTCTTACTGCCTGACTGAGCCAGGTGAGCATCAGCAACCAGGACATCTTCTCCTCTCTAACTGCACCATGAACATTGCAAAGGTCAGCAGGTGAAATGTTTCTTTCCATATTCATTTGTGAAGTCGGGGAGAGGCAGATGATGATTGCTGAGATGCTCTTGGTACAAACTCAGGTGTCAGGGTATGGTCACAGGGAGAATTTGTAGGCTCTGGACCTTCTGCTTCACTGGCTGCTTCCTTGCTTCTCAAACAGGGAGTGGCAGTGATGCAGCTTCCCTGCTGACCTCAGCTCAGAGGAAAGGGGATACCTACGTCCTGAATGGCTCCAAGGTACCTCTTTGCTCCTGCTAAAGTGGCCTGGGTCTCACTGTCCTTCCCATTCCTGCTGTCTCCTCATCTCTGTGCATTCTCCCAAGGCAAGACGTGCTCTGCAGAGCTTTCACCAGCTGGGTCCCTAAATGCCTCTGGCTGTGGGGTCTTTGTGTCTCCATTTCTGTACCCTGCCAGCTGCTGCTGTGGGCTCAGGGTTAGTTTGCAAAACCCCTCCAAAACCTCACTTTTCTCGTTGTGCCCTCCTGCAGGCCTTCATCAGCGGGGGAGGCGACACCGATGTGTACGTGGTCATGTGTCGCACAGGGGGCCCAGGCCCCAAGGGCATCTCCTGCCTCGTGCTGGAGAAGGGAATGCCAGGGCTCAGCTTTGGCAAGAAGGAGAAGAAGGTAAGAGGCTTGGTTTGTGCTTCCTGTGTGCTTGAGGGAAGTGCAGGACAGAGATCACAGAACCACAGAATCATCACGATTGGAAAGACCTCCAAGACCATTGAGTCCAACCTGTGACTGATCCTCACTTGTCAGCCAGAGCTCTGAGTGCCACATCCAGGCATTCCTTAAACGCCTGTGGGGGTGGTGACTCAATTTCCTCCTTGGACAGCCCATTCCAATGCCTGACAGCCTTTTCCGTGGAGAAATTCTTCCTGATGTCCAATCTGAGCCTCCCCTGCCCAGCTTGAGGCTGTGTCCCGTGATCCCAATGAGCTGGTCTGTGCAAAGCGTAAGGGATCTCTTCATGGATGGGATTGGAGTCCCAGGCTGGCATGGTTTTACCAAGTGGTGAAGTTTGCCCAATACCCATCCCTTTGGTAAATGAAGGGATTTTAGTCTCAGGAACATCAAGATCACTGGATTTGTGCCTCTTCTCAAAAACACCCCCTCCAATTTCCACACTGAGGCCAAACCATGCAGACCACGGGTGCTTTGTGCCAGCTTGGCAGTGAGACCGAGGGGCTGGGGGCAGGCCGGTGGTTCTGTGCTGGAGTTGTGCTGCTCCTCAGGCAGGCTGGAAGGAGCTCTGTTTTCTCCCAGGTAGGCTGGAATTCCCAGCCAACTCGGGCTGTGATCTTTGAGGACTGCGTTGTTCCTGTGGGCAACCGGCTGGGAGCTGAAGGGCAGGGATTCAGCATCGCCATGCAGGGCCTCAATGGAGGCAGGATAAACATCGGTGAGAAAGCCAAAGGGAGCCAAGGGAGGAGGGCAGGATCTTCTTGTTGCCTGTGTGACGGAGCTTCACCTTCACTCTGTGTCCTTGGCTTTTCCCACCAGCTTCTTGTTCGTTAGGAGCTGCTCACGCCTCAGTTCTCCTGGCTCAGGAGCACCTCACTGTCCGCAAACAGTTCGGGGAGCCCCTCGCCAACAACCAGGTGAGCCCTCAGCAGCTGAGGGATGGCCTGGAAGTGAGGGGCGCCCCTTCACCCTGGAGCTGCCCTGAGCGAGGCAGGGCTGAGCCCCGCCTGCGAGGTGCTGACGGAGCTCTCCTGTGCGGGCAGTACCTGCAGTTCAGGCTGGCAGAGATGGCCACGCGGCTGCTGGCGGCGCGGCTCATGGTGCGCAACGCGGCGCGGGCGCTGCAGGAGGCCCGCGAGGACGCGGCCGTGCTCTGCTCCATGGCCAAGCTCTTCGCCACCGACGAGTGCTTCGGGGTAGGTCCCTCAGCCGCCTCTCGGGGTCCTCATTGCCACCTTGGAGACGCCCCCGTAGTGCCCAGAGTGCCAGGGAGAAGTTTGTTCTCCCTGAAAAATCTTAACAGTTTAATAAAAAAATCTTAAATTTAAAATTAGGATTATAGAATTTTTAATTATTTTAATAAATTACTGATTTATTACTTATTAATTATTATTTATGACTTATTAATTATTTAATTGTTTATTTTTAAATTAATTAATAAATAAAATTATAAAATTATTTAAGTTAAAATGGATTTCATTTAAATTATTTAGTTAATTTAAAATTTATTAATTAAAATTAATTGAAATTAAAAGTATATAATTTTTAATTATTTCTATTAAATTATTAATTCATGACTTATTAATTTTAAATTGTTTATTTTTAAATTAATTAATAAATAAAATTATAAAAGTATTTGAATTAAAATGGATTTCATTTAAATCATTTATTTAATTAAAATTTATTAATGAAAATTAATTAAAATTAAAAGTATATAATTTTTAATTGTTTCTATTAAATTATTAATTTATGACTTACTAATTTGAATTTTTAGTTGTTTATTTTTAAATTAATTAATAAATAAAATTATAAAATTATTTAAGTTAAAATTGATTTCTATTAAATTATTTAATTAATTAAAATTTATTAATTAAAATTAATTAAAATTAAAAGTATATAATTTTTGATTATTTTTGTTAAATTATTAATTCATTACTTATTAAGTTTAATTTTTAATTGTTTATTTTAAAATTAATTAATAAATAAAATTATAAAAGTATTTGAATTAAAATGGATTTCATTTAAATCATTTATTTAATTAAAATTTATTAAATTTAATTAAAATTAAAAGTATATAATTTTTAATTATTTCTATTAAATTATTAATTTATGACTTACTAATTTTAATTTTTAATTGTTTATTTTAAAATAATTAATAAATAAAATTATAAAAGTATTTAAATTAAAATGGATTTCATTTAAATTATTTAATTAATGAAAATTTATTAATTAAAAATTAATTAAAATTAAAAGTATATAATTTTAAATTATTTTTATTAAATTATTAATTTATTACTTATTAAGTTTAATTTTTAATTATTTATTTTTAAATTAATTAATAAATAAAATTATAAAATTATTTAAGTTAAAATGGATTTCATTTAAATTATTTAATTAAAATTAATTCAAAATTAATGAAAATGAAAATTTATTATAATAATATGTAATTATATATAATAATTGTATAATAATATGTAATAATATATAATTATATATAATTGTAATAAATAAAATAGATAATAATTATATAATAATATGTAATTAATTAAAATTAACGATTAATCTGAGAGATTTAAAACATCTTTTCACTTTCTTCCTGTACCACTTCCTAGGGGGCCAAAAGGGAGACAGGACAGGGAGCAGAACATTTTTATTTTCCAAGGGAAATTTGCATGTTGCGGGGTGATCGTTCCTAGGGAGCAAGTGGTCTTTCCTAGAGCGCTGAAAAATTCCATTATTGCTTTGAAAATTACCTTATCACTTTGAAAAAAATACCTTATCAAATGTCCCCGTAAAGAAAAAGCAAGGAGAGGGAAAAAGAGCACTTGGCGCTTCCTAGCCCAGGGTCATTTAGAAGCTCTTTTTGTGCTCATCAATCTGGATTTTTGCTGTTTTTACGTTTTCTCCCCCAAACTGGGGGCAGCGCACACGGAGTCGCGTTTCCATGGAAACAGCGCCCTGCCTGCCCCTCCCGGACGGGCCGCCAGGTGGCGCTCGGGCGGTTCGGGTCTGCCAACAGAAAATTCAGCAAAAAATCGCCTTATTCCCTAAAAATACCCATCCCTGGGTGTCTGTGCCCATCCCTGGGTGTCTGTGCCCATCCCTGGGTATGTGTGCCCATCCCTGGGTGTCTGTGCCCATCCCTGGGTATGTGTGCCCATCCCTGGGTGTCTGTACCCATCCCTGGGTATGTGTGCCCATCCCTGGGTGTCTGTGCCCATCCCTGGGTATGTGTGCCCATCCCTGGGTGTCTGTGCCCATCCCTGGGTATCTCTGCCCATCCCTGGGTATCTGAACCCATCTCTGGGTATCTCTGTACCCATCCCTGTGTGTCTGTACCCATCCCTGGGTATCTCTGTACCCATCCTGGGTATTTGTGCCCATCCCTGGGTGTCTGTACCCATCCCTGGGTATCTCTATCCATCCCTGGGTATCTGTACCCATCTCTGGGTATCTCTGTACCCGTCCCTGGGTATCTTTTTACCCATCCCTGGGTATCTGTACCCATCCCTGGGTATCTCTGTACCCATCCCTGGGTATGTTTGCCCATCCCTGGGTATCTGTACCCATCCCTGGATATCTGTGCCCATCCCTTAATACCTATACCCATCCCTGGGTATCTCTGTACCCATCGTTGGGTATCTCTACCTATATCTGGGTATCTGTACCCATATCTGGGTATCTCTACCCATCCCTGGGTGTCTCTGCACCCATCCCTGGGTATCTCTACCCATCCCTGGGTATTTCTGTGCATTGCTGTTCACATAAACACACCCTTTGTGTGAAACAGGGAACGTGATAGCACCGAGGGCAGCTATGGGGCCTGACAGTCACACTACGTTTTTAAGAGATGTGATCAGGTGACCATGTTTTTAAGAGATGTGATCAGGTGACCAGGGAAAAAAAAGCGAGCCCAGGTTCCTGGGTCCTTACTGAGCTTGTGCCACTGCTGTGTCCTGCACAAGTCACCTCACAGCAGTGTTGTCCCCTCAGATCTGTAACCAGGCTCTGCAGATGCACGGGGGCTACGGTTACCTGAAGGATTACGCGGTGCAGCAGTTCGTGCGAGACATCAGAGTCCACCAGATCCTGGAAGGTAAAAGACGTTCCTATTACAAGTGAAGTGGCAGTGGGGTTAGGAGAAGAACTCCCCTGGAGGCCCCCACCTTCCCACATGAGTCTGATTCTTGGGTTTCGGAGCCCTGCTCTGCTCTGAGCATGAGGTGTGCTCTGTGTGAGTGCCCTGGCCAGGAGCTCTGGCTGTGTGGGAGCAGAGGAAGATATTTAGTTGGCTATTTTAAGAGTCTTACAGCAGAGGAAGATATTTAGTTGTCATGTTAGCAGTGCCTCTGTCCAGTTTCATCCCATTACTCCTGGCCACATGATGATTCTCCCTAACAATTCCTCTCCTGTGATTTTGGTCTGTTTGCTCTCCTTGACATTGTGTCTCTAACAGGATCTGGTCTTTTCTAATCTCACTTTAGCCTCCTAAATATTTTGTTTTCCCTGCTTTGAAATCCCCTCACCTACAACCAGGATACCTGGTTAGGGACGTGCTCTTTCTTATACCGAGTGGGTTTGCAGCCTGGGTGTGGTGTATGTGTTAAATGTACAGCAGAGAGCTCAGATGTTGCTAGAAATCCAGTTCTGCTCCATGCCCAGTCCTGCATCCTCCCAACACCCCTATAAAAAGCAGCCCCAGCTTTCCCAAGCAATATGCTGGCACTTGGCAGTTGGGTTTTGGCTCAACCCCTCCTAAAGGCCACTTCAGCTGGTGGGACGAGCTCCTCTGTGCTGTCAACTGCACATCAGGGGAGAGTTCTCTTGGCCTTGTGGGGGGGAAAATGCTGCACCATGCCTTAACTGTGTTTCCTCTGCATCCCCATCCTGCTGCAGGTACCAATGAGGTCATGAGGATGATTGTGGCCAGGAATCTGCTACAGGGCTGAAGCCAGGGGCCTTAAAATCCCTCCATCTGTTACAGCTCGGCCTGTTTCCCTCCCCTGCTGGCCAACTCTCTCCCTGGGAGTGGAGAGGGGGATACCCCAGTGGAAACAGCCTTCCTGCCTTAGCCACAGCTGGGTGGCACAGCTGCATGCCGTGCCTGGCAGAGCTGCTGTCACCGGGCTGGCATTGTGCAGCCAGAGATCACAGCTGTGAATGCAAGCCTCTGTCTCCAAATCCTGCTCCTGGCCTGCTTGCCACGCGTCCTCCTTGGAAAGAGAAACACCAGAGCTGCTGCTCACCTCTGCTGAGTGAGGACTGAAGTGGCAACCTCGGGCAGAGATGTGGCCTGAGCCCATGGGATCACTGAAATCGTTATTTTGAAGGAATTAACTGCTCACAGCACCCCTGGGAACAGATGATCACAGGCTCTAACCAGAGCTTTTAATCCCTGAATGCCTCTTCTTTAGCTAGAAGCACTCCCTCTTTTCCCAGCAAACTTTTCCTGATGTCCCAACCACTGCTTGTTCTCTGTATTCCCACCACATCTCGGTGCTTAATCTCAAAGAAGCCTTTGCAGCACAAAAGTGCAAATGAAAAACTAAAGTTGTGTACAAAAATCATGAGTTCTGTGGCCTCCAATCAGTGAGGCTGTGAACAATGTAAGGGGAGTAAAAATACTGGTAAATTAAACTGTTTCTTCCTCTTGGGTTTGGAATCAATAAAGCAATGATGGAAATGTTACTGGAGTGGAAATTGTGATCATTTCCTTCTGTGGTATTTCAGGTGTTTAAACAGAAGTAACAGGGAATTTTTGAAGTAGGTGTTGCAAAATAGTTCTGCTTGAGTGCTTTTTAGGTAATGTCTTTGTTATTTATTTGTTAACCCCTTCAGGTCAGCCAGCTGTTTTTTTCTCAGCAGTACTTGGCAGGGGGAAGATGACAGAGCATTAGCAGGAGAATCATGGAATGAGTTAGGTTGGAAGGGACCTTAAACCCTTAAACTCATTCCAGCCCCTGCCTTGTGCAGGGACACCTTCCACTTGTGTTATCTCAGTTTCTGCTGGTGCTGGCAGGCCCTGAATGTCCCCTCCCTCATTTTATTGCACCTTTTATTGCCCCACAGGGCAGCGAGGGCAGTTTAAAGGATAAACACCTGTGCCTCAGAGAAACAGCCACCTGCCCACTGGGGAGACCTTCTACCTGCCCAGGATGGATGTCCTGGGGCTGGGAGGGTCTCTGGACAGTGGGAGGGGGTCTCTGGCTGGCAGGGAGGGGTCTCCAGCCGGGGTCTCTGCCCAGGGTCCCTCTGTGAAGTCTCTCTCCAGGGTCTCTCCATGGGGAGTTTCTGGCCAGAGGTCTCTGCCTGGGGTCTCTCCCCGGGATCTCTCCCTGGGTCCCTGCCCGGGGTCTCAGTGCAGGTTCTCTTCTGGGGGCTCTGTCGTGGGGCTGTCTGTGGGGTCCCTGCCTGGGGGCTCTCTGCTGGGGTTCTCTCCCGGGGGCCCCTGTCCATGGTCTCAGCCTGGGCTCTCTGTCCATGTTCTCTATCCATGCTCTCTATCCACATTCTCTATCCATGTTTTCTATCCCTGTTCTCTATCCATGTTCCTTGTCCATGCTCTCTATCCATGTTCCCTGTCCATGTTCTCTCTCCATGCTCTCTATCCCTGTTGCCTGTCCATGCTCTCTCTCCATGGTCTCTATCCCTGTTCCCTGTCCATGTTCCCTGTCCATGTTCCCAGTCCATGTTCCCAGTCCATGTTCCCTATCCCTGTTCCCTGTCCATGTTCCCAGTCCATGTTCCCTGTCCATGTTCTCTATCCCTGTTCCCTGTCCATGTTCCCAGTCCATGCTCTCTATCCCTGTTCCCAGTCCATGTTCCCAGTCCATGTTCCCTGTCCATGCTCTCTATCCCTGTTCCCTGTCCCTGTTCCCAGTCCATGCTCTCTATTCCTGTTCTGTATCCCTGTTCCCAGTCCATGCTCTCTATCCCTGTTCCCGGTCCCTGTTCCCGGTCCCTGTTCCCTGTCCCTGTTCTCTATCCCTGTTCCCGGTCCCTGTTCCCGGTCCCTGTTCCCTGTCCCTATTCTCTATCCCTGTTCCCGGTCCCTGTTCCCGGTCCCTGTTCCCTGTCCCTGTTCCCGGTCCATGTCCCCTGTCCCTGTTCCCTGTCCCTGTTCTGTATCCCTGTTCCCGGTCCCTGTTCCCGGTCCCTGTTCTGTATCCCTGTTCCCGGTCCCTGTTCCCTGTCCCTGTTCCCGGTCCATGTCCCCTGTCCCTGTTCCCGGTCCCTGTTCTGTATCCCTGTTCCCGGTCCCTGTTCCCTGTCCCTGTTCTGTATCCCTGTTCCCGGTCCCTGTTCCCTGTCCCTGTTCCCGGTCCATGTCCCCTGTCCCTGTTCCCGGTCCCTGTTCTGTATCCCTGTTCCCGGTCCCTGTTCCCGGTCCCTGTTCTGTATCCCTGTTCCCGGTCCCTGTTCTGTATCCCTGTTCCCGGTCCCTGTTCCCTGTCCCTGTTCTGTATCCCTGTTCCCGGTCCCTGTTCTGTATCCCTGTTCCCGGTCCCTGTTCTCGGTACCTGTTCCCGGTCCCTGTTCCCGGTCCCTGTTCCCGGTCCATGTCCCCTGTCCCTGTTCCCGGTCCCTGTTCTGTATCCCTGTTCCCGGTCCCTGTTCCCGGTCCATGCTCCCTATCCCTGTTCTGTATCCCTGTTCCCGGTCCCTGTTCCCGGTCCCTGTTCTGTATCCCTGTTCCCGGTCCCTGTTCCCGGTCCCTGTTCTGTATCCCTGTTCCCGGTCCCTGTTCTGTATCCCTGTTCCCGGTCCCTGTTCCCTGTCCCTGTTCTCTATCCCTGTTCCCGGTCCCTGTTCCCGGTCCCTGTTCCCTGTCCCTGTTCCCGGTCCCTGTTCCCTGTCCCTGTTCTGTATCCCTGTTCCCGGTCCCTGTTCCCGGTCCCTGTTCTGTATCCCTGTTCCCGGTCCCTGTTCCCTGTCCCTGTTCCCGGTCCATGTCCCCTGTCCCTGTTCCCGGTCCCTGTTCTGTATCCCTGTTCCCGGTCCCTGTTCCCTGTCCCTGTTCTGTATCCCTGTTCCCGGTCCCTGTTCCCTGTCCCTGTTCCCGGTCCATGTCCCCTGTCCCTGTTCCCGGTCCCTGTTCTGTATCCCTGTTCCCGGTCCCTGTTCCCGGTCCCTGTTCTGTATCCCTGTTCCCGGTCCCTGTTCCCGGTCCCTGTTCTGTATCCCTGTTCCCGGTCCCTGTTCCCTGTCCCTGTTCTGTATCCCTGTTCCCGGTCCCTGTTCTGTATCCCTGTTCCCGGTCCCTGTTCTCGGTACCTGTTCCCGGTCCCTGTTCCCGGTCCCTGTTCCCGGTCCATGTCCCCTGTCCCTGTTCCCGGTCCCTGTTCTGTATCCCTGTTCCCGGTCCCTGTTCCCGGTCCATGCTCCCTATCCCTGTTCTGTATCCCTGTTCCCGGTCCCTGTTCCCGGTCCCTGTTCTGTATCCCTGTTCCCGGTCCCTGTTCCCGGTCCCTGTTCCGTATCCCTGTTCCCGGTCCCTGTTCCCGGTCCCTGTTCTGTATCCCTGTTCCCGGTCCCTGTTCCCGGTCCCTGTTCTGTATCCCTGTTCCCGGTCCCTGTTCCCCGTCTCTCTCCCCGCTCCCCCCGGGCCGTTCCCTCACGGCCGCGCCGCTCCCTCTCACACCCCGCCCCCGCGGGCGCGCGCGCCCCTCCGGCAGCCAATGGGAGGCGGGGGGCGGGCCCGCGGGGCGGGGCCAATGGCGCGCGGGGGGCGGGCCCGAGCCGGGGCGGGGCGGGGCCGAGCCGGGGCGGGGCGGGCGCGCGCTGGGTCCGCGCCCGGCGGGCCGGGGGTTCGGGCCCGGGGGGCGCCGGACCGGGCTGGGCTGGGCTGGGCTGGGCCGGGCCGGGCCGGGCCGGACCGGGCCGGACCGGGCCGGGCTGGGCTGGGCTCCCTCCGCCATGTGGCCGTGCGGGGGCCGGCGCCAGCGCCGCCTCGGGGGCGTCGCGCTGCTCCTCGTCGTGCTGTGGCTGCTGCTGCGCAGGTGAGAGCCGGCGCGGGGGTCGCGGCCCCGGGGCGGGGGTGGGCGTTGGGCGGGTGTCGCCGTCCCGCCGGGCGCAGGCCCCGCCGCCGGGAGCGGGGCTGGCTGCGGGAGAACTGCGCATGGATGGAATCGGCGGCGCCGGTGGAGGGGAGAAGGGTTATTAACGTAATTGGCGTGATTAGCGTCCGTGCGTCCTGCGCGCCGCCGGGGAATTAACGGGCGGGAGGCAGGCTCGGTCGAGTCCCATCTTTTCCGATCGCAGACCTCCGCTCCCATCATTCCTGCAGCGGAACGGGAGCGTGGGAAGGAGCGCGGCGAGTAACGCGGCCGCCGCGCCGGAATTCGCCAGGGCTTTAAATAAATGTCGCACCTGACACGCACAGCTCGTCCATCAGCGACGGGAACGGCGGGGAGAGCCCCGCTGCCAGCGCCAGCAGTCAGGTCTGTGTGAGGCTCACGCTCTCCTGCCGACCTCGGCTCGGGGGAGCTTTTACATCATCGCGGCGCTGATGGATGATGCGCTCCGCGAATCAATGCCTCCGGCACACCTCACCCAGCTCCGGGGCTCCCTGGCCTTGTTTCCCTCTCTGCAGCCTGGTCTGGGCTGCCTCTCCCTGTTCCGTGCCCCCAGAGCAGTGTGGTACCCATGGCCCGTGCCCACCTCTCCAGTGTAACCCTCTTATCTTCCTGCTGCTCCTGTTTCACACTCCAGACCAGCAGCTGGCCCTCTGTAGCCCACCAGTACCAGCAAGAAGTTGTTTGAGGTTCTGGCTTGAATCCCACGTGGTTTAGATCATGTTCATTTTGGGGGTGATGCACTTTCCCAGAGGAGCATCTCGTGTTTGTGGCTTCCAGGTGTCAGAAACTCCTCTGTCCCTCACAGTGACATGCTGGAAAATAGACATGGATATATATGGAGATGTAATATAGTTATTTATTGCCAGCTGGATTGTTTTATAACACGTTCCTAAAATCATAGTTGGCAGTAAACCTGATCCTCAGAGCTATGGAAAACTTTAATAAATCTTTGCATAATTAGAAGCAAAATTCTTGCACAGCTGGCCTTGGATTTGTGCCACCTGGGTTCTTAGGGGGGATTCTTGCAAACTGATACCTGATGGAGGCACAGAATCTGTCTCCTGTAAGGGTGTATCCACAAGCCCCTGTGTGCAGAATAAGCCCCTGTGTGCAGAATAAGCCCCTGTGTGCAGAATTAGCTGTTCTACAGAATGTTGCTGTTGTTACTCAGCCATGGCCCGTGAGCACGGGGGCTGTGCAGGGCAGCGAGCTGGGAGCCAGGGCAGCTCAGAGCATTCACTTTCCCCTGGCCAGAGGAAGCCCAGAATAAACAGCAAAGCCCTTGGAGGTCTCAGTGGAGCTTAGGGATTAGCAGCCAAGTCCCTTGTCCTCTGAAGCACATCCTTAAGCATCAGCAAAGAAACTATTGGCTTTTTTCCCTGGTTTGGCTGTTTTCTTTTCCACCACTTTTTTCTCCCAGCTGCTCTGGTTATGGGGTGCTTGAACACCAAAGGTTGGTGGTCAATCAGAGAGATTTTTCAAATCTCTCTTGCAGAGAGGACTTCAGCCACGTTTGTGTTTCACAGGCATGAGCAGCATGGCTGTTTGGTTCAGGAGTTAATTGGGACTTTCCTTTTCCATGTGTTGTATTTTGTACTTCAGATTCCATCTTACGAAGGCTTATTCCATCTTACTGGACTAACTTGTCCAATCCAACTTCAGAGTCTCTGCTCTGGGGTTACTTGGTAATGGAATGGTTGGTTTTGTGGTTTATTTTGCAAAAGTGACTTCCCTGAGTCAGGGATGGAATCACGGAATCATGGAATCCTAGAATTTGGGTTGGAAAGGATATTAAAGATGAGCCAGTCCCACCCCCTGCCTTGGCCAGGGACACCTTCCACTATCCCAGTTGCTCCCAGCCCTATCCAGCCTGACCTGGAGCAGTCCCAGGGATGGCTACTGAGATTGACAAAGAAGGCCAGGAACCTTTAACAAAGTTTAAAATATATATATATATTATTTGCAACCTGTTCTGTCATTACAGAAGTAAGGAAAAGAAATCTACTGGGAGCTATAAATTGCTCTCAGGAGGAAGTACAGAGTCCAAGTACACTTTAAACTCTGGCAGTCCAGCTCAGGGTAAGAGGATGAAGCTCTGCTGAGTCACAAAATGTTTCTTCCTGGGGTTACTTGAACAGATCCTAATGAGAAATGTGGGTTTCAGGATGTCTAGGAAAACGTGTTGAAAATATTGGGAGCCTGGGAGCTTCCTACCAGCCCTTCTTGGGGAGAAAAAGCAATGGAGCTGAGGAATTTTTAAGTAGGAAACTTGATGGGAATGTGCCAGGTTAGTTATGCCTGGGATTAAGAAGATGATCTTAAGTGATTAGTTTATTTTTATCTGGCTGTGTGTGCTTCCTGAGCACAGCCTTCATTCTGGCACCAGTCAGCAGCACCTCTGTGTGCAGGGGTAATTTGGGGCTCTACCTAGCTAAGAAACAACTTGGAAACTCTTTTCCAGCCTAATCTTTACAAATTGGAGTTTTGCATCTCCAGACCCCTTTGAGCTTTCCTCCTCTGGAAAACAGAAGTAGTTATAACTGCTGGTTTGGTTTGCCAAAGTTTCAATCTGTAGTTTAGCAGCACAGAGGGGCAGGTGGCCATGGGGTGTCCTGCTTGGGTGTTGAGAGCCCTTTCCCCTGCTGCTGAAATTGGTGACAATTCCTTGGGAGCAATGCTGCCATTTCCCAGCCTCGTGCCATCGCTCTCTGGCTGTGTTTCTGTGCAGATGAGCATGTTAGGTCCTGTTCTTACTCAGGCAGCCACGCTTTAAATGTGGCAGATTGGTGTTTTGTTCTCATGTCTCCTACCTGAGCTGCACTATCATCAAGAGCTGTTGTTATCAGCCCACCTCTGATACAGCAGAGTCTCCTTGCTCAGCACTGTTTCTGTGAATGGCTGGACAATCAGTGGCAGTCTCCTTGTCTGGAGGCAGTGAATATCTAATCTGGCTTCCTTTTCCAGGTATTACCCCTGCCTGCTGCCGGTTGTTTCAGAGCCCTGTGAGAATGCTGTGCTACTCAGGTACCCTGTGAGCTTGTCAGCCAGCCCGTGCAGTACCCTGCAAGCCTTAGACTCAGCTCCTTTTAGTCCCCCTGGCCTGTCAGAGGACAGGCAGGCTGCTGGTTAGCAACCCCTGTAAGCCACGAGCTCTGAGCATCCTCACCCTCTGCTAACAACTGCTTTACACGTAGCCTAGGCAGCAGCTGGAGGCTTAGGTGTTCCTCTGCTCTCTCACTGTGATGTTTCTCCCAAACCTGCGGGTCATTCCTGCTTTCTGGAGCTGGGAATTCATTGCTCACATCTGGCTCTGATGAGGAACAAGCTGCCATTGTCTGACCCTCTGTGTGTTCATGGGGTGGGCTGAGGGAGGCAGGGACACTGCTCTCTGTGTCTTGTTGATGAAATGGGGTTTTGGTTCAGCCAAAGTGAGCTGGGAGCTTGCAAGGCCATGAGTAGTGCAGGAGCTGACCTGACAGGAGCTGTGGCTGCAGGAGTGCTCACCCTGGTAAGTGCTGAGGAGCTGCTGGCCCCGTGGCTCTGGTTCTCTTGGCAAATAACATTTCCAGGATTAAGATGAGCAGTGATGTGGGCAGAGGTAAGTTTGTGGTGACAGCTGATTTAGTCTCTCCTGGGTGATGAATATAATCCAGGGGGTTCATTAAACTGAGGAAAAGGTTCTCTGTTCACAGGGAGCAGGTGAGGGGGTTTTATTTTTTCCATGCCATAGTCCCCAAGACATTTGGCGTGGCAGCTGCTGTTGGAACATGGCTCTGGAAATCAGCCATGTGCCCTCCTACTGCAAAGCAGGGAGATGTTGGATTCCATAAGTTAGGGAAATGTTTGTGAGTATTGTGAGTGAAAACCTGCCCGTCCATGATTTCAGCAAGTGAGTTTCATGCTCTGTGCCTGAGCAGTGTCAGTTGTAGAGCGTGGTACAGTGGCTTGGCAGTTCAGGGGGGAAGCAGCCAGTGAAGTGGATTTAAATCTGCATTTGGGAAGATCTCCCAACTGCCTTAGAGCGTTCTGAACAATCTCTGTGCCCTGCAGGACCGAGAGTGTGGCTTGCTTGAGGAGCAGGAAGGTCAGAGCAGGTCCTGCTGGGTGAGGTGCAATGAGGAGGACGCATTCCTTCCCCAGGACTGGCTGCTCACTCACCTCCTTTTCTCTTCCAGGTTTAACTGGAGCGAGCTGACCCCTCTGGGGCTGTGGGGGAGGACCCTGGGCTTGCAGACAGAGAACTCCCAGTTCCTGCTGGAAGGGATGCCCTTCCGCATATTCGGGGGTTCCATGCACTACTTCCGAGTGCCCCGCGAGTACTGGGAGGATCGGATGCTCAAAATGAGAGCGTGTGGCCTCAACACCCTCACCACGTAAGTGTCCTCCCTGCCCAGCCTCTCCACTGGGCCAGAACGCTGTATTTCCATGCTTCTTATTGTGGGAAAAGAATAGTGGGGCCTCAGTTCTCCTTTGAGCATGCCAGACCTCACCCCTCACCTGCGCTGCCCTCGCTCTGCCTTGCAGGTACGTGCCATGGAACCTGCACGAAAAGGAAAGAGGCAAGTTTGACTTCAGTAAAAACCTGGATCTAAGGTATGTGGCAGACAGCTCTGTTATGAAATACTGTTCTGGTTTGAAAGCAAAACCAGTGAGAGACTCCAAGTCAGAAGTACAATTTATTAGGAAAAGGGAAAACAAAACAAAACAAAACACATGCAATAATTCAAAAGAAAAACCACTGACAGAGTCAGAATACCCTGACACCCCTCTGGCCAGGGTGTTGGTAGCAGTTCAAATTGGAGTGGCTGCATTCCTCCTGGAGGGGCAGATGTGGTTCTGTGGGAGCAGTGATCCTGTGGAAGGGTGCAGTCTTCCTCTGAGGGTCCAGTGGAAAACCCCAGCTGTTCCTCTGGGAACCAGTGGAAAGGCTGTTCTGGTGTCCCAAAAACCCAGATTCTATCCAGGTAGGAATGCTTGGCTCCTCCCTTCTCTCAATGGGATGCTGTAATTTTCTCAGGCATGCAGTGACATTCAGTGGCCATTAACAGCAGATGTCTGTCCTGGGGGGAGGATTGGTTTGTGGAAGAGATAAAGAAAACTGCCCAATTCACAGAAGAGAACTGCCCCACCTCCAACAGATGGCAATAGAATACATCTTGCCTTGCAATCTAGGACAAATACTCCTCTTTGGAGGGGAGGGGGTGTTTGGGTGAAGATGTTATTTTCAGATGTGCCTTGAGGAGTTCTGGGAACTTAATCCATTTAGCACCCATCCACTGTGGTTGCTTCATCATGCAGTTCCCTTCTGCTTTGCTACCTAAATTCAGTGGTGATTGGAGTATTCGGGGAGGGGGTTCTGCAGGCAGACAATAATTCCTCTCTCTGGATCCCCAGGGCCTTCCTTTCCCTGGCAGCTAAAAACGGGCTGTGGGTGATTCTGCGCCCTGGGCCTTACATCTGCTCAGAGTGGGACCTCGGGGGTCTGCCCAGGTGAGTGTGGAACTTGTTCAGGGAAGCATTAGGGACAAACAAATCCCAACTCCTGGTCACAACAGTCGAGGCTCCTTCAAAGGAATTGCTTTGCAATGGCTGGCTGATTGATGGGGATATTTATTTTGTGTGTTCCCAAAACAGCTCATTATCTTATGGAGGTCTTCTAATTTATTTTTTTTTTTTTAGTTTTTTAAATAATAGCAATTGTTTATGGTATAATGGTTACAGCAAGAAAATAGAATGGTGGGAATCCATCTTGCTGTTGCACCTTGACTCTGCATAATATGGACAGGATTTGCAGCTTGGTGTAAGAATTTGCTTCATCTCAGCTCCATTTTAAAAGTCCTACTAGAAATCTGCTTTATATGGCTGGCAGTAATGAAACCCCACAACTTTCCAGCCTCCTGTTGTGTTTTCCCCTGAAGAACACAGCAGGAGGAGGCTCTGGGAGCACTGGGACTTGCCTGGTTCCTGAGTGGAGCCAGTGCCAGGTTACCACTTGTTTTCCTTACTGCACAGAGCACAAACCTCAGTGGAGATACTTGGGGATTATTTTTTTAACTCTTCACTTTTCACTTGCCTTTGGCATCAGAGTTCAGGTGTCAGGGACTTACTCCTGAGAGCAGAGCTCCTCATGTCCAGAGCCAGGAGCCACCTCTGGGTTAGATTATGAGATGTGCATCTGTTGTGACTTCTTGTCACATCATCCATGTGTTTTTTTAATCAGACAGATAAAAATTCTAATAAAAAGCAACAGTACTATTCTAATTTTCCAGCTAAAGAGGAGATTATTTTTTTTAAGTCCACAAAGGGACATTTAGCAAAGAGTTGAATATTCAGATCTTTGGAAAGACATTAGTTAAGGCCTCACTTTGCAGAGAAAAGGAAGATACAGGCTCATTCCCCTTAAATTGTTACAGCATTATATTGTTCTGCTCTTCAACAAACTGCCCTTTTTTCTGTTAACTCCAAACAGAAGCCAGCCTTGTAAATCAGCAGTAGAAACAGTGGAACCATTACAGAAATCTTTGTTTTGAGAAGGGCTTGGGATTTTTTGAAGGAGCACTTGGTTGCAGAGTGCCCTTGGGAATGCAGGGAATTCACTTTAGAGTGATAAGATTAACCCTTGAAATATTATTGGTAGAGGTGATGAACTGAGTTTGGGCCTGAAATGCAGAACAAAAAGAAGAGGCAGAATAGGAGAATTGGGAATTGGAGCCTGGATTTATTTAAAAGTGAGTGATGGGCACGAGGTGTCATTCACAGCTCGGGGTGTCACTGTGGGCTCCGCCAGGTGACACCAATGATCCCTGCCCAGGTGGGACTTGATGCCAGTGGGTGAAATACCTCTGCTTGACTGGACAGGAGTCTCTAACACATTCCCTCTCCTGCTTTTCCCCAGCTGGCTGCTGCAGGACCCCGAGATGCAGCTGAGGACAACGTACAAGGGCTTCACAGAAGCTGTGGACGCCTACTTTGACCGCCTGATGAGCGTTGTTGTCCCTCTCCAGGCAAGCACCATCCTGCTCCCTCTCCTGTGGGAATGGCTGCACAGGGCAGTGTGGGCTCTGTGTGACAGCAGCAGGGTCAGGCAATAACAAAGGCACCAGTTCTGCTCCAGGAATCAGCACAAGCTGCAGTTTTCTCTGTCAGTTTGGGGGTGTGGGAGGGTGGAGCTGAGTCCATCTGATGTTGGTGCATCTTTCCTGGCAGCTAGTGTGATTTTGGTCCCTGTGGTTAGAAATCGTGGTGAACACCTTCCTTCTCCCTTTTTGTCCCCCACAGTACAAGAAAGGAGGTCCCATCATTGCAGTCCAGGTGGAGAATGAATATGGTTCCTATGCCAAAGACCCAAACTACATGACCTATGTCAAAATGGTAATGGTGGCACTTTTACTTGTTTCTGTGTCAATCTCTCCCATAAATCACCTTCCCTACAGTGTTTTCTTTTTTCGGTGTAACTTTTGAGTGTGGTTTGAGAGACTCTTGAAAGCACCAGCTGCATTTTCCTTGGATGTTTCCTCCAGGAGTGCAAGAGTTGGCACATGACCCTCTCAGTGCTGATAAATCTGTGTTCTTGGATCTTCCAGAGAAGAGGGAGCTAGGGAGCTGGGGATTGTCTGTATTGCACAGCTGGCCTTGAAGCAGCTCTCACCTGCAGGTCCTGTTTTGCCTCCCCTAGATGATATTTGATAAAGGTTTCCCTATGTTGACTTTCTGATGGAACAAGTCACCAGCACGCTCCTAAACTTGTGTAATCTGGGGCTGAGCATCAGGCAGGTTAATTTGCCTAATGTCTCCCTTAGCCCTGTCAGAAAGGGATTAAACTGTGCCCTGGCTGCTCTGAGGCACTGATAAGGAGCTGGCCCGTGCCCAGGGAGGGTGGATTATCCTGGTGGATCTCACAACAGTCTGACCTGTTTGTTTGCCCCCAGCACCAGTGCAGGGCAGGCAGATAATGAGATCTGCAGTTTGTCTCACAGTGTTTGTTGTTTAATTTCTTCTCACTGAATGCTTAAAGGTACCGCTGCACCTCAGGGGGGTCACCCATCCAGGCTTGCTTTTCTGATACAGGACTGTGGGATCCTTCTGAAACCTTTTGGGTACCCCAGCTGCACCCTGAGCTCCCTGAGGCTCAGGTTGTCCCCTTGCTCAGGGTGTCCAGAGGCTCCTTAAACAAACAAATCCACAGCAGGAGTGCTGATCTCCTTAGGGCTGTGCCAGCTCCTGCACCAACTCCAGCACTTGCCGTGGTTTAACTCTCCTTAAGAGGTTAAATATGAAGTTTGTACACAAACAAATTAGAGATAGTGACAAGCAAGTGGTTTTCAGAGCCCTGAATGAAGGGGACACAGAGATTCTGGGGGTCTGAGCAGCCTGCAGGCTTGGCCTTGCTTTCCATGGCTCGGTGAGGAAAGAGCTTGTGCTGTTTCAGACTTGTCAGGACAGATCTCCCTGCCAGGCCTGTGGGTGTATTTTTGCAGTGCTGTTTCATCATATTCTGGGATTGTGTGCAGTTTGCATCTGAGGCAGTACAGAACAGTGGTTAGAGGTGAAAATGTGGGAAAGCAGGTTTGGCAGGGCTTCGTTTTTGGTTGGGGTGGGATCTGATGTGAGGTGGGGCTCCGGGTCTTTGTTCTGGTTTGTGGCAAGGTGATGAATTCACATTTAGCATCTGTGACCAAGGTGCATCTTCCTGGACTTAATAAACTCATTAAAAACCACCCACAGCTCACACAAAACCTTAAACCCCTGTGCTTACCTCACTTTTTGGGTGCAATGCCTTTGCCTTCCTGAAAGTGAAAGGATTGTGTTGACATGACCCTTCCCACACAGAACTGAGCTTCTGTTCCTGCTCCTCTGCTGCACTCTGGGAGGCACTGAATGTGTGGCACCTCTGCTGTTCCTCTGTTTTGCATTTACACTCAAAAGGAGGGGAAGAAACTTAGCTCAAACTTAATTTAAGTGCTTAATTAATGCTGTGCTCAAAGAATTACCTTAGTAAAATTGGTTAGAAATTCCAGTTCCCTCAGCAGCTGAATTCTGTCGGAACCCAGCATCTGTTCAGGTGTAGATTTGGTGGTGATGGGCTGATAAAGTCACAGGTTGTCCTGGCTCTGGGCTGGGTTTGTCTGTAGGCTCTGTGCTGCAATGTTTCATGCCCAGCTCTGCTCTCAGTGCAGGCAGGGACAATAAACAGAGAGCTTTATCACATTTCACAATTAGTAATTTAGACT
Source organism: Vidua chalybeata (assembly GCF_026979565.1). Classification (NCBI taxonomy): domain Eukaryota; kingdom Metazoa; phylum Chordata; class Aves; order Passeriformes; family Viduidae; genus Vidua; species Vidua chalybeata. The sequence goes on along the minus strand of NC_071552.1, from coordinate 4,055,926 downwards.
GCAGCCTTGTTCTCAGAGCTCCTGGGAGCTGGAGGAGTGACTTCCAATGCAGGTACAGTGAAATGAGTGGTTAATTAACAACTAAGGTTTCCTGATCTCCCCTCCAAACAGCTCCACTGTTGTGTTAAGGACCAGCTGCAAGAGAACAATGCTGATGGGAGGAACCTTGTGTGTGCAGGTGGATTTAAAAACCTTAGAGTGCTGTAATATTGAGGAACCACTGAATTCATTGATTATTGAAAAACATCTGTACCTGAGCTGTCCTGTGATGGTGTTCCTTGGAAAATCAGCTCTTCCCTCTTTTCAGCTCCCACTGTCAGGCAGGCAGGAAGCCTGAGCTGCTTTTCCTTTCCTCCTTCCACCTGAATCCCTCTTTTGATGAAAGCAGTGAAGCTGTGTATTACCTTGATCTCAGGAGCTAAAATCCTGACGTTGGATGCATCAGTGAGAAACCAATCCAGCCTTCTAAAACAAAATAAGATTCTCCAGCTGTCTTTAAGCTGGGAAAAGTTGGCAGGGAAGCTTCAGGAGGAATGGGAGATGTCACAGGGATAATATTTATTACAAGGCACTGCCACTTGCAGGCTGTCCCCACAGAAGGTGTTGCTGTGGTGTTTAATACCCTGGGAAATGCTAAACTCTGTTGACACAATGACTTTTGCTCTTTTTAACCTAGGCCCTGCTGAACAGAGGGATTGTGGAGCTGCTGATGACCTCAGACAACAAGAATGGGCTGTCCTTTGGCTTGGTGGAAGGAGGTGAGTGCTTGTAGAGCTGAGGGAGGGCTGTGATCTCTGGGGAACGTGGCTTTACTTCACCCTCTGCACCCACTGAGTCGTGTTTGTGGCAGGAGGGACCCCTTGGCTGGATGGTGCAGCCAGGACAAGCCCAGACCCTTCCCAGAAAGGTTGAGAGTGGTTTATTTTCCACATAAAGTGTGCCACTGTGTGAAGGGATGGGCATCTCTACTTCCCACTGAGTCAAGAGATGGCAGCACCCAGCATTTCCTAATGTTTCAGCAGACTACAAGGCTGAAAATGCTACTTACTGCTTCATTTCAGTAGATATTAAACAAGTTCCTCAGCAATTACTAACAGTAGTAACTCGTTCCTAAGGTAGATGCATTGCAAATAAAAAGAGAAGGAGAAAAGGTCCATTAAAACCTTGACTTTGAATTTTACATTTAAGCAGTGAATTTAGCAATAGTTTGTGGGGCAGCATTATCTTCTCAGCAAGTTTATTTTGAGGTGTAAAACCTTAGGTGGGTAAAGGAGGGTGTCAGATATGTAGAATGCAGAAGGATTTCCCTTTTATAAGGTATAATTCCAATAAGTTTTTAAAATACTGCTTAGCATCCTCCTCCTTTTTCCTGTGAAAAAATGGAGGTGCAGCTGCTTGAGTTTCACTGAGCCCTAAATCTGACTGTTTGGGGCGCTGATTCTCAGAATTTTGGGTAATTTCAACTGGGATTTACTCTGTCCTTGGCCTCTGCTCTCTCACGTGTTCCTGCCAATTGCCTGGGTGTAACTGCTCCCCCAAATTCAGTGTTTGCAGGGTCCAGCCTTTGAGTGCTGCTCTTATCACTCAGTTATAAATAATGTTACATTTCCAATTTCAGGCATGGAGATGATTAAAAGGAAAGACCTTCCCCTCCTTTTTTCCCCCCTCCTTTTGCTTTTCCATGTCAGTATGAGAGGGATAAATTCATTAACTGAGTCAGGGGCCCTCACCAGCACTGTGATTTTATCTTTTGGATGTTGTTGGGTGTGCAGCAGTTTTCAGCTGTGACCACACAGAGTCACTCTCTGCCTGTGACATTGCTGTCAGGAGAAGGACTGGAGAAGGAGAAAGGAGAAATCCCTGCCTTGCCCTCATCTCCTGAGGGAATGTTGGCAGCCTCTTGTTCAGAGTGGTCTTTTCTGCTGGGAGCTCTTTGATGCCAGTTTGCCTCTGGGCTGTCACACAATCTCTTAGAGCCAGCACTGACCAGCTGTGTGGGATCACCAGGGCTCCACGTGAGGAGCAGCAGGGTGGTGAGGAAGGGGTTAAAGGAGAGGCAAGAGTCCCTCCCCATCCCTGGAAGTGTCCAAGGCCACGCTGGGCAGGTTTGGATCAGCCTGGGATAGTGGGAGGTGTCCCTGCCCTTCCAGGGATGAGCTTGAAGGTCCCTTCTGTCCCAAGCCAGTCTGATTCCAAGAATCCCGAGCTGATCTGACCTGGTGAAGCCCTTCTGGGAGCTCGTGGGTGACAAAGCCTCTGCTGTCCCTCCAGACCAGGCTGGGATGCCCTGTGTGTGTGGGAAGGACATCCCATGAGCAGGGTAAACAAGGCTCTGGGGATGGTTCTCTTCTCCACGGTGTGCTGTTAATCTGCATGAAAAGCAGAGCTGGGCATGTTCTCCTTCAGAGCTGCCAGCTAACACATTACATCAGTGCGAAATCCACGCTTTATTTTGTTCTCCTTTCGTGTTTTCTGTGCTGAATTCTCCAGCTCAGCACACTACATAGGTCAGCCTATTAAAATCAAGGTATAAATAGTGAGAAGTGAGCTTTTCCTTCTGTAAATATTCTGTTTGAAGTGCTCTGCCTGACACATCTGGGGCTGGGTTTGATAGCAGCTCTCTTGTTAGAAGTCAATTTTTAATGCTGAATCACATCACTGCTGCATTTGCAGAGCTTGTCTGGGAGAAATATCAGCCTGCCTCAGGGCTGGGAGATAAAAAAATGGTTGAAATGCTTGCCAGGGGCTGGGACACTGATCCCAGGTTAGTGTCTCCTGTCCTGCAGGCAGGTGTTTCCCCTCCAGAGCCTGAGGATGGGCAGAAGCACAGAGAACTCTTGCAGCTCCAGTTCTCTGTGCCTCTCCTGTCCTGTGGTTGCTCTCGCTCACCCCCACAGACATGACAAGCTGTAGGATATTGCCTGGGAAGGGATTCCTGCAGCTAAAGCCTGGGAGAGCAGTGTGCCATCCAGACAGGACTTTGTAATAAGTTTGCCTTTATGTGGTGCCTTTTAAGTGAGGATCTCCAAGTGCTTTACAGGCTCTAATTAGAGCTGGTGACACCCCAGGAGCTGCTCTGATGCTCTCTCTCTCTCTAATATCTCTGCACATTAGAGCTGAAAGATGGCCTGGGAGGATCCCACTCTGCTGTGGTTCATTTGGATTCTGCATACCAAGTGAAGGCTTTGGTGGGGGGTTTCTGAGGAGGTCGTTTTGGGGTTCAGAGGATGTTGCAGCTCCTGAGGAGACATTTTGGATGAGTCTAAATTGATACATTTTTCCTTTCCCACTAGCACTGGCCACTGTTAACTTTCAGAAACTGGAGCCTGGGCTGCTGAAATACCTGGACACAGTACAGGTGAGATGCAGAAACACTTTGTTCATCCATGTTTTCCAGTGCTGGAAGTGAAGCACTGATATTCTCTTTGGGATTTGTGTGTTTCCTTCTCATGAGGGCAAATCCTTCTGGAATCAGGGAAGGAGGATTTGAGTATCCTGCTATCCTTCTAAAAAGACTTTTCATCCAGCTGTGCCCTGTGTTTAGTTGTGAGGGGTTAGACTTCTTCAAGTGACACCCAGAGCACCCCAGTGCACAATTATCAAACCTCTCTCTTGAAGTTCCATCATGTTTTTCCCAAACTCTTCCACCCTGATGCTGTGGGTGCTCTTTGCCGATGTGCTGCAGGTGTGTCTGTGCACTCTGATGGCTGTTCACCTCCAGGGCCTCATTCAGGGTAGATTTATGAGGTTTTGCTCTGTCACTTGAGCATTTTTAACCCCTCTGTGCTATCAGAAGTTTGCAGCAGGAAGGGAATTAATTAATGAATGAACACTTGGTGTGATCAGCATCCTGATTGTGATGAGGGAGCACTGAGGGGATGGCAGGTTTTGGGGTTAGTGACAGGTTCTCTCTCTCTTTACACCCTCTGTCCTCTTTCCCTGTGCTCTGCTTGCTCCAGATGAAGGATGTGAGCAGCTGGGATCAATTCTCTTCTCACCTCTTGGCTTTTGCCTGCCTGTGGAGGGAAGCCCTGCTGGCATGCTGGATGTTCAATCCTACAGCTTTCACTTGTTTTCTTTTCCTCTGCTGGCAAAAGAGGCTCTGCTGGAAGTGCTTTCACCTCCTTTAGGCCTTCCAAAATTGCCCAAACCTTGCAAGTGAACAGAAGGTGGCACCTTCCCCACCACATGAATGCAGCGTGGCCCCAAAGGAGCAGCTCCTCCTTTGCCACACCAGTTATGAGATGGGGAGTGTTTGTAAGGGTTATGAAGCTGTTTTATCTTTTCCTTGTTATGGGTTTTTGTTCCAGAAGGTGATAAAATCCCGTCTTGGACTGGTTCACTGGGGATGGATTGATTAAATGTATTTCCAAGGATGTTTAGATGATTACAAGCAGTTGTTTTCTCCTAATGAAACATGAGTTTCTTTAATTCCTGTGGCATTAAACACAAAACTGCCTGGAAATAAAGCCCAGGAGGCTGGAGGGGCAGCCAGGCTGAGCACAGACTGCCCTGCCCCTGCCATGGGGACAGGAGGGATCCTGCAGGGCCTCAGGGATCTGCCAGGCACTGACAAATGGGAAGCAATTGCTCTGTGTGCAGAGCCTTTAATGAAGACCTAATTCCTGCAAATTCTTCCCTGCCAGCACCATATGCAGCATTAAAAAGGCATTAAAGCAGCTCAGGTCTGCTGCTGTACCTTGGCAAGCCCTGGCTGCCCTGCACCTGCAAGCTCTCAGCTGGCAGTGGCGTGGCAGATAAGCAGACATTTATAAATGTGTGTTTCTAGCAGGAGCTAAACACTGACAGTTGGTTTGTCCCTTTGCTACAGCTCTGCCAAGCAGCAGCATCCAGGAATGTTTGACAGCACCTGATTGTGTGCTCCGTGCTCTGTGACTAGCAGAGACACAAAGCTTTGCTTGCCTGTTCTGGGCATTGCTGGCCCACAGCTCCTTGTTCCTCACATGCCCTTAGGTGCCTTTTTGGCTGTGCCAGTTGAGAAGAAAGCACTCTTGTAAAACCATGGCACCACACTGGATTTGAACAATGCTGCTCTAGAAAAAAAGGGGTGACTGCAGGCCTGGCCTGGATCCATTTTAACTCTGTTTTTCTCTTGACAGAAAGACCAGCCTAAGATGGTGATGGAGTACTGGACTGGGTGGTTTGATAACTGGGGAGGCCCTCACTATGTCTTTGATGCAGATGGTGAGCACCAAACGCTGTTCTTGTAGAACATTTTGTGGTGAAGTTCAGCCCCTTGTGAGTGCAGCACTTTCTCCCCGGTTTAAAAGCTCATCTGGAAGGCTACTACTGAAAAAACAAACCCCCGGGGCATCTGAAGAGCAGTGAAAGCAGAGCTATACAGGACTGCTTTAACGACTCTCATCCTCCTGCAATTGTCTTTGTAATTGGTTCATTAGTGTGCTCGCTTTAGGAGTCTGGCTGAGGAGTCCTTGCAACTCTTCTTCCTGAAAGCAAAATTCATGCTGGAGGCCACAGCTTTACCCCTTTGTCACCTGGAGGAGAGGATTATTTGAATGTATTAGTGCATCAGTAGGGGTGCTGCCCCTTACTGAGGGCAAGATGCAAATCACAACACAGATCACTGTGACTGCACCGGAATGACCTGAACGGGTCTGGTTTGAATTCCTGGCCCGGATTTGTGGTCTGTGGCCTCTGTGGCGCTGCAAAAAAATCTCTTTTTTACTCTTTTTTTGCAGAGATGGTGAATACTGTAGCAAGCATCCTCAAAACAGGAGCATCCATCAACCTCTACATGTTCCATGGAGGCACCAACTTTGGCTTCATGAACGGGGCTTTGGAAGCTGATGAGTACAAGTCAGATGTCACCAGTTATGGTGAGTTTGTTTTCACTGCCTGACCACCCTGGGCTAGTGACAGTAACCAGCCACACTGAGAAGTGATCAGCACAACCCCTTTGTCCTGGAGAGATGAGGTAGGACACAGCTCAGATGTAAATTTCTGTCTAAAAGAGGGCTTACATGAGTGTTTCTAATTCCCAACCATCCCAGGAAGTGGAGGATTCCCTTATTCTGAATTGTAAATAGAGCTGTCACAGATGATTAATTGATACCTCTTTTTTCTAGGGAGAGATGGTGATCCAAGACACCGTTTTTTAATTTTACCAAGTCAAATTTTACCATAAATCTCTTTTCATCCCAACAGCCTGTGGTTAAAATGGTTAATTGTTGACTTTATCCTGTGTGAAATTCTGGATATGTGCAAATTAGATCTCTGAAAGTGTGAATGGCTCTTCTCTAATTTAAGGAATTTTGTGGCTGTTTAGTGATGTTCTCTCAGATTAAAGTGTACAGATTTCCACACTGCAGACAATGCCATGAAAATCGTGCCTGGGGCTTTTATTTCTTGCATGAAGCCATCCCAGAGCTGCTTTATGTTTTTAAAGCACGTGCTGCTTTTCTGCTTTCCCAGATTATGATGCTGTGCTGACAGAGGCTGGGGACTACACATCCAAATTCTTCAAGCTGCGACAACTCTTCAGCATGGTCATTGGTAATTACAAACCCAGGAGCCACAGCCCTGTCCAACTAGGGAATTACTGAAACTGGCCCTTCTGGGGCTCTGGTTGGTTGGGGATTAAGGATGGGAGGAACAAAGGAGGTCTGGGAGGGAGGTATCTTGAATTCAAGGGAGGGATCTTGAATTTTGTCTGAAATCTTTGTTCCATCTTTCTTTTTGCACCCCAGGCCAGCCCCTTCCTCTGCCTCCCATGATTGAGAGCAAGGCCTCCTACGGTGCCATCCTCTTGCACCAGTACATCTCTCTCTGGGATGTGCTGCCAGCACTTTTACAGGTAGTGACACCTCTTTTAATGCATCCCAGACCTAAAAGGCATTAACTTTGAGAGCAATTTGTGCTAAAAGGCATCAACTTTGAGAGCAATTTGTTTTATCCCAAAAGGATGAGGTTGGGGATTTTTTTTTTTTTTTTTTTTTTTTTTTGCCAAGGATATGCAAAAGCAGCAAATCTCACCTTTCTCAAATCTTTTATCTCACCTTTTTTACTGCTCCTTCTGTTCTCTTGGAATTGCACTTTTGCAAGTCCTTGGCTCCTTTTTCTGGTACTTTGGTCAGGAGGGATTTTGGGTTGGACCAGAGCTGGGAGGCTCTCACCTGCAGCAGAGTGAAGCACCTGCTATAAAGGAGCTGCCCCTACAAGACTTTGCAGTGCTGATGCTCAGTTTGCTTCTCCTGTGCAGCCCATCAAGTCAGAATTCCCTGTGAACATGGAGAATCTGCCTCTGAACGCCAGCACTGGGCAGCCCTATGGATATGTGCTCTACGAGACTGTCATTTTTGGGGGGGGCCACCTGCACACCAGGGACCACGTCCGGGACCGGGCACAGGTAGGGCCAGGGGCTGAGTGGAGGCAGGAATTGGGGAGAAAACATGGAATTTCCACTTCTCAGCTGAGCCCCAAACCGTGGTCACTTCTAATTAAATTTCCAGTTCCACTCCGCTAAAACTTGTGACATCTTTAAACATCAGAATGTTGAATGTTCTGAGAATAGTTTGATTATTGATATATATTTATATTGATATATTATATTATTGATCTATATAGATATATATAGATATTTTTGATATATATTGATATATAGTTATATTGATATAAATTTATATTGATATATATTACATTATTGATCTATATAGATATATATAGATATTTTTGATATATAATGATATATAGTTATATTGATACAAATTTATATTGATATATATTACATTATTGATCTATATAGATATATATAGATATTTTTATATATATTGATATATAATTATATTGATATAAATTTATATTGATATATATTACATTATTGATCTATATAGATATATATAGATATTTTTGATATATAATGATATATAGTTATATTGATATAAATTTATATTGATATATATTACATTATTGATCTATATAGATATATATAGATATTTTTGATATATATTGATATATAGTTATATTGCTACAAATATATATTGATATATATTATATTACTGATATATAGATAATATTGGTATTATTGATATATATTTATGTTTTATGTATTTATAATTTTGATTATATATAATTATATATATACTATATATTATACATATGTTCAATGTTCTGAGAATTCTGATTGTTGATTTATAATATGTAATTTTGGTTATATATATAAAATTTATAATATATATTATATATAATAATACATATATATTATCTATACACTGTATAATTATATATTATATAATATATATTATAATTATATATATAATATATAATTAATATATTATATATGTGTATGTATAGTATATATTAATTATATTATATATGTATTTATATAATATAATTTTGATTATTTTATTGCCACCTGCACTGACAGTGACACAGTTATGGACACTTGAGTTCTAGTTTGAAGCACAGACAATTTCCTGCCCAAATGATCCTGATGTGATCAGGACATCAGTGCTGAGCAGTTGTTCTGCTCTCCTGTGCTCTGTTCTGCAGGTGTTTGTTAACACCATGTTGATATATATTATATTATTGATATATATAGATTTTTATATATTTATATTTTTGATAATATATAATATAATATAATATAATATAATATAATATAATATAATATAATATAATATAATATAATATAATATAATATAATATATACTATTTATTATATATATGTTCAATGTTCTGAGAATTTTGATTACTGATTTATAATATGTAATTTTGGTTATGTATATAATTATATATAAAATCTATAATATATATTATATACTATGTATTATAATTATAATTATATATAATATACAATGTGTATATATATATATATGTATGTATATGTATATATATATATGTATATATATGTATATATATGTATAATTTTGATGATTTTCTTGCCACCTGCGCTGACAGTGACACAGTTATGGACACAGTTGAGTTCTAGTTTAAAGCACAGTTTCCTGCCCAAATGCAGCTGGGGTGATGTGATCAGGACATCAGTGCTGAGCAGTTGCTCTGCTCTCCTGTGCTCTGTTCCGCAGGTGTTTGTTAACACCGTGTATGTGGGGGAGCTGGACTACAACACGGTGGAGCTCTCCATCCCTGAGGGACAGGTAACACAGGGGCTTGCTCAGGGTGGGGATGGCAAGATCCCTGGAGAGGGGAGAAGTCTCAGAAAGGCACCTCCTGCTAACCCAGCCTAGCTTGGTACCCTAATCAGACACAGATAGTGAGATTGCACTGCCAAGTTACCATTTGTGATTGAAAAGTGGCGTCTCATTGCTTTTCCACGGAGAGAATTCAAGTTTTTGTAGCCCTCGCTGCACAAAAGTTGCCAGCCTTCTTACAGAGCCACAACATTGAGTACCTGTACCCTGTTACTGCGGATGAAATCGCTGCAGGCTTCTTCTTCCTTAGCACAGAGCAGGTTTTAAGGGGCTTTGGAGGCTTTTGGGTCCCAAATGAAATGAGGGGGAATGTCTGTCTTTAGCTCTGAGGGCAGTTTTACCCTGGCAAAAGCTGGCACTAAGAACTGTGTATTGATTGAGCACATTTCACCAGAGCTGTGCTGGCTGTGGGAGCAGGGGAGAGGGTGGGTGCACTGTTGTTCTTCAGGCTTGTGGGAGAGTTTATGGCACGAGCCTGTCCTGTGTCAAACTCCATTTCTGCCTCTGTGGGCGCTATCAAAATGAGAATTAAAAATTCAAGATGAAAAAAAAAAAAAAAAAAAACAGAACAACCCAGACATCTGTGCAAGGGCTGCGAGTTCCTCACTGTTTGCAGTAGAAAACTTTAAATTAAATTTATAAATTGCAGCTGCCAAAGGTAAGGGTGCCACTTCCCCACTCCAGCACCTCTGCTGAGGCTGGTGCAGCTGATGCTTGTCCTTGCTTGTTTTCAGCAGGGCTTCAGGCAGCTGAGGCTCCTGGTGGAGAACCGTGGCCGTGTCAATTATGGGCTGGCACTGAACGAGCAGAGGAAAGGTGGGTCTGGTTCTGTGCTCCCAAACTCTCCCAGGGACCTCTCAGGGTGGAAATGCTGCAGAGCTGCTGTGAGCTTTGCACAGGGCCCAGTTGCTTTTGAGCAACTTGTGTTCCTCCCGTGATTCTTCCAAAACATTCCAGGCAATGTTTGTGTTTATAATTTATTGTCAGATGTAAAAGCAGCTACAGATTCAGGTCAGCTATCTTGGAATCCTGTAACAGTACAGAAGAAGGACTTAGGAAAGCAGAATTGATGTCTCAGGTCTCTGCAAACACCATCAGCATCACGAGTTCCAATGTTGTTCAAGGCCTAACACAGGATATAAATCCAAGATTGTGTCCCTGAAAACCTTTGCTCCTGCTGCCACACAAACTTGTGGGCAGGGAAACTACAGGAGCTGACTCTCAAAAACTCCCTGGGTATGTCCCATTCTCCTGAGGAAGTGTGGAAGATTGTCAAGGTACATCAGTGCCTAAATCACTGTGGCCATAATTAAAGTAATAGATGTTTCTTTGTCTAAAAGTATTAAGAACCTTAAGAACCATAAGGGCTCAACTCTGTTGCACACATCACAAATACCTGGAAGCTACTTGAAACAGCCACAAGCATGATTGTTACTTTCTTTTAAAAGCAAGTAAGCTCTCGTGGTGCTGGTTGGGACTGGGAGTTGGTGGGAAATGTTGAATGTTTTGAGAATATTTTGATTATTTTATTGCCACCTGCGCTGACAGTGACACAGTTATGGACACTTGAGTTCTAGTTTGAAGCACAGACAATTTCCTGCCCAAATCCAGCTGGAGTGATGTGATCAGGACATCAGTGCTGAGCAGTTGCTCTGCTCTCCTGTGCTCTGTTCTGCAGGTGTTTGTTAACACCATGTATGTGGGGGAGCTGGACTACAACACGGTGGGAATGTGCTAAAAAACAGCCTCACCCCCTGTTTGGAGTGATCAGAGGAAAAGCAGTGGCTGCTCAGTGCCCTGCACCAAGGTTTATTTTATAAGGGTACAGCTAAACCCAGGGCTATCAATGAATCTTGCTCTGCTCTAGGTTTCCTAGGTGATGCTCAGCTCCCTTTCTCTTGCTCTGTGAGCATATTACTTCACAGGGAGGGAAGGAAAATACCTTTTTTAATCTGTGTTTTCCCTTGAGGGGTTGATATTGGAGAATCACACCATTTAAAAGCTCACACAATGTCAGGAGGAGGGAACTGCATCCCATGGAGCAGAATTGACTGAAATGCTCAAGCTTATCACACACAGTGGTGGAGCTGGAAGGGGTTGATTCTATTTTAGTGGGGAGCTATGTGCTAAAGCTCTATAAAATAGATTAATGGAGTTAGGCACGTATTGATTTTATTTAATGCACAAACGTTGCATAAACCTCAGTGCTGCCTAGGCAGCCTCAGTCCTGTGATTAGGAGCAGGCTTTGCCTGCTTCAGGGAGAGCAACTTTAACAAAAGGGTGCTAAAGGTGGATGACTTCTTCAGGTGCCTTAAAATCCTGGGATGAAAAGCCCTGGAGCAGCCCTGGGCATTGTTGCTGGCTCAGTTATGTTTTGCTGTGCCTGTTAGAGAAGGGATTGACTGCTTTAAAAAAATGTGTGCATGGTCAGCTCCGAGCCCAACAAGCCCCAGGAGCCCCAGGAGCTGCCTGTGCCAGCACATCCCAGGGTGTTCTGCTGGGAGGGCTGGAGGCCCTGGTGAGTTGAGGGGAAGGAGAGAATGGAGAGGGCAGAGTTTAGTGATGCTCCCCACTCAATCTGGGTGAGCAATGGGACCATTTGGACTCTAATTCCATTGCAGAACGTGGCTGCTTTCCATCTCCTGCTGTTCCTCAGATTCAAACAGCAAAATCCATCAGCTTTAGCTGTTCCTCAACTCCTCATTACCCCCATTGCTCTTGCAGGCTTAATTGGTGACGTCTTCTTGAATAAAACCCCCTTGAGGAACTTCAAGATTTACAGTTTGGAGATGAAACCTGCTTTCATGAAAAGGTTTGTGGGATTTTAACTTTTTTTTTTTTTTCCCTTCTTCATTTCAAACCACCTGTTTTCCAGCAGTGCAGTGTCTAATAGGGAGCAGCTAAATGAGGTAACAGTGGGGAGGTGGATTTTTGCACTGAGACTTTTGCCTGAAATAGTGCAGGAGCTGGTGCCAGCTGATCCATACCATCATTTAGGGAGAAATCTAATCCCACTGTGCAGGATTTAAAGATTTCCTTGCAGCAGGGTTAGATCAGGTGGGTAAATCCAGGCTTTTCCAAAGGGAAGGATCCCCTCACACCCACATGTTGGAAATTTTGGGTCTTTCTGGAAATTACCAATCTGGCTGATATGTTTAGCAATTCAGCCTGGCGAGGGATGGATTAATTCTAGAAAGCTACTGATAGTGCATTAACAATCCAGATGGCTCCCTCTCTTTTATGTTGTTTTGCTTTAATTCAAGGAAGGAAATTTAGCAGGGGGATGTTGAAGAGCCTCTGTCAGCACACAGAAAAAACCTCAGCAAATGTTTCAGGCAGCAGATGCCCTATGGACTCTGGCCATGATCCAGAGACACTCTTTTCAGTGATGTTTTTAATACCAGAAAGCAACTTATGTGCATCCCCCAAGATATCACAGCTGCCCCATTTTGTGTAGGAGGGAGAGAGAGAGGCCACGCTAAACCAAAATGGCTTTTAAAAGGAAAAATGTCCACATTCTGAAATGCCTAAGGGCAGTTCTACCAAGTGCTGAGGGGCTACCTGAAGGATTCTTATTGATGGGGTAACTCACAGCCTTTTGGACCGTGGGGTGTTAGAGGAATATTTCCAGCAGGAGCATTAAAGCAAGTGAGCTGCCATGGCCAAACAAAAGCAAGATTAGTCACCACTACCCTCAGCTCCTGGCTGCTGACCAGCAGCACTGAAACACAATCAGCTCACAGTCCCCTCGGGGGAGGAGGGAGGGGAGTGTTGTGAAAGGAGCTGTCACAGGCTTTTAGTTGAATAATTCAGTAGCAGCCAGGCTGCACTGGATCAATAACTTCCCCCAGTCCAAGAGATGCAGTTTGTAAGGGCTGGAGGGAACAGCTTCTTACAGAAGCTCAAGGCTTCTTTGGAATTCTGTTCTCCTTATCTCCTCTTCTGCTTGTGCCCTGCTCCCAAATTGTTGCCACAGGTAAGAAATCATGTCATATTTCCCCTAATTACTGCACACTTGGGAGGATGTGTTTGTGTTCCTGGACAGGAGCCGTGGCAGGAATGTCTGGTTTGAGTCCTGTCACTTTGAATTCTGCAGTCTCCTTTAGCAAGCTGCAGACATTTAAAGCACCCTGGCAAATCTGAAGGATCCTCAGCAGAGCTTTTATCCCAGAATGGTTTGGGTGGAAGGGACCTTTAAGATCCTCTCACCCCATCCCTGCCATGGGCAGGGACACCTCCCACCATCCCAGGTTACTCCAACCTGGCCTTGGGCACTTCCAGGGATGGAGCAGCCACAGCTACTCTGGGCACCCTGTGCCAGGGCCTCACCACCCTCACAGGGAAGAATTTTTTTCCTAACATCCAATCCAAATCTGCTGCCTTCCAGCCTGAATCCTTTCCCCTTGGCCCATCACCACACGCTCTTGTAAAAAGCATTTCCCACGGAAGCCCCAGGGGTGGCGACAGCCCCAGGTATCCTCCTCTTGCAGCCCAGCTTGGCCTGCCAGGGCTGTGGATGGTGGGGACAGAGGCAGGTGGCCCCAGTGGCCTGTGTGGGTTGTCCCTCTCTTGCAGCTTGCAGCACGTGTCTGGCTGGAGCACAGTCCCGGATTATTTCGTGGGGCCGGCGTTCTTCCGCGGGAGGCTGTGGATAGAGCAGCAGCCACAGGACACCTTCTTGAAGCTGCAGGCAAGTCCTGGTTTGTAGGAATCCCCTGATCTCTATTTAGTGCATCACAGCACTGGTTGTTCTTGGTCAAGCTTTTTACAAAAACTGCTTAGTGGGACTTGTGCAACAGCTCTGACTGGTCTCTGTGTCTGTAGCCTCCCCCTCTCTCTTAGGGAATTATTCTGAGGGTCTCCTCCAGGTAATTCTGTTCAGTCTGGAGAGGTCCTGTGAGAAAACTGACCCTGCAGAGCTGCCAGTGACCACTTCAGTCTTTTTTTTACTGGCATGCAAATGCTGTTTTCTAGTTGCAGAGGAGTAATGGGCACAGAAAATAAAGGAGGGCCTTGTTTTATTCCTGTCTCCTCAGTGTGACATGGAAAGAGTCACTTCTTTGTGGCCATGGCATGGGAGTTGGCATTCCTGTCATGCTTCTGTGGGAGACTGCATAGAACTTCAGATGAGATTTTAAATATTATTAAACTTCCTCCTCTGATTTCCCTCCCTTAGAGCCAACCTTGTGCCCAGCCTTACTGTCCTGCTCACTTTCCCATGTATTGGGAAAATTATATTTGCTGTAAATCAGGCCAGCCAGCAGCAATTCAGTTTTTCTGTCACCTGGGAAAGAGGTGAGGGCAGATATTCCATGCTTGGGAAGGAAAAAAGGCCTGTCTGTTCAAAGGGAAGAAATTTCCTATACAAGCAGGAGTCACAAATTGCACATTTCTGAGAGCTTTACCCTTTTAATGAGCACATTAAGGATAACTCCTGTTCAACAGGGCTCGTTTAAATGTTCCTGGCTGCAGGGATTTGCACAGGGAAAGCAAGCAGAAAACCTGCAGAAAGTGGCTGGAAAGAATGCAAGTGTGAAAGCAGATTTGGTTTCCTGTGGGGATGCTAACGAGGCAGCAGAGCTGCATCAGTAATTTCATGTTCTGCCTTGATCCCAGGGCTGGGAGAAAGGAGTGGTGTTTGTCAATGGTCAGAACCTGGGAAGATACTGGAAGATTGGACCTCAGGAAACTCTTTACCTTCCTGGGCCCTGGCTACGGAGAGGGGGCAACGAGGTGAGAGGCTCTGCTGGGATTGCTCTGTGCCTGTTGGGGTGTTAAAGATCCTTGTCCCAAAGGCCAGACACGCACAGCACAGCAATTTCCTGTAGCTGAAAGCCAGTGCCATAGAGGGGGAGGACAGTGCTGTCTCCTAAGATCTCTGAAAATGAGGGAAGGTGCTGCTCCAAAGCTGGCTCTGGCTCTGACAGCCATTAAAGGCTGACAGGGTTGGCAGCTGAACTTCACAGCTCTGCCTCAGGTTGGAAATCAAGACAAAGCTGATGTGATGCTGCTTCATCCCCACACCACGTGGTGCCGAGGCAGAGCCTCAGTCACTGTTCCGACCCACACTGACTGAGCTCTTTAGATGGTGCTTCCTTCCCCTCCTCCTCAGAATATTTGAAGCCCCCCAGGCTCTGTAAGAAGGGATTTTCTCTCTCCCTGTGCAGATTGTGATCTTCGAGGAGCGCACGGCGGGCCGGATCATCCAGTCCGTGGACATCCCTTACTTGGGACGGACCCAGTACGTGGACTGAGAGCTGCTTTCCCACGTTTGGCTCATCCTGAGCATTCCTGGTTGCATGTCTGGGGACGTGATGGCTCCACACTGGGGCATGCTGATCTCCACTAGAGCCAGGGGAAGGATTTGCCCTCTGGCAGTGAGGTCAGAGGAGAGGACAGCGAGGAAGCAGCGCCAGCCGTTGTTCCATGGATGGATGGATGGATGGATGCAGCAGCTCATCCCCCTGCCCTGCTGAGGCCCCCCAGCCCGGATGGCTGCGCATGTTCTGGACCATCTGGTGGATGTGGGGGAGTAAAAAGGCGCTGGAGGCAGGTGAGAGAGAGAGAAGGAACTGAAGCCATCTGAACCGGAAGCTGAGCTCAGCTTTCCAGGGACTTTCAAAATGTGCTATCGTTGTTATAATTAGGTAGGGAGAAAATAGTTGGTGAACATGTGAGTAATCAGGTGTGGAAAACCATTTCTGCGCTTTGAGGCAGATTTTAGCAAGTCTGTCTGCAAAAAGGCCATTATGTGTTCCCTTGTTGGAAGGCAAGGTGGTTGTCAAATGACTTTTAATTTCAGCTTTTTTTTCCACTAAGTTTTATTATGGAGGTTGTCTCTCTCTCAAAAGGATAAAAAGAAAAATTTTGAAAAGCGAGATGCGTTTTGTCTTCTATCAATTGTATCATTATGTTTCAGGCCAGGCAGGAATGAGAATTTCCAAGAAGGAGAAAAGAACAGGTGAGTCCTGCAGTCCCTTCTTCACCAGTGCTCACACTGTGAAGCACCTAAAGATGGAATTCCCCCTTGGAAAATGAGCAGGGATCAGGTTTTGGCTGAGGTAGAAGCAAAGGGACTGCAAGTGGGAAAACTCATCCCTGCTTTCTCCTTAAAGCTGCTGTGGGATCTTGGGTCCTGGTTTCTTTTTTCTTTTTGTGCCACTAAACAGAGACTCGGGATTTAGGTAAACATGACATTGTTTTAACTCAGCAGCTCCAGGCACAGAGGAGCTGCAGCCTCCTTAGGGAGAGGGAGAGATCAAACCCGAGCTGTGAATCCTTCAGAACCTCCAAGGAGTCGCTGCTTTCTGTGCCAGTACCAGGACTGAGGCTCTGAGAGAAACACCAGACTGTGTCTGTAAGGGAGGTGCAGGGTATTCTGGCTCTTAGAAACCATCATTTTATTTAACAAATTTAAATACAGTTTGTTTAAAACTGAGAACAGACAGTGCAGCTGGAACACACTCCATCCTGGCCAGGTCTGGTCACATCTATCTCTGCTCCCCAGGGCCACAGCAGCTCTGGGACAGCTGGAAGGGCCCAAGCTCCTGTGGGCAGAGCAAATGTGCAGGGCTGTGTTCAGGACTCCATCCTTTGCATTTTTCTGAAAGTTATTTCCTTCCGAGGAGGGGAGGTTGGAAGCCAGCAGGGACTGGAATTCCGATCAGTGAACCAAAACATGCAGCTCGGAGAGGACATCAGTTGGAAACTATTTCAGTGCTATGAAAACTTGGTAGTCCTTGAAAAATGTCTCTTTTCCACTGCAGGGTTTGCAGACTGAAGGGAACTTGGAAGGCCAGTACAATAACAGAATAAATCTACTTGAGTGCAGTTTTAATCCAAGGTAACAATACCTGTTCCCATAGAGCAGCCAGCAGCATCCAACACTTTCTTGCCAAGTGGTGCTTCAGCCACTGCATCTAAAAGGAACATTTTTGTAAAGGCTTCTGTGGCTGGGAACTAAAGAATGAGACTTTTCCCCAACGGTTCTGATATACACTGGGAGAAAATAACTTACAAAAAATATTTTCCTTTGAAATATCAGGAAATACACAATGTCATTAGTCCAAGGGGAGACTTCTGCACCGTGAGCCAACAATCAAACCCAGAGTGTTTTAATAGTTCTATGTGTTAGGGCTAAAAATAACCAAGTCTATTGCAGGATTACTTTTTTCCCTCAGTTCAAAGGTAAAATTGTGCTTCAAAATTTTTGAAGGAATTGGGACAGCGCTGGGGGGGTGGTGGTGACAAAGGTTTGACAACAGTTATGAAGGGGGAGGGAATTTAGGGGTTTTGGCTGGGGAGAAGGAGCCTGTTGTACCTCACTTTTTATCTCAGCAAGTTTGGCAGTCTCAAAGAGAGTCACCCATGGTGGCAGCACCACCAGGTGGTGACAAAACAGAGCCCTGAGCCCAGGATCCCCTTCCCAAGGGTGCTGCTCTCTCCCTCATAGGGGACTGGGAGCTGCTCCAGGGTGGCTTTTCACACCAGCTCTGCAGTAGCAGAAAAAGGGGCTGGGGCTGGAGGATACACTCCAGTCAAATGGGAAATGCACTAAAATTGCCTCTTAGCATCCAATGCCTGCTTTGAAGCAGTTTTAATTTTTAAGAGTGGAAATTTACCTTTAAATAGGAGCACCCTTCAGAGAATCCCACACCTAATGCTCACAGGAACCAAATTAGGGCCAAACAGGATCAAGATCTGGATGAATATTATGATGTATGGCCCCAACAATCTCATTAAACCCCACTTCCCATTATTTTAGCATTTTTAGAGATCCATATGCTGGAGACATGAGTCCAACCAGGATCAGTGGTGGTGGTCAGCAGCTCCCTGATCCTGTCCCTCCACCCCACTCTGAGGTCTTCTAAGATGGGGACAAACCTTTTAGCAGGGATGGGACAAGGGTTGATGGTTTTAAACTCAAAGGGGATAGATTAAAAGGACATTTTTTACAATGAGGGTGATGTCACACTGGCACAAGTTGCCCAGAGAGGTTGGGGATGCCCCATCCCTGGGAATATTCAAGGCCAGGAGCAACCTGGTCCAGCTGAAGGTGTCCCTGCCCATGGCAGGGGTTAGACCAGAGGACCTTTAAAGTCCCTCCCATCCCCAACCCTTCCATGATTCCATGACCACAGAGGAACGTCAGGGTGCCCCCAGACTGTGAAACTGAGGAAGGAAAAGGAGAGGGAAATCAGAGAACAGTGATGCTTAAAGGGTTTGTTCTAACCCGCCTCGCTTTCCCCCGTCCCCCAAGCCCTTCCTGTCTTGTGCAGCGTAACAAACACTGACTAAAGGAGGTTTAAAATTAAGGGCTAAGGTGCCATCTCCTAGGCAGCTGTCCCCTCCACGGCCAGAGAGCTGCTCAGGCTGTCTCACACATGGCCACAAAGTTCGTGTTTCTCAGCAAAACCAGTCCCCGGGGGCCACTGCCGCGGCTCTCACCCTCACCCAGGTGCTGGCACGCAGCCCCTGCTCGGTGCAGCCACGTGCCAGACGAGCCTCGGCGCCGGGAGCTGCCAGTCCTGGCTTTCTGTGCTTTATTCTCCACCTCCGGAGCGTCTGCCTGTGCTCCGAGTCCAGGAGGAAGGGCAGGGGATCCGGGGATTGATGGATGCAGTGGTGCTTGGCTTTTCAGAAGGCTAAAACTCGTGGGAGTCAGCAGAGGTCCTGGCTCCCGCCTGGCTGGCTGGGTGGATGCTGTGGAGAGGAACCTTGCAGGCTGTGCATGAAGAAATCTTCTGCAAGAGACACAAGCAGCGTGGGTATCACCCCTGAGCCTCACTGCAGAGCCATCCCAGAGCCCTGTGCCCCACTGCAGAGCCATCCCATAATCCTGTGCCTCACTGCAGAGCCATCCCATAACCCTGTGCCCCACTGCAGAGCCATCCCATAATCCTGTGCCTCACTGCAGAGCCATCCCAGAGCCCTGTGCCTCACTGCAGAGCCATCCCAGAGCCCTGTGCCACTGCACAGCCATCCCAGAGCCCTGTGCCACTGCACAGCCATCCCATAACCCTGTGCTATGCTTCAGAGCCATCCCATAACCCTGTGCCCCAATGCAGAGCCATCTAAAGCCCTGTCCCACTGCAGAGCCATCCCATAACCCTGTGCCTCACTGCAGAGCCATCTCAGAGCCCTGTGCTATGCTTCAGAGCTATCCCAAAGCCCTGTGCTTCATTGCAGAGCCATCCCATAACCCTGTGCCTCACTGCAGAGCCATCCCATAACCCTGTGCCTCACTGCAGAGCTATCCCAAAGCCCTGTCCCACTGCAGAGCCATCCCATAACCCTGTGCCTCACTGCAGAGCCATCCCAAATCCCTGTCCCACTGCAGAGCCATCCCAAAGTCCTGTCCCACTGCAGATCCCAAAACTGTGCTGCCTGGGCAGGGGGAGCAGCACTGGGGCCAGCGCTGGGGAGCCGCAGCCCCTCTGCAAAGCCTCTCCCTGGCACAGAGAAGCTGCTGCAGGCTCTCCTCCTGCCCTGCCAAGGTCACAGAGCAGCAGGCAGGGCTCCATCCTGCTTCCCCCAGGGAATGGGACAGAAGGGAGCTCATTGCAGGTACAAATTCACCACTGCTGAGCAAATCCACCCCCTTCCTACTCTTGCTTCTCAGGACTCAAGAGCAGCAACCTCCTCTCCCTCCAGGCCTGGTTCTACACTCCAGTGAAAGGGAGCTGTGCATTTATTTTTTTGCCCACAGTAATGAAGGGCAGCTCCACAGGATGCAGATACAAGTGAATAGCTCATCCTTCACCCCTGCAAACCAACTGCAGGAACACCCAGGGCATGAACAAACATCAGTGTGTGTGTTCTCTCCTCCTTCCCACTGGAAAAGACACCCCATGCTCTCCTCAGGTGAACAAACACCTCAGGTGGGGTTTAATCCACACCTTCCAGACTCGTCACTGCCTCTCTGTGGCTTCAGAGTGGGGCTAAATTAAATATTTCCCTCAGTGAAAGCTTCTGCCTGACCAAAAATCTTTTTGCTGGTACTGCTCTAGCTTTCCTCAGATGTTTGCAGATGGGTGAATCCACACCCTTCACCCCTGTGCTTTAGCTATATTAAAGTTAATAAGACAATCTTGTTTACACAAGGATTTTTCTTAATGGTGCAACTTCTGCCTAAACTCCTACTCCCTGCATTTTTCTTCCCCTCAACCTCTCAGCAGGTATTTTGTCTTAAAAATAGATTAACTTTAGAAAAGAGAGATTAGAGAATGGTCTTGAGAAGTTTAGTAGTAAGGGAAGGTCGGGGTTATGAAAAATGGAAATGAAAAAGCACATTTAAAAGAGCTTTTATCTTTCTCCTGCCCCTGTGTAGCTTCTCATTGCTGTTAGAAACACGTGCTCTTACCTGCTGTTGGTCTCTGCTCAGTCATGCACAGTCAGATTTCCACGTTGGGATCTGTGAATCCTTTCTTGCCCTCGTTCACCAGCACAGGCTTCTCTGTCCTTGTGTGCCAGACTAAAATCTGAAGAAGCCAGCAGGAGTCATTAGCTGCACCTCTCCAGTGCACTAAGAAATATTCCTGCTCATTAAATCAATAGTGCAATTTAACCAGCCACCCTGGAGCCTAATGGTGCATCCACTGCTGAGAGGGGCTTTGCATAAACCTTCATTTAGGCAGAGCTGCTGCTCTGCAAAATGCACAGTGCACAGAAATCACCGTTTTACAGTGTGCTGTCGTGGGACATTAACCTGCTCCTTCCATGTAGTTATCGAGCAGCTCCCTCCAAAGGCTCATCAGCCTTCCAATGGGGTAAGGCAGCTCCCTCCCAGCCTGGGATCACATCCCTGCCTCCCCACAGCTCCTCAGCTGCTCCTTGCTTATCACCTTACACCCTCGGCCTGTGGAGTCGCTGGGAGGGGAAATGCAAATTCCTGACATTTAGGTGATGTTGGGAGGGAAGAGGCATCATCAGCTCTTCCCATCACCACCCCTGCCTTTGGCTGGGGGAAATAGAACCTGAATTCTTCATCCCATCCCTGAAAATCCATTACTGGGGAGCAGGCATCAGCCTGCCCCCTCACCTCGGCATCACTTCTCTTTTCACTTTTAAATCCTTTCTAAAAAGCTGCAGGAGTGTCACTGAGCTGGGACTCACTGCTGCTGCTGAGGCAGGAGCTCATTCCAGAATCCTCCCTTCCTCCCACGAGCTCCGGGCTGCACACACCCTCTCATAACCCAGCATTCCCCTCTGGATCCCCCCAAAAGCCGCCTCCCCAATCCCTTTGGAATGCCGGCCCCATACAGGCACCCCTATTCTGTACCAGCTATTAAAACCCCTCCCAAACTTGCTTAAAACAGAACTGCAGCTTCTCCTAAAGGCTTCCCTCTGTCTTGGCAGTGAAGTTGCACAGAGATCAACATCTGTGGAGGAGAACTGGCAAAATCTGAGGTGGCTGAGTATTTCAGGGGGGCTGTTATAGGAAATTGTTTCTGCTTGCTGTGCTCGGAGCGTTCTGGAAGCTGCTTAAAATACGCAATTATACTCATTGCTTTCCTCCTCGAACCGGGATTGCTGGGAGCAGCTTTATCCTCTCTGAACAGGTTTCCTGCTTCCCCTCACCTGTGCCTGGCTGGTTCCCACCTCGTGGGGTTTCCCTCTGGTTGCCATGACAATCCCCTGCACACCGAATCCTGCAAACCTCTTCAAACCAGTGCCCGCCTTCCTGAAAAACCAGGCCACGTTCCGCTTCTAAAGGATGAACAAAGCACCTTTCAAACCCTCCTGGTTCAAGCAGGGCACCTTCCCCCCCCTTCCCAAGGAACTTGTTTGACCAAATTCGTTTCTGATGTGAGCAGTCACCTCCTGCGTGGAGCTTAAATCTCTGCTAATACTGAAGCGGTAGAGACCAACTGCTGGCTGCAGTGGGTCCAAAAACCCATTTCATCATCCCCCACAAGCATTCAGAGCCCGCTCATCAAAGCCACCCTTGATTCCAGCCCTGCTCCCCCCACGGCAGCGACGCTGCTGCGATTACTGCGCTGCTTGCCCAGGAAAAGGCAAACCCCAGCAGGGCTCACGAGAGCTCTCAGGGCTCTGCAATGATGGAGAAAGGATAAAGCAGGTGCTGGAGAAATCCTGTAGCCAGTTCTCCTCTTCAGAGAGAGCTGGTGAGAGCCCTTCGTGCTGCTGTCCCTCCACACTCAGCCCTGCTATGGCCCAGGGGCTCACTCACACTTCAGCAGCTCTGAGTACACACTCCACCAGCAGAGGACCAAAGCTACACATCACCAGTGCTCTCCTTCAATTGGATCCCACTTCTGCTCTCTTAAAGCCAAACGCCAAAAAAGGGCAGATTAAATGGGCTAAAACAGACCCATTTTCAGAGTTTGCAGCTTGATGCAGCAGCTTTTACCATTTTTCATGCTGTGCTTCTTAACGTGGGAGGTAGATCACCATTTACTACAGAAACATTTGCTTTTCCTTTCAGCCAGTGCTTGTTTTTTTCAACAAGCAGCGTGTTTTATGCCTCAGAGAAGCTTTGGCTCTCTCACAAGGGACCAAACAGTGAGGGAGACCAAATATCTGACTTTTCCTGAGCAGTGGTTTCACACAGATCACTCGAGGGACTGTCCTTTAAAAACACTACTGCAAAACCCTTCCACTCATTACAGCCCTGCCATTCAGAGTCACAGGACTCAAAACAGACTGAGGAGGTCACAAGGCTCCATCTCCAGAGCAGAACAATTCATTGGCTCCCAAGAGGAGATGAAAAAGCAAACAGAAGAGTCCAACCTGCACTGGGAGGGGATCACAGGGTTTCCAGCACCCTCCCAGGAGGGATTCAGGAATTGTTGTTTGAAATGGAAAGTACAGAATGGGAAAAAAGAGACACCAGGCTGAAAGAGCAGCTCTGCTCCCCGTTCTCCAGCCTGACAATAAATGTTCCCCAGCTGTGGCATTATGGTGCCCATGGGCCTCTGTCTCTGCTTTAGTCCTCCCTGGCTGAGCTCACTGCAGATTGTTCCCCTGGGTGTCCATAGAACATGGGGAGCAGAATGTTCCCCCTTTCCATCAGCCTGACAGGAATGCCAAATCTCAGACCTCTCTCCTGTGCCAAGGGATTGAAGAGAGGATGGTTTGATTTGGGGGCGTGGGGAAATGCACAAACAGCAGAACTCAAATACAGAGAACCCTTGCAAAGCCCTGTTTCCTTACAGCGCCAGGATAAACCAATCCTTCCCTCCTCATAAGAGGGATAACTTTCTCCTCAGAAACTACTACCAACTTCCTTTACTTTCTCCTTCATTTTGTGCAGTTCCCAAATCCAAGAAAATAAGCATGATATGTGATCTCTGGCCTAAACTTCAGCTTTTTGCAGGAGTGTGTGTTTGTGGGCTGAATTCTGATCAATATTTCCAGCACCAGCAGTGCACACAGGGAAGGCAGCATTTTTGGAGAACAGATGTCTGTGCTTATCTTACACATTCCTCTGATCCCTCCTTAATGACTCTGTCTAAGCACATCATAATTTTTAATGTAAATCTCCCTGCAAAGCAGGTGTGTGGTTATGTTTAACAGAAGCAGAGCATGACAAGTGCTGGGAGCACAGGGGAGAGAGAGGAGCCTGTGCTTAGATCTGGGGCTCACAGGACCCCAGACCACAGCTGGCTTTGGTCCTTCTCTGGCCCACACTCTTCCCCTGGTACAATGGGTGAGTAAAAGCAAAAGTGGAGATTTCCAGGGAAATGGAGGCTGCTGGCCCGGCTGAAGCAGCAGGGCAGAGCTCAACCTGCAAAGCTGCACTTGGAGCTGCCAGGAGCAGAAAGCATTCAGCTCACAACAAGGACCCTTGTGAGCTCTCCCCAGCCCAGCCAAGAAAAGACCTCAGACTGCTTCTGATGCTGGGCAGCAATCCCCACTGCTTCCTCCCCATCCCTGACCTGTGTCACAGCCCTGCCTGGCTCCAGCACCCTTTGTTTCCTCCTGCCTGGAAGCAACATTTTCCTTCCTCTCCTTCCTCCAGGGCTGTCATTCCCCACCCCAGCCTTTCAGCACAGCTTCCTTCCAGCAGGTTTTTATTTACAGCAGGGACAATGGACCAAAGACTGGATAACTGGCCACGGAGTAAACACCCCTAATTTTCTGTACAGAGTCAAAGCAGCCTGTGAATCTCTCCTGCCTGTTGGAAACACATTGATTTCCACACAGCGCCCAGGAACAGGAATCTAATCTTAATCCAAAGTCTTTCCCCATTCTTGGGAGGCTGGTTGGGTTGTTTGTCCTGCTGCTGAACAGCCAAAAACACAGAAATGTGGATTCAGAGTGGCACAGCAGGTATCAGATAAAACCCAGACTTGCTCCTTCCTGTCAGCTCCTCCTCCTCATTCCTGGATTCCTTGTGAGAGCACTGCTGAACATTTGGATTCCTGTTTTTTTCCATGGCTCTGGAGCAGAGCACATGGAAATCAGGCAAAGGGTATTAGTCACATTTTCTTTCCAATCCCAAAAAGGATGGAGACCTGGATCCAGCACTGAGGCTGTTTGCAATAACATTTTATTTGCAATAAAAGAACAATTCTGTTAGGGTAATTAAGCAATAAAGACTCTCTAAATCAGTCTGGCTGATGTTTATAGAAGATAAAGGTGTGACAGTGCTACACGGGGGTCTCTGATCTCAGAGGGACCCCCAGCACACCTTCAGTATTTAGGGAACGCACCCATAAAGCTTCAAAGCCCTTGGCAGCACCTTTGTGGCTGATGGGCTGTGATTGATGCCTGTCACTCTAACCAGCTTTATCTCGTGGTGTCTCCCACACTCCCTGTCAGCCCAGACAGATTCATCTCTCATCTCAGACTGGGAAGTTTTCAGGAGAAGAACCATCCGTGCTTTCTGTGTTATTTAGCACACGGGGTCCTGCTCCCTGACCCAGCACTGTGTACAGGCAGCATTGATCAGTCAGCTGACAGCAGTAAAATCCCCCCAAATGGAGCTTCCTGGAAGCCTCCTGGAGCTCACAGCAACATCCCAGGCGCTACAGCATTTCTGTATTATCTCTGACACTGAAAAATCCAGGTTTTTGTTGGGCACCTGCAGCACAGATACTGCACAGATGTCAGGAGGGAGAAGACAATTTGGCAGCAAGGCAGAGATTGTGTGAGCAGCCCTTCCCTGCAGCCAGGAGAGGCTGTGGCTGCTGCTCCTGGTTACAGCTCACACGGCCCACAGAGCAAACCTCAGCATGTCTCAGCACTCAAACCCCCACTCGGGAATTCACGTTAGATAGCTGACACTTCACCCGTGGGACTCCCTGCTCCAGGGGATCAGCCAGGCCACAGGACAGCCTACCTTGAAAATAGTATTTTTTAGGGGTAATGTAAGAAAGAAGAACAGTTACAGGGGAGAGAAGACTATTTCAAGGTTTATGCAACCACTCTCAGCCTGCAGCCAAAAGAGGTTAAGTGCCCTCCACACGTTTCAGTGCATAATCCCCCGTTCCCAGCTTCCATGAAATGGGGGGGTGCTCCCTCCAAACACAGAGCAGCAGCCTGGAGGAGACTGAGGGGAGGCTCACAGCCATCTGCAGTCTCTTCATGAGGGACAAGCACTGATCCCTCTTCCTTCTGTTGAGGACCCAGGGGATGGCTGGAGCTGAGCCAGGGCAGGTTTAGGTTGGATTTAGGGAAAGGTTCTTCCCCCAGAGGGTGCTTGGGCACTGCCCAGGCTCCCCAGGGAATGGGCACGGCCCCGAGGCTGCCAGAGCTGCAGGAGGGGTTGGACAGCGCTGCCAGGGATGCCCAGGGTGGGGTTGCTGGGCCAGGAGCTGGACCAGAAGATCCCTGTGGGTCCCTTTTAGCTCAGGATGTTCTGTGATTCTGTGAAGTGACAGAATGATGGGGAAAACCGGGTTTTCTCCCCCCTCCGGCTCCTCAGCAGCCCCGCACGAGGACCAGAGCATACCTTAGTGCAATTGGCGGCCTTGGGCTCGAGGTCGTTGAGGGTGACCAGCTCGCGGAGCAGGCTGCTCTCCTGGTAGCCGCCCTTGACTCCGCGCAGTTTGAAGTAGGCCTGAGAGCGCTGCAGGATGAGCCTGAGGTTGACGGCAAAGCCGGCCATGTCGATGGCGAAGGGGCGGTGCGGGTCGAACACGGTTTTCCAGCCGTACACCTTCCCCGCCGCGTTCACCTTGGGCGACTCATAGCGCAGGCCGCCCACGAAGGCCACGGGCCACACCGACACCTTCCTGGTGCTGCGCATCTGGGGGCGAGCACACACGGGCGTTAACACGGCCGGGCGGGTCTGGGGGCTCGACCCCCTTCCCAGAGAGAGGTCCCAGAGACAATTTTCTAGGGGTTCAGGCAGTCCTTCAGCCACCAGGTAACCTCAGCAAAGGGCAGGCAGCTCAGCTCAGCAGTGATTTCAGCTCTGCCTTGCGAGGTGTCCCCAGGCCACATGGACAAAGAGACAGGAGCGCAGTTCCACAGGGGTAGCTTTTATTGCAGCACCCTGAGAAGGAGGCCAGGGACGACAGCTCCATCCAGAACAGGGCAGAAACTGGGGTTTTATGGGGAAAAGCAAGGGCGGTACAAAGGGGGGAAATCCAATGGGTTACAAAGAATCTACACGGGACCCCAAAGCAAGCTGGGAACTCACCATGACCAGGGAGGGTTTCTCAGTCCAGGAGGGTTGAGATGATCTTATCACAGCCCACTCAAGGGACATCTCTCCAAGGGAGAGGCCTGGCATGCCCGTCTGTCTCCACACACAGACACATGCTGGCTGCCACCAGCCCCCGGCACAACCACCTCACCTGACGCCTTAGGATTTTGGCTTTTATATTTTTCATATGTATTTTTACATCCTGTACTGCTTTGGTGTATAGCTCCAAACTCCATATGGAATGTTGGCTGCTTTGTCCACATTTTGGTCAGACAAAACAATTCCTCTAGGCCTGAAACTCAAGCACACCTCACTGTCTCAGCATAAACAAAAAGTGAGTTAGGGGGGAGCAAACTGGGGGTAAATGAACTTCATTGCCTAAAGCTGAAATTAGAGGATTAACCCTGATATGTAAATGGACCAAACTTAGATCTGTATGAAAACCCCATGACCATCGTCCATTTTGGGTGTAGCCCCCTGGGGAGGCTTCATCTGCTCATAATGTACCTGAAGGCCCTTCATTAAATATATCCACTCTTATTCCCTTAATCTTGTCTGGCCTGTTTTTAGGTAAGCCTGGAAAAGGCATCAACCTGGGATCTAACGGTCCTGAGCTGCAGCTGGAGCCAACAACCTGTGCTCCACTGTGGCAGGACATCACCCCTCTACCATGGAAAGCTTTTCTACTCTGTCCATCTCTGTGCACAGCTCCAGACATTCTCCCCCCTCGCAGGAATTGGTGAGATAACCCAGGCTGGACAGATGTCCAGCAGTGAGTGCTGTGTCCAGGTCTGGGCCCTCAGTTTGGGAAGGACCTTGAGATGCTCGAGCACATCCAGAGGGGATAACGAGGCTGGAGAGGGGCTGGGAGCACAAACCCTGTGAGGAACGGCTGAGGGAGCTGGGGGTGTTCAGCCTGGAGAAAAGGAGACTCAGGGCTGACCTCAGCACTCTCTACAACTCCTGAAAGGTGGCTGTGCTCAGCTGGGGCTGGGCTCTTTCTCCAGGCAGCACTGACAGGACCAGAGGACACAGCCTCAAGCTGCACCAAGGGAAATACAGGTTGGATATCAGGAAGAAATTCTTCACTGAAAGAGTGATTGTGCACTGGAATGCTCTGCCCAGGGAGGTGGTGGAGTCACCATCCCTGGATGTGTTTAAAACAAGACTGGATGTGGCACTCGGTGCCAGGGTTTAGTTGATGAGGAGGTGTTGGGTCATAGGTTGGACTTGGTGATCTTAAAGGTCTTTTCCAACCTGGTTCACCAGTGTGATTCTGTGATCTCTGGTGCCAGGGAGGTGAGACTGCCAGCTGACAATAAACATCTGAGATGTAGAGAGACAAGCTAGGAATTCCTGACTGGAAAGACACTGCTTTTACAACTGTAAAAGCTACACAAATTTCCACAGAGGCAGCAGTCTCCTGCACACTCCCTGGAAAGGTGTAGGGCTCCTTCTCGAAGCTTGGATGCATCTTCATGGTTGCTTTTCCAGAAATTGAGATCCTATGTGTGTCCCATCAGAAACTGGATCCTAATCTACACTATTTCTTCACTAGCTGTAATATAGGTACCTTATTATCATCATGAACTGAATTGTTCGTCTACTAGTAGTGTTTCTTTGTTTCTCCTGTAGAGTAAGCAACCTGTTTAAGTCTTATGGCTGTTTTCCCTGGTCTATTCAATAAATAATTCATGTTGTAATAGGCCTGATCAGTCGTTATTAAGAACTTGTGAGCAAGAGTGGGTTTTGGGGTGCTGGCCACCTCAATAAAGCTGCTGTCTGCTGCCAGAGGCCTGGGCAGAGGCAGGGAGCTGTCCAAGCTCTCCCCTCTCCATTTGCAACATCCACCCCCAAGCAGTTCCACCCCAGGCAGCGCCTCTGTGGCTCAGACCTCAGCACCCATCTGTAAAAGGCTGCCCATCCCACAGCTGGAGACGTGAAGAGCTTTGGAAAGTGGCAGCTAACAACAGCAATGGCCACAGAACCCAGCTGGACTCAGCACTGAAAACAGAGCTGCCAATAAGGGACACCTCTGGGATTTATGAGTGGGGCTTTTGTCCAGCTGTTGGGCTCCACATGGGCAAACCAAGACACGGGAGGTAAGCACCTTGTCCGAGGCAATGCAGGAATGGCACATCTAGGAAGAAAGGTGGTCTCTACTAAGGTATTTAAGCTGCAATCTCAGGCTATGTAAGGCTAAGGGCATCTCCAGAGTGGGGCACTGCAGCTGCCAGCCTGGGGGACAGCTGGGAAGCACAGCCTCTCCAGACATTCCCAGCAGGCAGGACAGTCCTGTCCTGCTGCTCCTGCCCTGTGGAACAGGGTGCCTCTGCTCCCTGTGGTCACCAGAAATGGAGCGGAGCCACCGGGGCCCCTCTGGCCACCTGCCCTTGCCAAGGCAGGGCAAGGATGTAAATGCCACTCACCCCCAGCACCCTGCCCTGCTCCCTGGCAGGCTCAGCCTCCTGCTCCGCTCTCAGCTCACTCTCTTAGATCAGGGCTCTCCCAGAGCTAATCTCATCACTGCTAATTACTGCAAACGAGAGCAGAAGAGCTCTGGCACTTGCCCTTCTGCATTATACAGCTGCTAACGGCAGCCCCTGTCCACGGGGAGCAATAATGTGTGCCTCCTGCATTTCACAGCACATTTCCTTGGCTCAGTGACCTTAACTGCAGAGACATATCTGAGAGGAGAAGCCTCTACGAGCACACCCACAAGTGAATGAAGGAACCTTTCTGCTTTATTCATGTGAGGAGTCTGTCTCAAGATGCCAACGGAGCCAGCCTCAAAGGGGACGGGGGAAGAAAGAAATTCAGCCTGAATTCACTCTCAGCTGTCAAAGCATGTGCATTCCTGTGGCTGTGCAAGCTAAAGTGAGAGCCATTGGGGAAGGGAAAGAGGCATGGATGAGGAAATAAACAGGAGATCCCTGGTATGAAAGCGGGCAGCTGGTGGGGAAGGAAACAATCCTCCTTTCTCGTCCCTTGCTGCAAGAGTTTGGCCTCAAGAGAGCAAGGGAACAAGTAATTTCTGAACTGGAAGCCAGGTGAGCTACCTGGCACTGTAAGAACTTCCAAACCTGCAGACAGGAGCTCATTTAGAGCCCCCGCTGGGCTGGAACAAAGAGCAAAGGTGGGAAAGCCTGTGGAAAATCTTCCCCTGCTCAAGCCCAACCAGATTGTCAGGACATGCTGAAATTCAGCCCTGGAGCTGCAAACTTCCAGGGGGAGATCTCAACCTCTCTGCCTGCTGATAGCAGCCTGGGAGACATCCATGCCTGAGTGCTGGAATAGGAATTGCTCCAGGGGGAAAAGCTGCACACATCTCCTAACACAGACATCCCTCCCCCAGGCAGTGCATGAGGGCTCTGCTTTTCCAGGAGAAGAACCAAAACCTCTGACAAACTCCTCGTGTGTGCAGCAAGGCAGAGACCAGCACAGGGAACATCTCTGAACGAGATGTCCCGGGAAGGCTGTGGCTGTGCTAACACAGCTCAGGGGTGGCTCTGACAGGGCGCTGCTGCTCAGCCGGGGTCTGGAGCAGGCTCCAGGGTTTAACCCTGGGGTGGGAGCAGGCAAAGGCACACGGCAGGGAAGGAAAAGGATCCCTCAGATGAAAGCAGACAGGATTTAACAGACAGCCAAGTGGTGGAGGAGGAAGGTGGATAACATCAGATCAGCTGGAAATCTCCGGGATGAGGCGAGGAAGGAGGATGGCTGAGGTTTCTTTGCACGTTGGACAGCAGGGGATGTTCCAACCCTAACAAGGCTCGCCACAGGGGAAGGCAGCTCCTCATTAGCTCCCCTTCCATGGAAGCTGCCTCCTGATCACAGGCACAGACAAAGCGGGGTTCCCATTGCTTCCCACGGGATGCTTTGGCTCTGGAAACACACAGGGTAACGGAGCTCCAGAGAGAACCAAAGCACAGCTGCACTGACTACAGGACTAACCCAGAGCTCAGGAGAGGAGCCCAGCATCTCCTCAGCACGCCCACAGCATCTCTCACCCCCTCCCCAGGCTAATCAGCCACATCCCTCCCCCCCAGCAGGCCCTTACCTCCTCGAAGAGCTCCAGGCTGTAGGTGTTATCATCATCAGCAAAGTAAACAATCCCGGGCTGGCTGTTGTTTTTGTTAAAGGTCTCTCTCAGCCACCTGAGGGCCAGGTTCCTCTGCATGGTGCCGCGGGGGATGCGGGGGTCCCGCATGTCCCCGCGCAGTTTGTAGTTGCGGGGCGTCTCCACGTTGAGGTGGGTGTAGTTGAGCCCCGTGTCCCGCAGCAGGCGGGTGATGAGCGGCGTGCGGCGCTGCGAATCCTCCACCAGGATCCAGTGCAGGTTGGGCACGTGCAGGAGCGTGTTGGCCAGCCGGGTCAGCTCTGCCTTCTGCACCGGCCGGCTGTAGGTGGGGGTGACCACGTGGATGGTGGGCAGCGTGTCTGACCACGGGGGTGGGCGCGTGTAAACGTACTCTGTCCTCACCACCTCCACAATGTCCCGGTCCGACAGGCAGTATTCCTTGGAGTCCAAGCCTGCAGCGAGATCACGCTGGGAGTCACCACCATCATCTGGGCAAGGGCATGGAGAGAAGAGAGAGCCGCATGGACTCGGGCGTCCGGCACCCCCCGGCTGAGCCAGCGGGCCGTGGCCACCAGCGGGTCACCCTCGTGGCCAGGAGAGGAAACAGGCTCGGGTGGAGGCTTTCATAGGTAAGGGCACGGATAAATAAAGGAATCAGGGACAAACACACGTGAGAAAAGGAAGATTCTGCTGCTAGAAAACCAGCACTGAAAAAGAAAAAGGCCTGAGAGCCCGGGACAACTGGGCTGAGTGCTCACAACAAGCAGCTTCAAAAAGCACCCAGAAGAGATAGGATTGTAGAGCAAGTAGGTCCAGATAAAGAAAATAGCCACATGTAATGGTGGTCCATCATCCATGAAGAGCTCCCCTGCTCTGGGCACCATGCTCACTGAGGCAGGACTCAGATCTGCATTCAGGAACTGGAGCAGCTGGACTGGGAGGCAGGGAAAAAACTGGTGGAAAACACCAGGCCAGTGAAGATCCGCAGCAGCACGGTCTGGGCAGGACACTGCAGTGCCCCACAGATCTCTGACAGCCACAGAGAAGTGGGGAAAGACACACTTCAAATCCAGAAATGGAGTGCCTGTAATTGTAGGTTTTCTCCTGCAGAGACTTTCCCCTGCCTCTAACTAACCTGCCTCAAAAAGGCCCCTCCAGCCTCTGAACAGAACAGCCCCCTCGGGGATGCAGATATGAGCAATGAACAGCCTAAAGATCAGATACTCTGATCCAAACATTCAAAATCCCTGCAAACTGCTCACAAGCAGCTCAAGGAAAAACAATGTTGATGCACCTGCTGCTTTTCCAGGGTGCAACTCCCATGTGCAATTTTCCACTGCAGGGCAGCGGGAATGCCACAGTCCGCAGGGATGAAGGGGGACCCCCGCTCAGGATGTAAGGCTGCCTCTCCAGTGGGCACAGAACACTTTGAGCCATAGATTTTTCAACATCAGGTAACTACCAGGAACTTGAGATGAGAAAGAACAGGAACAGAGGGCCATTAGATCTGACCCAGCAGGGGACTACCCATGGCTTTTTCATAGCACGTTATTCTTCCAGCAGCACAAACTTTGATACCTGAACCAAATGAAGGCTTTGTGCTCCATGGTATTGACAGAGAAGGGTGGATATTTGGGAAAGGGAACAGGGTACATGTTGCTATCAGGCCCTCTGTGCTGCAAAGCACCTCAGCATCACAGCAGAGCTCTCTGAGAGCTGGAATCAATTCAGAAATAAATCTGCGAAATGCATTGGACACAGACACAAATGTAATTAGCCAGGATGGTGCCCGAGACAGTTTGCAAAGCCCTGCAGGTCAGATCCTCAGCTGTGAGCCCTGGCACAGGGAAGTGCTGCTGTTCTGGGCATCTCCAGGTGCACATCTCCCTCAGCACCTGTGAGCAGAGCATCTCAGAAATGCTTCACAAGAACAAAATGATTCCTCTCGAGAGCTCTCAGGTCGGTCACTGCCACCACTCACTTTCTGCTGGAAGCTCTGAGAAGCAGAGAAGTGTCTCATCAAGGTCATTGGTGAGTTCTTGACCGAGCCATTGGAGCAGTGTCTGTGCTGTGACTGCAGAGGCCATTCACAGAAAACAGCTTTTATGGCACTGATCAAACTGCTGTACGGACAGGCAGCATGTTTTTGATCATCTTTAAAGTCCTCTTTTAGAGCCCAGTAGATCCCTCATGCTCTGAAACACTGTCCACCTTCCAGAAGGGATCAGAGCAATTTTTCCCTGCCCAAAGTCTCAGAGGTGGCTGTCAGGGGAAAGGGAAAACTGCTCAGGACAGACTGAACTTCCTGCAGCTCAAACTGCACATCAGAGTGTCCAGCAAAGGGATAAGCAGCTATGGAGGATGGGGACAAACACTGAAAGGGGAGAGAATCTCTCAGAGAAAGGGACCAGGGAGGGTGAAAGAGTCCTGAAAATGAGCTGGCCCTCTTCCCCCAGACCAGCCTGCCCTCAGCAGAAGGGCAGAACCAAGAAGGAAGATGGCAGAAGGCAGTGTGGCTTCTTCCAGCCCCCAAGAGCCCTCATAGCCCTTA
Source organism: Vidua chalybeata (assembly GCF_026979565.1). Classification (NCBI taxonomy): domain Eukaryota; kingdom Metazoa; phylum Chordata; class Aves; order Passeriformes; family Viduidae; genus Vidua; species Vidua chalybeata. The sequence goes on along the minus strand of NC_071552.1, from coordinate 4,022,485 downwards.
GATATTGCTGCTGTGCCAAGAACAGGACCAGACTGGGATGTTTGTGGCCAGAAGGGTTCCCTCAGAACTTCCTGGAGCCCTCTGATTTGGGCCAGGGCTGTATTTACTGCAGTGTGTGACAGGAGTGAGGAGTCAACTTCTCAGAGCACCTTAACTCCCCCAGGCAGATGAGATCTGGCTCTTACCTTCTCCTTCAAGTGCCAGAGCACTGCTTTTCTGCTTTCCTCAAAAAGTGCTCTCAGCCTCACGCCTCCCAGAGCAGCTGCCTCGAGTGGCAGCTTTGTTTCCTCTGCTGTCTCTTTTGCAGCTTTCCTGCTGGAATAACTTTGTGTGCAGAGCGCTGCAAAGGCCAGCAGGGAGGGAATCCTCCCGGGGAGCAAAGAGAGGCAACACTCTGGGTTTAGGCCATAAACAGCTCTCCAAGGGCAGCAAGCACATCCCATGGCATGGAGTTTGATGCCTCTGAAGAACCCCTACGAGCTCTGGGCTGTTCCTACAGCAGAGGTGGGGAGGCTCCTGCATGGGCATGGTCTGGGAGCTGAGATGAGCATGGCTGCCATGGAGGAATGAAATGAGAGAGGAGATGAGGACGAAGGGGGGATGCACGGACTTGGCATGGGCTGGTTTGGTTTCTCTCACCCTTGTGCACTGCAAGCAGTGGAGCAATGGTGCTCTGGTGCCAGACGGTGATTAGCAGTGTCCAGGGCAGAACTATCAGCACGATAGCCAGGATGTCTCGTCTCTTCGGCATCTCCAAGACTGACTGGGCCCACAGCTCCTCATTACCTGACAGTGAAAACCCCAGAGACAGAACAGCAGAGCACATGGAGAACAGAAATAAATGGGCAGGAAGGAGCAAGGACAGAGAGAGAGAACGCGAGAGAGGCAGAGGGCAGCCAAGGCGACACGACTCGTGGGTCTTACCAGTGCTTACAACCCACCCATTGCAGAAGCAGGTTTGGAGGGGCCTCGGCTGCTGAGCCCAGGAGCAGGAGGGCACTTCTGCAGGGCACTGCTGGAGCTGCCAGCAGGAACCTCAGGGACTCATGTGGGAGGACACCTGCAACACAGAGCAAAGGCCAGTAGGCACGGAAAGTACCACGTCACCCTGTTCTTCTGAGAGTTTTAAAGTTCTTCTAAAAGTTCCTATGCCTTCTGATATTTACATATTTTAACTAAGTTTTCTCACACATGTTTATGTAAATAATGATTGTTTTGTATTCTTCTTTGTGGGTGAGAGAATTGATAGGCTGTTGGTTTGCCCAGTGTGGTTGGAGAGGTGGCAGTTTCACCCTCCAATCCACTGTCACTTTTCCTATTGTATATATACTGGAGTCAGAAAAGAAAGTTTGCTTTTTTGAGTTATTTTTCTTTCCTTTTATATCTAGCCTGCTTCTGTGAGTTATTTTGTGTTGCAGTGTGACAGTACCAGAGTTCTATTTGAGAAGACCAAACCCCAGTGAGGCAGTGAGCAGCAGCAGTGTCCCACCCCTCCAGGGAGATGCCTCCTGCGTGTCCAGGGCCTTGCTTTCCCTTTGCATCCCCTTGTCAAGCAAGTCCCTGTTGTCAGGTGAGCTAAAGCTGCTCAGTGCCGCAGTGTCTGAGCCATCCCAGCGGAACAGAACCTTCCCCTCCAGCCAGCCAAGCCCAGGGAAGCAGCAGAGACTGCCACAAGCACACCACTGCCTGACACAGCAGCCCATGCTGTCACCTGCCACATCCTCCCCTTGGCCAGGCAGAGCTCTCGGGGTGGCTGCACCTCTGCTCCTGGGCACAGAAATCCCATATTTTTCCTGATGCCTTCAGATTTTAGCTTCTATATCTTTCACGTATTTGTAACCTGCAGTTCTTTAGTGTAGAACTCCAAACTCCACACCCAGTGTGAGCTGCTGCTTCCCCATTTGGGGCAGACACAACAATTCCTCTCCAGGCCTGGCAATCAAGGACCCCTCACTGCCTCAGGCCTGAGATGGAAACAAAAGTGAGTTGGGGGAGCAAACTTGGGGTAAATGACTTCATTAGCTGAAGCTGTAATTGGCAGATTAACCCCAATATGCAAATGAACCAAACTTATAAAAGTGTGAAACCCATGACCAGTTGTCCATTTTTGGGTGTAGCCCCTGGCGCCCTAAATGTACCTGAAGGCCCTTCAATAAGTAAACCTGCTTTTTATTCCCTTAATTTTGTCTGGCCTCTGCTTTTAGCTACCCCTGGACAAAGGCATTGTTCCCATCAGTGTTCCCTCAGCTCAGCCCATCCTGCAGGCAGCTCCAACACAGCCTCTTTGAGCTCAGGCTCCCAGCAGCCTGCTCAGGTTGGCTCCCTCTCGGAGGTGCTGTGCCTGGAGTATATTAAAGTGCCACAGTGGCTTAGTTTGATGCACCACGAGCACATACAAGATTTAAGCAGACCGTGTTTCATCGCGGCGCCTCGGCGAGCAAAGCGCAGCACTTAGCAGGGCTGCCACGCACCGTGGGCAGTTTGCAAACACGGGTAGCACTTTAGTGCTGCTGCTCCCATGTGGGGCAGCGCATTAGAGGCTGCTAAAAGGGCTGCAGTGCAGGCAGGCAGAGCCCGGGGATGCTGCAGAGGGAGCAGGATGCTCTGGGAGAAGCACTGCTCTCCCACAGCCATCTGGAAGTTATCAGATCCCCTCCTTAAATCCCCTCGAGCCTGGGCTCTTGGTGCCACACTACCTGTGCAAATATTTTCCCAGAGCTGGCTTTTTCTTGGGGGCAGGCATGGAGAAATCCAGATCCTTGATTAGCCAAATTGGATTGATGTGAGTTTCCCTTGGCCACTGGGCTGTACAGCCAGCCTCCAGCACTGAGCCCACTTGGAATGAAACAGCTCCAAGAACTGACAGGTTTTTCCTCTAAAGGAATCTTGCAATCAAGCAATATTCAAGTGGCTGGACAGAACCTTCCAAATCAGCACTTCAACCACATGGGTATTAATTTACCAGGGAAAACAAGAGGGAAGGTGGTTATAGGTTGGGCTTTGTCCTTAAAACTGTCATGTAAATGTACCTCAGCTGAAGTTTCAGTGAATCATTTTTTTCCCATGCATACAAAACCCAAACTCGTAGGAAAATTCCCAGCCAACTCTAGCAAACAGCCAGTTCCCCAGTCAGAGCTCACTCATTTGTTTTCAGAATTGGTGCAAGCAGCCTCATTCAGATAAAATAAACCAGGAAGGAAGAGGAGGAATTATTCCAGCAAGCATCAGCCTTCTGCTGCATCCCTATCCAGCTCTTGGAGCCAGAGAATTCCTGCTGGCCTCGATCTGCCAGAGCACAGTGCCCTGAGGAAAGAGCATCTGGCCTCATCCCTGCTGTCCCTGCACTGCTGACTGTGCCTGAACAGAGAACAAGGAGTGGTGGCATCCCTGGAATCCTCTGTTGAAGCTGGAACAGGTCCCTTGAGCATCCCTGCGGGGCAGGGCCTAAGGGGCAGCTGGAAAGGCTGAACACCTTACCTGGTAAAGGGCCTTCCCCAGAAATGCACCAAGGAAAGGATTCTGCTGCTGGAGAGGGGCTGGGAGGAAGTAACAGCTAAAAAAGCCACTCAGGGCCCACTGAGAGCCCCTGGCAAGCTGCCACAGTGGGCTGGCATCACCAAATGCCCTGTTTGTCACAGGCAGCTCCCTCCAGACACAGTGCCCCTGCCTTAAAGCTGCCTTTCCCCTGCCTCCTGCCGATCCAGGCTCAATTCAGCCTCGTCCCATGGGACAGGCTGAGCTTGCATGATGGAAAACAGGCCCCTTTGTGCTGGGTGCTGCTCTGCCCCTGAACACCAGGGAGAACGAGCAGGCTCCAGTGATTTGTGCCCTGCTCTGATTATTTTCAATTGCTCTGGAGCATTCAGCAGCTCCCCGGTCACTCAGCTGTCACTGTGCAGCTCCAGCTGCCCAGGGCCAGCACAGCCCACTGGTGGCCCAGCAGGGAATTCCCAGCCAGGCACAGGGAATGTCCCAGTGCTCCCTTCCCTGTCCCCCTGGAGCTGGCTGAGCTCCCTTTGTGCCATTGGCACTCCTGGGCTGCAGATGCTGCTCAGGTACAGCTACAATGAATGTCCCCAAAGGGACACGAGCCCAGAGTGGGTCCCAGATGGCAATGGGTGGCTGGCAGGGACACGGAGCCAGAGCCTGACCCCAGTTCTGGCCACGCTCTGCACCCCGAGCTGCCCAGCAACACGCGGGGAGCACCACGGGCTCTGCTCTGCAGCGTTTGCTCACTGCTGATTCCTGAAGGGATTTGCTTTTATTGATGATCCTGCCTGAAGGACGTGGTAAGAATTCCTTTGGAGCACTGTGAAATCTCCATCCAGAGCATTCCAAGCTTCCCTCTGAACACCCTGATGCCACGGAGGGCCTCGGTGTGAGGTCACAAAGCCACGCTCCCCCCTCATCACGTGCCAAAGCTGCCACAGGTGAAATCCATTTCCTCCTGTGAACAACATCAGCCAGGAATTACACGGCAGCCTGTGATTTTACACTGCTGGTGAGAGGAGTCACAGCTTCTCAGCCCTGGACAGAGGGCTTGCCCTAAATCCCAAAATTCCCTTGTTGCCAAAGCCAGGCGATGATTTTTGTTGCTGTTTGTGGCACGAGACAAAAACTGGTCTGGGAAAAATGATGCTCCTCTTCAAGGCATTCACTCCACCCCTTCCCCATCATAACAGCACTCTCCTTTTCTCACTGAAATTGTTTGAAACAAAACCTGCTTTGTTCAGATTGTCACTTTTAACTTCTATCTCATCTTCCCCAGGGAAATGAAGGAGGAGGAACAAATTTAAACATCAATTAAAACAATCAAACTCCATTTTCCACTACAGAAAGTATCCTGCTTTTTTTTTTTTTTTTTTTCACTTTTGAAAAGTAAGGTGAAAGCCACAAATCACTGGCTCAAACACAAGTGATTTTGAGGTTAAAGTACTCCTAAAACAAAGGAGCTTTGCACGGTTTTGGGAAGAATTGGGTGCCACATGATGAAAGAGATCCCCATCCTCCGGCAGAGGGCAATGGTGTCGAGGAATGACAATATGGAAAGGGCACTGATCTAATAAAAAAGCTTTAATAAATCCTGGAGCCACGTGTTAGCAACATGCTGGATTATTAAACACTGAAGGTTCTTTTTTTAAATCAAGTTAATTGGCATCAGCTCTGACACTTGCCATAGGAACGAGTGATTTGATCTGCAACCTTTATAGTCAGTTTTACCTTCATTCCTCCTCTGGGGCTGCTCAGCCCCAGTGTCATTAATCCTTGGTTTGCCCACACTGAAGAGAAATGATTTAGAAAATGTTAAACTAAAGAAAGGCTTGATTTGAATTTGTACCTATACATCTTACTGGAGTAAAAACATCGTCTAGATGTGAAAAAAAACACACCCAAAAAAATCCCCAAACAAGCGTAGCAAGCACTTGTTTTGTTGTGCTCCCAACAAGGCAGGAAATAACAAACAGATGCTGCCAAAACCTGCAACAAAAGCTTTGCAGAGAAAATAAACACACTTCGGGATATTTTCACCAAAAGCTTTTCTCTCCTAAAATCAGGGTTCCTTTCACTTTTGTAACAGCAGCTGGGTCTGATCCCTGCTGAAAAAATGACGCTGGAGTGGCACAAGACAGGGTTGGTCCCTCTGCTCTGCCCAGCTCAACCCACAAACCCTGTGACCCCAAAAACCCTTCTGAATTCACACCCCAGCTCAGGCAGGTGTCTGGCATGGAAATCAACCCCAGGGATGGGAGTGCAGGGATGCCCTGCCCACTCCTCAGAGGGGTAAACTGAGGCACAGGGTGGTCACAGCACAGCAGACCCTGGGGACAAGGCTGGGTCAGGACAAGAGGCCGGGCTGGATGGGGTTGGGAACAACCTGGGACAGTGGGAGGTGTCCCTGCCCATGGGAAGGGGTGGAACTGGATGAGATTTAAGTTCCTTTCAACCCAAACCAGTCTGGAATTTTGGGATTCTGGAGCAGCTCTGAGCTCCAGGTGCTCCACACTCATCCCTGTTCCTTCCTTTCCACACTGCTTGGCAGGGGATGGGCCTCCCAAGCCTCTGTCTAAGATTTTTGGTATTTGGCAGAAGAGGCTTGTAAAGCACAGGCTAAAAATAAAGGTAGTAATAAAAGCCTCTTGCTCGTTAATTACTCCGTAAGCCATTACTGCCTAAAACCCCCATAACTTTAATGGGGGCTATTATAAGTATAGTAGCAAAACTGTGGAGCTAATTAGTGTTTAGTTATTAAGCAGAACATAGCCAGAGCTGAGTAATGAGCACACAGAATTGCTGCTTCTTGGAGGATTTAATCAGGGGTGGTGTTTTCAAGCTCAGACTCTCCCGATGCAGGGGACAAAAGGACGGAGGATTTTCAGGCCAGCCCTCCCAGAGAGCTGTGAGGGGGAATGGCCATCCCTGAGCTGATCTGTGCAGCACAAACCTTGGACTGCAAGTCAGCAAAGGGAGGGAGAACGACCAGAAATGTTTCAGGACTCCAGGAGAATCCTTCCAGCTAGAGGAGACCTGGATTCATCCAGGAGAATCCAAATCTTGGAGCCAATGCTGCAATGGAGGGTGATGGTTTGCATTATCACTTCACCCAGCATTTGTTTCCTTCTTTTAAAAATTAAAATAATTCCTATGGCCAGAATACAGCAATAACACATTGTTCTTTTTATGGTTTTTGTTTGTTTGGTTGTTTTTTTTTTTTGGTTGTTGGTTTTTTGTTTTTTTTTTTAATTTCGCTTTCAGAAATTCAGAGATACTGGAAAAACCTGCTAAGGAAGCTCAGCTCCTGGAGGCTGTTTTTTCACTCAGTATTTTCTCCAGCTTCACCTACAAACCACTTGCCTTGGCTACAGAGCCATTCCTTGTGTTTCCCAACCTACCTCAGAAACTGAAGCACAAAATTCCCCTGACCCTGCAACAGCTGAGACAAAACCCAACCCACCCTTCCCTTCCAGCCTGAGCCCTGGTGCCACAAATGGGATCAAGAACACAGATTATCTCCCAGGGAAAAAAAAAAAAAAAAAAGAAAAAAGAAAAATTAACCAAGCTTCTCAGAACAACACTTAAATTTTAAGCAAGCATGAGTAAAGTGGATCAAGGGAGCTCAACACAAGCACAATTAGCTGCTGGAACTTATTGCCACAGGATACTGAGAAGAACAAGAACTTAACAGGATTCAAAAAAGGATTAGTTGTGTATGTGAATAAACTGCATATTCAGAATTAGAATGAACCACCCACCAGTTTGGAAAACATAAAAACCCCTTGCGTTTCAGAGCTTCAGCCAAATTTTAACAAGCATCAGAAACTTTCTCTTCTCCAGATTAATCCCTGCTCCGTGGTAGAATCAGGACAGGAGGTGTGGTGGCACTGCTCATATGCTGTGACACAGTCCCAAGGTTCCACTGCTTCCAACAGCAAGGTGATCTCCTGGGAAAGCTTGAAAATATTGGCTTTATTGTCCTAAATGTGTTTGTTTTCCTGGACAGGCTCTCACAGTGCTGTCATCACCACAGTGCCCAAGCGCTGTTCAGATTTCCACTTCACTACAGGCACTGCACTTCCTCTCCTTGTTGCTGCAAAGGGATCATTCCCAAGGCTGGAAAAGGCAGGAATCCTTTGATTAAGTGATTCTGGAAAGGGCTGAACCTGCATTTTACAACCTTCTCGTGCCAAGCAAAGCAGGAGCAAAAAAATGTGTCACACACACACTTGGCACCAGCAGTGGTGAGGCTGCTGGGGGTGCTGGCTGCTGGTACAGCCTCACCAGGGAACAAGATCAGTTTTAGGGACCCTTTCTGCTTCCAGATGTGAGACATGCTACTCACTTCCAAAATTTTAAAAGGTTGGTTAAAACCTTAACAAAAATACAACAGCAAACTGAATAGAGAAAGTATTACAGCACCAGGAGCAGAGGATCTTTCCCACCATGTGCTCATCCACACAGTGGAGGTTTCACCTTTTAACCCTTTAGCTCTCCCAAAGTTCTGTCCATTGACTCCTTCTTTGCTGTCCAGGGGTGGAGATCACTGCCTTAAATCCTGATTGGAGTCAGGTGCTGCCATAGTGACAATCCCACCCTCCCAAATGTCCCAAACCCAGGGCACACCTGATAACAACACAAGGGGGTAAAACAAAACTATAAATCTTTAAAACTTCTCCTAACATATATCCATGATATTTGCCTTTTAATTGTGAGAGTCAACCCTGGCATCACTCATCTGTCAGACAGAGGATGCTCTGCCAGGATTGGCAACACCAGGAAAGCTGTGCCTTGACTCAGGTCTGGGATGAGGAAGCCTCTCCAGCCCCCAGTCCTCCCTGATGAAGGGCTGCACTTCACACATGGTTTTTAAGCAGCATCTCTCCCAAGATGAAAAGCTGTTTGACTTGCAGCCCACTCCCAAAATAGAAAGGCAACTAGAAGTTGCTTTGCTTTGGGAAAAGTTGGTGGATTTTTGTTAAGGTTGCTTGTGGGTGAATGCTGGGGAAATGCTCCAACAATTAGCTCATTTAAGGGTTTCTCCATCCAAGTCTCCTCATCTGGTGACACAACACTCCTCGAGTTGTCCCCTCTGCTCAGCCCAGACCACACCAGCACTGCCAGCACCTGACACATTCCCAGGCTCTCTCATTGCACCGAGTATTTTGTGCACCGCTGACTCCTGTGGATCTGAAAAAGTGACATTAACAAAGGATGACCCAATTTCAACGAGATTGGGCTAAATTCCACAGCTCCATAATAGGCTTTGCATATGCTTTGTCCAAGGGGTTTGAAGACACAAGCTGCCACGTGACACCTCATGGGAACAGGTGGCAGGTCAGAATGACCAAATCTCACTTTTCCAGAGGAAAAGCCTCACCTTTCCAACCTGCAGGCCAGCAAACTGCATTCTCCCAGGATGTGCAAGGCTGAATCATCAAGCCAAATGTGTCAAGACCTTATCTTTCCTTCTCCACCCAAGGAAGCCTAACAAGCCAAACCAGTAGAACCCAACAATAAAAGGAGGCAGACTGATGCTGGAGCAAGAATTCCATCACCTCCACCACCCCACAGCTTGTGCTGGTGATGGTTGAGAGAAGCCCCAGGCTTTTATACCCTGTGTGAATTAATGGCAGAGGATTCTGTGGGTGCACCTGGGCTGGTGGGACACGCTGGCACCTGGGAAAGTTCACAAATCCAACCCTCAAACAGGAACAGCTGTGCCCAGCAAGCCACAAGGGCTCATTTTATCTCTCAGTTCCCAAAGTTCTCAATTGCAGACCTGGAGGTGAGACTGCTCTCCTCCCACACCCAGTGCCAGGGGGGCACACCAGGGTGGGACACACCTTTGGCATCACCTGGCAGCAGCTCAGCAGCCCCACAGCCATCAGCACTCACTTTTAATTAAAGAGTTCTTCCCTGCCCCTGAAGAAAATAAATCCTGCTCTATTTAAAAAGAGTTATTAATAACCTGATTCTAATGTATAAAAGAAAAGGGGAGGAAGAAGCTCTCAGAGCTGTGAGCAACTTTGCCCTCTCCCACTGCAGAAAGCCACCACTGAGCTCTCTAAACACCTTAAAAAGAGATTTAGTTCTTAAAAACATGATTATTCCCTTTTCAATAGCTAACATCAAATACCTTAAAGGTGTTTTGTTTTTTTTTTTTTCAAAATAAACATGAAGGCATCCAAATCCTCCATCACTTTTGGAAACAGCAGCAGCAGCTGCTGCAAGCACAAGTCCCTGAAGACAGGGGTGAAGCAGAAGCTGCTTTGCAGGAGCTGCTGGCCATTGTGCAATGCCCAGGCAGGGAGGTGCTCCAGGCAGGCAGGAGTGTTCCTTGCCCTGGGAGCAGAGTGAGGCTGGTCCTGCCTGGGGGAGGCAGAGTGCTCCTGGCACTCTGGAATTCCAGTGCTGTGAATTCCCAGGCAGCATCTCCTCCCTGCTCCTCCCCACACGTGCAGCTCAGAGCTGGGGGAGCCTGCAAGGAGCTGCTTTGATGGTCAGAAGCACTGAGAGCAGCCACGCTGGGAATTCCAGCTGAGGAGTGTCTGGGTAAATTCACAGTTAAATTCCTGCCTTACCCCAAACCACCTTTCCACTGCAGAGGAGCTGCCAAGGCTCCCAGGGTAACTGCTGCACCCTGAGCCACAGTCCTTGTTCCCTCCTGTCCCAGCAACACCAGAGCACATCCCAGCACTGCAGGACCAGATCCATGGCAGAGCAGTGCCAGTCACAGTGATGCCTTAGGATGTCAGCTTTTATATTTTTCATCTATTTGAAATAGAGGATACTATATTTAATAACAACAACAACAATAATAATAATAATAATTCTATTAAATACTACTATTAAATACTATAAATAATACTATATTTTCTATCTATTTGTAACCTGCAGTTCTTTAGTGTAGAACTCCAAACTCCACACCCAGTGTGAGCTGCTGCTTCCCCATTTGGGGCAGACACAACAATTCCTCTCCAGGCCTGGCAATCAAGGACCCCTCACTGCCTCAGGCCTGAGAGATGGAAACAAAAGTGAGTTGGGGGAGCAAACTTGGGGTAAATGACTTCATTAGCTGAAGCTGTAATTGGCAGATTAAGCCCCAAAATGCAAATGAACCAAACTTATAAAAGTGTGAAACCTGTGACCTGTTGTCCATTTTTGGGTGGGTTTTGTCTGCCCTAAATGTACCTGAAGGCCCTTCAATGAATAGAACTGCTTTTTATTCTCTTGATTTTGTCTGGCCTCTGTTTTTAGGTAGCCCTGATGAGGTATCAACAGGAGTATTTCCAGCAGGTTTTCACTCCCATGGCCTTTCAGGACAGCTCCAGCAGAGCTCAGCGTGGCACTCAGAGCTCCCAGCTGGACAAGAAATCAGCCACTACATCAGCTTAGAGAGAAAACTCCCAGCTCCCATCCCCATTAGATGGCTCCTTTAAAGGGATGAGGCTCAAATCCTGATCCCTGCTCCGTGCTGGGTGCCCAAAGAGGAGTCACTAATGGGACTGAGGAATTAACATTGATTCTTTGATGCCATAGCGTGGAAGGGGAAGTGCAGGGGGGGATTTGGCATGATTAAGCAGATGCCTAACTATAATTCAGCAGCTTGCAGCCCAATCAATTGGTGCATGCAGTCCTGCAGTCCATTAGTGCAGCCACAAACCTGCTTGGAAGGGCATTTCTAAATGGTCTCCCTTGTGGATTTCTGCTCCCTGCCCAAATTCTGACCCTGCTGGGCCTGCTCAAAGGAGCACACAGGGCTCCATGAGGTGCTCTCATCATCCCTTGCTCACCAGCTCTCTCCCCAGGGAACATCAACTTCTGCCTGCTTGGGAACCTATGACATGTCACTGATGCCTCAGGTTTAGCTTTTCTATTTTTCAGATTCTGTGCTGCTTTAGTGTGGGGGTCTGGGGTTCATATTATGGGATGGTGAGCTCTGTGCACAGAGCAGGGAGACAAAACAATTCCTGCTCCAGCTGGGCACCAAGGACAAATGATCCAAAGCTCAGGCCCAAGAGCACAAACAGCGTGGGCTGGAGAGAGAAAAACAAGCAGGATGGGAGTGCCTGGGCTAAAGCTGGAATGGGACAATGAACTGCAAGGTGCAAATGGAGCAGAGCTGATCCCAGTGAGAGCCCCCAGGAGCGCTCGTGCATTTTGGGACCATTTTGGTTCATTTGGGTGCAGCCCTGACTGGGCTCTGGTGCTGCCCAAGGTGGATCCATGGAGGAGATCCTTTGAATAAATCCCTGCTTTATTCTGTAGCTCTGCCCAGCTCTGCTCTAGGCCAGCCTGCACAAGGCATCATCAGGATAACCTGGCCCATCTTCCATTTGAGAGGTGTTTGGCAGGGAACCATTCCTTCTCTTCCACCAGCACAAAACCCCGTGTGCCAATCCAATGAACCCGGAGCTGTTCCAGCATTGCCCGAGGAAATGGGATTTGGATCTTCAAGGGGAAGGCACAGGATGAACGTGCTGGTTTGTCCAGCTTCCCACCCCAGCCTGGCTCTGACTCTGGCTTCCCTGCAGCTGAGTTATTTTGGCTCAGCTCACCTCAGCCTGCTCTGGAGGTGAGATGCAAATAGCTGCCCACTTTTAGCCAGGAACCACAAGGCTCGGGGAGCTCAGGGGCTGAACACAGCCATGGCACAGGCACTGATGCCTGAGGGGCTGGCAGAGCCCAGCTCTCACCAATCCTATGGCTTGGAAAAGGTAATTTCTCCAATTTTAGAATCACTCCAAGCCAATCCAGATATTCTGAATGAGAAATGGAGGAGCCAAACTGGTGCCTTAGGATTTCAGATTTTCTATTTTCCATCTATTTGTAACCCTGCAGTTCTTTAGTGTAGAACTCCAAACTCCACACCCAGTGTGAGCTGCTGCTTCCCCATTTGGGGCAGACACAACAATTCCTCTCCAGACCTGGCAATCAAGGACCCCTCACTGGCTCAGGCCAGGGAGATGGAAACAAAAGTGAGTTGGGGGAGCAAACTTGGGGTCAATGACTTCATTAGCTGAAGCTGTAATTGGCAGATTCACCCCCAATATGCAAATGGACCAAACTTATAAAAGTGTGAAACCCATGACTAAATATCCATTTTTGGGTGGGTTTTGTCTGCCCTAAATGTCCCTGAAGGCCCTTCAATAAATAGAACTGCTTTTTATTCCCTAATTTTGTCTGGCCTCCATTTTAGGTAACCCCAAAAAGGCATCAAAGCAGGAGCTGGAGACAGATGAATCTGAGCATTGCACAACTCATAACTCAGTGAGCACGAGGTTGTCACAGGGAGAAAGGCATCCCCAAGTGCCAGCACCACTCCCCAGCCCCTGCCCTTCCCTGCATCATCCTCAGCCCTTGGAAAACCTTGTCCTGCTTGGCCAAGCCCCATCCTGCTACCAAATACTCCCCCAGAGAGTCTCAGCCGCAGGGAACTCTGATCTACAGGTGGCTGAGGGCACCCAGCCCTCACTTAACACAGCCAGAGCTGCTTGAGGGACACCCAGACTGCCCTGCAGGGTTTATGTGCAAGGTGAGGTGCCAGATGAGCCCCTGGGGAGCTCTGAGGAGCCGGGGGGGTTTGTAACGGCTGCTCTAAGAATATTGTAATCACACAGTAATTATGGCACATCTCAAATCAACCAGGCAAATCACAGTGTTATTATTACCACTGTCACCAACCCTGCCTGGCAGAGATCAGGCCCTGCCCAAGGAGGGAGCAGGGCTAAGGGAACATCCACAGAGCTCCAGCACACTCCCTTCAGGCCTGCCCAGCCCACAGCCCACCACAACTGGAAAATGAGAGACTGAGGGAGTGATGCAGGAACCCAGGGTCTGCTCCTGATTTGTCTCTCCTTCCTGAGCTGCTCTCCTGGGATGTTTGTCCTCAGATCCATCTCCCACAAGCCAGTGGAATAATGCAAATAATAATTATTATTTAGCAGGGCTAAGGGAACATCCACAGAGCTCCAGCACACTCCCTTCAGGCCTGCCCAGCCCACACCCCACCAGCCTGGCAGCTCCCTCCTTCCTAGGACCATGTCTGTACTCCCCTCAGCTGCATCTCATGGTACCACATGTAATTAGTCAGGTTGATTTTACCTTTTTTTTTTTTTTTTTTTTTTTTTAATTAAACAACTATCTTCAAGCACAAGAGCAGCCCTTGTGATTTGATTGGAGCTGTCAGTCTTTCAAATGTCATTCCTATAGATGACTAATCTTTAAAAACATGAGTTACTAAACTCATTGACTCAGTTGATAATGAGCCAGAGCAGAAATGATGGTTGAGACAGAGAGGGAGGAACCAGAGCTGCAGGGGCTCTGAGCGTGCTGCATGGGGCCACTCTGCAGCGCGAGGGACTGGGGCTCCCTGGCAAATGCAGGCTATGGAAATGGGAATGTGGCACATCAGGGAGGGCATCTCTCGGGGTCTCAGTGCTGGGCTGACCCCAAGAGTGTAAAAGTCCTTGTTCTCCCAGCCCGTGCAGCTGAAAAAGTCTGGAATGCGCAGGGTCGGCTTCTCAAGGTTGTTCATTTTCCCTTCTCTAGAACATTCTCTCTCTGCCCTGCTGAGCTCTGTCCAGCAGCTCGGCCATGGCATTCTGTCTGCCCTCAGGGCAGTGTTCACATTTTATACCAAAAACTCCGTGTGCCGTGGTTACAATAACGTGCCAATGTCTGTCATTGATGTTGGACAGTGTGTCTGTGCCTGAAACCAACAGAAAAATGTCACCAGCACAGCGAGACATGGAGGGCAAGGGGAAGGAGAAGAAGGTCAGGACACACCCAAACCCCTCCATCTTGTCCCCCTGATCCCCATTCTAAAAACCCCAAAATTCTACTTTTCCACCCTGTGTTAACTCAACTACCACACCACTCAAACCCTTGTGGCTTGTAATTCCTCACACAAAGTTGGCAGTTTTTTTCCTACAGGCTAAAATCAAAGCCACAGGTGTTTTTGACTTCGTGCCAAGGTCTCCAAGCTCCCTCCAGGGTCTCAATAAAGCCAGAGGGATGTCCTGGACTCCGACAGACATCTGAGCACTCCTGGTCCTCCCAGTCACTGTCATGCTGACAAAAGAGAGGATTTTCTGTCTCAGCCTTTCTGTGTGTGCTCGTTCTCAGTGAAGAGTGAAGCCATTGCTTCCCATCCTGCCTTTGGAACAGGATTCCCTGGACTCCCTGATCCCCTGTTTTCCCACATCCACAGCTTTGGGAAGCATCCCAAGCTTTAGAAGCTGCAATTGTCCCACAGCACGAGCAGCAGAGGGGGCACGTGCTGATCCCATCCCACATGTGGATTCTTCCCCACCCCACAGGCCGGGTCCCAGCCCTGCAGAGCTCCCACTCTGCTCTGTACTGGGATAACCCAGGCTCTCAGGTGAGTTATTAACTCTGAGCCTCTTGCCTTTAGAACCTTCTGGAACGAGACAAACAGGGCTGCCAGGCAAAGGCAGCATTTTCAAAAGACAAACGGGTGGAAGGAAGGAGGTGCCCGTGTGGGGTGACAGCTTCAGGGGATTGCAGCAAATCCTTTACCACTAGCAGCTCCACACTGTTGCCCTGATTATTAGAAGTGTTTTCTTTTATAGTTCTTTTGAAAGTTTTAAAGTTCTTATAAAACTTCTTTAGCCTTCTGATAATGTTTACATATTTCTACTGGAGCTCTTACGCAGTGTCCATGTAAATAATGATTGTTTTGCATTCTTCTTTGTGGGAGGAGAGAATTGATGGGCTGTTAATTGGACCAGTGTGGTTGGAGAGGTGGCAATTCCATCCTCCAATCCACTGTCACTTTTGGAATTTTATATATTGTGAGGTCAGAAATAAAATTGGCTCTTTTTTTCTCTCTTAAACTCACCAAGCTTCTGTGTACTCATTTCGTGTCCAATAGCAACACCACAGCTGTCACATTTCCCAAAGCCAAGGGACAGTGGCAGGGACAGTGGCAGCCCCCTGCTGCCCTCCCACACGTGTTCTGCTAGTGCAAAACCCCCAAAATAGCGACAGATTGATGGTGAGCAGCATTTCCCTGAGCCCAGCACCTCGCTGTAATTCCTGCATCCTCTCAATGCCACAGCCAGTTACTCCTCCACAAAGGGCAGAAATTGGCAGCTCCCCCTCCTCCCCTTCTTTGGGTTTTATTTATAGAAAGGCACCTTTTATTGCTATTTTTCCTCTTTCCTGAGGCCAGCCTGCCAGGCTGGAGGCACAGACAGTATCCACACCTGCAGGATCCAGGCACATCCCCCTTGCTGCCAGGGGATTCCTCTCAGAGTGCATTTATTCACCGTTATGCCTGCCAGGCCCCTTCTCTATGCTCCTCTCTGAACTCTGGCTGCCTGCACTTGGGAGAATTTCAGAGTTAAAGGAACTAATAACTTAGAATAACTAACTCCAAGGAGATGAGGCTTCAAACTGGGCCACCCAAGAGTGAGCTGAGCTCTCACTACGCTGCTTCCCAGTCTCAGAGTTGTCCTTTTCCACACAGATTCCAATCCATCTTTTCAATACTCCCCATTTTAGTGCTCGTAATTTTTTGTCCCTGCTAAAAATCATGTCAGGACCGATGCTCCTCGACCTGACAATCAGAAGACAACACTTTCAAAGCCTCACAGAAGGTCATTCCAGGAGCTGCACGCTCTGGGAAGATGGATATGTCCGAGTCATGCCTGCTGAATGTGACACTATTATAAGAAAGACACTGGAAGAATTATTCATCAGCAGTGACTTCTGTGGCTCCAATCTCCTAAAGCAGCTGCTGCTCATCCAAGTGGATCACAGCCCATCTGAAGAAACCCTTGGCTGTCCCTACAAGCCCACATCACCCAGCCAGAGCAGCCTCCCCTGGAGCTCTGCATGCCTGCAGCCTCCATGGGAGCCAGGCATGGCAGGAGGGAAGGGATGTTCCTGCATCCCCAGGGCTGGAGGGAGCAGGCAGACAGACAGTGCCATAAACTGGCTGGCAGCCTTTCAAAGGTGGCAGGCTTGTGCCAGATTATCCTTCCCTCTCTCCCAAATTAGAAGCAGAGCGTGCCACTAGAAAGTCAGGTGAAAGCTGTCTCTCAAGGAAGAGAGAGGCTGCACCTCACAGCATCCTGCTGATCTGAGCACAGCCAGGGCCTCCCAAAAATCCCCACGGCTCTCAGCTCCAGCCTCTGGGCTGTCCCAAACCTGCCCTGGCAGGAATGTCCTGGCTTGCTGCCCCACAGCATAAACTATGCTGGGATTTATTCACAGCAGCTGTGATTGAAACATGGCCCTCCTGCCATGGACACAGGCACAGGAAGCCCCTCTGAAGGAGGGATTCAGCTGGAAAACCATAGGAGAGCACTCAGCCTGTGGGGCCAGGGCAGTGTCACCCTTTGCTTTTGCTCTTTCCCTAAAAAGCAGGACCCCCCAAGGACACTGAGTCCTGGCCCTCACAGAGCCACCTCTGTGACGAGAAATCCTTTGGGACACATTCCTTCTTCAGCTGTAGGAGCTGCTGAACAAGATGGAAAACACAACAGCTGAAATCCAAGGTGGAATTTTACAGCCAGCTCCAAGGGGAGGTGACCCAGGCACGCACCCACTGTGACATTGGCACCCACACACCCTCCAGCAGCCCCTCACAGCAGCACACCAGAGCATCTCAGCCCCTGCTTGGTGCCACCAGGATGAGAATCTGGACCATGCAAACTCCAGCTTATCCAAAGTGTGTCCCTGTGCCCCTGACGGTGACAGGAGTGCTGCTTTTTATTCACTGAGAGCCCGAGTGGGCCCCAAATCACGCTGGCATTATGTTATGATAATGCTGAAGTATTATAAATGCTCTGTGTGCCAGACAAATCCTGGAGCAGGCTTCCAAATCCCCTCAAAATCCCCTCTTGCGTCTCTACATTCATCCATTCATGAAATCCAGAGCACAGCCTCAGCATCCCTCCTTCTGCTCCGGGGCTCTTTCCAGCTCAATGGAAGGTGAAGCAGACTCGGGGCATTTCTCCTGGATTAGCCTTTTTTCTTTTTGCCTTCCAGGTGCCAAATCAGCAGAGGAACCTGCAGGGCATTTAGGAATGATGTCCAGCAAGGGAGCTGAGACAGATCCCGTGGCTCTTTCTCCTGTCAGGGAGTGAAGTCTGTCTCATTCTCCTGCTCCCTGCAGGGCCATAGGAGCAGGGAGGTCCCCTCAGCAGATCTGCCTGTCTTCTTTCTTTTTGCACACAACAGGGAGAGTTTATTTGGTCTATTTTATGGGAAATCCTTTAGATCAGATGAGGTTCACCCCGGAAATTTCTATTTTTCTTTACAGCTGAACCTACCTGAGGCGACACCCCAGTCTTCAGAACACTGAAGCAAAGGGTTCCCCACCTTTTGGGGGTGAGCAGACTTCTCCCTCTGAGCCACAGCTTTCAACTCCCTCTCCACTGCTCTTCAAGAACAGCACAAAAATCCCTAGACAGGAGCTTAGCTCTCGTCCTGGCTTTAGGAAAACAGCTCAGGAGGGGGATCTCGAGCATTTCCTATTTATTCTGCTGTCACAGCCAGGCAGATCGTGTTGTGTTGGCCGTGGCTCACAGGGAGAGCAGAGCTGGAGGGATTTCAGAGGCACCACTGCAGCTGGGAAATTGCTTCAAGGCTCTGTGGTACCCGGGCAGGGCAGGAGCAGAGTGAGAACAACTGCACAGGGCTGTGCAGGGGGAAGGAACTCACTTCCAGGATGGAAAAAATGCATGTGGAAGTGTGCTCCAAAGTGTTTTACTACTCAGAACAGAGGGAAGGAACTCACTTCCAGGATGGAAAAAAATTGGTGTGGATGTGTGCTCTAAGGTGTCTTACTACTCAGAACAGAGGGAAGGAACTCTTTCAGGATGGAAAAAATGTGTGTGGAAGTGTGCTCCAAGGTATTTTACTGCTCAGAACTGTGCAGAGGGAAGGAACTCACTTCCAGGATGGAAAAATGGCTGTGGAAGTGTGCTCCAAGGTGTATTCCTGCCCAGGAATCATTTCCTGAGCCCATGAACAATGTCTTTTGGGAAGTTACACTTGGTACAACCAAAAAACCCACAGAGGGAGAGGGATAAGGGAAGGAGGAGGGCTGAACTGGCTACATTTCTGGGACAGAGCACTGAGAGAGCAGGATCTGCTCCCCAGCACTGGGAATTCTGTGCCCACTCTCTCATTCCCTGGGCATGTGGAGATCCCATCACAGCTGGATCAGGTTGTATTCCACAGTGACTCACACTCCATGTCACTGGCAGCACTTGGGGCTGGTCCTTGGGTCTCCAGCAGGAGATGGAGATTAATTATGGGCCTCACCCCCTGATCTCTGCTCAGAAAATCCCTTGTCAGCTCCTGGAGGTGAATCCAGCCCTGATGTCCACTTGCCAAGCCAAACACAAAAAGTCAGGGAATACAGGAGGAAAAGGGAGAGTCTGTCCTCACCCTTCAGCCCTCGTGCTTGGCACGGGTCACTCCTCCTGCCACCACAGCAGCAAAACACGGGCAGGTGGCTGATCCAGGATCTCCACAGGCAGAACATGGGCAGACAACACATCACAGAGAAAAAGGACCCACAGAGCAGCCACTGCAGAGGCACCTTGCAAGGACATTGATCCCAGAAGAAGCTTTGCCTTGGGGTGGGTTGAAGCTGATGCCTCAGGTTTAGCTTTTCTGTTTTTCACATTCTGTGCTGCTTCAGTGTGTGGGTCTGGGCTTCACAGGAGGGGATGCTGAGCTCTGTGCACAGAGCAGGGAGACAAAACAATTCCTGCTCCAGCTGGGCACCAAGGACAAATGATCCAAAGCTCAGGCCCAGGAGCACAAACAGCGTGGGCTGGAGAGAGAAAAACAAGCAGGATGGGAGTGCCTGGGCTAAAGCTGGAATGGGACAATGAACTGCAAGGTGCAAATGGAGCAGAGCTGATCCCAGTGAGAGCCCCCGGGAGCGCTCGTGCATTTTGGGACCATTTTGGTTCATTTGGGTGCAGCCCTGGCTGGGCTCTGGTGCTGCCCAAGGTGGATCCATGGAGGAGATCCTTTGAATAAATCCCTGCTTTATTCTGTAGCTCTGCCCAGCTCTGCTCTAGGCCAGCCTGCACAAGGCATCAGTTTCTGGTGACCACAGCAGGACAAAGCTCCACCAAATGCTCCTCCAGCTAAACACAGCTTACAGCTGCAGCCCACTGAACTTTCTGAGGCAGGAAATGAAGGCCTGCAGGAAAAGTGGAGGGTGAGGAAGCCACTGAGGGCATGGCCACAGAGGAAGATGCTGACCAAGGCTTGCTGCATCCCCACAAGTCAGGGATCTTGCTGAAAAGCAGCCCTGGAATCTGGGCAGCCTCTGGCAGTGCTCATGACAGAGAAAATGCACAGAAATGCAAGAAAGGACCACATCCTGTCCTCCTTGGGATTCAGATCTGTCCACTGGGTTTTGTTGGAGGAACTAAAAATTGCTTTTTTGCACAACATTTTTTCTTGAGCCAGTAGAAATAGAACAAGGGCAAGAGAGAGCAAAATCATCTCAAAAGGCAAGTCTGCAAAACCCACTGAAAATTTAAATGCAACATTTACCCCAGTGTCCCTTTTTAAGACAGCTCTTGTCATTCCCCAAGGCTTGTGCTGTGGCAGTGGGAGAGGGCTGGAAGAGATTGAAAGGGCAGATGCCCTGTTTTGGGTTCAGAAAGCAGCATTTTGGCAGGGAACAGCCAGCTTTGGCCAAGGGGAGAGCGTGTGCTCACACTTCGGTCCTGGAAGGATTCTTGGTGAGCTTAGGCCAGATCTCCCCGAGGGTTGCCAGGAGGATGCAGCAAGGCTGAGGATGCTAAAATCCCACCAGCCCTGCACTCTGGAGGCACTCAGAGCTCTCCTGGCCTCAAGAGGTGCACAGCTGCAGAGAAAGCCCAGAAAGATGCACCACAACCAGGCAGGGAAGAGGAAATCCAGCATCCCTGAGCTTGGCTGGGCTCTGGTGGCACTGCCCTGGAGAGGACAAAGGCACTGTGCCAGCTGTGACACAGACAGGGTGACAGCCCCTGCCAGGGTTGGGCCACTTTGTGTTCACTGTCCACTCTGAGCCATCCCAATGGGTCAGGAAGCTTTGGGAAGCCAGGTGGGAAAGCTCTCCCTCCCTCCTCATGGGGACACTTGCACTGAGGGAGACCCTCATGGAGACCCTCTGGCTTTTCTGCCCCAGAGAAGCAGAACGTGAGCCTTGTGTCCCCTGTTCTGCAGCTGCAGGGTCAGCCAGCTCCCCCTGAGGCTGTCAGGGCACTGCTGGCAACCCCCCAGCATTTCCCTAGGAATGCCCGTGGAGGGGTGCAGGAAGGGATTTGTAATCCAGCTGGAATGGGAGCGTACTCAGAGCCAACATCACTGACTGCATGTTTCTTCCCCTGCCTTCCCCACACCCATAAATATTCAAACAGGAAAATAAAATTATTGATCAGCTGCCTTCCCATTATAGCAACACCCACTGTCCTGCTGGCTTTGGCCATTTCCAAAGCCCCCACCACAGAATTAACTCTCCTGGGAGAAATATTCTTCCTAAGTATTGAATTCCTTCACCAGAGCATCATCTACATTCCTCGAGGCTGGCACAGAAACCAGAGTTTGGAGTTTCACACAGAAAGAAGATATTTTCCCCATCGTTTCCCCAGTGCCTCCATTTTCCTTTCCACACCCTTTCAGTCCCATCTCTGCCAGGTGAGCCACGAAATCCCATCCCTTGTGACCTTCCAGCCAAATCTTGGTGAATCCACTCACTGAGGTGGATGCTCAGGGACACCAACAACCCAAGTGTGTGCAGACAGTGCACGAGACTCCAGAGTCTCTGCCAGTCCCTCACACTGGGCCACAAACTCCCTGAATGTTCCTGCAGGCTCTTACAGAGACTGATGGCACTCTGGGGCTCAGGATGTGTTCGCACCAGTGGGGACTTCTGGGACACGTCGTTATTTCAGTAATCAAAGCAAATGCCTCCTAACCCCCTGCCAGGAGCCATCAAGAAGCCCCTGAAGGCAAGGGGAGGAGGGGGATGTAGCAGACAGCACGATGTTGCAGCAGCAAGATCCTGCCCAAGGTAGTGAGGGATGGCCAGGCAAGAGCTCTGCTCGCTGGGAATAACTGGGTAGGGGCTCCACAGCTGTAAACATCGGGATTTCCCAAACATCTGGGTTAAGACACCTCCCAGCACTGTTTGAAGTTGTGCTGTCTGCTCTGACTGAGAGAAATTCGGAGTTTCACGGCCAGAGACCCTGGAACTGAGTCAGAGAGAGGCCCAGCAGGGAGAGGAAAGCATCGTTTGTGGGCAGCTTCATTGGTCAGCCCTGACTTTCTCCCTCACAATCACTGTTTTCCATCCCCCCACCACTCCCACTCCACACCACAGAGATCCCTCCTCAGATGGCAAAGCCTTGCTCAGCCATCTCCTCTTCCCCCAAAAGGCAGCACTTGGGAAGCTTTTCCCTTTAAGCAGCCTCAAAGTTGGCTCTCAGCACTGCTGGCACGAATGAAAGCGATTTCAGTTCCCCCTCCTCCTGAATCCCATCCCTCTCCGGCGCGAAGAAAAGGCAGAGGATGACCAAGGGAGGAGAAAAGCAACTCCGGGTGGTCTCTCACATCCCTCCCCTAATTGTGCACGGATGCACGGAAGGGTGCGGGGCCACTGAGGTCCCCGAGAGCCCGAGGGGAGCCCCGGGGCAGCTGCAGGGGTGGGAGGGCGATGCTGGGAGCTCCTGGAGGCGAGACACGGGTGCATCTCCCCTAAGCCAGGCAGCAAAAGCAGCTCGGTGTCCTCAGGCAAAGTGGGGGGGGGGCAAAGTGATCTCCAGCACTGCAGCCCCCGGGACCCGCTCTGCGTCCTTTCAATGCGCTGGGAGGGGTGGGAAAAACCTCTCGGAGTGTCTCCTGCTTCCTCCCATCCCCTGCCCGCTGCATCCACACACCCTGTGCATAAAGGATCTGTGTCCTGCTCGGCTCAGCCATGCAGCGGGAGGAGGCAAGAGTTACCTTATTGGCACAGCCGGAGCCGCCTTCGCTCTCCATCGTGGCCGGGAAGCTGCTCCCATTCATGCTTTAATCCCTGGGAACAGAGGCACGATTCAAAGCGGCTCTTCGCCCATCCGAGCGGGCTCCCCAGCAACCTCCGCCTCCTTCTCTCCCCCCTTTTCTCCTCGTTTGTTGCGTCCGGCTTTGTGGTGGTTTTCTTGGTTTGTTTGGTTTTTTTTTTCAATGTTTTCTTTCTTAATCCAGGCAGCAACCACGACGCTGCTTCATCGCATCCCTGCCCGTGTTTCACTCGCACAGGAACAGCCTCGGAGAGCTCCTCGCTCCTGCTCCGGCTCCGTGCAGCTCCGGCTCGCAGCTCTGCCTTCTGCAGCGTGGCGTTCGGGGAAAGAAAGAGAGCGAGAGAGGGAGGGAGGGAGGGAGCAAACAGGGAGGAGGAGGAGGAGGAGGAGGAGGAGGAGGAAGAGGAGGAGGAGGAGGCCAGCGGGATGCAGGAGGAAGGAGCCAGAGCGTGGCTGCTTTGTATCCAGAGCAGCGCCGACAGCCTCTCCCTGCCAGAGGAGGACCTGCGCTGCTAATGGTCTGTACCAATTCATCCCGCTCAGGCAGGGGCAGCGCTCCTGCGACAGCGAGGAGGAAAAGCCAGGGAATGGCCCCTCGAGGAATTGGTTCCTGCTCTCCTCACTCTCATCACCCACCGAGGTGGCGGCCGCGGGCTCGGGGAGCCGCTGCCCCGGCTCATGAGAGAGGGGATGGGGATGGGATGGGGATGGGGATAGTGAAGGGATGGGGATGGTGAAGGGATGGGGATGGGATGGGGATGGGATTGGGGATGGGATGGGGATGGGATGGGATGGAATGGGGATGGGAAGGCTCTGGCTGGCGAGGGAGCTCAGCATCACTCAGAGGAAGCTCGGAAGGTGACCATGTGCTGGGAGCGAGGTGAGGCTCCCCTCCAGCCCCTGGGGTGACAGGCAGAGCTCAGCTCCACTTCCAGCTCTTCAGAGGAGCCCCCTTGGCTCCTCTCTGCCCGTGCCCGTGCTGATGGCTCCCAGCTGAGCCCGGCTGGGCTTTGGGAGCAGTGGGCAGCACTCCACACACCTCATCCCATTCCCCTTCTGTGCAGCACCAGCCTTCCCACGGCCCCGCTCACCATCCTCACCCAGACACCAAGTACCCCATGTCCCTCCTGGGTGCTGCCCAAGGGTCCTGGCACTGGACAAAGGGCAGCAGGAGCATTTTCCCATGGGAAGGAGGCTCTGGATGTGACTAGGGCTGCCCTTAAGCTGTGACATCTGCACCCAGCCCAGCAGGCACACAGGACCCGTGTGTGACCTCTGTCCATGCACAGAACCACAGGGATGCTCCTTCCTGCTTGGGGATCACTTGGAGGAGGCAGGGCTTGAAGGGGCAGGGACAGCAAAGGTCTTATCTCCTGATCCTGCCCTTTAGTAGCTGACCCTGCTCAGCAGCAGATCTCTCCCAGCTGGCTGAACACCACAGTGAGTGTGTCTCCAAATGCCAGCTGGGCACTTTAACCTGAGCCAAAAGTCAGTGCTGAGCTTGGGGATGAGGCACCTTTCACCTGTCCTGAGCTGCTTCCAACCACCCCAATCCTCTCCAAGTACCACCATTTATCTCTTCCCGTTCCACAGTGGACGTGCACAGATCCACAGATCCTCCCCTGCTGTTCCCTCTCTGTAAGGTTACAGTGCCATGGAAACCTGTAGGTATAGACAGATTTACTTATGCTTTACCAAAAAAGGAAGAACAAAGTAAAAAAACATCATTCTGGTGCCTGGGGAAAGCTCGAGTACACAGGGAGATGAGATCCACAGCGTGGAGCAACCTCAGTGGAAGGTTCAGCAGGGATTCCCACCATTTTCACTGGACTTCTTGGTTTTGAGCCTACAGCATTCAGACTCCAGCTTTAACTTGTGCATCTCCAGGGGATGCAGAGATTTCTGCTGAGAAGTTTGGAGATCCAAACATTACCCACAAATGATCAGCCATCGAGGCTCACCGACAAACCCCAGCTGACAAACCCCATCAGAGGCACAGGGATTCCCACATTCCTTATTCCTGAAGTGGGGCGAGCTGGAGGGCTCCACACCACTGCCTCAGGTGGAAATGAGCTTTGCTGAGCCTGGCAGAGCCTGTGCTGGACAAAGCAGGGAGATGATGTCTCCAGGCCACGCTGAAACACTGTCCAGGGTGATGCTGGAAGGAAGGAGCTTTAAACAGCCTCTCCTGCAAGCTGCACCTACTCTGTGGAAGAACAGGATGAGCAAGGACTGCCAGCCCAGAGTCCTTCATGCACAGCCAGGCAGCTCCTGCTCAGCCACCTCCTCTGCAAAACAGAGCAAAGCAGCTCCTGCAATCAAAGGGAACGTGGCCTTTTTTTTTTTTTTTTTTTTTTTTGTCCTTGGTCTCATTTTCTGCAAGGTACCTAGGGAGAGATCAGCTCCAAAGACTCCTTGCCTGGGAATTTTGTGCCAGCTCAGCTAGTACTAAGGGTTTCACTGAGCTCCATGTCTATTAAAAATGCATAATGTCCACTTATATCAAAAGGGAGGATTCAGACCCAGTGCTTTTCCCAGGCTGTTATGGCATGCTGGAGATGGATAGAAGGCATCTGTCCCTTGAGGCCCATATCAGAATGAGAAAAGGGCAAATTCATTGAATATTTCAGGGCGGGAAAAAAATATGAGAAGAGACATACAAATGCTCCTGCCACAAAACCTAAACACATCAAAATTCAGAGGGGAGGGGAAGGAGATGTGCTACACCTGAGATTCATAAAATTATGAGTGAGCAGTAACATTTCTGAGCCCTGAGCCAGCGCCTCAAAGACTCACAAGGGTGGAAAGCACTGGGAAAAGTATCAGGGAAGATCAGGAGGGACATAGAGAGGCATTGCTTCATCCCTGTGGACAAAAATTACAGCGTGATGCACCCAGAGCTGCTTTTGGTGATCAGAGCAGCAGAACAACCATGCAAAACCACTGCCCTGACATTTCCCAAGGTTGTCCCTTTGAACTTTCACGTATCCATTTGTCTGCACGCTGGATGGGGACATGCCACACTCCCCTGGGCCAAATTCCAGGAAGGACCAGCAAGAGGGGAGTGGGAGGAGAGGCTCAGGCAGTTCTCCTGCAGGATCCTGGGATGAAGGGGGAAATGTGCTCTTTGCCTGGATCCAGGAGCTTCACGGAGCATGTGAGTCTGGAAGAGGCAGCATCGCTGTTGACAGCAGTGTGTATAAACAGAGCAGCATTTCCCTGCTCCCTCCCCCTTCTTATTATAGCACAAAACACCCCGAGTAAAATACATACACACAACAATCCACTATAAAAGGAAAACAAAGCCCGGAGCGTGAGCGCGCACACGCAAACACAGAGACACTCTGCTGGAGAACACAGCACACATCCAGTACCTTAAATGCCATTTTTTTAAATATTAATGCTGTGCTTCCGGCTAGGTTTATGTAAGAATTGTTACCACAGGGCTGGAGGCACGTGGGAACCTAAAGGAGATGCTCCCAGCCCCACACCCTGTGCTGCCCCAGCCGCCCTGGGGCTCAGTCTGACCCCGCTCTGTCTTGCCCTTCCCAACTCCACAGCCAGGCAGCAGCAGAGCCGGGGCAGGCACGCTCCCTCCAGGCTTTTTTCCTGTGAGGATGCAGAGCTGCAGCTCCCCGCTCTCCTCTCCCCCGTGTTTGCCATCTGGCAGTGCCGGGAGCATCCGTGCTCGGAGCCAGGCACGGACACGAGCGGAGCCTCTCTCCGGGTGAACAAGCAGCTCATCAGCTGAGGCTGCGAGGGGCAAAGGGAACAGCACCAGGGCCAATCCTCGGTAAACAGCAGGGTATGTTTCAGCAGAGCACGCACAGACACGGGCTGGGAGCAGCTGGAGAGATCCCCGTTTGCATCGAATCTGGCTGTCAGCCTCTGCTGCTGCCCCGGCCACGCTTCACACCTGCAGCAGCACTGCCTCCTCTTCCTGCCTGAGCACAGGAATTGGCTCCCCTCAGGGAGTTTCCCCAGGCTATCATCACCTTGTGGTGCCAGACTGGAGACAGGACTGCCTGCAGAAACGGCATGGACCAGATGCTGAAAGGCCGGGCCTGAGCTCCTTAGACCCAACCCTGACCTTGGTTCAAAGGGACAACCTTGGGAAATGCCAGGGCAGTGTCTTTGCAACAAATGCCAGGGCAGTGTCTTTGCATGGCTGCTCTGCTGCTCTCATCACCAAGAGCAGCTCTGGGTACATCACACTGTAATTTTCATCCAGAGGGATGGAGCAATGCCTCTGTGAGTGTCTCTGTCACTTGATGGTCCCTCTCACCTGCATGACAACCCAGAGGTTGTGGGAGAGGCTATGGAGGAAAAAACGCCAAATTCTGGCCACTTTGCCAACCTAACACCATTCCACTTCTTCCCACAGTGGCTGTAGCTGCTCATACCCAGAAACCAAACTAACAAATTATGTTCACCCTCCATCCTACCAACCCCCCAAGCCACTGTTTATGGTGCTGCCTTCACCACCCCAGTCCATCCCACTCTCTGGAAGAGATCCTTGCTCCTCCTTCGGTTGTCATTTGTACACTGGGCAAAAATATCATCCAACAAGCACCCACTGTCCTGGCTGGTACTCACCAAGGGCCACAGACCAACAGGTTCGAAGACAGGGAGACACTTCCTTCTCTGGCAGCAGGGAGGAGCTGCCCACCCCTTCAAGGCCCTGGAAGTGGATGGAGGAGGTTTCTGTTCCCTGATCTGCAGGTGCAGCCCTCAGGACGCTTCACGGCTGTGCCCAGCACGTTCAGGAGCAGGTCAGAGGCAGAGGACACCAGAGGAGCCGTGGTGCTGTATCAGCAGGTGGTGCTCTCCCCTGCAATTAAGCCCCAGCCTGGCGTTTTTCCACCGGGATTTCCTCCAGTAAAGACACCTCAGCCTAACACAAGCCCCTCTTCTCTGCCCTGCTGAGACACAGCCTGCATCAGCTCAGAGCCCGGAGGCTGAGAGCTTTGCCTGGAGCTCCCCATGGACAGAGGTGCTCCTTAACCGCCTGGGAGAAACTCTTTGTGGGCTAAAGACCCAGCACAGGTGAGCTGAACCCAGGGGAGCATCCAAGAGGAAATGCTTTAACACACTGCTGGGAGCTGGCAGAGTGCTTCAGTAACCCCCAGACTCCTTGTCCAGCTCCAGCCTTTCCCTGATCGTTATCCTGGCTGGGATCCAAGGCAGAGATTGCTCAGGGAGCAGAACGGCGCAGACGGTGCTAAATCACACACCAAACTGTTCTCTGAGGGGCTTTAATTTATTGGGAAGCACCCTCTTAGCAAACAAACACCACCAGCTCTCTCCACGTTGCTCTGTGATTAAGCTCCCTTTCCAAACCCTCCTCGCACCCCTCACACAGGTCAGGAACTCTCGTCTTTGCTGGAAGCCACAGCTTGAGAAGGGAGGAGGGGAAGCCAACACATGCAGGCACTGCTGGAATTGTTGCTGGGTCTCTGGGTGTGCTGAGACAACTCCAGATGGGGACTTCAGGATGACAACAGTCACAGACTGTTCTTAGGGGTGAGGACGCTCAGCAGCCAGTCCAAGCCTGCATCTCTCTCTTCCTTAACACTCCAGCTGCACTGTTGGCACATCTCTGCCCCATTTCCTGCTCTGCTGTCCCCACATTTTCCACCACTGCTTCTCCAGGCAGTTTTGGCTCTTACTGAGAGAGAACCTTCTTCAAGAGCAGCTTGTGACACTCTGGGATTGCAACACAATGAACTGATAAAGCAAGACATAGAAGCGCATAAATAATCATAATATCTCGCGTCCCAAGATCACACAAGCAATTTAGATTCTTTTTTCGTGTCCCATTTATAAATATTCATTTCAGAGATGTTTTAAACCAACAGAGCCTGATACAGAACTGCTCCAAAAGCTCCAGCCTGGCATTCCCAGGCTGTGTGGAGAGACTACACCTCTCTACAGCCTCACCTCATCCTGGCAGGGTGAGCACAGCCCTGTAAATATCCACACACCACGGGGGCACAGCACAGAAGAACCAGCTCCTGTGGCAGTCATGCCCCTGCCACGTCCCCATTCCCTGCTATTAACCTCCAGCTCCAAACTATTACGTGACAACACGGCAGTCACGTCACCTTGTCTGGCTGTACCAAGCTGCCACTAAACAAAATCTCTGGGATATACAAAAAAAAAACCAACTGTTGTATTTGTTCCTGGAAAAGAAAAATTAGTATGCAAACAGTGATAAACTCTCTGATGGTCACATTTATGTTTTTATCATGTAGTTAATCAGGAAGGAGTGTGTTCAGTTTAGATACAGCTCCACACTTTGCCTCTCTAATCCGAATCCCAGAAGGGCCTTATAAAACCATAATCTGCAATGCAAAATTGCAAAGCATATGGGAGTGTCTATAGATTTTCCAAATCACCTGTGCCCTAATTTAATATGAATAACAATTAGTTTACTCTTATCAGTTAATTGTGCCCCTTGTGGATTCAGCAACACTGCAGCTCGTCACCGAGCGCCTTTGTCTGAACAAACTTTAATTACTCTGCCTCTCGCCCAGCCCCGCTCGGGGCTCCAGAAACAAAGGCAGAATCGCTGCTAAACAAACATCCCACCAGCAGAGAAGGGAGCTGGCAGGCTGCTTGTGGAGAGGGGCAAACAGAGCAGCCCGGGGTTAACAGCAGGGAGTGCGACTCCAGTCCCTCCAGCTCCCGCATCCCAGAGCAGCTCCCGCATCCCAGAGCATCCCAGAGCAGCTCCCGCATCCCAGAGCATCCCAGAGCAGCTCCCACATCCCAGAGCATCCCAGAGCAGCTCCCACAGAATCCCACAGTAACTCCCACATCCCAGAGCATCCCAGAGCAGCTCCCGCATCCCACAGCAATTCCCACATCCCACAGAATCCCAGAGCAGCTCCTGCATCCCAGAGCATCCCAGAGCAGCTCCCACATCCCACAGAATCCCAGAGCAGCTCCCACATCCCAGAGCAGCTCCTGCATCCCAGAGCAGCTCCTGCATCCCAGAGCATCCCAGAGCAGCTCCCACAGAATCCCAGAGCAGCTCCCACAGAATCCCAGAGCAGCTCCCACATCCCATAGCATCCCAGAGCAGCTCCTGCATCCCAGAGCAGCCCAGAGCAGCTCCCACAGAATCCCAGAGCAGCTCCCACATCCCATAGCATCCCAGAGCAGCTCCTGCATCCCAGAGCAGCCCAGAGCAGCTCCTGCATCCCAGAGCATCCCAGAGCAGCTCCTGCATCCCAGAGCAGCTCCCACATCCCACAGAATCCCAGAACAGCTCCCACAGCATCCCAGAGCATCTCCCACATCCCACAGAATCCCAGAGCAGCTCCCACATCCCAGAGCAGCTCCTGCATCCCAGAGCAGCTCCTGCATCCCAGAGCATCCCAGAGCAGCTCCCACAGAATCCCAGAGCAGCTCCCACATCCCAGAGCATCCCAGAGCAGCTCCCGCAGCCCAGAGCAGCAGCAGCAGGGGATTTGCCAGCCCTGGACAGCACTGGCAGCTCTCGTTCCCTATCTGCAGTCCAAGCTGTGTCCCCCAGCCCTGGGCAGCAGCACCAGAAGATTGGAGAAAGGCTCCATTCACCTCGGGTGCTGTGGTTAGCAGAAGATTGAGAAGCCAGGCACCGGGGTCCTTTTTGCAGCTCTGCTGCGGATCCGAACGCCACAGGCACTTAAATCCGAGCCTGCTTCCTCACCCCTTCGGCCCTGGCATTGATGGAGGTGATGGGCTGTGCACACACCCACTCACCCAGCACGGAGGGATCAACCCTGCCCTGCAAACACCGTTACTGCCCCCAGAAGTGTCCTAACATTTACCTTTGGCACGGGAAACGTGTTTTCTTTTCAAGGCGCAGAATCCCCCCCTGAGAATCATACAACAACAAAAAAAGAGCAGATTGAGGACGATTGCTCCTATTTCCATTTCAAACACCGCAGGGTTTTGCACACATACAGGCCTTCAATCTCAGTTACACCATCACCTTGGCAGCAAAACGTTGCCTTTGCACAGCAGAGGATGCAGGCTACAAACCCTTTGGCAGAGCTGAAGGAACAGGCCTGCAGCGAGGCAGATAAAGCCTGTGGCGTGAGGAATGCTCCCATCCCGCTCCATCCAGCCCAGGAATGCTCCCATCCCGCTCCATCCAGCCCAGGAATGCTCCCATCCCACTCCATCCAGCCCAGGAATGCTCCCATCCCACTCCATCCAGCCCAGGAATGCTCCCACTATTGTAAAATGCAGGTGAACCTAGTGGGAAGAAATTCTGATGTCCAACTCCAGTTCAGAAGGCTGAATGATTTATTTATTATAACTGTGCTATAATACATTAATATACTATTTAAAGGAGATACTAAAACTACAAACCTACTTTTCTAACTGCCATCTCTAACTCACAACTCGTGACCCTCTCTGAGAGTGCAGCCACAGGTGGGCTGGATTGGGTTGGATTGGATTGGATTGGTTGGATTGGATTGGATTGGATTGGATTGGATTGGATTGGATTGGATTGGCCACCAGCCCCAAACAATCCTCACCAGAATCCAACCAAGCAATCACCCCAGGTAAACAATTCTCCAAACACATTCCACATGGGGAAAACAAGGAGCAGAAATAGAAATTGTTTTCTCTTCCTTTCCTCTGTGCTCCTCTATGAAAAATCCTGAGAGAGAGAGAAATGTGCTTGCCACACTCCCACCCCCCTCCATCCAGCCCAGGAATGAGATGCTGAAGCCACAGAGGGTGTGCACCTTCCCCTCCTTGCTGGAGGAGGCTCCAGCCTCCTGCTGCTGCTCCCTCTCCCCAAAGGACTTTTACCATCACTGGGGTTTGGTGAAAATCTCTGCCTCTCCACAGCATAAAGTCCTGCAGATTTTCACCTCACAGCCTTCAGAGCAGGTGTAAAAGAAGGATTCTCCATAATCGGAGCTGATCCCTGCTCCTGCCCGGCCCTGAGCACGGATGAGGAGAGCACTCACCCTGCTCAAGTCAGGGAATTCACTCCCTGCCACATCAAATATGCTCCTCACCTTTCCTCTGCTCCTCTCCAAAATGGGATATCTCCACCCTTGCAAGGAATAAACTGCTGTGAATACTTAATTGCTTTTATTACACTCCTGTAATTGTTATCATGACCTTTCTATGGACTATTTGGATGTGCCTCTCACCCGGTCATTATTTCCGAGCCACGGGCTCCAGAGGAACAGAAACATTAATCTGCTGCAGACAGCAGATCCAAAGCTCATGGTATTTGATCTCTCCTGGTGAAAAAAGGAGGCCACAAGCTAGGCCAGGCTGAGCTCTGGAATTCTGGTGATGCCATAAATCCCTGATTTTTCCCAACGGATCCTCCCTGATTTTTCCCTCCTCCTCCTCAACAAGATCTTGCCTCTCTTGTTGATCCCCTCAGCAGCTTAGCAAGCAGCAAAGCAAAAGCAACCACAATGACAAATCTTAAATACAGCCAAGAGCAACTGGAACAGAGCGAGCGAGGAGTCCAAGCTGCAGTGGCCAGGATAATTCTGCAGGCAGCATTAGCTGCCTCAACAGCAGAGTGAGTCACTCCTCCAGCTAATTCCCAGCTAAAGAGAAAAATCAGGCTTTGATTCTCCATGGAGGTACGAGCAACACCACCTTTGCAGTTCTCATTTGCGCTCCAAGCCATCCCACACAGCACGATGCCAAACACGCGAGGCACCAGGCAGGGCGAGCTGGCAAGAGAGAGCAGGGGCTGTCTTTTGACCATCTCATTCTTCTCAGAACAAAGCCATGGCCCAGGCAGGGTTGCTTTGGCTGATGCTGGAAATATAAACCCAACAAAAGCTCATCCTGCAGACCTGGCAGCTTTGGCAGCGTTCACGCAGGGCTGACAGCCTCACCCTGTAAATAAATTGCTCCTGGTGAAAGCAGAGGAGCCATCTCATCCATCTCAGGTGCTGCAAATCCACTGCTGGCCTTTCTGAGAGACTGCACTGTATTAAGGGAGCTGTTTAAATGGCTACCAGCTCACCAAAGAGCCTTTTCATAAACAGAAATGTAACATTTGCTAAGCTGTTGTGGCTGCCCCATCCCTGGAAGTGTTCCAGGCCAGGCTGGACAGGGCTTTGAGAAACCTGGAATAGTGGAAGGTGTCCCTGCCCATGGCCTTCCAACATAAAACATTCTAGAATTGGCTGAATTTCTAATTAATGACAATCCTTTCCTCCTTCTTCCCCGGTCTCCCAGCTACTCATTCCTGTCTAGAAAGAGAGAGACAAACCTGCAGCCAAAAAAAGTGAGATAATGTCATGCTCCCTCTGAGAACAGAGCACACTCCAGGGGAGGCACTGCCCAAGTCCTTGCAGGAAGAAACCCCCCAAAACCTGGCTGCAGCCTGGAGCACTGCACTGCTGCAGGAGCAGGGACAGCAATCTCATTCCCATCCTCACTGACGCCTCATTGGGATGACCTAAAAACAGAGGCCAGACAAAATTAAGGGAATAAAAAGCAGTTCTATTTATTGAAGGGCCTTCAGGTACATTTAGGGCAGACCTTTACACCCTGGCCTCAGGTGGGATGGATTCCCTCGGGCACAGGCTGATGGAGGGAGCAGCCAGAGCCCGTCAGGAAGCATCAGGCTCAGGGCTGCCTCCTGCACTCAGCTCCATCCTGCTGCTGCTTCCCAGCTCTGAACAAACTCTCTCCACTCTCCCTTTGCAGGGCCCGCCTGCCCTCAGGCGACACTCAGGGTTTCATTTCCTAAATGCTGTGATTATTATTTCATGGGAAGCCAGCTGGAGGCCAGGCTGAGTGAAGTGGGACTGCTTTTCAGGCAAACTGCTCGCTTGAAGGGCAGCACAGCAAACCTGTCAGGGAAGGAAAGTACTGGGAAGTATCCAAAGGCCTGGGATAAAGGATCCTCTCCTCTCCTCTCCTCTCCTCTCCTCTCCTCTCCTCTCCTCTCCTCTCCTCTCCTCTCCTCTCCTCTCCTCTCCTCTCCTCTCCTCTCCTCTCCTCTCCTCTCCTCTCCTCTCCTCTCCTCTCCTCTCCTCTCCTCTCCTCTCCTCTCCTCTCCTCTCCTCTCTCCTCTCCTCTCCTCTCCTCTCCTCTCCTCTCCTCTCCTCTCCTCTCCTCTCCTCTCCTCTCCTCTCCTCTCCTCTCCTCTCCTCTCCTCTCCTCTCCTCTCCTCTCCTCTCCTCTCCTCTCCTCTCCTCTCCTCTCCTCTCCTCTCCTCTCCTCTCCTCTCCTCTCCTCTCCTCTCCTCTCCTCTCCTCTCCTCTCCTCTCCTCTCCTCTCCTCTCCTCTCCTCCAATAAATGAACAATAATGGAGAAGTCTGTAGCAGCTCCACGTTTGAGTTTGCACAGACATTTGCACTTGAAGCAGACTCAAATCCTGCTGCTTCCCCTTCCCTGATTGATTCCAGCATCCAAACTGGGTGCACTACTGAGGGCAGGGAAACATCCCATGCAAACGAAGTGCAATATTAACTTCTATTTCTAGATGAATTTTTAAAGTGCCTATGAAATGCTGCTCTGAAATACGACCCACCTCTTTTAGCTCTCCCCTGGCTAAACCCCCAGTCCACTCCATCCGAGCCCAGGCTGCATCTCAAGCAGCAGAATTGAGCACAAAAGTTTTATTTCTTCAATTCTAAAACAGCTCAGGACACATCTAAGAGATGGATGCACAGCTCATCAGCTTCCACCGAAAAAGGAAAGACCAGGTAAGTGATACCTGCCCCTAATTGCCACTCCCTGTCCCAAAGCAATGTCCTCAAGGACCCCAGAGCTGTGGATCTCTGTCCTGGCCCTACAGCTGATCCCTGCCCCAAAGCAGTGTCCCCAAGAACCCCAGAGCTGTGCATCTCTGGGGATCTCACCCTACAGCTGATACTTGTCCCTAAATGCCACTCCCTGCCCCAAAGCAGCGCCACAAGGACCCCAGAGCTGTGGCTCTCTCTCCTTCCCCTACAGCTGATCCCTGCCCCAAAGCAGTGTTCCCAGGGGCCCCAAAGCAGTGTCTCCAAGGGCCCCAAAACTGTGGATCTCTGTCCTGGCCCTACAGCTGATCCCTGCCCCAAAGCAGTGCCACAAGGGCCCCAGAGCTGTGCATCTCCGTCCTCGCCCTACAGCTGATCCCTGCCCCAAACCAGTGTCCCCAAGGGCCCAAAGCAGTGTCCCCAAGGGCCCCAAAACTGTGCATCTCTGTCCTGGCCCTACAGCTGATACCTGTCCCTAACTGCCACTCCCTGCCCCAAAGCAGTGTCCCCAGGGGCCCCAAAACTGTGCATCTCTGTCCCAGCCCTACAGCTGATACCTGTCCCTAAATGCCACTCCCTGCCCCAAAGCAGTGTCCCTAAGGGCCCCAGAGCTGTGCATCTCTGTCCTGGCCCCACAGCTCAGTGTGCTGGCCCTGGCAGTGGCCCTGGCCAGCGTCTGCTGGAGCTGTCAGCTCGCAGCTCTGACAGGAGCAGCTCTGCTCGGCACACTCGGCTGAGCAGCCCCTTCCAGCACAGTTTGTTATTCACATGCTCCGCCTGCTAATTGCTCTGTGAAATGGGCAAGGAGCAGATGAGGAGCAGAATGCAGCTCCTGACAAATTCCCCGGCGCTGTAAATACGGCTCACCTGGCTGTAAACAAGGAAATGCTAAAAGAGAAGGAAAGCAGGAAAGGCAGAACGCAGAGCACAGAAAAAATAAAATAAATCTCAAGCTTCTATGCTTCAAGGCAGCCTGCACAGGGGTGAGGACCCCAATTTATTTGGTGTTTCACTCCAAAGGCACCTGGGAGGCCCTCGGGAGCACATGCTAATGCCAGCACAGCTACAAACCATTCCAGCAGAGCTGATTAGTGCCCAGCAACCTCTTTGTCTTGCTGAAGATACCCTGAATCAAGGTCTTCCAGCAAAGCTCTCTGCCTTCAGAGCTAAATCCTAAAAAATGGGAGCACGGCAAGGTTTAAAAACAAAGCAAAGAACTTTATTTCCTTCAGGCTCTGAGCATCTCATCGGTTAGGAGAGGCTTCTGCATCTCCCAGCGCACAGCCCCACCACAGAACCAAGGATCTGCTGCCTCTTTGCAGGTGTTATGTCTCTGCTATTTTAAGGAAAATATAATTTGCTCTTAAAGATAATGAGATTTAAAATTAACAGACTTGGGGCATTAAGTTCTCTGGGTTGTGAATCCATAGGCAGCACTTTTAACACACTTCCAGATTTCTCCTCGACAGCCACAGGGCCTCAAAGCTTTTTTAAACCCAAAACTTCAAGGTTCTCACATTTTCAGGAGCAGGGGCTCTATGGGGAGCCATCAAATACCGTCAGATTCACAAGCACGTGGCAAAAATTGACATCACTGGTGTGTAAGCACCTGGAATCGGTGACTGAAATCTTGTGCAGTGGTAGGGTCCAACAGTGTGAGTCACCCCACTGTCGCTATTGGACACGAAATGAGCACACAGAAACTTGGTAAGTTCAAAAGAGAAAAAGACCCAGTTTTATTCAAACATCTGGTATTTATAGAATTCCAAATGTGACCACGGATTGGAGGATGGAATTACCACCTCTCCAACCACACTGGTCCAAAGATCAATCAATCAATCATTTCTCTCCACCCACAGAGAAATATGTAAACTATTCTATTTCTACATGAAATTGAATGGGAACTCTGAGTCTCAAATGTATAAACATTATCAGAAGGCTAAAGAAGTTTTATGAGAACTTTAAAGCTTTCAAAAGAACTATAAAAGAAAACTTAACACTTTTAAAAATCAGGGCAACACCCCACCCCAGAGGAAAACCCATTTCAGTTCTAGGTGTAGAAGAAATACAAACCCAGCTCTCATTCTTTGGGGATAGAAGGTGCTGGAAACCCTAAAATTATGGGCTGGAAACAATGGGAAACTCAAGAGTGACAGTTTCTAGAGTTCCTTGTAGAAAGACAAGTAGGGGGTGTCCTAGATTGAAAAGCCAGATGTATTCAATTGCCATCTGCACGGCAGTTGTCTTAAGTGAGCACTTTTCCTTATCTCTTCCACAACCAATCCTCCCTCAGGGGAGACATCTGCTGATAACGGGCCATTGAATGTCACTGGTGACTGATAAGAACTGGAACATCCCATTGGGAGATGCTCTGCCCAGAGGGAGGAGCCAAGCGTTCCTACCTGGATACAATCTGGAGTTTCTGGAACACCAGCAGGGCTTTTCCTACACTGGATTTCCCAGAGGAACAGCTGCCTCTTCCACTGCAGGAAGATGAACTGCACCCTTTTCTACAGGATCCCTGCTCCAACAGAACCACACCCGACACTCCAGGAGGGCTGCAGCCACAATTCCCAACTGGACTGCTGCCAACATCCTAACAGGGTGTCAGGTTGTGTTCTGACTCTGTCAGTGTTGTTTTGGTTCACTCCATTGTTTATTTTATCTTTTTATTTTCTTCCCTAATAAAGAACTGTTATTCCTGCTCCCATATTTTTTCCTGAGAGCCCCCCTTAATTTCAAATTTATAACAATTCAGAGGGAAGGAGTTTACATTTTTCCATTTCAGGGGAGGCTCCTGCCTTCCTTAGCAGACACCTGTCTTTCCAAACCTAGCCAGGAGGGAACTCCCACGTGTGGGAAATGAACTCTGTCGCTCTTTGGGGCACGAGGACATCAGCTCTGATAGAAGCTATCAAATGAAGTCAAGCAGATTAGGGAAAACGACCATGGAAATTGGAATTCACGGGATCCTTTTGCTGCAGACAGATGGTCATTTCAGCTTTCCATTCTCTAATCCCTTGTTCTGCCAAGCAAACATCCTAAATCCCAGATAATGTAGGGTTTAGCATCTCCTGCGTTTCCCCCAGCATTAAGGCTGGCCCCAGAGATAGGATACATATGCTGGAACATCTGCATGCCCGAGGAATTTACAGCCACAGGATTCTCCTACCTGCAGAATCTGTGGATTTCGATTGGAATTTCAGTGGAATTTGGGGATTTTTGGGATTCCTGGATGGAATTTTGGGATTCCTGGGTGGAATTTGGGTGAGATTTTAGGATTTTTGGGATTCCTGGGTGGAATTTTGGGTGGGATTTCAGGATTTTTGGGATTCCTGGGTGGAATTTTGGGTGGGATTTCAGGATTTTTGGGATTTTTGGGTGGAGTTTGGGTGGGATTTGGGGATTTTTGGGATTCCTGGATGGAATTTCGGGTGGATTGTGTGGGGATTTTTCAGTTCTTGGGTGGAATTTGGGTGGATTTGGGATTTTGGGGATACCTGATGGAATTTTGGGTGGATTTGTACAGTACAGGCCATCCTGGCCTCCAGCCCCAGCAGGCAGCACAGGCCCCTGATAAATCAGCCTTTTTCAGTCATCCTGGGGATTAAAGGGAATTTTTCCTGGGAATGGCCTTTCCCTAGGAACTGCTCAAACCCAGATGTGAAACTCTGCTGGGGAAAAAACCAGGCTGCCAGACCGAGGCAAAGGAGCTGATTTCTGAGGGAAGAGGGAGAGGAGCAGGAGACTGATGAGGGCTCGGTGCTCAGAAATTCCTTCCCAGTTTCCCTGCTTGTCAGCTCCAGTGATTCACTGGAGCAGCTCCTGAAAACTCACCGAGGGCGTCCACAATTAAACAGATATTGAGCTGAAATTAATGAAATATGCATCTTGATTGCTTTCTAAAAAGCTACTTAGATCAGGCCATGAAAAGACCAGAAATGGAGAATTAGAGCAACAATCACTCCCCAAGTACCCCCTAATGAGCTCTGTGTGGATGTGGAACACGGGATAGTCTGGAGGAGCTGTGCAAGGGATGCACTGGACACACTCTGCTGGTGTTGAGAAATGGTCCAGAGCTCCTGGAACCAGCTGCACATCCAGCCTGGCTTCCCCACAGGGCAAAGGATAAATTATTGCAGCACAGAAATCACACCTGCACTGTTAGTAATGGTCACAGCGGAGTCCCCAGTGGGACATCTCAATAAATGCTTTTTAGGAACTCCAGAGGAACTTGGAACTTTTTAGGAATCCAGGAACTTGGAAAAGCCCTGGGAACAAGGCCGCTCCAGCCACCCTGTGACAGCCGAAGGATGTGGTGTCCTGTCGCTATTGGACAAGAAATGAGCACACAGAAGCTTGATAAGTTCAAAAGAGAAAAAGACCCAGTTTGATTCAAACATCTGGTATTTATAGAATTCCAAAGGTGACCGTGGATTGGATGATGGAATTACCACCTCTCCAACCACACTGGTCCAAAGATCAATCAATCATTTCTCTCCACTCACAGAGAAATATGTAAACTATTCTATTTATACATAATATTGTGTGGGAACTCTGAGTCTCAAATATGAAAACATTATTGGAAGGCTAAAGAAGTTTTATGAGAACTTTAAAACTTTCAAAAGAACTATAAAAGAAAACTTAACACTTTTAAAAATCAGGGCAACAGTGTCTCTTGCAGGACGGAGCCACCCTGACCCAGCACTGGCCTCTCTTTGCCTGCTGCAGCAGCAGGACTGGCTGTCCTCATCCTCCTCCCACATCATTTTGGACAGGGGAGGGACATCCCTGACTAGGGGTCACCCTCCTCTACCTGCAGCCTTCCACCGGGCAGGGTTTGGGATTTCAACCTGGGAATGTCCTCCCTGACCTGGAAATATCCTCCCTGACCTAGGAACACCCTCCCTGAGGAGGAGCCCATCACACCCCGAACTTGCTGTTTCTGTCTCCCATTCCGTGGCTAATGGCTCATTGTTTGTATTCATGCACGAGGAGTAAATTCTTCATTATTGGAGAGAGATCTGACATGTACAAACAATTGGAGTAAATTGATTGTATTTTCCAAATCATCACACAGACTCTAATTCTATCTGCAAGGCGCACTAATTTGCACTAGAATTGCCTCCTAAATTAGGAATTAGAGCTTTTGACAGAGAGGAGCAATGGCTGTCCTTGTGGCACAAGGCAGGAAGGCTGCAGGTCCCTTCCCAACTCATACCAAAGAGCCTTTTTGTCCCCCAGAATTCACTGATGGGTGGTGAAGGAGATAGATCACTAAAGGAGCTTTTCAGGGAGGAAAGGAACAAAGAGTTCTTTTGAAAATGAATGAAGTATTTAAATGCAATTGTCCTATACCTTTTTCTCACACAGGAATTCCCTTGAAAACTGCACATAGAAGGCTTTGCACACCCTTTTTCTTGAGTGGGGGTGCTCAGTAGGGAGCAGCACTGAAAATCAGGTCTCAGAACACGCAGGGAGTGGATTTGTCCGTGCAGGAAGCAGAGGACAGGGTGCCCTGTGCTCTCCCAGACATGAGGTCGTCTGTGCCAGCCCCCGAGGATGGCAGGGAGACAAAATCATTGAGTTCACTTGAGTCATGCACCCAAAAAGCATCTCTGTCTGCAGGAAGGAACGGGATCAGGGCGTTCTGCACTTCCCAAAATGCCAGACACGAGGTGTGTGTGTCTCACACGTCACCTTCTCTGTCCCAAACACGGATACCTCCTTCTGCTTCCAGCCCTCACACGCTCCTTTCCTGGGGAAGGGACAGAGATATGAAATGTTGAGATAGATGTCAGTCAGATGGCTGAAGCAGCAGAAGGAGCAGCGTGACAAAATAAATTCTAAATATATAAGGCTTAACACTCAGGTCGTTCTGTGGGTGGTGGAACCAAAAAACCCTGAATTTCCCATGGAAATGGATGGAAGTTTAGGCACAAAGCTGCTTTTCCTGTTCCTGGGACATTTGGGATGTCTCCCACATGGATCCTGGTTTCTTGGAAGGGTGACCTTACCCTCAGCCCCTAGCAGTGGGATTGACACCCTTTTCTCTCCCACCTGTGTTCACAAAGCCTATGGAAATATAGAATTAACACCCATTTTTTTCTCACCTGTGTTTATGAAATTTCTAGAAATATAGGATTCGACCAGTCCCTTTGGGTAACAAAAATAACATCCTCATGGAGTTCTCTTTGAGACTGACACATGCTGGAGAAATTTGTTGGAAATTCACAAATGGTTCAAAAGCTATCAGGGAGCCGAAGAGAGTGGGATCTCAAAGGCCCCTGTCTTGTTTGAAAACCATCTCAGAGGAATAAATATAATTATCACCACAGCCCAGAGAACTGCTCAGAACTTAAGCTGGCCCTGACACAAAGGAATAGATAAATAATGGAGAGGGAAAGGGGGAAGCCAACACTGCATCTCTCAGATATGCAAAACCACCCAGGCAGACCCCAGGGAGCCAGAGAACTGCCTTTGTACAGGAATGATTAAAGACAAAACAAACACCGCTGAGGTTTTTCCCCTTTGCCTTTCAGGAATTACAGAAAACTTAACCTGAAGCACACTCTGTGTACAACCAGCTGATCTGCAGAGCTGTGTGAGCTCTTGACTTCCAACCCAGAGGTCAGGGAGAGTGATTCCTACATGGAAT
This sequence comes from Vidua chalybeata, assembly GCF_026979565.1. NCBI lineage: Eukaryota > Metazoa > Chordata > Aves > Passeriformes > Viduidae > Vidua > Vidua chalybeata. Next base: position 3,981,547 of record NC_071552.1, on the reverse strand, counting down.
GTGTCGTTGGGTGACAGGACCCATGATTTCTCCCTCGGATCAAGAGCACAAATGTCTTAGGCTACAAGATGTGGCCGGGGCTGTGCATTCTGTGCCCATCTGTCAGAGCTGGGGCAGTTCTCTGCTGTTCATGGGGCAGTTTTTTCTTTATCTCTCCCACAACCAATCCTCCCTCCAGGAGATATCTTCTGTTAATGAGCTATTAATTTTTAATTATCTCCTGTTCATGGCCAGTGAGTGTCCCTTCATGGCTGAGAAAATTCCATCATCCCATGGGGAGAGGCTGTGCCCAGGGGAGGAGCCAAGCATTCCTACCTGGATACAATCTGACCTTGGAACACCACAGCAGCCTTTGCCCACTGCATTCCCAGAGGAGCAGCTTTCTGCCCCACTGCATTCCCAGAGGAGCAGCTTTCTGCCCCACTGCATTCCCAGAGGAGCAGCTTTCTGCCCCACTGCATTCCCAGAGGGAGCCCAGGCCCATCTCCAGCAGCCCTGGAGCTTCAGAGGAAAACTCCAGCCTTGTCCAGGATCCTGCTCCAGCAGAAGCACAGCTGGCACTGCAGGAGGGCTGAGCCCCCATGGAATGGCACTGCTGCCACCACCCTGACCCACAGCCTGCCCGGGCCTGCTCTCACTCTGGCAGTGCTCTTTGCTTTTTTTTTGTACTATTGCATTTGTATTTTTAATTTTCCTACTTAATAACTGTTATTCCTATTCCCATATCTTTGCCTGAGAGCCCCTTTAATTTCGAAATTACAATAATTCAGAGGGAGCGGGTTTACATTTTCCATTTCAGGGGAGGCTCCTGCCTTCCTTAGCAGACACGTGGCTTTTCAAACCCAGAACACAAATTTCCTGGGATGGATGGCAGAGCTATGGAAGCAGCACCTGAGGTCAGTCAGGACTGCCAAAGCATTACCAGCCCTCTGGCAGCCTCTCTCCAGCACTCACACCAAGCCACTCAGACCCTGAAATGAGCCAATACAGTAATTTAGGAAAGGAGGAATTTCACCTCTGAAAATGTTTAAATTTGCCTTTGGTCCTCTGCCACTCACAGTCTGTTTTCAAAATCATCCTGTGTGAGCACAGATTAACCTCGCTCTTCTTGACAACAGCCATGACCACTCCCAACTTCGTGCAAACAAGCACATTCAAAAAAAGTGTTTTCCTGGCTTTTAACTTTTTTTTTTTTTTTTTTTTTTTAATCTTTGGAGGGTGCATTCCCAAGGTTTTTCCCTCTGCCCACAAGCATGAAGAAGTGAGCGATGAGGGGTGTGGTAGAGAAAGCAGCGCTCTGAGAAACGAATCACAGAATGAAAATATCGTAATTCCAGGAACCAGAGCTTTTAATGAGGAAACAAAGGAGAGAATCCAGGATCATGGACCAGAACCAGAGCTTTTAATGAGGAAACAAAGGGGAGAATCCAGGATCATGGACCAGAACCAGAGCTTTTAATGAGGAAACAAAGGGGAGAATCCAGGATCATGGAGCAGTTCAGCAAGCTGAGAGCAGTGTGGGTGCTCCAGGTGACAGGAGAGTCTCACTTCAGCCAGAACAGCTCCAGCTCTGCCTCTCAGGTGCACAAACGCACTGTAACATCCCCAAGCACACCCAGAGCAGTGCACCTGTGTAAATATAAAGGTAAAGGATCAGTGGGTTGTGGGGTGAAGGTTTTGGTGCTGGGCTGCCTCAGGGTCCTGCAGCCCTTTGATTTTGCAGACACAGTGTCCCGCATTGTCCTGGGACTTGGTGTGAGCTGTGCTGGGAGAGCTGCTGCAGCTGCAGCACCCTGGGAGAAACATCCCTGCCCTCCTTCAGCACGGGGAGAATCAGCCCTGGGTGCTCCTGGTGAAAAAAGCAGCTGTGATTTGTTGGTTTTGGGGTGGTCGCTGCCTTTGGGGTTTGTTATTCAGAGCTATTATGATGAGTTTGCCATCCCTTCCCATTAAACTGAATTATCCAGGGTTTGTGTTGCCAGTCCTCTCCTGGAGGTGCCCAAAATTGGAGGCAAAGCGAGGCTGGTGCTGCCCTCTCCTCAGGTACACCTTTGGCAGGAAGGATGAGGCTGTGGCCAAAACTCTGCTGTCACAGCAATCTCTACACTGCCAAAAGGGAAGCATTTATAATTATTCTTTATAATTATTCTTTATAATTATTCTTTATATTTAATTAATAATATATTATTATCTATAATTTTAAATAATATTTATAATTTATCATTATTTATAATTTACTAATAATATATTATATTTATATTTAAAATAATTATTATAATATAAAATGTATTATTGTTTATTTATATATAATTATTTATAATTATTTTATAATGCTTATTTATAAAATTTTTATAATTATTATTTATGAATTATTGTTTATATTTATAATATTATTGTTTCTAATTATATATTGAATTATATTATTTATAATTATACATGCATTGTTATTTCTATTTTATTATTGTGTTTTTACTTATAATCATAAATTTAAATTATTTCTATTTGTTGTTATTATTATTTATAATTATAGATGGAAATTTTACTCTAAAGCAGTTTTCCACAAGGTCACTTGGTATTTGAGCCTAAGAAACACCTTTGATTACTTCTAATACCACACCCTCCATGCAAAACTGCATTTCTATGTGCAGGCAGAGCCTAAACAGACTCCATGGAAACCCCCAAACACTCAAATCTAGCCCCTTCTTTTCAAAAAAGAGGTGGTATAAAAAATGCAGCTTTGTCTTACACTGTAAGACAGAAATACAGCCACAGTTTTCCCTCCCAAATGGTCTTTTTTAAATAAAACCACCTCATCCATTCCATAAAACAACTCATTTTAAAATAGCACTACTTTGGCATTAAAAATGTTTCCCCTTCATAAAACACCACTGCTACATTTTTAATATAAGAGCAATTCATATCAGCTAGAAATATGCTGGAGTTTATACTTAAAGGGATATTAAAAATGTTTCCAAGGCACAGGATTTATCCAAAGGCATCCTTCCCCTTTTTCTCCCCACATGGGGGATAAAAGAGCTTTTGAGAAAGCTGACAAAGGGTTTTCCTTTTTAATCACAACTGTTGCTCATTTTTAAACCAGAATTCTACAAATCCTCTGTGTCCACCCCAACAGGAGATGGGGGTGTGGAGTCCAAGCTCAGAAAGTTTCATTTCCTCTCTGGAGTCAATTCCCGGCGTGTCCCCCCGAATCAGTGATGGCAATAGGCACTTTCAGGTCTTACATCAACGAGTGAACCCTAAATTTGAATTCCAGATCCCATAGAAAAAGCCAGGCAAGTGGAATTTCATGTCCTGCTCCTTCAATCAGCCTCCTGCACTCAGATCCCTACTCAAATTTGAGCAGGGTGTGTGCTGACAGTCACACACACACACACATTTGGCTGGAAATCACAGTCTATCCTTTCCTTTCCTAAGCAGCAGGAGGTTTCATTAACTAAAAGCAAGTCATTAAGGAACAACAAAAAAAAAATATTAAAAAAAAATAGAGATAAGGAATGGGAAATCCAAAATAATTGTGCTCGTTTTCCAATAGTGCTGCAGTCACTTAGATGCACTGAGAAACCCTGGCATGAAATAAATGTGGAAATAAAAGAGTTCCCCTCTCTGCCAGCTGGCTGCAGAGCTCCTGCTGCTGACAGCAGTGGCAGAACCTGGGGTTATCTCTATTTTTGGGGATGGCCAAGCCACGTGTCCAGGACAATCCTTGCTCTTGTCACACAGCTGCTGCTCCCTATCAGCCTGGGGTTTCTTCATAGATTATTTCTTATTCATAGATGATTCCTGATTAATATATTAGATGCTTCAACTCCTCCATACTCATGGAAAATACCCTCTTTGGGTTCATCTTGCTTGCACAAACCTCCTGCCTCTGAAACTTCCATTCCCTGGAACCAATTCCTGTTGTTGTCCCCAGCCCACTCAGCTCAAGGATTTTTGACTTGGACTCCAACACCCTGCACCAAACCCAAAACTCCTTTTCATTGACAACATTTTAGCCATCCCTAAACACTCTGGCTTGGATTTTTCCTTGTGCAAAGCCTCTCCAAGCCATGGAGCACTTTTTGGAAGCCACTGAGTGTTCGAGAGAATGGTTGATGTGTGGGAAAGAACCAATTTGCTGTGTGGCTGCAGATGGAACACACAGGAGCAAAGTAAATCTGACCAATTTGCACCTGCAATGGTAAAAAACTTATCAAGGGAGGAAAACAGATGTTCTGTCAGCAAACTGGCACCTTGCTCCTCCAAAAATCCCTGTGCCCAGAGGCTCCCAAACCTTGCTCCCATCCCTCTTCCCCTCTGTGGGGTTGGCACAGGAGTGCCATGCCTGCAAATTGAGGAAGGAACAGTTAAACTTTTCATTATCCTGCCTGGAAAAGAGGCAGAGATCACTGCCACACAGCTAAATGCCCGAATGCTTCTTCCCAGATCTCTCCTCCTTTGTTTTCCAAAGCAGAGGGACAAAGCTGGATATGCTGATATTTATTTTCCTGGTGGGTGGAACTGGAAGCAGAAAGCAGTGAAGTGCTTTGCCTGAGGCAGCAGATCAAGTCAGCAGCAAAATGAAAAACCTGTGTGTGCCCCTGAATGGTTTGATGATTGCCCACCTGGCTGTGCCACCTCCTGCCTGATCTGCAGCACTTGCACATCCCAGCACCAACCATTTGTTGTTTTTACTCAGCAGTGGAAAAGCAAATCTTTATAGAAAGGGCCACAGCACTTGCCAGGTGGGGACTGTGCATTAACCAGGCGGGGATGTGGAATTTATCAGGCACAGATAAGCTTTTGAGGAACTGGAGAAGAAGTGTTCATTAGCTGGCAAGATGCATTCCCAGGCAGCAGCAACGCTCCCCTTTCCATCAGCAAATCACACCTTTTGCGGCAGGATTAGTTGATGCCTTTAATGATAATGTAAGAAGATTACACTTCCCCTTTCTCTTCACGATTCAAAGCCCTTAAATACACAGAACCAGTGATATTTCTTGAAGTATCACTGTGGAATTACCACTCTCCTCACACAGAAAGCTGGAGAGGCCATCAGAGCAGAGCGATGCCTCAAACATGTTCGTACAGCAGCTCAGTGAGAGAAAACAGGAGCAGGTGAACGCCTCACATCCCACCTCCAGCAGGGCCTGTGTCTTGGTTTGAAAAGCCAGGTGTCTGTTAAGGAAGGCAGGAGCCTCCTTTGAAATGGAAAATGCAAACCCGCTTCCTCTGAATTATTGTAATTTTAAAATTAAGGGGCTCTCAGGCAAAGATATGGGAATAGGAATAACAGTTATTAAGTAGGAAAATTAAAAATACAAATGCAATAGTACAAAAAAAAGCAAACAGCACTGCCAGAGTGAGAGCAGGCCCTGGCAGGCTGTGGGTCAGGGTGGTGGCACAGTCCCATTCCATGGGGGCTCAGCCCTCCTGCAGTGCCAGCTGTGCTTCTGCTGGAGCAGGATCCTGGACAAGGCTGGAGTTTTCCTCTGAAGCTCCAGGGCTGGTGTGGATGGGCCTGGGCTCCTCTGGGAATGCAGTGGGGCAGAAAGCTGCTCCTCTGGGAATGCAGTGGGGCAGAAAGCTGCTCCTCTGGGAATGCAGGGGGCAAAGGCTGCTGTGCTGTTCCAAGGTCAGATTGGATCCAGGTAGGAATGCTTGGCTCCTCCCCTGGGCACAGCCTCTCCCCATGGGATGATGGAATTTTCTCAGCCATGCAGGGGCACTCACTGGCCATGAACAGGAGATAATTAATAATTAATGGTCCATGAACAGAAGAGATCTCCTGGAAGGAGGATTGGCTGTGGGGATATAAAGAAAAAACTGCCCCATGAACAGCAGAGAACTGCCCCAGCTCTGACAGACGGGCACAGAATGCACAGCCCAGCCACATCTTGCATTTGCAACCTAAGACAGCACCCAGGAGATCTGGGATGCTCCTTGTGCTGGAGACCTGAGGTAACCCAAACACTGAGCTCCATCCAGGCACTCTTTTTGGGATGTTTCCAATCTGAGGAACATGGCCATGGATCCTGGGAATTGGGAAGCAGGGGAATCCCATTCTGCTTTGTCCTTGACAGTTTCTTCCTGTGGAGAGGTTTGCCGCTTTAAGTGCTGGTATCCAGGGGATATTTATATTGGGAGATGCAAATTAAGGAGCATTTCTCTAACACAGAAAGCTCTAATTAACAAATAGTCCATCCAGGCTCAGCTAAATATTTAAATGATCTGACAGAGCTGAGCAGGGCTTGGAAACTGAGCTGCAGCATTTTTTTTTTTTTTTAAGCAGGAAGGCTCCACTCTGAGAGTTTAGGGACAGTGGAGCTGGAACTAAACCAAAGGGAATAAAGATGAAACCAAAGGTGTAACAGAAAATTGGCAGTGGATGGGAGGGGGGAGTTTTCTGTTAATTAAATGATTCGATTTAGGTACTGCTAAACTTCTACCAGGCTCTAATCCTCTGCTGAGGAACACAAAGCCCTGACCTTTGTTTGAGCACCCACAATTAGGGGGTTCTCATCCACCCCCATCCCCAATTTATCACCAGGGAAAGGTGGGAGGGCACACAGGGAGTGCTCTCTTTGGGTGGGCAGCTTCAATCAGTGCCTTTCTGGAGGGATAAAGGGTGATCCAGGAAAGCTCTCACAGAACTTGTGTCTTCCTCAGCCCCAGAGTGGTGGTGGGACTGTTTGTGGCTCATGAAATGCCCAGCCCTTCCCATCACGGGGAGATAAGAACATCCCAAACACCAAGGTAAGAGCTGCTTATGGGGAACTTAAGAGAAAGAGAGAAATCCTCCTTTTCTCTGTTTTGTACCTATTTTTACCATCCTTGGTAAAAAAGATGAGGCACTATTCTCAAGGGATTATATGAGACATTATTCTCTGTTAAAGCCTAGAGGGTGACTTAGAGGTGAAGAAAGTTCTTGATTTCTATAGGACTACAGAGGGTGTGACTTTTTGCTAAATAAATTTTAATTCTAAAATTTTCTTTGGTTTCCCCCCTCTGAAATCCCACAGGGCGGATTTGTGAGGCAGCAGCTCCTTAAAGGCAGAAGGGCAGGCACAGAGCAGGGTCCTGGCACGGGGGCTGGGGTTGTTCCCTGCTGCTGCTCCATCCTGTCCCTGGGCCCAGGAGAGGACAATGTTTGTGCTTCCCATCCCAGGGGAATCCAGGAAAGGGAACCTGAGAAAAGGTTTCCCTAGAGTGAAAATAACAGGAAACAAAAGAATGGAGATGTTTTGCTGATTCTCTTTGCCCATAGTGTCCCAAAGCTGCTGCTGTCCTGGGAGAGTGGGGCACAGCAGGATGTAAAAAGGGCCCTGATTGCTCTTCTGTGTACACCTGGAGGGCTTTGATCTCCCTGGACCCTGGGATTTCAGGGATATGATTACATTTCCACTGAGGGATGGAAGATCATATCAGCCTCCAGGTTTTCTCCAAGCTGAACAAACTCACAGAGGATTGTGGTTAAAAAAAAACCACCAAAAAACCAATAAACAAATAAAAATAGTTTCTACCAGAGCACCTGGAATAAACCCAAGCTCAACAAAGGATCTCATTTCTGGGAACCAGACTAGTTTATATTTAATTTCATATCATTCATCTTCCCTCTTGCTGTACCTCCACCCATGTGTTTCTGCTGCTCCCTGAGCCAACAGAATGAATAAAAATCCCAGGTTGAGCCTTTATTAGCGTGTGTAATGCAAGTCAAGCTGCTTTGAACATCCTCTTGTTGGGTATTAATGCAGCATGCCATTTGTTACACGAGTATTTTGCTGTGGCAGACAGAAAGTGACATTTATGGGTCTATCATGAGAATGAATTTCACCATCCATTAAAATGATGTACAGGTAAACACTCCATTCATTTTAAATCCAGGAGCTTTGGTTCTTTCTCTGCTCTGCTGGATGGGTCCATCAATACAACCACTATTAGCCAAACTGTTTGCTGGGAAGTGAGAACGACTGAAAAATGTTACAGGCCTGTAATTAAAGGGGTTGTAGCTTGAAGGGAGAGGAGAAGAATTGAAGTTATAGGTGAATTCTGCTCTTTTAGATCTGTGATCTCTGGAGCAGGAAAAGCACTGCCCCATCCCATTAGCAGGAGACATCAACCAGCCCAGGGCCAGATCTACAAAACATTTATCTAAAATTCCAATTAAAAAAAGGTCAGTGTCGGGAAAATCTGTAAATCTGGGTTTACAAACCACTCTGTGGGGTGCAGCCACTGAAGGAAGACAAGAGCTACAAGTTCTTGGCACTCAGCTGTCGATGAAGTTGCCCCTTTGTAGGGCAGGTTGGTGTCACTCAGTCACCATGTCCCACCCAGGAGCTGGCCAGAGCTGAAGGAGAAGTTCTTATTACCATAAGAACTTATTACCATAAGAATATTTCCAAATTCCCTGCTTGGGAGGATGTACATGATGTTTTCTAGAGAGCTGCCGTGAGAGATGAGCAAGGCAGGGAAGCAGAAGTGCTCCAAACGTGAGCCACGTCCCTTGGAAAATGAAGCCCGGTTGTTTACCCACTGTAATTGTAGAAATTAAGGTAATAACAATTACAGTTAAGTGACTCATATGTAGGACCGTGCAATTAATTTAGGCTGAGAGGCAGGGTTGTTGTACATTAAACCACAGGCAATGATGATGGATCAGGCTGTGTGTGTGAATCAGGCATTGCTCATCTGGGCCCAGCCCTTCTGCAGAGCTGCGTGAGGCTCCTGGGATCAGGGAACAGATCCCTGAACACTTCCCTGGATGCAGCATTAAACCTGGGGCTGACAGCCTCCCTCTGGTGCTTTTTGCAAAGCCAGGATGCCCATCTGGCTCTCTGGGGCCAGTGCCAGCCTGGAAGGGTTGTGTTTGCTCTGGTCACCTCTGTTTGTCACTCCTGCCCTTTGGGATGTGTTGCTAAGCTCTGCTTTAATGGTTTCAAGCAAAATGTTGGTGCTCTGCTGGGCTCCCCCTGCATGAGTCACACCTGGAGGCCCTTTCATGGTGTATTACACAGCATTAATTAGTCAGGCTCCGCCGGCTGAATTGAGTGCTGCAGCAGGAGCTGTGTCACCAGTCCAGCACTGGGAGGTCACAGAGATGCTCCTGTCCCCACAAGATGATGCAGCAGCTCCCCAGGCACAGCCAGTTCCCTCAGCTGCTTCCTGCCAGTGACAGCCCAGTGACACCCCAGTGACACCCCAGTGACAGCCCAGTGACACCCCCAGTGACAACCCAGTGAAACCCCCAGTGACAACCCAGTGACAGCCCCAGTGACAGCCCCAGTATCACCCCAGTGACACCCCCAGTGACACCCCCAGTGACACCCCAGTGACAGCCCCAGTGACACCCCAGTGACAGCCCCAGTGACACCCCAGTGACAGCCCCAGTGACACCCCAGTGACACCCCAGTGACACCCCCAGTGACACCCCCAGTGACACCCCCAGTGACACCCCCAGTGACACCCCAGTGACAGCCCCAGTGACAGCCCAGTGACACCCCAGTGAAACCCCCAGTGACAACCCAGTGACACCCCCAGTGACACCCCAGTGACAGCCCCAGTGACAGCCCAGTGACACCCCAGTGACAGCCCCAGTGACAGCCCCAGTGACAGCCCAGTGACACCCCAGTGACACCCCAGTGACACCATTAGTGACAGCCCAGTGACACCCCCAGTGACACCCCAGTGACAGCCCCAGTGACACCCCAGTGACACCCCCAGTGACACCCCCAGTGACACCCCCAGTGACACCCCCAGTGACACCCCCAGTGACACCATCAGTGACAGCCCAGTGACACCCCAGTGACACCCCAGTGACAGCCCCAGTGACACCCCAGTGACAGCCCCAGTGACACCCCCAGTGACACCCCCAGTGACACCCCCAGTGACACCATTAGTGACAGCCCCAGTGACACCCCAGTGACAGCCCAGTGACACCCCAGTGACACCCCCAGTGACACCCCCAGTGACACCATTAGTGACAGCCCAGTGACACCCCAGTGACACCCCAGTGATACCCCAGTGACAGCCCCAGTGACACCCCAGTGACAGCCCCAGTGACACCCCCAGTGACACCCCAGTGACACCCCAGTGACACCATTAGTGACACCCCCAGTGACACCATTAGTGACAGCCCAGTGACACCCCCAGCAGTTCTGTTCCTTAAGACAAGTTGCCAGAGTTCCACACCCACCTGTTGCATTTACAGGAAGTTTTCCCTGCTTTTGTGAATATTTTGAGCCACTGAATCTCTAATTCTGTCAGCTTTTCACTGTGGTTGTCATGGTTAATCTGGTGCTGACACCATCAGAATAGTGTTGTTCACAGCAAAGTGAGTGCCCACAAAGCAAGAGAATAAAAGGTTTTTATGTCTCATTTTTAATCCCAGTGGTTGCATTTCCAGAGTAGAAATATTTCTAACTGGAGCCTATGATTTATCACCTGTAGTCTCCTACTCATCCAGTAAGAACCAGAGAATTTAGAAGTTATAGCAGGAAAACTTTTAAGAAAGAAATCTTTCTTTTCCTGGTAACGTTCTTCAAAATAAGTGGGGAAAAAAAAAAAGGTGTAGAAAAATCAATGCAAAAAAATTTATTTCTAAGTAGGATGTGTTCTAAAATGCTCCTAGAGGCATCAGCAGGTCTAGGATTCCCATAAATAAGTTTTCCATAATCAGTCAGTATTTAATTAACACCCAGAAACTGCCTGACAGAATCTAAATGGAATCTTTAAAGCACTTAATTTAGAAAGTGTTGCTGAAATGTATTGCAAATGCCTCTCCTGGCCAGTTGTTTCTCTCGCACAGATGCAAAAGCTTTATCTCAAGGGCAGCTTGTCTGCTTGAGTTTGGGCATCCTGAAAAGCTACAATTCACTTTCAAAGTGGATTTGTTTAATTCATCCTCCCTCTCTCAATTACAGCCCCTTCCCTGAGGAAAGGCAAGCGAAGAGAACCTGTTAGCTGAGGCTGGGACAAGGAAGCAGAAAGCAAGAGGGTATTTCCCAAAAAGTGCTGTAGGAATAATTACCCAAACTGCACAGCTCTTGTTCTATCAAAGAAATAATTTTCAGGGTAATCCTTGCTCTCCTTGCTAATTTCTGTTCACATTCATTTGGACACATATGTCTACAGCTGCCTTTGTACCAGCTAAGCTTTGCCTTTGATTTCTTTATTAGCAAGGGTCCTTGGGAATGTGGTTTTATTAAAAAAAACATGCCCTGGAAAATGTTGTGTTGCCAAATCAGCCCTGGTGTGGCAGTTTGCTGAGCAAGGGTTAAAGACTGACGCTTCTGGTGCAGACCAGGAGAGATTCGCTGGAATTTTCAGTGGAAGAAGGAGAAGGGTTCGATTTGTCTGGAGAACCTCACCAAATCCCACTAAAAACCCACCCTGCCAGAGGAGCTGTCAGTGTGGGTAAAACCAAACGTGGAGGGAAAATGCAACCAGAGGAGCAAGCATTCCTCTTCCAGCGTGATTCCACAGCCTCCAGACATGGGGATTGCAGAGATTCCTCCACTCACCTCTGGCATTTTTATATTTTACGGGCCACCGTGGATTTTTCCTTTTTTTTTTCCCATTAATTTGTACAAGCATCTCTGTGAGTTCTCATTCTCACACAGGTGCAAACAACCTGGAAAAATCACATTTCTTCCTGGATTCTCACTGTCTCTTCCACGTTTTGACCTGAGTGAGGCACTCAGACCATTGTCCATTATTTAGTGATTCCCACTGCTGTGGAAACCCCTCCTTGCAGCTGGGGAGGAGCAGATGCTGCAGAAATGATGAGCACTGAAGCCCCACAGCTCCTCTTTCTCCATGGAGGGCCCTGCAGCTGGGCTAGCCCAGAAATTCCAGCTGATGTGGCTGCACCTTGGTCCCAAAATAGGTTTACAGAGCTCACCCCTGGCCTGGAACAGCTTTTTCCTGAAAAATGGTCTTGGATTGAGGGGTCCCTGCACTGCAGGACGTGGCACAGATCCCAGAGCAGCGTGGCCAGAGGGAGCCTTCCCACAGCAAGGGGCTGGAGCTGGGCTGCAGGGAACCAGCCTCTTCCAAGAATCACTCAGGCTGGAAACACCTCCAGGGTGGTCAAGTCCAGGCTGTGACTGCCCACCACCTTCACCAAGCACTGAGGGCCATGTGGTTGGCTCATTATTTTAGCAGACATCCTTAGCTCTTGAAAACACCCTGCTCTGGTGGGCACTGAAAACTCTGTGTCCTTCTCCTGTGAAAATGCTGCCAGTTCCCCACCTCACCTGCAATTCCCACTGCACACAGCCTGTGCACTGGAGCTCTTCTGCACCTCCAAGGCAGGTGAGGTACCAAGATCATGAAAGACACAACAATTTGACCCCAACAAGACACATTGAACTCCTTGGTGGAGGTGCAGAGCAGCTCCCCAAGGCGTCCCACTCCCGTGTCAGAGTTTAGGGCGCTCTCCTGTCACAAAGCTCCTGTCCCTGTCCCTCCCCAGCTGCCACCTCCCAGAGGAGCAGGCCCAGGCTGCAGCTGGTGCTGAGCAGTCCCCAGGCAGCTGTGCCCAGCCCATTGTTCCCTCTGCAGACAAGGGATGTTTGCAAATGTGTTTGAATTCCCCCAGCCACAGCGGATGCAGCCGTGCCAGGTTTTTAGCCGATTGTAACAGACACGAGATAATTCACACGTTATAAAGCTCGGCTTACAATGAAGAATGATTGTTTTTTAGCCTGATAAGGAAGGGTTTGAGAAACAGCCATTTCTTTTTTTGTGAAGCTCAGGCATTCAAAGCCCTTCACAAAATGGCTACAAATAAGAAGGCAGCAGCATCAGCTGAAAGAAAATGATCTGGGGAGGAAACTCATACTGGCCATGTGTGTTTTTCCACTTCTGTTTCTTTTTTTGGCAATGAGACACTGCTTGGAGCATCTCCCTGCCCCTGGCAGCGAAGTCAAGACTAATCTCAGTCCGTGGGCTCGGTTTGTGTGCAGATCTTGCTCCCAGACTCAGCAAAGCACGGCAGAACAGAGCCAAATGTCCACCCCCAGCTGTTCCAAACGCTGCTCCCAGCTGAGAGCATCTCCTGCTGCTGGGAGCAGAGTCAGCCCTAATCCCAGCCTGTGGGCAGAGCTCGTTCACAAACACAAACCAGGCTGAACGTCCGGCCCGAAGTGCTCACAAAAACCTCTCCTAGCCCGGACAGAAGGGGAAAGTGCTGCCACAGCAGCGCTCCGAGCCAGGGTGCAGAGGGGATGTGGCACTTCCCAGCACGGGGCATTTTCCTGTCATTTTGAGCGGACTCCAACCCCTCCCAGCCAGCAGTGCCGCCTCACCTGGGCAGGGAGGGATGTCAGCAGGAGCCACCCCTCCCTGGGGCTGGCTGCTCACTGAGAGAAGACATTTACAGGCGGTGAAAAAACCCAGAAAAATGGCTCAGAAAGCGCCTCTAGAAAGATGCTGCAAGACAAGTGTCAGGAAAATTCATCCACAAACACCAGAGGTTGATGTTGAAAAAGGTGACAGAGGAGTCCTGGAACTTTATTCCAATAAAGAGAGAGGGCATGGGGCTTTCCCCAATTTTTGGAGGACGCTGCCTCCTTTTTATCTCAATTTCCTTCTCTTTTCCCCACTGTCTGAGGTACTTGAGAGGTTCAGACTTCCCAGGACACCTGATACCAAAGATTCCCCTCTAATGTATAACCCTGCCTTTTAATTTTTAATTCTTGCGGAATTTAGGGTTTTCCCCATTGTTTCTTTCATCTCTCAATATCCAATTTCATTTATCAGCAAACCTACATTTTATTTGTAAAAGCAAATATCTTTTTCCATTCCTCAATCAGTGGAATCCTTCCCATTGTGTTCTTTTTTGGTTTTTTTTTTTTTTAATTTTTTTTAAATTTTTTTTTTTATTTCTCAGTGCCGGTTTTATCTGCCAGCAGACCTACAATTTGTTTGCAAAGACAAATCCCTCATCCCTGTCACAGGGTCAGCACAATTACCCTGAGCTGGAAAGGTGCTGTGCCCCAGGCTGTGAGAGGGGCAGAGTGTCCCTGCACCCCTCAGGGATGGAGGCACCCAGCAGCTGCCAGGCCTGGGCCCAAACACACAATTTAAAGCACAAACTTAAAAAATATTAATTTAATTTGAAGCTGTAGCCCCAAAAGCTCACACTGGCATGACAGAAAATGCCACCTCACCACTAATTAATTCAGTTCTGCAGAGCTTTCCAAGAGCCTTACATAAAAGGTTCCAAACAAATGTGAGGCATTGTTAAGGAAACGCTCAGTCTTTTTAACAAATTAATTAAATTTGTGGTGTTTCCTTGCTGACAAGCATTATCTAATGGAAGTGAAAGCACCAGATCAAACACAATATCCCAGTCCACAGCCAATCCAAGGAGAGAGAGTGACAGGGAAGTGTCTTGAGGGTTTAGCAGGGGAGCACCAAACAAACAGCAACCACATATGTCTCATTTCATTTAATATCTGCTATCTGCGTGTGAATAAACATTTCATATCACACCTTTTGATGGCTGCCACAACAATATCTCAAAGAGAGAGCTCCTTCTTCACAGGGAAGGGAAGTTGCTCTTGTGTGCGACGAGGGAGATGAAAGACAGCTTTGCAATGTAGCTGCAGCACAGCCCCAGACCTTTTGAACCGCTAGGATTTATATGTCATTAAATAATTAACTCAATGATGCATGAGAGAGAGTGATGTAAAAGACCTCAATTAATTGCTTTCATTGCAGCAGGCACCAGGTCCTCGTGATGAGATATAAGCAGGGTGAACTTTGTTTGGGAGATTGCCTTTTAAATGCAGTCATAAAAAAGTGACAAATGGCTGGTTCTGATGCGACTTTTGTTTGCTGGAATGTTTTTTATTTTTTTTTTTTTTGTGTGTGTGTTGCAGTGTCTTTGCCTTAAATTAACTGACATAATCAGATGCCAGGCTCAGCCCTGCCCTTGTGCCATTGGCTTTGTGCTGTGCTCTCCTCATGAATTCCAGGGACAGTGAGAGGCAAAGCAAGGCCTGTGTGAACTATGGATTTTTAATTAATTTATCTGCTGCCTTTTATCTTCCAGTATTCACAGGCTGGTATAGGCAATTTGGTTTAGACTGCCTGCTGCATTCTGCCACCTCTCTTGGGATTATCCTGTAGTCTAATAGGATATAATTCCTGATTGTGTCAAACTCTCAGTGCTTTATTTAATCCCGCTAGTTTTTTTCAGACTTTTCTGCGTCACCCTTAAACCCCTTCCTATCCTGCTGCTCACAGCCTCTGACAGACTTTTCCTGCAGATTTTGGAAGGAGGAAATTCAAGTCAAGCCTTGGATTTAATCCCACTACACTAAATTAAATGTTTGGGTTAGGAACTGGAGTAGAAACAGAGGACAGACCACAACCTACACACTGATCTGAGCCCTGGCAAGCCTCAGGGCAGCTCCAGGCTCGGGATTTCAGCTGAATTTAGAGTAGGGCTCGTTTGTTCTTCCAACCTGTTGCGTTTTAAATGAGGGGGGTGAGAACTGTTAATGGGGGGAAAGGCAGTAGTGGAATACCCACTAATTTAGGATTCTGGTAAAAGGTCTGCAGTCAGAAGGGGGCATTTCCAATCCCAGCTTTACCAGGGGTGGAAATGAAGTCACTTATAGGCTGGATTTGTGTGTCATTGCCCATGCTGTGGTGACATAACCTGCACTTAACCTCGGAGGAAGATTAGGAATATATGATCCAGATGGGGCCATTTCAGCCAGGTTGCTGCTTCATTATTTAAAAAGTTAAAAAAAAAAAAAAAAAAAGAAAAATGGAGAGAGGACTAATTTGGTGCCATCTGCTCAGGATGAGGTGAGAAAAATTCTGCCAGGCTTTTATGTTCACCCCTGTCCGCTGGGTTCACGTGGGGATCCATTCCCACTTAATTACACGCTGTCACCTTGGCTGCTGCCACACCTGAGTGGGCACACAGGGGCTGGAGAGAGGCTGAGAGAAGCACTGGCTGCCCTCAGCAGATGGCCCAGCCGTGGCCAGCAGGAGCCCAGGGGTGGCCAGTGCTGAATGGATCTCCCTGCCCTGATCCAGCAGCTCCTGCCCAGGGAACCAAGCTGTGCAGGCTGGGGGACACTGGATGTCCAAACTGATGCCTTAGGATTTCAGCTTTTATATTTTTGATCTATTTGTAACCTGCAGTACTTTGGTGTAGAACTCCAAACTCCACACCCAGTGTGAGCTGCTGCTTCCCCATTTGGGGCAGACACAACAATTCCTCTCCAGGCCTGGCAATCAAGGACCCCTCACTGCCTCAGGCCTGAGAGATGGAAACAAAAGTGAGTTGGGGGAGCAAACTTGGGGTAAATGACTTCATTAGCTGCAGCTGTAATTGGCAGATTCACCCCCAAAATGCAAATGGACCAAACTTATAAAAGTGTGAAACCCGTGAGAAGTTGTCCATTTTTGGGTGGGTTTTGTCTGCCCTAAATGTGCCTGAAGGCCCTTCAATAAATAGAACTGCTTTTTATTCTCTTAATTTTGTTTTTAGGTAGCCCAGAAAAGGCATCAAACCAAAAAGCTCCCCAGTTTGTGTGGGGAAGCACAGCCTGGCCTGGGCTGTTTCTGCTGGGGATGGGGCACAGGAAGGGAGGGGGGGAAAGCTGATCCTGCAGGATTTTTGCACAGAAAAAGGGAGACACCAGTGTCAGCCTGGACATGGCTGTGTCCAGGTCACAGCCAGGAAGCTCCTGAGCTGGGCAGGACAATTCCAGAGCTGGATGTCACCTGAGCTGGGAGGGTGTGATGGCAGCAGGAAAGGACAGATCACCTACTGGTTCTTCAGAGCTTTTAGCTGCTCCCAGCTCCACAGAAAGAGGCAGATCCCGACTCTGCAGGATGGGGGAATGGCCAAGCAGAGTTATTCCCTCACCCTGGCTCTGCTCAAAGGGAGCACTGACAGCTTAGAGTGAGGAACTCCCCCAGTCAGTGCTCACTTCCACTCTGTGCTACTCACAGAGGCAAAAATCACCTTGATCACGACAGTGAGTGAAAAGGGTGCAGCTAATGAGCTCTTAATTGGGTGGGACTGGCCCTCAGACCCTGCTCCAGGCTTTGGAAACCAAAAGGAACGGACTTCCCATGCAGCCAGTGACATCAGCTCTGGTCTTCACATGCTGCCTGGAATGAGCTTCATTAATGTTTTCCTTGGTATAATCCATCATCCCTTCAACAATGCATTTCTGACAGTTAATTAGACTCCACAGAGTGGAATAAGTAGGGCCGTGTTTGGAATTATAATCCAGTCCTGAAAAACAGATCATATGAGGCATATCAGCAGCCCAGGCTCTTGGACATCTTAAGGAGTTTTTATTCCAAAAGCTTGGTAAACTCTGCTTAGCAAAATCTGCAGCGTGTTTGCTAATGGATTCATTTCAAAGGAGTCAGGAATCTCTGTTCATTAGCAAAACCCCAAATAAATGAACCCATAGATAAATAAATTCAGCCTTTCTGGATGAAGGTGAGCCCTGAGTGTCATTACCTGCTCCAGGTGACACTCAGGCCATGAGAGATGGAATCCCTGTCAAATTTCCTGCAGGTTTCAATGGGGTTGGACATGGGAAGTCAGACTGTATTGCAGGATGGAAAATTCTGCAGTAGGGACCTGCTTCATCTGCGTTACCTGGGATGTCTGTGGGTTTTTTGGAATGGTGCTGTTATTTACTGGGTATTCAGAAGAAACACAGTGTGAAAAATGAGTATTTTATGATTGGCCCTTCGCAAATATTAAATTGAATACTGTATGTGTTATGGAGGGTTATTTTGTAATACTGTATTGATCCTTTTTAAGTAGTGTGTTAAATATAGTTTTAGGTTATAGCATGATGTTAAAATAGAAACTCTGCTATGTAAGATATTTGTTACTAGCTCAAGAAAGAGATAAGAGAAACAAGAAACTCTTCACACAGAGATAACAGCGACAGAGCACCTAAAGAGTTACAGCCTCCTTATCAGAAAAGACAAACATCCTTCCACCTTCTCTCCATCTTTAGGATTAAGGGGAAGAAGTTGACAAAAACCAGAAGAATTCTTAATTTGCAAGGAATTTCTGCATCATGTATGAGATCCATGAATATGCAACAGGCTGTTGCTTTTCAGGGTTGTTCCTTTGTTCACAAGGCGTGGTTTTGGCAGCTCAGTGCCCAAAAACATCCGCACGTCCGAAATTCTTTGCTTTTTATTGTCTCGTAGGGTCCTGATCCTCATTGTCCAAATTTTTATTAATCTAATTTTATTACAATTTTTTAAATAACTATTTTATTACTAATAAACTTTTAAGATAAAAAAAAACCAAAAAAACAAAAAAAAACAAGTGATTGGCATTTTTCACACCCAGGAACTTGGGAGTGGCTTCTCAATGATCAAAGTGATCACACTGAATAATAATCCTGAGACTGGGTTGAGACTTGCCTGGTTTAGGGAATCCTGAGCCAGGAGAGCTGCAGGGGATGCACAGCGAGGGCTGGAATGCTGAAGAGGAGGACAGAGCTGCCTCTGTGATGAATGGCACCAGGCAGCTGAGATGTTTCTCCAGAAGGTGCCCACTTGCTTCAGACATGCACCAGCGCTGTCACCTGGAGGCCCTGGGCACAGGCAGCCTGCGGTGACAGCTGGCAGTGCCACCAAGTGTGACAGGCAGAGCAGCAAGTTTAAACAGAGCCTGGGCCACACCTGGCATCCTCTCCCTCTGTCTTAATTGGTTTTTAATTTACTGCTTATCTAGGCAGTGCTTGAGAGATGTCCCAGACCTCTCTGGCTGAAAATTTTCCCTTGAATGTGGCTGGGAATCCTTGGTTGGAAAGCTCCTACAGCCATCTGGAAGTTTCCTTGTGCAAAGGAGAGCCAGCACCTTCAGCTTCTCCCCCAGCCTTGCCCACAAATCCCTTGTGCAGGGCAGAGCCTGGGAGAGAGAGAGAAAATCATGGCTTTGTTTTTTAATTATTTTTATTCTTATATTTTTGTCTTATTAATATTTATCTTATTATCCTATTCTTATCTTTTTCTTATCTTTGTATTCTTTTTATTCAAACCACGGCTCCGCAGCAGCTGCCAAGGACAAGGCTCCTGCTCCCAGTATGGATTTAAGTCTCTGTGAGAGTTTGGGCAGCTAAACCAGGGCTCCCCCAGACCAGTTGCCTGAGGATCAGCTGTGCAATGCCTCTTTGTGGGCCAGGAAGAACATGATTTTAAACTCAGGTCATTTCCTCCTTTAAAGGAATCTGTTCCCCCCGAGGCAGCGCTGTGAGTGCAGCCACAGATGACAGAGAGACAATTTTCTGGGCACTAAGCCTGCTCCTGATGTCCCTGCTCCCACAGGGTCCCTCAGGTGTCAGGTAAATGAGCTGTCCTGCCGAAGCACAGCCTCCCCTCCTGTGTTTGTTCAGAGGAGCAAACCGCAGCAGCCACCCCCAGCAGCTGCTGCTGATTTTCTGCAAAACGCTCCCTGAATGCAACCAGAGAACAGGAGGAAGGCTGGCAGGGATGATGGAGCCTTGGCAAAGGGCAAAAACCCCCCTGCTTGAGAAAGGAAAACCGACAAAAAGGAAAAAAGGGCACATTTTAACTTTATAATTTCTTACAACTGATCCCCTGGCCAATTTCCTCATCCCCTTGTCACTGGCACATTCTTCTCTCTCTCAGGATTTTTCATAGAGGAGCACAGAGAGAAGAAAGAGAAAACAATTTCTATTTCTGCTCCTTGTTTTTCCCATGTGGAATGTGTTTGGAGAATTGTTTACCTGGGGTGATTGCTTGGTTGGATTCTGGTGAGGATTGTTTGAGCCTGGTGGCCAATCCAATCCAACCCAATCCAATCCAATCCAATCCAATCCAATCCAATCCAGTCCAATCCAACCCAATCCAACCCAATCCAATCCAATCCAACCCAATCCAATCCAATCCAATCCAATCCAATCCAATCCAATCCAACCCAATCCAATCCAATCCAATCCAATCCAATCCAATCCAATCCAATCCAATCCAGTCCAATCCAACCCAATCCAACCCAATCCAATCCAATCCAATCCAACCCAACCCAACCCACCTGTGGCTGGGTTCTCAGAGAGGGTCAGGAGTTGTGCGTTAGTTAGAGATGGCAGTTAGAAAAGTAGGTTTGTAGTTTTAGTATCTCCTTTAAATAGTATATTAATGTATTATAGCACAGTTATAATAAATAAATCATTCAGCCTTCTGAAACTGGAGTCAGACATCATTTCTTCCTACCAAGTTCACCTGCATTTACAATATCCCCTTAATTCTTATCACCAAGAAGCCAAGAGGAATCTGAGTTCTGCTTTTAGACTTTCTTTTTTTTTTTTTTAATGTATTAGAAAATGTGTTAAAAATGTTTTTGTAGTAACAACACAGAAGCTGACTCCAAGTGCCTGCATAAACTGAGCTGTTATTATTATAGCTGTTAATTTTTGAGGTTTATAGGGTGTTTTAGGGAGAAATTTGGTTTAGATATTTTATTTTTTAGTGAGATAAACAATGAATTGTGAAAGATTTGGAGAGATATTTTGTGGTGTTGGTTAATTGTTTATTGGTAGATTAAGTATCTTGAGATTTTTTTTTTTTTATTATTAGAATAAGTTAATTAAGTGGTATTTAAGTTTGATGTATTGGTTAAGGTTACTTAAATGTTGGTTTTTGATTCTGGTGGGTTTTTTTTTTATTTATTTCTGTAGGGAACATTAAATGAGGCTGCACCCTGAACTTTGAATCTCTTATATTTTTAATCTTATTATGCTCAACTTGTAGATATTTTTATAGCAATGCAAGCTGGAGTGAAGAAAAAAAGTGAGAATTGGAGCAGAAGATTGGGTACACAGCTCCCAACGCTCCTGATTAACTACTCATTGATTATTTTGGGTGTAAATTGCATTGATTATGGTAATGAGGAGCTGCCAAGAGCAGGGACAGCAGGGGAATGTCTGAGTGGTGGCTGCTGGAATTCACAGCATCAGGAAGGGCTGCACTGAACATCCCAGCACATCTGGAGCACTAACAGGCTCCTTCATCAGAGCAGGCCGGGATTTTCACACGTGGAGGAGCAGAGCAGACCTGCTCTGCCCAAGGAGTGATGTGAGGAAGCCTCTGCCAGAGGCAGAGCTGAGCCCAGCTGCTCCAGCAGCTCTGACAAACCCAGCTGGGCTTTCTCAGCCCCCTGGCCAAGGCCAGTGACACTCTGGCTCAGGATGGAAATGGGGCTGTGTATTCTGTTCCCATCTGTGGGGCAGATCCTGCTCATTGCACAATTTTCGTTATCTCTTCCACAGCCAATCCTCCCTCCAGGAGATCTCTTCTGTTCATGGGCCATTAATTATTAATTATCTCCTGTTCATGGCCAGTGAGTGTCCCTGCATGGCTGAGAAAATTCCATCATCCCATGGGGAGAGGCTGTGCCCAGGGGAGGAGCCAAGCATTCCTACCTGGATACAATCTGACCTTGGAACAGCACAGCAGCCTTTGCCCCCTGCATTCCCAGAGGAGCAGCTTTCTGCCCCACTGCATTCCCAGAGGAGCAGCTTTCTGCCCACTGCATTCCCAGAGGAGCAGCTTTCTTCCCCACTGCATTCCCAGAGGAGCAGCTTTCTGCCCACTGCATTCCCAGAGGAGCAGCTTTCTGCCCCACTGCATTCCCAGAGGAGCAGCTTTCTGCCCCACTGCATTCCCAGAGGGAGCCCAGGCCCATCCACACCAGCCCTGGAGCTTCAGAGGAAAACTCCAGCCTTGTCCAGGATCCTGCTCCAGCAGAAGCACAGCTGGCACTGCAGGAGGGCTGAGCCCCCATGGAATGGCACTGCTGCCACCACCCTGACCCACAGGCTGCCAGGGCCTGCTCTCACTCTCGCAGTGTTGGTTTGCATTACTTCATTTTTATTTTATTTTTTAAATTTTCTTTCCTAATAAAGAACTGTTACTCCTGCTCCCATATCTTTGCCTGAGAGCCCCTTAATTTCAAAATTACAATAATTCGGAGGGAGGGGATTTACATTTTCCATTTCAGGGGAGGCTCCTGCCTTCCTTAGCAGACACCTGGCTTTTCAAACCAAGACACACGCACAGCTCCTCTCATCAAT
Source organism: Vidua chalybeata (assembly GCF_026979565.1). Classification (NCBI taxonomy): domain Eukaryota; kingdom Metazoa; phylum Chordata; class Aves; order Passeriformes; family Viduidae; genus Vidua; species Vidua chalybeata. Next base: position 3,959,444 of record NC_071552.1, on the reverse strand, counting down.
ACTGAAATGCCTCCAAAAGCTTTGTCTTCCTGCTGGGGGGAACCAATTTTTGCAGTGCAACCTTTGCCAGCTGTGGATTGATGAAGGGCTGATATTGGAAAAGATATGAATTCCCCTTGCCAATCTCCCTTGTGGCTGGGCTGGCAGTTTTTCACGGGGATGTTCTGGGTTCAGGGACATGAAGGATTATCAGCTGCTCAGACACAACCCTGGGAGATAGCAAATGAAAGCCAAGGCAGAACTGGAATTCCTCAGTACATATTGGATTTCTTGTGTATTTTTCTCCTGCCACCCAGGATATCTGATATTTCTCCCTCGCATTCGTGTCAGCAAGTGGGAATTCAGCTTTCAACCTCCAACAGATTAACAAGAGAGGGGTTTAGCATCTGCTCTGATATTTCAAGCATAATAGAAGAACGACCTGTAGCTTTGTCTTGCCAATGCTGGTAAATATTTTGTGCCTGCTCCTCTCACCCGAAGGTAACACAGCATTAGTGCAAAATGGAAATGTCCTGCCAGGCACAGAGAGACAACAGTGGCTGCTGCACAAATTCTTTCCACGCTATAAATATAGATCTTCCCCCATAATTACAACACAATCTCGATCTGCCTGTGGTGATAAAGAAAAAAAAATTAAAAAAGCTGTTTAATTTAATTAGAGTCCATTTGAAAACCTAGCAGCATGAAATGATTTGATTTACAGAAATAACCCTCGGTGGCTACAGACAGCATTTCTTTGTGTCTTATCTTGGGATAACAGCAACTGCTACATTTCAAACCTTAAACTGTATAAACAGTGTGACCAGAGAGAGCCCTGAGAGCATTTCAAATGATGCCAGGGTATTGCCATTTATTCAGCTCCCTGTCCCCTCTCAGGCTAAGATGCTAAAAATGCTGCTGGAACAACATTTGCCCCTGAGGAAATTGTAGTTAATTCCTGTCCAGCCTCTCCAGTGCAGTTTTCATCCTTCCCAAAGGAAGCAATTCCCCCTAAAAGCTCCTTTACTCCTGGCATGAGGGCTGATGGTTTATGAAGAATGCCCTAAAATTGTCCGTCAGGTTTAACATTAAAAGCTTTTCATTCATTCTACAGTACTAGAGGTAAAAAAAAAAAAATGTAGGATAGGATGAAGATTTATGGACAAGCTGGTTAAAAAAAGTGGTTATTACTCTTTTTGTCAAAATCCTAATGAGAAAATACTTCCCTCCCTTCCCCAATTTCCTTTGACTACTTTTTAAAAATTGTTTCCTTACTGCTTTGTTTGTTTGGTTCTAACTAAAATTGAAAACCCAGAAGAGAACAAAGTTGCTGCAAAGCAAACCATTATCTGATATACAGTAAAGAGCTTTTCTTTGTGTTTACTCACATTTTCAGCTTCCATTACCTTTTGGAAAAGCAGAAAAACAAATGATATAACCACAAATCCTTCTGTTGCTTTGACATTTTATTTCTTCCTGAAGTAAGCTACAAGAGAGAACAGAACCTTTCTTTGAAGGTAAGAGGGAGCCAGCTGATTATTTGGGTGATCTCTTGTGTATCACAGACGTTACATTCACCATGATATCCATCCATTTATCTCTGCGGAATCCAGTAGTTTTGTTTAAATTAAAGCATTTCCATCCCTGAGGACTAAAAACAAGCAAGAGATCTTTTAATTTGATTTTAGTAAAGTTAAGGTAGGGAAATCCCAGCATTTTTACCTTTCAAATGGAGCAGCACCTGCTTCTGAGTGACAGAGCTGAAGAAAAGAAGCATGAAGTGTATGGGAGAGACTATTTATAATATAATAAATATAATATAATATAATATAATATAATATAATATAATATAATATAATATAATATAATATAATATAATATAATATAATATAAAGTTTTATATTCAGTGTAATCATACATTGTACATATAATGTAATATTATAATACAATAATGTAATATTATAATACAATATTATATCATATTACATATAATATATTATGTATTATATATTATATTTATATTTTATATTTTATATATATTATATAATATATAATATAGACTATAGAATATATATTATATTGTATATAATATATTATATATTATAATTATATATAATATATAATATATATTATAATATATATTTATAAAATATATTATATTTTATTATAATAATATGTAATATATAATAGTAGATATAACTAAAGCCACAGGAGCCTTCTCAACCACAAGGCAGACACACACAAAACGTATAAAAATCCATAAAATCAGCTTGTGTGTGCATTTCTGTGCACAGGTGTTTCCATGCATGAGATGGAGAAGCCAAACCTATAAAACTGCCTCTGTGTATGAGGGAAAGGCAAAGGAAAAGGGAATTAAAGCTATAAAAATGCCTTATGTAAATAAATGAGGGACAGAGGAAAACACAGCCCCAGGATGTCACAGGAGGGAGGTGGGAATTAGCAGCTCCTGGGACAGGTGAGATGTTCTTCTCTTTGCTTCCTGCTGCTGTAATTTTAATTTTGAGGATCAAAATTTTTATTTTGTGGGTTTTTGTCCCTCTTGAAGTGCTCAGAGCAAGCCCAGGGCTGTCCCTTCAGCCAGGGGCTCACCCAGGGCTGCTCCCAGCAGCTGCACTCAGCAGAACAAAAGCTGCAAATGCTGTTTGGGCAACACTGAGCCAGCCCCTGCCACTGCTGCCAGCCCGGATGGCAGAGCTGCAGACAGCTCATCCGCAGTTATTATTAATTATTATTATTTACACTGTGATCAGCATCCGCAGGCTCGGCAGGGAGCTGGGCCAGCCCTGCTCCAGGGCTCCCCTGAAGTGTTCAAGTGCAGCCACTGCCTTGCTGGGTGTGGCTGGGTCCTGGTTTAAAAAGGAATAAAAAGCCCATCAGAGTCATACAGTGGCTCAAACAGAAAAAAGAAACCCCAAAGAACCACCCAAGAATTGTATCAATATCTGCAGGCCAGGCTGGGGGTGACGGGGCCAGGACAGTCTTTGGTTTTCAGAGGTTCAAACTCTGTCCCAAGGAGAATTATTTGGAAGGATAATTGCAAATAAGGGGACCCAGATGAGGATGTAGCCCAGAGCCAATGTGGATGGCGCTGAGCGAGGCAGAGCTGCAGACAGCTATTCAGCCATAATTAGTAATTATTATTATTGTTTACACTGTGATCTGCATCCGGCAGGCTCAGCCAGGGAACGGCTTCCAGTGGGCCAGCCCTGCTCCAGGGCTCACCTGCAGCCACTGCCTGCATGTGGCTGCTTTCCTTTTTAAAAAAAAAGGGAAAAAACCCATCAGAGTCATACAGTGGTTTCCTGTAGGGAAAAAAAAAAAAAAAAAAAATATATATATATATATATATATATATAAAAAACCAGACCCAAGCAACCAGTGGGAAATTTTATCAATGTCTTCAGGCCAGGCTGGGGTGATGGGACTGGGACAATCTTTGGTTTTCAGTGGTTCAAACTCTGTCTCAAGGAGGATTGTTTGGAAGAAGGTTCAGATGAGGACCCAGATGAGGGTGCAGCCCAGAGCACACTGGTACTCTTTGTTATTTCTGTTCTGGAAGAGCCCAGAGGCCTTGATCAGCATCCACACAGCCAAACCCTGAGCTGGGGAGCACAAATCTCCTCCAGCAGTGACGGGCACAGGTGTGGCTGCAGTGGGGTGAAAGGGGAGAGTGAGGCAGGGCTGAAAGTGGCCACCAGGCCCAGCTGACAGTGCTTCTCCCACCTGTCCCCTGTCCTTTCCCAGCTCCCCAGGCTGATGCCTCAGGTGCCCTGAACAGGAACAGACAGGAAAGATGGACAGGGACTTTTTACATGAATGTTAATGATGCCTCAGGTTTTGGCTTTTCTATTTTTCAGATTCTGTGCTGCTTCAGTGTGTGGGTCTGGGCTTCACGTATGCTGAGCTCTCTGCACAGAGCAGGGAGACAAAACAATTCCTGCTCCAGCTGGGCACCAAGGACAAATGATCCAAAGCTCAGGCCCAGGAGCACAAACAGCGTGGGCTGGAGAGAGAAAAACAAGCAGGATGGGAGTGCATGGGCTAAAGCTGGAATGGGACAATGAACTGCAAGGTGCAAATGGAGCAGAGCTGATCCCAGTGAGAGCCCCCGGGAGCGCTCGTGCATTTTGGGACCATTTTGGTTCCTCTTGGGTGCAGCCCTGGCTGGGCTCTGGTGCTGCCCAAGGTGGATCCATGGAGGAGATCCTTGGAATAAATCCCTGCTTTATTCTGTAGCTCTGCCCAGCTCTGCTCTAGCTCAGCCTTCTCAAGGCACCAAGGCATCTCCCCAGACCCTCTGGAGCTGGGCCAATCTCAGCCTGCCAACGGGACTTCTCCCTCCCCACGTCCTGTCAGGCTGCATCTCCATAAACCCCAGAGCCCAGGTTTCTCTCTTTATTTATCTACCTGTTGACTCTTTTTCCAGCCTCTCTGGACAGGCAGGAGCAGGAGACAGGAGCAGCTGCTGTGGCATGCACTGAATGCCAACGAGCTCGGCGGGATGCGCGCCGAGGAAAGGTCCCTTTGTAAACACGCCTGGTGATCAAAGGGCTGATGCTTGCTGATATTTTCAACATTAATAATCTCCCAGCTGCCTCCCTCGATTCTCTGTCTGCCTATTTACCTCTCCTTCATGGTACACAGAGTGGCAGAGCTTAAAATAATCGGCTGGCTGGAGGGAAGGGAGGTGGTTGGGTGCAGGAATTCACCTGAAGGAAAAAAAATGTATTGTCATTGCACAGAAAAGCATCAAATATGTATCAAAAAATCTTTGTATTGTCATATAATACTCCTGGCACAGACTCAGAGGCATCTAGAGATGTGTGCTTGCATACAAAAATGATGTACATTCACAGTCCAGGTACTGCACGTGTCCCTGTGCCACTCCTCCTCTGCTGCCCACCACGCAGAGATAGATGGAGTCAGGGAATCGAAACCTAAGTGGTTCATCAATAAAACAGGAAAATTGCTGCCCAAAATGAACGCCCATGCAAGGTGCTCCCAGCAGAAGGCAGAGAGCTGGCTATTTTTGTGATGGTTTGTCTGTTTGCTGAAGAGCAGCGAGAAGGAAGCCAGGAGAGGAGCTAAGCAGAGGCAGGAACAGCTCCAGCAGCAGCGCTCTGAATGACAGCAAAGGGAGAATATTTGGGCCAAGTGCTGGCTGAGACAGAGCCGAAGATGCAAGGAGAGGAGATGTTTTGCATGGCTTGGCTCCTGCTGTGCTCTGTGGAGCAGGACCTGGAACGTTCTGTCAATCACGGGGACGGCGTCAAAGCATCCCGGCTCAGTGGCCAGTGCCTGCTCCTCGTGGATGCCCTTTTGCTCAAGGAGAAAGCTTTCATCAGAGCTGGTTATAAACCCTGCATGCACTGGGAAATGTCATCTGGCACTGGAAGCCAGCCAGCAGCAGCGTGGCAAGCAGCAGACCCCAGAGCAGCACTCTGCCAGTCCAGCAGGGGAAATATTCCACATCTGGCTGGGACTGTGGGGATGGTTTAAAATCAGGGGGAAGAATCAGGCAGAGCACAGCAAACTCTCAGGCGAGCCTTGTCCCAGCTGAGCTCTGTGCTGGCTATCTAAACCCAGCCTTTAATTCCCAGGATTCCAGCACCTCCTGTGGGAAACCACGGGACTGCCCAGGATGTTCTGAGTCCCTGGGTGTCCCTGGGTGTCCCTGGGTGTCCCCTGTCCCTTTGTGCAGCTGCTTCACTGGGAACTGTTGGGACAATCTCTCTCCCCACCATCAGCCACTCAAGCTACACCTGCAGCCAGGCTCTCCAAAGCACAGGGGAGTCAGAAATACCAGAATCAAGGTCCATTTTTAATCCATTATAGCCCGAAAATGCTGCAAAAATAGGACTAACACTGAGTTGCCAGCAAGGGTGGAAATTTATCACTACAAATATTTTGCTTTCCTTCTCCGTGGTACTTAAGGGCTTTCTAAACTCAAAGGTCAGCGAGAAACTGCTGAGAGGAATCACAATCAGAGAAAATATTTCCAAAGGGGGAAGAGTCTTTCTGCAGGAAACACATGCCCAGACTGCCAAGGAAGCGTGGCCGTGGCTCTGCATCATCCCAGGGCTGTGCTGTGTGCTGGGAACGTGCACTCCCTTTCCAGATTCCATTTTAGCTGCATTTCCTGCCCTAACCCGCTGAGAATTCCAGGCTGTCTAAATGCCTGCCTTATCACCACATCCCCAATATATGCAAAGTAGGGTGATATTATCTCTTGCTGGAATGTTGCATTGTGTTGCTGGAGCTGCACTTTAGCAGCCTCCTGCTGCTGCAAGTTGGGATTTCACTTCCTTTCCTCCCTCCCCGCACAAATAAACTCATTAAAAATATATATATTTAAATATAGCAGGTGTCATGCTGGGGCATCAGGAGCAGGACTTTAATTCCTGATCCACGAGGATATGGGCATTTCAGAAATGACTCCAAAAGCTTCTTCCTTCTGGTGCTTAGTTAGAAGAAGACCACAGACAAGCAGGATAGATTCACCATCAGTCCTTCAGCACTGCGGGCTGCAGAAGTGGCAAAGCTCGGGCCAGTGGTCCTGGAATTTCTCCCTGTGCTGAAGACAAGGCTAGAAGAGCTCAGAATTATCCTGCCCAAGTGAGAAATCCTTCAGCATCCTGCCCACAACACCAGCTGCCCCTGGCGATCGCAGGACGGATTTTTTGGTTTTTTTCTGCCTTAGCAGAGGTTGTTCATTGAGAACCCCCACGGCTCTGATCGGTGACAAAACCTCCTCCAAGGCTGGCAGAAAGAGGGAGAGAGGGGAGTGTGAAATGCAAACATCTGCTGGAAGGAAAGGAAAGGAAAGGAAAGGAAAGGAAAGGAAAGGAAAGGAAAGGAAAGGAAAGGAAAGGAAAGGAAAGGAAAGGAAAGGAAAGGAAAGGAAAGGAAAGGAAAGGAAAGGAAAGGAAAGGAAAGGAAAGGAAAGGAAAGGAAAGGAAAGGAAAGGAAAGGAAAGGAAAGGAAAGGAAAGGAAAGGAAAGGAAAGGAAAGGAAAGGAAAGGAAAGGAAAGGAAAGGAAAGGAAAGGAAAGGAAAGGAAAAGCTGCTGGCAGCAGTCACTGGAAGATGTTTAAAGCACAGAAAAGCAGGGGAGCTTGCTTGGGAACTATTCTAGTGAGATTTTTTTTTTAAGATGGTTTTAGACCTCTGACTAACAGAGCAGGGTCTGAGATGTGATAAACCTGCAGGACCATGGAGAAAAGGCAGAGGCAGCATCTCCCTGGCCCTCGGTGCTCCCCCTGCAGATGACAGAGGAGCCAGGCTCTTTGTGCATTGCATTTTTCAATATGGCAATGTTTACAGAAATATGAAATTTCCCAGTGGCCAAGTGCACAGAGGCACACGGGCTGGGAGGACAAAAGGCAGCTGGAGCCCTGTGCACACTCATCTTTCACTGGGGCATGTGTTCAGTGAATACAACAGGCTCCAAAGAGACCCCTCCTCACCCACCTGGCAGCAGCACCTCACCGTGAGGGTGTGAGCACTTGGGAGTGCATAAAATAAAATAGTGGGGGAAGGGAGTGAGGAAAGAGCAGCACATTTATGATGGAGACAGGTAAATAATTGCTTTTTTAAATGCATCATTTACTGTGGGATTCACTACTAGATAAAATAGAGGTCTAGGGGATTCTGAAAGGAACTGATGTAAATGCTGAGTGTGGCCTAAGCTACTGTAAAAGGTGAAGGATTAGAGGGAATCACACAGAATTCACAGAATTTAGAGAATCACAGAATCACCAGGCTGGAAGAGACCTTCAGGATCATCGAGTCCATCCCAGCCCCAGCACCTCAACTCAACCCTGGCACCCAGTGCCACATCCAGGCTTTGTTAAACACACCCAGGGATGGTGACTGCACCACCTCCCCGGGCAGAACATTCCAGAACTTTATCACCCTTTCTGTAAAAAAACTTTTCCTAATATCCAACCTGTATTTCCCTTGGCTTGAGGCTGTATCCTCTGGTTCTGTCAGTTCCTGGAGAAAGAGCCCAGCCCCAGCTGAGCACAGCCACCTCTCAGGGAGTTTAGAGAGTGACAAGGTCACCCCTGAGTCTCCTTTTCTCCAGGCTGAGCGCCCCCAGCTCCCTCAGCCGTTCCTCACAGGGTTTGTGCTCCCAGCCCCTCAGCCTTGGAGAAGATCCTGGAAGATCCCTCTTTCCAGGCACTGAGGTAGGACTGAGCCCCTTCCGAGGGATTTGGACACTGCTCCTCCTGCCGCTCCTGTGCCCGGCGGGGAGGTGCTAATGAGGAACCCAATTAGCATTGAAGGACCCGTTAGGGCTGGGTCCAAGAGCTCCTGCTGCTCCTCTGGCTGCCAGGGGCCTCCTGATCCTGCTGTGGGGCACAGCCAGAGTCACCTCAGCCAGTGTCACCTCAGCCGATGTCACCTCAGCCAGTGTCACCTCAGCCAGAGTCACCTCAGCCAGTGTCACCTCAGCCGATGTCACCTCAGCCAGTGTCACCTCAGCCAGTGTCACCTCAGCCGATGTCACCTCAGCCAATGTCACCTCAGCCAGTGTCACCTCAGCCAATGTCACCTCAGCCAGAGTCACCTCAGCCAGTGTCACCTCAGCCGATGTCACCTCAGCCAGAGTCACCTCAGCCAGAGTCACCTCAGCCAGAGTCACCTCAGCCAGAGTCACCTCAGCCGATGTCACCTCAGCCAGTGTCACCTCAGCCGGTGTCACCTCAGCCAGAGTCACCTCAGCCAGAGTCACCTCAGCCGATGTCACCTCCCACACGGGGCAGCAGGGATGTCCCCCCAGCCAGCCAGGCTGGAGCAGGAGGGCTGGGGACACACAGCACGGGGCTGGATCCCTCCAGGATCACAGAGAGAAAGAATCTGGGGATATCCTGAGCTGGGAGGGATCATTGAGCCAGCTCCTGGCCCTGCACAGACACCCCAAATCCCACCCTGAGCATCCCTGGCAGCGCTGTCCAACCCCTCCTGCAGCTCTGGCAGCCTCGGCGCCGTGCCCATCCCCTGGGCAGTGCCCAGCACCCTCTGACAGCAAAAGTCAAAAGCCCTTGCAAGAGCATTAAGATGGGCAGATAAGAAAGCAGCTCTTCATCAGAAACTCCCAGCTGTGCCCATAGTTCTGGGCTAGGGGCACCCCTGCTATGGGATTTCTGCAATTTTTATAAGGTTAACAAATTAGCATCTCTAACAAACCTTGGCCAATTAGAAGAGCAGTTAATTAGGTATTTTTTCCCCCTGGGTACTGCCCCATTTGAGTCGGTCCAGGGCTTCTTTGCCCCATTTCTTCTTGTGTCTTCTCAGATTCTGATTGGAAAACAAAATGTTCTTCTTGAAAATAAGACCAAGCAGCATTTCAGGAATGTGTTAGAAGGTTAACTTATTGCTCTAAAATCCAAGAGAAAGGGCAGGAGGAATACCAGGAGCTGTATAACCACCTATTAATAGTCTACAAAGCTACAAATATAGGAAAAATTTATAAAAGCTGAATTTTTTAAGCACTGGGGGAATAACCTTCTCCTAATATCCAACCTGACCCTCCCCTGACACAGCTGCAGCCACTCCCTCAGTTATCCAACAGAATGGTCATGGCACAAACCAGCACAAAGTTCTGGAGCAAAGGAGCAGAATAAAAACAGCCTCAGTTCCCTGAGATTTCATTTTAATTGCAGAAAAACAGTAGGAAACAAAAAAAAAAAGTGCACTGTGATAATCAGATTATTTATCTTTTCAGATCTTTTTTTCAGCCAGCAAGCAAATAATTAGACTTTTGCACAGAACCAGTAAGAGAAAATGATATATCCCTGTCCTGCTTGGGTGAATAAAATGTGCCCTGAAATAGCTGCAGTCTCACAGCCATGGCTCATGGATATCAGGAATACTGGTCAGGGTTAAATCTCTCTTTCTTTTCAATTATTTTTTCATAAATTAAAGCCAAATGACAATAAATCATGCTATAAAAATTAAAATGTCATTTGCTTTTATCAGAACTAAAATTAAGCTGTACACACACTGCAGATGTAACAAAGAGGAAGAGGAAAAGGGAAAAAAAACGATGATAATGGGTTTTTCATATACTTCAGTGCAGTTGAGATGAGTCACGAGGTCTGCATCTGGAACTGGGTCACAGGACTTTTTCAGACTCAATGTTCTGGTCTAGACAATTAAAAATTAGCCCAAACTGAGACTTCTTAGAGGCTCCTCAGACCCTGAGGAAGGGCAGGACAAACTTGCCTCCCCTGCTCCCAGCTCTGTGAGGAATTTCACAATCTGCTTGCAGTTACATACTGATAAAATTTAGTGCACTGATAAAAATGGAATTGAAAAGACTGAACTGTTTACTCCTTCCTTCCTTCCTTCTTTCCTTTCCTTTCCTTTCCTTTCCTTTCCCTTTCCTTTCCTTTCCTTTCCTTCCTTTCCTTTCCTTTCCTTTCCTTTCCTTTCCTTCCTTTCCTTTCCTTTCCTTTCCTTCCTTTCCTTTCCTTTCCTTTCCTTCCTTTCCTTTCCTTTCCTTTCCTTTCCTTTCCTTTCCTTTCCTTCCTTTCCTTTCCTTCCTTTCCTTTCCTTTCCTTTCCTTTCCTTTCCTTTCCTTTCCTTTCCTTTCCTTTCCCTTCCCTTCCTTTCCTTTCCTTTCCTTTCCTTTCCTTCCTTTCCTTTCCTTCCCTCCTTCCCTCCTTCCTTCCCTCCTTCCCTCCTTCCTTCCCTCCTTCCTTCCCTCCTTCCTTCCTTCCTTCCTTCCTTCCTTCCTTCCTTCCTTCCTTCCTTCCTTCCTTCCTTCCTTCCTTCCTTCCTTCCTTCCTTCCTTCCTTCCTTCCTTCCTTCCTTCCTTCCTTCCTTCCTTCCTTCCTTCCTTCCTTCCTTCCTTCCTTCCTTCCTTCCTTCCTTCCTTTCCTTCCTTCCTTCCCTCCTTCCTTCCCTTCCTTCCTTCCTTCCTTCCTTCCTCCTTCCTTCCTTCCTTCCTTCCCTCCCTCCCTTCTCCTTTCCCTTCCTCTTTTTGATCTTCCCACACCTTTCCCCTCGAGGCCAAGCTGAAGTTGGTGGCACTGATTTGGGGACAGGTGACTGGGGAGTGTTGACAACCAACCCACACGATTCTTCTGCACCAAACTTAACTAAGCAGACCACAAAGGCCTTGAGCTGGGCTCAGTCCTGGCCCTGTGACAGCGTTACCAACCCCAGAAGAACCCTGGGGTTAGTCCAGGATCAGAGCATCACAAGGCTGCCCTGGCAGGTCTCTCTTTGCAGTGTAAATTTTGAATATCCCCCCAAGAGCAGTGCCTGGCAAAGTCCAGCACGCTTCAGGCTGCTCAGAACCCCAATTATTTTATTCACCAACCTCTCCTCCTCCCACATTCCGAAGCCTACAAGAGAAGGAGCTATTTCAACCCTAAAGAGGGCTATTTCAACCCTAAAAGGGCCTACCCTTTCTCTTGGATTTTAGAGTAATAAGTTAACCTTCTAACACATTCCTGAAATACTGCTTGGTCTTATTTTCAAGAAGAACATTTTGTTTTCCAATCAGAATCTGAGAAGACACAAGAAGAAATGGGGCAAAGAAGAAATGGGGCAAAGAAGCCCTGGACCAACTCAAATGGGGCAGTGTCCAGGGGGAAAAATTGCAATGGCATTTGTGTTTTCCCAGGGCATGAAGGAACATCCCGTTGCCTGGAGGAGGTGGTGTAGTCAGTGAGAGGAAACAGGGACAGCAAATTGCATCTGCAGGCTCCAAAGTGGGCAGAAGATGTGGCTGCTCATTATCCCAGCAGAGCTGAGCTGCCTGAATCCTCTGCCTGCCTCTGCCCTGCACAGCAATATCAGGAGAAAGAATGATGAAAACATAATGGGAAAGCAATGAAATATGACCAAAGTCTTGTAATGATGAAATATAATGACTCGTAATGAAGCAGAGGTGGGAGAAAAAATAAGCTCAATTCTTGTGAAACACAAATAAGAGACAGGAAGGGGGGAATGAGGGAGAGGAGAAAGGAAGCAGCAGCTGGAAATGACTTTTAACTTTTCCACTTAATGTTTTAAAACCAAAAAGCAATTACTGACAGGCTGGCATTGCCTTTCTGCACATTAATTTCCTATTATGAATAAAATTAATGAGTTTAGCAATCTCCTGGTCCTCACAGAGTTGTGCTCTCCATTATTGGTGTTAATAATCCGCCAGGGACTCTGACTCCAAAACTCGCTGCCACGGCCTGCTTTAGTGAAGCTAAAAAAAAAGAAAACAGAGATAAGGTGAGGATGGAGATTCCAAGAAATGGAAAGTGATAAGGGGCTTGGGCAGAGTGAAGAGTGAAGGTCATTCTTTATTCACTGACCCCTGTGGTTACAACCAGTGGGACCTGATGAGGGGAATTCTTGTACTTTTGTCCCAGTGGAACTCAGGAACCAAGGTCAAACCATCCCTAATCTTGCTTGGTGGATTTAGAGCTCCAGAGCTCAGCTTGAGCCCTATTCCCAACCTTTCCTGCCCCAGGGCTCTTGGCAGATGAAGCTCTCACCTCCTGGCACACCACGGAGCTGTACCCCCACCAAAGGTGGCTCCTTGCATACCAAGGCACCACTCCGAGCTGCCATCAGCTTTTCTGGGTCAGTTTGTGCTCCCAACCTTCACCAAAGGCTGCAGAATTCCAAGAACAGAGCCCCTGGAGTGGCAATCACTGCCTGACAGGGAAATGCAGGAAGCTGGGAGGGGACACAGCTGACCTGGCTGAAGGATGGGGAGCACTGAAGGGATTCCTTGGTCTGCTTTGCTTGATTAAACTGTTTTTATCTCAACCAACAGGAGTTTTACCATCAGATTCTCCTCCCTGGCTGGGCTCTGTGCTCCCAGCCTAACCCACAGCAGAAGGTGGCTTCAGCCCCATCACGAGGCCATTGCTGTGAGCAAAACCAGCTCATCCCAGTCAGAACACAGCAGATTGCTCCTGGAGAGCAGCCCCTGATGCACTTCACTCCTAAAGGGCCAGCTTAGCCCAGATGGCAGCAATGATGTGTTTGCTGTGCCCAGAGCACTCATGTGAGACATTCCTGCCCCAGCCAGGAGTCTCTGGGACAGGCACAGGCTACAGGCTTGAGCACTCAGACCTACAAACGTGCCCACAGCTCTCCAGGGCAAGGGCTTTGCATCACACATCTGGGGAGCAGCTCACAGCTGCAGGGTCCTCTATTCAATACAATTTCACTTGCAGCCTCCTCTCCAAACCTTGGGCAGGGTGAAGATCTGAACAGCCTGAGCCTGTCTGGCTGCATGACTGAACAAGGACTGGGCTTTCTAAATATCCTCAGAACAAGACTTTTAACCCAATTTTAACATTAGCAGCACGGCACTGTCCTTAAATCCCATGTGCTCACCATGGAGATGTTTACCTCTGTGAAGTGAACAAGCACAGCACAGATCCTTCATGGATCACAGCACAGAAACACATTTTCTTTACAATCCCTTCTGGGCAGAGGACTCCTGATATAAAAACCCTGAGTTCACCAGGCAGTGGCAGGTTTAAGTCACCTCCTTTGTCCTCTCTGCACATTAGCATTTAAAACCTACAATAAAGAGGCTGAGAGGGCAACTTCATTAAAAACATGTTTTATATTTGTTTGAGATCTGGATATTGCACTTTCTGCACAGATTTAAACACCACTGATGCTCTCAAACACTTTTTTTTTTTTTTCCAGACAAATTGTCTTCTTCCCTCAGCTCTGTTATTTCCTAATGGCATGGAAATTTCACAGCCTCCCAGATGCCAGACTCCCAAATGTCACCTTCTCCAAGCTGGAGAAAACCAGGTCCCAACCCTGAATAAATCCAGACAGGCACTGACTGGTAGCAGTGGTGAAATGCCATGAGCTGAGTTTGCTGAGGATCAATCCCAGTGTGAACAGAGAGGTCTCTACAGCCAGAAATTCCCACTTCCACTCCATTGTTTTTGCTGGAAATGGGAGCAATTTCTCAGCTGCAGAGCCCAGAGTGGGAGGTTTGAGGCATCCTGGTGGTCCAAGGTGTGGAGTGAGCGTTTGTTCCCCTCCTGCAGAGGCTTTCAGCTGCCACGCCACCACTTTTCATCAGCTCTGATCTATTGATGAAAGCATTTAAAGCTCACAAAGCCTGAATTTCCATGGACATCTCTGCTGGAAAATGTCTTTTCCTTGCCCCCTGGGAAGCAGAGTGCTCGAACAGGAGGCAAGATGAGAGTTGGGTCTCATCCATGGAAAATCACAATTCAAATCCCAGTGACGAGGAATGCTCTACTTTGCCCAGAAAAATATCCCAGGGAGGATTCCAGGACATCCCAGCTGCTGCACAGGGTGGATCATGCCAGGGGCTGTAGCTCCCTCTGGTATTGCTGCTCCTCCTTTAGAGTCCCTCTGCAAAGAACCAACAGACAGCAAAAAAAAATATTGCATCAAACGCACCAAAATATCCATTTAAAGCTTTGGCTGCACAGAGGAAATAAACATGAAAATAAAATGGAAATACCAAAAAGTGGGGAGAGGAGTAAGGAAGCCTCCCATCAGCAGCACACTCTTGTTCTTTTCCATTTCTAGAGGTCAAATGCTACTTTTATTCCTGAAAATGCCATAAAGTGCCAGCCACAAGAAGCTTTTAGTACAGCCAGGGTTTCAGACAGGATGCCAGAATTTGACTTTTCTGCTAGAGAGACACTCAGTATTTAATCGTGTGCAACAAAAGTTTGTCCCAAGTGTTCTTGTGCCCTGTGATTCTGGACTGAATTTCATGGAAATAAGGAATTCAAAGCAATTTGCATGTTTGTCTTTCTTAGGGTCAGCCCAAAAATCTCAAACGATGATAAATTAATACAGAAGATTCTGCTGTGCTCATCAGGGGAGGTTTGAAACGTTGCAAACCAAAGCAAAATTAACTCTATCCCCTAGAAATCATTACCATCCTCGGGAGCTCTCTTTCCACCCAACCCAAGTTAAAAGAGAGGAATTCTGTACTTCTGAGGAGAGCCTGAGTTTGGAAAATGGGGATTTCAACTCCAAGGAAAATGTGGAAGGAGTTTTAGTGCCCAGGTGCTGCTCCTGTGAACGGGCCCGGTGCCTTTTTTTAGAAAAAGAGCCCTGGTTTTCTCTCCTTCTGTAGCTTCCTTACACTTGAGGGGCTGAGATTTGGTCTAACTGCAATTTACTGCAATTTTAAACCCTATTACCCCCTCAGCATGGTGCTGTATAAACCCAAGGCAGGGCTTTTAATTTTCCAGACAAAGGTATTATTTGAGCTCCTTTCATGGCCTAATTATTACTTAGCAAATATCATGTTGTGATGAGCATTTGTGGATAATTCTCAGATAATACCTAATTATATGGTTAATACTCATAATGATGGGAAAGCCTCAAATATTCAGAGTCCAGATTTTTTAGACTATCTCAGAACTCCTTATATTTCAAAGCACTTGTAAGTTGAGGATTTATGTTGGGGTTTTTTGGCTTTTTTTTTTTACTATTTCTAGCATGTAAAACAGCTTCTGCTACAATTTCTCCCACTGCGTACTGGAATTTGGATTCACAGGTAGGCTTGACAGCTTTGAACTTCTGAGTGACCTGACATAGCTCTAAACCTGATTAACTCACCAGATAGCCTGAGCCTGGGGATAATTTATGTGGCTGAACAGGCAGACCTTTCAGGGAATGTACTCCCAGGGAAAATGGTCTCTGCTAAATGGACAGCCAGGCTTGACTCCACTGAAATTCCTAATTTTCAAAAGCACATAATGGCACAGGCAGGGCACGAAGAGAAATGGCTGCTGGGGAGAATTCAGTTCTGTTTCTCCCAGTCCTCGTGGATTTATTTCTGTTCCTGCTGTGGGCACTTCCCTGCAGAACGCCCAGGGTGTGGCTGCCCCATCCCTGGCAGTGCCCAAGGCTGGGTTGGATGGAGCTCTCAGCATCCTGGGCTAGGGGAAGGTGTCCCTGCCCAGGGCAGGGGGTTGGAATTGATCTTTAGGGTCCCTCCCACCCCAAACCAGGCTGGGATTGTGTGAAGAGCTGCACAGAGCCCAGCCCCAAACACAAACGTGTTTCCTGGAGCAAAGCTGAGCTCTGACCTCCATTCATTAAAGCCCCTCCGTGTGACATTCACATTCTCTGGACAGACAGACACAATTCTGTCTCTCAGGATTGCACAGAGAGGAGAAGAGAAAACAATCTTTATCTCTGCTCCTTGGTTTTGCCCATGTGGAATGTGGTGTGGAGATTGTTCACCTGCAGGGATTGCTGGGCTGGATTCTGGTGAAGGTTGTTTGGGGTCAGTGACCAGTGGGATCCAGCTGTGCCTCGGGCTCTCAGCAGAGTCACGAGTTTGAGTTAGATAGGTAAGTAAGAAATAAATATATAGAATAAAATAGTATCTCTTTAAATAGTATATTAATGGAATATAGTATAGTTTTAATGTAATATAGTATATTATAGTATTGTAATATAGTATAGTAGTATAGTATTGTAATATAGTATATATTTTAGTATAGTATTGTAAAATAGTATACATTAATGGAATATAGTATAGTTTCAATAAAGCTGTCCTTCAGCCTTCTGATCTGGAGCAGACATCAGCATTTCTTCCCTGAATCGGGGTCCACCACATTTTTACTATACCCCTGCCATCCCGGGCAGCCCCAAATGCAGTTTGGTTTTATCAGGTAACAAACAAGCTCTTGCCCTCCTGGGCTGGAATGTGAGTCAATGCCTCTCCCAGCAGAGACTGGAGACACAATGATGAATTCACTGCTGGCTGCCTGGGTGAATGGCTACATAAATACAGGAGAAATGGTGCCTCGACAAGGCAATCAGACCCTGCAATCTGGGCAGACAGGGAAACACAGAGATACCTGCAGAAAGTGAGGATTGTCAGGGCTGCTCTGAACGGAGCAAAAGTGCTGACAGGGACCAGCAGCGAGTGTTAAAGGGAGAACAAAAGATGTTCAGAGCAGCCCTGTAGCTCTCTTCAAACCCTGGCAATGTGACTGCAGCTAAATCCCTGTGTTTTATCATTATTAGTGAGCCTAATCTGGTGAACACAAAGAAATGGGCAAGGCCAAAGCTGGTTTTGTCACCTCCTGGTGTGGCCTTGTGCAAGTGTCAGGGAAAGTGGGAGAATGCAGTTGAAGCACACAATTTGTGTCTGGAAAGGCCTTGGTTCCACTGGCAGCACCACCTTCGACTCCAGCAAGTGGCTGCCTATGTCTCAGCCTTGATTTACCCCTGGAAAATGAGTTTAAGAGACTTCTTCATGAAGTAGTCTCAATTAATTAGCATTTGTAAAACTGCTCTGAGATTCCCAGATGAAAGCCTGGCCTGGAATGGCAAATTGCTAATGATAATTAATAGTTGTTCATGGTCTCTTTACAGAATTTCAAATTATTTTCTGAGGGGGAGTAAGTAGGGATGGAGGCTCTCAAGGCAGAGATCACTAAAAAGCCCCAGGACAGCCATACCTTGCTGCCTGCTCCTCCTCCCTTCCTTCCCAGGATGAACGGGGAGAGCTGTGAGCAGAGGAAGAGGAGGTGATGAAGGCTCCTGGGTTCACCACAGGTCCTTGCTGGGGCAGGGCAGTGAGGCAGGAGGGGATGAGCAGGGCTGTTCCACTTCCCCCTCAAATGGATGCAAAGGCAGCCCTAATTAAACAGATGTTCTTAATAATGCTTTGACAACTGTCCCTGCTTTAATTTGCTTCACAGTAAAGATTAATATAACAACACAACACTGCTTTACAAGGGGAGAAAAGGGAGCTGAGCTAATAAAAGGCAGAGGCTTACATGGTACATTATTGCTTTTCTTTCTGCTTGTCTAGCGAATATTTACCTCCTCTGGGAGCAGTTTTCATATTTATTTGATCTCTCCTCCCAGCTAAAGCTGACTTTGTGGTACATTGCAACAGGATTAATGCCAGGGCCAAGGTGCACAGGCATGTCAGGGGTCTCTGTGGGGATTCTCCAGCCTCAGGGAAGGTCCCAGTGGTGCTGGAGCCAGCAGAGCTGTGAAACACCAGCAGGAGATGAATTCCAGGCTCATGTAACAGGAAACTCCTGAAGCAGCACCAGGAAGATTGGAGATGGATTTCAGGTTGATCCTTGGACCAAAGCAGGAGTTTTTCCATGCTGGCAGGACAAGCATGTCCTACCAGCACTCAGAATTTTTCTGATTCTTAGCCCTGATTTCAGGCAACTACTTTTCATCCTAGCTTTGGAGCTGTGGCTATTTCTGTCCATTGCCTCCAGTGAGCCAGAGCCCCAGATGTCCAAGCAGTAAATGGAAAGAATCACACAACAGCCTCATAAACTTGAAGGATGTGGCAGGAACAACCAAGTTAGGACACTGGTCCACACCCTGGCTGGAAAACAGGAGATAGCCAACATTATCTCACACAGGTCTGGAACTGGGATAAGACTGGAAAATTAAAGCTGCCTTCCCGTGGCTCTAATAAAGTCCAAGGAGTGTGGATGTGACAGTCTGGTCAGTGAGAGAGAAAGCTAGATCAGTTTTCCCATGAATTGGTCTGGGAAGCTTTAGGGAGGTGGAGAGAAACAATGATAGCCAAATATTAACACAACCTGGAGGTGGTGTTCGTAATAAATTGCTTTCTTCATAAAGAGGGTAATATATAATTATTCACATAATTAGCTAATCATGTGAAAAGTGTTGATTAAATGACCAATCAGGTCCACATGTGGTGAACCAAGGTATAAAAAGGAATTAGTTTCTAATAAAATTGTTATTAGCCTTCTGAAAATGCACGGAGTGTGTCACTCACTTATCTGTGGAATTTCTGACTCAGAGGTGGCACAAGGAGAAGAGCTGGGCAGAGCCTCTCGGGTCAAGGAGGGCAGGGTGGGCAGAATGCAGGCATCCAGATTTGCAGTTCTGCAGGTCGCCTGCAAGAAGAGACTGGCCTAGTGCTCTTGTCCTACAGGTTTCAGCTCACTGCAGTAAGATCAGAAATCATCACAGCTGGACACAAATTCTCTCTCTGGCACACCCAGAGAGGGAATTCCTGAGCTCCTGGGAAGGCGTCAGGGCTTCTGTGCTCGCACTTAATTCCCAGATCTGCACTGAGTTAGCTCAACATGAGAGCAGCTGGGCTTCCTTTCCTCTGTGTGCTGTGTCAGACTGTCACATCACCTCTTCTGACCATCCCAAGCAAGCACTCAAACCCCAGGGGATGTGGAGCACCCAAATCTCCATCCAGCATCACATCCCCACCTCGAGACACAGCGTGACACAGTCCTGGGGCAGGATATTAAATAGAAACGCCCAAGTTGCTCTTCACTTTGATAACAATTCAGAGCAGGCTTGTGAAATATTAAATCATCCTTGGCTGAGCAACGTTCGTGTTTGCCCAGTTTGAATTACACAGCAAGAAAGAAACCAAGCTCTTCCAAGAAGGAGAGCTGTCTCCAGGATCCACAGGTGATTTTAGATCTTTTTGTGTTCAGGGCATTCAAAAAAGAACCTTTCCACAAACAGGAACAGACTGTTCCACTTCTAAAAATAAATTCATGCCTGAATATTCTTCTAATATTCTGTGTGGGCCAAGAGCCTGGCCATGAGAAGAGAGAGGGAAAGCCCCCCTGGATGAATTATCATCCATATCCAGGTTTTTTGAGGGAGCCTGGTTTTGCTGCCCAGTGCCTGCACTGAAACAGCCTGGAGAGATGATTTGGCACCTCTGCAAGTCCTGCCTGTCACTGCTGCCTGTGCTCTTCCACGTCAGCTGCTTCCCCAAGCTGCTTCCTGCCTCTGGAGCTCCTCCTGGCAGGTTTTACTCTGGGCACAGCCTGGGGCAGGCTTAGCTTGAGCTGAGCTTAGCCACGGCCCTGGGTACAGCTCTGCACCTCCAAATCAGACAGGAGCAGGACGTGGAAGTGTCTGTGTCACAGAGCTTTGCTCCCACACTTTGTTACCTACTGTTCATCCATTTCATATTTGGGAGCTCTATTTGTTGTGCAATTAGTGGAGCCGTTTGTGGTGCAGAAGCCCTCAGACAATAAACTAAAGGAAAGAGCAGGAGCTGGCAGCTGTATGCATTGCCCTTTGTTGGGATTAATGAGCCTTGTTTGCTTTCTGCCTTTTTCCAGCTCTCTGAAATGTCACACATCACCCAGAGTGCCTGACCAAAATCACATCATCAACCTCACCCCATATCCACCCCCTACCTACACCTGGCTGTCTGCATCTCCATCCTGACTTTTCACCCCAAAATCCTTTCCACTGCTGGCCCTTGGAATGGAATCTCAAAACATTTTCCACGCTGGGCACTGCAATTGAACTCAATTTGAGGGGCAATGATCACCAGTACCATGATTAGACCCAGAGCATTGCTGGAGCTGCTACCCCTGATGGGTCAGCAGCACACAAACATCCACCACAGCTGGAATTGTGTGCAGGACAAAGCTCTGCAGGCCTCTGCAGCTGAGATGTTGCCTTGGTCCCTGCTCTCAGACAGGGACAAGGCTGTGTGTGCCTGCTGGAATCACCAGGGATGCACTGATGGATGCTCCAGCCTTGCTCCAACCTCACACAGCTCCAGGCTCCCTGCTCATCCATCCCATCACTCCCCACCAGCAGCATCTTCAGTTGTCCCTTTCCAGAGTCTAAACTTGTCCCAGCTCTGATGTCCTGGGCACAGTGAGGAAGAGGAGCTTGAAACAACCATCCTGACCCTGCTGAGAGCAAGGGTTAGTCCAGGACTGCAGGAACAGCTGAATTATTTAATTGCTCCCTAAAACAGGTGGCTGAGGTGGTCTCTGGACAGCAACAACCCTGGCCAGAGCTCATTATTTGTGCCCTTGCTAGGGGTGCCAAAGAGGGACTCTGAGGTTAATGACAGAATGTCCATGTCCCTTCCCCTTCACTGACGATTTTTCCAGCTCCAAACCTCCCCCTCTCACTGCAGCCGGGCTGAGTCAGAGCCTGCAGGAATCCAAGCCCTTGTGGGGGCTGAATCACAGCCTCCCACATCCCCAGCACCCAGAGCTCTCAGCCAGCGCTGGGAGCAGAGCTCTGGGAGCTTCACCAGGGCCTCCATGGGTGGGAAGGCTTGAAGCAGCTCCTCAGCCCTTTTTTAGCAACATTTTAATTCCTGTCTCTCTCCAGACAATTGTTTCTCTGTGTGGGCTGGCTCCTTCAAAGCTCTCCTGCTCGTGTCCTGTCAGAGGGGTGGTGGCCCTTTAGTGCAGCTCAGCCCCACGGGGATCCGTCCTGGCAGCCCTGCTGTCCCCAGGGATGCTCCAGGTGCCCTGAAAGGGAACAGACAGGGAAGATGGAGGGACTTTTTACATGAATGTTAATGATGCCTCAGGTTTTAGGTTTTATATTTTTCAGGTTCTGTGCTGCTTTAGTGTGTGGGTCTGGGGTTCATATTATGGGATGGTGAGCTCTGTGCACAGAGCAGGGAGACAAAACAATTCCTGCTCCAGCTGGGCACCAAGGACAAATGATCCAAAGCTCAGGCCCAGGAGCACAAACAGCGTGGGCTGGAGAGAGAAAAACAAGCAGGATGGGAGTGCCTGGGCTAAAGCTGGAATGGGACAATGAACTGCAAGGTGCAAATGGAGCAGAGCTGATCCCAGTGAGAGCCCCGGGAGCGCTCGTGCATTTTGGGACCATTTTGGTTCATTTGGGTGCAGCCCTGGCTGGGCTCTGGTGCTGCCCAAGGTGGATCCATGGAGGAGATCCTTTGAATAAATCCCTGCTTTATTCTGTAGCTCTGCCCAGCTCTGCTCTAGGCCAGCCTGCACAAGGCATCATGTCAGGGCAAGGGAGGATGGTTTCAACCTGGCAGAGAGCAGGCTTGGATTGGATATTAGGGAAAAATTGTTCCCTGTGAGGGTGGTAAGGCCCTGGCACAGAGAAAATGTGGCTGCCCCATCCCTGGGAGTGCCCAAGGCCAGTTTGGAGCACCTGGGATAGTGGAATTTGCCCCTACCCAGATGAATTTTAAGGTCCCTTCCAACCCAAACCAGTCTGGGACTGTGCAGTCACTCCCAGCCTGTGCTTTACATGTGAAATGAGGTTTCACATTATCAGCCTGGCTGAGCATTCCAGCAGGGAAGAGGCAAGGGCAAACCTGTCCCTCCTCAGGGAGCCTCACAACCAAAGGAAAAACCCCCAGAAATACCCAGCCATGTGTTCTAACTCTGCTGAGAGGTACTGGTAATGAACAGTCATGTCTCTAAGTTAATCAAGGGCCTCAAAGAGTTTTATAAGGATAAATAAATCCAATTCCTCTAATCCCAGGAAGATCCCCCAGCCACACAGTGTCACACTGGGCTGTTTCTCTTGTCCACATGCAAGTCCCTTCCAGCATCTCCAGGTGTGGGATCACAGTGGTCAGTGTGAAATTCACTCAGCATTTTTAACTGAAATTGAGTTGCTGGCCGGTCTAACAGAGTTGTGCAGAGCACTGCTTCCAGCTCAGCATTATTCAATTAGCCCATTTTGCTGATTGCCATCTGGGTCACTGTTGTCAGGGTTACAGCTGGCTCGGCTCCCACCCAGAGATCACATTTGAAAATACACCTGGGGACAGGAGGATATTAAAAAATAACAGACCTTCAGTGTAACACGATTTCCAAACATTCCCACAGCTGCTCGGCTGATCCTGGAGTGAAGTTCAGCTCATTAATTTAGAGCACCTCAAGTAAAGTTAAAATAAAAACGTGTTTTCCGTGATCTCTGCACGGGCAGTGGGTGTGGGAAGCAGAGAGGGGGGCCTGGACAATTTCACCTGTCTGTAGTGAATTATATGCTAAAATTCACACAGATCTAACAATCCTGAGGGACTGTGTGTGCCTGTGCAAGGCTGACTGTGGAAATAACACGTCTGGAAGATCTGTGGGTGAGAAAAGGAAAAGGAAAAGGAAAGGAAAAGGAAAGGAAAAGGAAAAGGAAGGGGAAGGAAGGGAAGGAAGGAGGAAGGAAGGAAGGAAGGAAGGAAGGAAGGAAGGAAGGAAGGAAGGAAGGAAGGAAGGAAGGAAGGAAGGAAGGAAGGAAGGAAGGAAGGAAGGAAGGAAGGAAGGAAGGAAGGAAGGAAGGAAGGAAGGAAGGAAGGAAGGAAGGAAGGAAGGAAGGAAGGAAGGAAGGAAGGAAGGAAGGAAGGAAGGAAGGAAGGAAGGAAGGAAGGAAGGAAGGAAGGAAGGAAGGAAGGAAGGAAGGAAGGAAGGAAGGAAGGAAGGAAGGAAGGAAGGAAGGAAGGAAGGAAGGAAGGAAGGAAGGAAGGAAGGAAGGAAGGAAGGAAGGAAGGAAGGAAGGAAGGAAGGAAGGAAGGAAGGAAGGAAGGAAGGAAGGAAGGAAGGAAGGAAGGAAGGAAGGAAAGGAAAGAAAGAAAGAAAGAAAGAAGAAAGAAAGAAAGAAAGAAAGAAAGAGTTATATTTTGAATATTACTGCTTGTAAACTTGGCATTGTGTGTCTGACTCCAGCAGGACAGCACTGCCCACAACAGCCTGGGTGTTGGAAGGATTTAACCTGCAAAATTCACTTTGTAAAACTGTAAAAATTAATGTGAGTGCAACAAGACGAGACAAGAAAGAGTGAAGTGGCTCCTGTGAATTTGGGATCGTGTGAGTGTGCCGAGGTGGCACTGGGCACTGGTGGAGCAGCAGCTCGAGGAGGTCAGTCTGGGACAAGGCAGTTGCAAAAATAGGCTCATCAGGAGGCCACTGACCCCAGCTGTGGCTGCAGCCCCGAGGATCCCGAGTCACAGGGGCACCAGGGGCTGCAGCTGAACCCACATCAGCCTCAGCCTGCGGCCACAGTGCACAGGGCAGCAGTGCTGTGAGCACTGACACTGCTGCACTCCAGAGACAGAGGCAACTTCCAGACAGGCTGCTGGTTTGCTAAAAAAGCCTAAGTCCTCATTTCCACTGAGTTTACCACGGGCCTGAAGTTCCTGAGGTCTGAGCAAAGCCATCAGCACAGCTGGAGGGCAGCACAGGCAGGGACACCTTGGAGAGGTGGGTGGGCAGCCAGGGCTGAGCTGCTGAGCTGGGAGAAAGGCAATTGCTCTAAACAAACGCTTAATGGGATGGTGGAAACTGGCCCCTATTTCACTTCCAAGGAGAGATCCAGCCAGATCCTCACTGCCCTAGGAGAGAACATCCTTCACTGCCTGCAGAGGCCTGAGCCAAAGACATAATTGGAGCTACAGCAGGAATAATAAATGCCAATTAGGTGGCATTTTCCCAAGCAGCCAGTGCTGCCTGGCTGTGTTTGGAACCAATTTTCACTACGACTGAACTGGACAAACACAGACCATGTGTGAACTATCCCGTTAATTAATTCCTCTTGTGCCCTTCTTCCCTGGCTAGAACAGAATAGAATAGAATAGAATAGAATAGAATAGAATAGAATAGAATAGAATAGAATAGAATTTCACACCCCAGGCAAAACTGGTCCCGTGCATTTAATCTATGGGGTCAGGACAAAATTCCAGCTGATGTGGCAGCCCCGTTGTCACTGGGGACCAATCATACAGAGGAATGACCCAGCAGCATTCCAGGAGTCAGCAATGCTTCCAGGAGGAATTTCAAGGACATGTCCCTGCAGATGGGTGCTCCAGCTCCTGGGAACCTGTCTGCAGAGGGATAATCCAGTTTCCCAACAGCTCTGTGCCACAGAGGCAGCAGAATTCGCTGGGGAATGGCCCAGAGGTCAGCCCAGCCTCTGTGTGATCTCTCCCTCCTGCACAAAAACTGAAATCACTGAACCCAGCACTGCGAATTCCACCTTGGGTGCAGTGTGACAGCCTGTAAGGATGCTGCTCCACGGGCTGAGATGGGAAGTGGAAGGAGCTGTAAGTCCTGCACACCCACGGGGAGCACGGACAGGAACAACATCAGCCTGAAAAGGGGAACTCACTGGTACTCACACAGCCAGGCTGGTATCTGAGGGGTGCCAGGGACTGCCCCCACCCTCTGTGACCATCCCCTGTGCCAGGGACTGACCCTTCGTGACCATCCCCTGTGCCAGGGACTGACCCTCTGTGACCATCCCCTGTGCCAGGGACTGACCCTCTGTGACCATCCCCTGTGCCAGGGACTGACCCCACCCTCTGTGACCATCCCCTGTGCCAGGGACTGACCCTTTGTGACCATCCCCTGTGCCAGGGACTGACCCCACCCTCTGTGACCATCCCCTGTGCCAGGGACTGACCCTTTGTGACCACCCCCTGTGCCAGGGACTGACCCTTTGTGACCACCCCCTGTGCCAGGGACTGACCCTCTGTGACCACCCCCTGTGCCAGGGACTGACCCTTTGTGACCATCCCCTGTGCCAGGGACTGACCCTTTGTGACCATCCCCTGTGCCAGGGAGTGACCCTCTGTGACCATCCCCTGTGCCAGGGACTGACCCCACTCTCACCATCCCCCTGTGACCCCACCCTCTGTGACCATCCCCCTATGCCAAGGACCTGATTAGAGGCACTCAATCCATGGCTGTTCCCCTTCCCAGCAATGTTTGGTGTGCCCTAAATGCTGTGATCAAACTCAACCTGCTCAGCTTGATCACAGCAGCTCCATTAAAAATCTCTCTCAGTGACCAATTTTGCCTCTCTCCATCCCCTGTCATGAGCTCATCAGTAAACAGCTAAGCAGCAACTTGATTAAAAATGTGAAAAGAGATTTTCTCCTCTGAAGATTTTGTGCAGAGCTGTTTTAAGCTCCTTCCCACAACAGGTTTTCACAACTTGTTGGTTGAAATCACTCACACAGAACGCTGTCTATCCAAACACAAGCTGTGCTGCCCAGTCCAATTTCTGTTCCTCCCACTAACACATCCATTCATCTCAGCATTCCAGCATCTTTTCGATGATTTTAATACCTGGCAAAGATTTATGCAGAGGTGACTCATGGTCAAATATCAACAAGCAATTTAAGAAGCAGCGTTTCCAAAGGGATCCTTGGAGGAGGCAGAGATTTCTGTTTATGAGGGTTTGATTTCTACCCTCTCAATATAGAGCTTTCAAAAGAGAAAAAAAAAAGACAATTAGCAGATGCAGGAGTGAAAGTGGAATAGCTCAAAAGCTGTTGGAAACACAGAGAACAAATCCCTGTCTCTGTGTGCACAAACATCCTCCAAGGAGGGCACCTAATGCTTTTATTTGGATTTTTTTCACTACTGCTGCCAAAACCTCTTCACTCCCTTGCTGTTTTGACCATGTATGACTAATGTGCAGAGGTTTGGGAGCCTCCAGGACAGATCCCTGCAGCAAACACTGTCTATCTGACCACAGAATTTAATGAAAACTCGCTGGAACAAAATATTTTTGAGGCGAGAGTTCTAGGGGCTGCTGCTGCCCTGCTAATGATAAAAGAAATCATGTCTAGATTGGGTTTTCTGTTCTCCTTTGAAATGTAATCCCAGGGCTGTGTGTAAAGGAGCAATTGTATTTGAAAAAGAGAAATGGGACCGTGTCAGAGCAAGCCTTGAGCAACTCTGGGCAAGGGCAGAGGAGATTTGAGTTGGAGTCAAAAGGGAAAAGGATTGGCAGGGAGAGACAGAAGACAGAGGGTGAAGTGGAGAAAGAGGCACTCAAGGAATAACTCATGGAATAAGGCAGATGGAGGGATGGAAGTAGCGAACAAAAGCAAATAAATATTACAGAGTTGTCTGCACTCATCTATGTACAAAATCTATGTATTTACCTACCCACACTTTGTCTTTTCTATCCCCATCTGTCTCTGTGATCAAACCACTTCCCTGTTCTTTCTCCTCTACATTTCTGATTTTTCCTTTCTCCACCCTCCTCTCCTTCCAACCTTGCTCTTCCAGTGCCTCGCTGCTTCCAGTGGAAGTTCCTCCCTCCCCTCATCCATGCAATCCATCACAAACCACATTTAGAGGTGGACACAATGAAATTCCAGTTCCCTGGTACATAAATAATCCCTTTCCATGTAATCTCAGGATTATTCATTTCAAAGGGAGGGCAGCAAATGTATAGAATTTTTATAAATGCTAGCATTTTAAAAATAAATGAATGGGGTGCAACAGGACTTTATTAAAATCCAAAGAGATTAGCAAGGTCTCATTCCCTTCAATTATTAACAATGTACTTGTTCTCCAGAAAAGTACCCATGAAAATTTAAAACAGATGAAAATGGTTGTTCACTTAAAACTGCTCTGTTAATCTGTGAGAAATGTTTTATTCAAAGGCATTAAATGAATACTGCAAGGTTTGATATGAGATAATCCATCATTCATGTGGCACAAACACGGGGATCGATAAAGTGTTGTGTCAAAGGAGAGGAGAACATGGCATCTTTGGAGGATTTCTGCACAGGAGGCTTGTATCAATTCATGGGATGGCCAAAATCAATATTAACTCATAGATTTTACAAACTGGATGCCTTTTTGTTTTTCCATTTATAACTCTTCAGTCTCAGCTCACACTATGAGGCTGAAACGGCTGAAAGGAGAAAGTTCTCAAAAGCTTTGGTACAGATTCCCACCAAAAGCAAAGAGATGATTTTGGCACTGGGTTTGGGGATGACCAAATCACTACAAAAGGGCTCCCCAAGGCAATCAGGGGGTGAGTTGGATTGTGTTGGATTTCTCCCTAAAATCAAGTTCAAATTAAGATTAAAACCTTTATCCTGGGTGTCCTTGGAAGGTACAAGGATGGTGCTGCTGCTTGAACTGAATTGGTTCCACCTTGAACAACTTTGTTTTTACTGCTTTCATTGTTTGCACCAGAGCAGGGTCAGAAGAGAATCATCAGCATCAAGGCCGTCAGAGCATGTGGATATTCCTTTTGTTCTGAGAAAAACACCCCAAAACAAACAGGAAAGAAGGCCAAAACATGGAAAACAGAGGAAATCCATATGAAAGGAAAGCGTTGTTCCAGCTAAGCTGTGAGCACAAGGGGTGCTTTCACCCAGCGAGGTAATTTTTGACACCGTGATGGGTTTGTTTGAACAAAGGAATTGCTGTAAACTCAGTTTCCTTCCGATGTAAATGCAGATGTGCCAGGAACCAAAGCGAGCCCAGGGGCCCCGAGGGTGGAAACAGATGCTGGAATCAGGGTGGAATCAGGATGGAATCAGAGGGTGGAACTGGGGTGGAATCGTGGTGGAAACGGGGTGGGATAAGGGTGAAATCATGGTGGAATCAAGGTGGAATCAGAGGATGGAATCAGGGGGAATCACGGGGTGGAATCGGGGTGGAAACATGGTGGAATCAGAAGGTGGAATCAAGGTGGGATAAGGGTGGGATAACAGTGGAATCAGAGTGGAATCAGGGGGGAATCAAGGTGAAATCAAAGGATGGAATCAGGTGGAATCACAGGGTGGAATCATAGTGGGATAAGAATGGATTCGGTGATGAAATCAGGGTGAAATCAGGGTGGAATCAGAGTGTGGAATCAGAGGGATCCCTCCCCTGGATCCTCCCCTCCCTCCTCCCTGTGTTTCTGCAATTATTGAGCTTTCCAAGGTGAGCTTAGGGAGGACAAGGCTGCCGATCTAAGCACACAGATCAGTTTTATCTCAAGGCTGCCGATCTAAGCACACAGATCAGTTTTATCTCAAGGCTGCTGATCTAAGCACACAGATCAGTTTTATCTCAAGGCTGCCGATCTAAACACACAGATCAGTTTTATCTCAAGGCTGCTGATCTAAGCACACAGATCAGTTTTATCTCGCCAGGATTAGGCTAGGGAGCTGCTGATAGCTGTTATCTGTATTGCTAATGAGCAAGGCTGGAAGGGAGAGGCACAGTGGCCAGAGTGAATCCTAAGCAGGGCTGGGACTCTTTATTTTTGCCACCAAAGTGGGCACAGAGAGGCCAAAAATCTCCCAGAGCCACTGCAGCCAGGGGTGGGTGAGGCTGCCTGTTGAGTTTAAGCTTTTTTTTTTGTTAGGGTTGGGATTAAATGTGTGAGTTTTAAATTAAATTTTTGTTTGGACTTAGATGTTTATTAGTTCTTATTTATATTACAGTCTCACAAATTGGGAGTTTTATAGTACTTTAACGAATTGAAAAATGGACTTGTATTTCTCTTTCTACAAGGCTTTTTAAGGATAAACTGTTTAATTAAGAAATTATACTTAAATTATTTTTATTTTTAATTTAATAATTTAATAACTAACTACTTGTGGTCTGCAATGAGGACTTCTTTATTTAATTATACAATACTACTTAAACTTATGAAGAAGAAGGTGAAGAAGAAGGATTAGCTTTGGTCTTAAACCTTTTATCTTGTTTTATTTATATTACCATATTTTAAAACTGTAAGTTTTTTACTACGTGGTTTTACACACTTCTATTTAAACTATATACTTATAATTCTAGTTTTATTATTTAATTTTGGATGTTTTCTTTCTGGTTTCAGGTTAAATGTAGTGATTTTTTTATTAATATAGGGTTCTAACAGCTGCCCTCACTTTAAGCCCAGGAAAATAAGAATGAAACAGAGAGGAGACAGCCAATCTTTCTTTAAATAACAAGACAGGTTCTGAAATATAATTAATATGCAAGAAAAGACCACTTTTCTTCATATCTCTCTGGAACTAATGATGGAGACAGAAACTGTTGTGTCAAACTGACTTGAAAGCTGAAGGAGCCTTTTAATTTCAAAATGATAATAATTCAGAGGAGAGGGTTTACATTTTCCATTTCAGAGGAGGCTCCTGCCTTCCTTAAGCAGACACCTGGCTTTTGAAACCAACACATCCGTGAAAGAAGATGATAATCCAGCCTGTGATTCTGTGATAAAAGCTGGTGTTTTACGGGGTTAATCTGATTATTGTAGAGGTTTGCTGAGTGAAACAGGGCTTTGCCAATGTGACCTCCCACATCCACCTCAGCTGATGGAATAATTCCTTCCTGGTGCACAACAGCCCAGATATGCTGTAAGTGCAAAAGTTAGGGAATTACTTCTCTCAGGGTCTGGGTGTCGAGGTGACCCCAAGAGTGTAAAAGTCCTCGTTCTCCCAGCCCAAGCAGCCAAAGGAGGAGTCTGAATGTGCAGGGTCGGCTTCTCAAGGTTGTTCATTTTCCCTTCTCTAGAACATTCTCTCTCTGCCCTGCTGAGCTCTGTCCAGCAGCTCAGCCATGGCATTCTGTCTGCCCTCAGGGCAGTGTTCACATTTTATACCCAAAACTCCGTGTGCCGTGGTTACAATAACGTGCCAGTGTCTGTCATTGATGTTGGACAGTGTGTCTGTGCCTGAAACCAACAGAAAAGTGTCACCAGCACAGCGAGACATGGAGGGCAAGGAGAAGGAGAAGAAGGTCAGGACACACCCAAACCTCTCCATCTTGTCCCCCTGATCCCCATTCTAAAAACCCCAAAATTCCACTTTTGCACCCTGTGTTAACTCAACTACCACACTACTCAAACCCTTGTGGCTTGTAATTCCTCACACAAAGTTGGCAGCTTTTCCCACGGGCTAAAATGGAAGCCACAGGTGTTTTTGACTTCATGCCAAGGTCCCCGAGCCCCCTCCAGGGTCTGGAGCCAGCCAGGGCAGCCAGAGGGATGTGCTGGATTCCTACAACTTCCAGGAAAAAAGCAAATTCTTTTCCAGTTTCTCTGATGCAGTGCTGAAACAGCTCAGAATTATTCTGTGCAGAGGCTGTGAGCTGTTTGCCCTCCCACAAACCTGGGTGGAGCAGCAGCAGAGAGAAGAGAAGAGCTCCAAGTGCACGGAGCTTTCAAGTGTCTGCAGCAGCTTCCTTGGCTGATTAAAGTGTTCACGTTAATCATATCTCGTGCTTAATGAACTAACACAAATTGCATCAAGCAGCGAGTCTTTCATGTGAAATGCTTCCCCATGAGACAGAGATGAGCAAGAAAAATAAAGCCAAAAGGACCATCTGAGGCATCCCCATCCTGCACTGCAGGACAGGTCTGGGAAGGGTAAAATTCACACAGCGCCTCAGAGCTACCAGTGAAATTCTTATCAGTGGGTGCCACACACCTTCTTCTGGGGGAGAGACGAGATAGAGCAGGAAGTCAGGGGAAATACAGGTTAAAAATAAGGAAAATGTAACCAAAGAAGAGTGTAAGCAAGATAAGATTGTGCACTCGATCAGCTTTTCTTCATGCACACAGAGAATCTGCTCTGCTGAGGGGTTACCTTTGTAAAGAAAAATCTCCAACCAAGCAGTGAGTGCTGGTTTTTATCCTGACCTTTCATCATTCCTGGTTTATTCACTGCCAGCCTATTCCTGGCTCTGTTCCCATCTCCTGGCATGAATTTGGATAAATTTGTTCCATTTTCTCCATGCCTCAGCTTCCTTTCAGTAACATTTAACAAGCTGAAATCACTGGTATGCGAGCAGGACTTTGAAATTCCTGGATGAAAGGGAGAGACTTGCTTCTGCTGTAAAAGATGACCAAATTTGTGAATGAATAAACCTAGGGTCAGATAACATATTACAAATATACTTGTAAGAGATAATGGAGCATTTATTTATAGAGCTATCAGAAGGCCAGAGTTGGTCTTCTTGTAAATGGAAGCAACAGTCCATTTCTTTGGGCTCTGGGCCAGTTCATACAAAGGCTGACACATTATTAAAGCCAGAATAACTCTATTTTCCATTTCTCAAGGCTGCCTTTTTCATTACCATATGTTTCTGATTCTCTCCCTAGCTTTTCTTTCTTTCATTATTTTATTTTATTTTATTTTATTTTATTTTATTTTATTTTATTTTATTTTATTTTATTTTATTTTATTTTATTTTATTTTATTTTATTTTATTTTATTTTATTTTATTTCTGCAGAGCTCTGATACAGTTCTGCAATCTATTACCCTGTTCATCAGCCACAAAATCTGATCCTGGAAGGATCAGAGAGAATTTCTTGTGCTTCTTGTCACCTTCACCCAGGCTTTGCTTGTCAATTTTTGCCCTGGACACTGGTGGCAGAGCAGATTTTTACTTGTATATTTTTGTTTTCCTGTGGCAAGGAACCACCAAAATCTCGTTGGCCTGATCCCCTTTTGGAGCCAGTTCAGTGAAATGTAAGGATCTGCGACCTGCAAGGTCTGCAGTTTGAATTTATGATCCCAAATGAAGGCCCATTGTTCAGAGCACCTCAGAATCCCTTTTTTTTTTTCCCAGCCTGCTGCCGTGGATCTGCCTAAAAGCCATGGCCTGAGGATATTCTGGCTCTCATGTTTGCCTCAGGATCAAAATCATCCCATGGGCAAGGCTTACCAATAAACACCAAGCTGCAGGGCTTGGGTTGCTCTCTTTTGTCAGTTTTGTCTGTTTTGCTGATGAAATTGCCTCGGTGAGCAGGAATGAACCAATCAGACAAACATGACGCTTTGTCTCCCATCTCGTCTCTGCCTGCAGATGTGAGGCTTGGCAGGATTTTGCTGTTTGGCCCTCTGGAAGCAGCTGGGATGTTCTGCCCTGTGGAGAACCCTCCTTTCACACCACTGGCTGTGGCTGCTGATGGAGCACCAGCCCTAACTCATGGGTGGGTGTAGGACAGGCCCTCTGCTTCACTTTGGTGACATCAGTGCCAGGAAAATCAATAAATCTCCCAATTTCAGGGTGCAAAAGCTGCCAGGGAGGACCCTTCCCAGCTGAAGATCAACCTCAGAGTTAAAATATCTCAATGGCCAAGGCAAAGTGGGTGAGGGAAGGAACATTTCCACAGCTGCAGTGTGCAGCTGGAAGTGCTCCAAAGAATCTCCTGAAGCTCCTGAATCCTCACAGATGGGAATGGAGCAGGAGCTCCCAAGAAACTTTGCTCCTGTGGCATTCAGAGTTTTGCTGAAATGCTCATAATTTTTCCAGGCACTTGTGCTGCAGTGCAGAGATTCCAGCCTGGTCACCAGCTGAAAAACAGCCTGGTGGCAGCACACTGTGGGCCCTTTGTTTGCTTCAGGGAGGATTTTTTCCTCTTTATATTCTTATCAAAAAAGAATTATGCTGCACAATATTCCCAGATTTAGGGAATCTCTCTGCCAATTCAGCTCAGCCTAAGCCAATCCAATCTCCCCATCCATATGCAAAGATATTCAGGAGCCCACTGGAGAGCTGGGAAGTGAGAGAGTAATAATTTTCTGACCTGCAAAGATGTTGCTGTGAACAAGGTTAACTGAAGGAATTCATCTTCACTGAGTAATGTTTTCCTCGTGAGGTTTTCAAGGCTGAGGACTGAGCTGCCTGGACACTGCATCATTTTTATCATGGCACTTCCTCATTTTTCGTTTTACTGTTGGCACTCGCCTCTTCTCCCTCCCTCTCTTTTAATTTTCAGCCCTTTTTGTAAATGGTCCTGATTTATTCAGCCTCTCCACACCTCTCCCTGCCCTCCTCTCCGTTTAACTCTCCATAGGAAGAAGAAATTTGAAGTCATGGAGCTGCCTCCACCCTGCACGGGCTGTGCAGCCAAAATTGGTGATTTGGAAGAGCTCAGACGCTCAGAGGCCGCAGAGGTGCTCAGACAGATCTGACAGCTGTAGTTTCCTGCTCACTCCCTGCTCCACACACCTCCACTGGCAATTGGAATTCAGATTTCAGGTCCTTTTCCATTTTTAGGTGCCACAGAGCTGTGTTTGCTGCTGGAAGGTAGTAAATGCCCAAATTTACAGGCACTGCAAACATCATAAGGCTTCATTTTCTTCTGAATAATCAAACTAGGTGATAAATTCCAGTGATTTCCACAGGAATGGGGGCTCTCCCAAATGGAACCTGATGGGTGAATTCCATGCAGGGACTCCGCTGGGAGCTCACCTTTAATCCTGGGCAGAAACACTCAGGGGCCTTCAGTGCTTGCACTGCTTTTTGATGTGCACTCAAGGCTTTAAGAACGACTGGAAAGAAACTAAAACTCGACTGAAACAAAAGGACAGTGGATCACACATCAAACTGTTTGTCCTGAAGCCTTGGCTGATTAGAAATTTGAACATTTAACCCCTTCCAGGTTCACTACTCCTCAGCCAGAGGAGATTCAGTGCTGAGGGATGCAATGAATCGCAGAAGTGCCAAGACCATTTCCTATTCTGTGCCATGAGGATTGGGAATATTGGCTGGCTGACTGCTCCAGGAGCATTCTGAAATATCCAATAACAGACTGAGTTTAAAAGGTTACATTTCAAAGAGTTTTGCAAGGAGAATAACTTTATAAAGTAATTTGCTTTGAACACACCCCCCCCAAAAAAAAAAAAACAAACAAACCCAAAAACCACCAAAACTGCCACTCACCAAGATTTGCTGGGGACCTTTCCTGAGTTTTCCTCAGCCTTTCCCTCTGTAAATGATTTTCCTGTCAGCCTTGGCAATGTTCCCATGCTCTGTTACCTGAAGAAGATTTAGCAGCTCAACATCACCTGAGCTGAAACCCAATCCCTGCCTCACAATTCCCCCCATCCTCTGGATCACCCAAGCTCAGCTTAAACCTCCAGCACTGTGCTAATCCACGTTAGGTGTATTTTGGACAGCAGTGAGTTAAAACAGAGCTGAAATTCCAGTCTTGCCTGCCATTGAAGCAGATTCAGTGCTTGGGATAATTCCTGAGGATTGCAGAGCAGTAACCCAGGGATGAACCCAGCCCAGGAGCCAGATGATGCCACGGGCTGTAAATCCCCCTCGCTCTGGCTCCACAATATTTATTGTCTGAGCCAGCGAAGCAAGGAGCAGTGTCACATGTTCCTGGAAGCCTTCTGGCTGATGGCCTGCTTGACTGGGATGGGAACTCAAATATTAGCAGCTTTCAGCTAAAAAAGGGGAGGGAAAGCTCCATTTGCAGGACAGAAGGCAGAATATTGAAATGATCCATCACAGCTGGTGCACCCAGATGGCTCTGGGAAGGGGAAGGAGAGGGACAGGGGATGGATATCGCCCAGCTCACCACATTTAAAGAAACAAAGCTGAGAAGCAAATCCTGGTGCTATTGGGCCCTAATTCCTGAGCAGGAGATGCACCTCTTGGAAGTAAAACAAAAATTACAGCTGAGGGTGTTACAAAAGATTTCCTTGTCTTGTTTTAATCCCAGCATAACTCGGATGAACAAGGACAAGACCAAGAAGAGAGATGGACAAAGAAAGAGTTAATCTTCAGTGACCTCAGCAGAGGGCAAGCACTGGTCATGCACTCTGGTTAAATATTCCCACATTCCCATTTTCTTGAAGTGAATCTAGAGAGCTGATTAAATGCTTTGGAAAAAAAAGCTGCCATGGAACCTTGGCAAAATTGTCATTACTTGTCATGCTTTATGTGCTTTTTAAGTAATTTCCTACTCAGACTCTAGTATTAAATAAAATTATCCTAAGCATCACCACAAGGTCACTCTATATGTTTAATTTTTCCCATTAAAATTCCTCATCTGCCACATCTGTTGATTGGTTTGTCTGTTCAGTTAGCTACCACGGCTGTGTGAGCCGGGATTCTGTTGTCTGTCAGCATGACAAATTAACATATCCATGATGCAA
The DNA here is from genome assembly GCF_026979565.1 of Vidua chalybeata. Classification (NCBI taxonomy): domain Eukaryota; kingdom Metazoa; phylum Chordata; class Aves; order Passeriformes; family Viduidae; genus Vidua; species Vidua chalybeata. The sequence goes on along the minus strand of NC_071552.1, from coordinate 3,924,037 downwards.
ACCTCGGCTTTAGGACACCCATCACACACAAATGTTAAGTGCCAGACCCCATAATTACACGGCAATTGCTCTCTCCCTGCTCCCGGGTTCCTCCTCTCTAGAACTGTGTCAAAGGGATGCCTCCAAATTGATTTCATGTGCAGATCTGCTCAGCCTGGTGCAGGCACAGGACGTTTTAATCAGATTTCATTAAAGTTCAGCACGTCCTAGGTCACAGGCAGGTCAGGAATTGAGCACGGCTACTGGCCACATCTTCCTGCTGGCACAGCCCCGGATACAGAAGCAAACATGGGAGAAAAAGAGCAGGAAATTACTGAATTATCAGAGCATCTTCCTCAGGTTTGGATGCTGTCTGATAACCTGAGGCACAGCACTGATAAGGTGATGTCCTAGGTTGGAAATGGGGGTGTGTATTCTACTCCTGTTTGTGGGGCAGTTCTCTGCTGTTCATGGGGCAGTTTTTTCTTTATCTCTCCCACAGCCAATCCTCCCTCCAGGAGATCTCTTCTGTTCATGGGCCATTAATTATTAATTATCTCCTGTTCATGGCCAGTGAGTGTCCCTGCATGGCTGAGAAAATTCCATCATCCCATGGGGAGAGGCTGTGCCCAGGGGGGGAGCCAAGCATTCCTACCTGGATCCAATCTGACCTTGGAACAGCACAGCAGCCTTTGCCCCCTGCATTCCCAGAGGAGCAGCTTTCTGCCCCACTGCATTCCCAGAGGAGAAGCTTTCTGCCCCACTGCATTCCCAGAGGAGCAGCTTTGTGCCCCACTGCATTCCCAGAGGAGCAGCTTTCTGCCCCACTGCATTCCCAGAGGAGCAGATTTCTTCCCCATTCATTCTGGGAAAGGCTGTGAGAAGCTCAGAGAGAAGAATTATAAACAATTCTTCTCTTAACTTGCTGTACCCGTGTTGTGAACATGTGGAATGTGTTATGGAGACATGTTTACCTAAAGGGTGGTTTAATTAGCCAGTGGTGATAATGTTTTAATTAAAGGACCAATCAGGTCCACTTGTAGTAAACTCAGGTATAAAAGGAATGAGTTTCTTAATAAAGTCATTTTAGCCTTCTGATGGCCTTGGAGTCCATGTTGTTCATGATTTAACAGCAACATAAAGGTTTCTATTCTGAGTGTGATGAGTGAATATCAAATGTGAGAAGCCCGACCCCTCTTCTCCAGCAAGCACAACCCACCCTCTGATGACGGTGTGCCTGCCAGGATGCACCTGGGTGTGCTCTGAGGTGTTTCCCTGCCCCTCTGTTCCTGCTCATCCCTGCCTGGCTGCTCCCTGGGCCTCCACAGAGCGAGCGTTGAAAGGGAAAAAGGGAGATTTGCAAATGTGCTGCGTTTTGTGAGCTGGCTGAGTTCCCACACCGAGGGCAGTATGTGTGTGTGTGTGTGTGTGTTTGTGCAGATGCTTTTGCTCCCCTCGCTGGCTGAGCTGCCCCAGCGCAGAGCCAAGGATTATTCCAGTGGAATTACAAGAGCCCAGGCTCTGCAGAGAAAACAATTTCACACAAGACTACCCCGGGTGAGGATGGGGAGCAGGGACACAAAGGCAGGGAAGGAGCAGCTGATCACTCTGCCCTGCCAGGGTGAGCGAGGAGCCAATTAGTGTAAAACAGCAGCCAGGGTGATTATTATTGTAAGGGAAAGGAATCCCTGGAAGAGGAAGGTGGTTTGATCCCACAGAACTTGCCTTGCCTGTTTAATCACCATTGTAGCCCATCCAGCCCCTTCCTGGGCACTTTGATGTTGGTTTTCAGAGGTCCCACACAAAGTTTATTCTGCTTAGATGATGGAGGATGGGATGAGGTTTACAGTACCTGTGCACTTCAGCTACTAATTCCAGCTGATTTTGGACAAAATACACATCTCTGCATTAAGGATCCTGATGACAGAAGGGATGGGTTCTGCTGTGGTTTTGTGGAACTGGGAGTAACAAAGGTAGGAAACAAACAGCTGGACAAGAAGTGCCAAATATATGACCAGAGCAAATCTAATCCTTATGAAATATGGATCTCCCAATGAAATATCTTGCTTTTACTATGGCCTTAGACTGCTCAATGCCAAAGCTTGGAAAAGACTGATAAATCTGTTTTGGGTAGATTTCCCAATCAAGCCTTGCAAGGTGGGCACAGTTTAAAATATGTAAACCATTTCTTTTGACCTAAGATGGTTTAGAGGGATAAAAGAGAAACTCAGAGCTCCATCCAAAGCCCTGAGCTGTCGTCTCTCATTTATGCTCTGCAAATACCAGCAGCTGCTCAGCTGCAGGCTTCTTCCATTCTCCAGAAAGTTCCCAAACCAAACTCAAATCCCAGCACAAGATCCAGTGGCACAACAAGCAGGTGGCATCAGCCTGGGCAGGGGCAGGCTCAGAGCACGGCTGGGTGGTGCTGCAGATGGTAAAAGGTGATTCACAGGTCTCAGCCTCCTTAAACCTGCCAAGGAGCAGCTGCCTGGGCAGCCTCAGCCTGATTTCTGCACGTAGTTAATGCACACAACTCGAGATTAAACTCTCACCACCCACTAAAAGGCTTAAAGAAACATTAAGTGAATAAATTCCCTCACGTCTGGAAGGGGAACGTTAGGAACAATTCAAGTGAAATCAATGAAGTGTGAAACACACAAAATAAATCAGCATTCCTGTATTTTTTTCTTTCTTCCTTCCTTCCTTGCTCTCATGGAGTGAAATACATTTGGAGCAGCACCTCTCTTCCCTGGGGCTCCCAGTGCTGCCCACTGCAATGAAGTGCTGCTGGAACACAATTGTTGAGTCTGTGTGTACAAAGCACAAATTAAAGCTTTGAGATGGAAAACCACAAGACAACCCATGACCTACAACAAGAGACAGAGCTCAGCAAATGGAAAATACGCTGGGGCCTGTGGGAAATCTGTTTTATTCCAGAATTCCTTGTACTGCTCCCTGCCCAGGGTGACTCTGATCCCACACCCACCCTCTCCTATAAAGGGAAGGCAGCACAGCCCAGGGGGCACAGAGCTATTTTATATCTTGGAGAAAATGGAGCTCTTCCCTCGCTTCTGCCTGCCTCTGCTGGACTCACGTGAGCTGAACCTTCCTCAGGTTCTCCAGCTGGAAAAGGAGGATAATGATCCTGACCTTTCCAGCAGGTGGACAGGACGTGCAGCCCAAAGCCTGATGTGCAACACCAATAATGGCACCCAAGCCAGGCATTCCCTTTTCCTGCCACCCTCCTTTGATGCCAGGCTCTCTCAGCTCCTGCAGCCTCTCAGTTTGCAGCCAGAGGCTCTGACAACAAAAATAAAACATTCCAGCAGGCCCCGTGTCATGTCTCCCCCTCCTCTCCCCTCCCAGCACCCTTCCCCTGCAGGAGGGGAGGATCAATACCTGCAAGGTGCATTCCCAGCCCTCTCCAGAGCAGGGAAGGCTGTGATGAGGCTCTGGCACCAGCGCTGCTGTTGGTGATTGATGGGGGCTGTGCTGGGCACCAGGGGAAGATTGCTTTCTGGGGCTGATGGATAAAGTCTCTCATGCAGCATGAAACAGCCAGGCAGGAGAATAATGGACCCTCTGATCCCTTCCAGCAGCGAATATTTAGTAAGAAAAGCTTGCAGAGGATTTTCCCTGATTAATTTGTAATTATAGGAGCTTGATTTTAGGTGTGAATGCCATAAAGTCTTCGTTAAGGAGGGATGTCTGAGCAGTTAATTAAGGCAAAGGGGCCTTTATGGGATGTCACAAAAGCATTCCCTGCTGTTGGAGGGATGAGCTGGACTGCCCAGGCTGCCTCAGCAAAGGGAACACCAGCCTAAAGCCCTGTTTAGGAGCTCCCATTCCCTGATTCCCTGGAATTAGTGATAGGGTGGGAGACAGACAATGCTGCGATTGAGGCTTCAGCTGTTTTCATGTATATTTCATAGACCTGTTTGCTTTTTGATGTTCAGAGCTCTTTGATTATTCTTTTTAATCCTTTTTCTAGACGTTCTTCAGTGTCAGCTGCAGCCCTGATTTCGGGCTGTGGGGCAGGTGAGCTGTCCCCCTCACGTGCAGGGGACAGCAGGGCAGCTTTAGCCATGGTCTAGATGGTGACAGCAGCACCTGAGGCTCTTCAATCTGTCACTGGAGCCACTTCAGGTGTGGGAGGGACTGGGCAATTCATGCAGCTATTTCAGCATCACGGAGCAAAACTTAAAAATATTTCTTCCAAATATATTTTTTAAGCTGAAATTCTGCAGACAGATGCCAGCCGTGCAATCAAGGCTCCCTGTGCAGTGGTACAAGGGATTGCCCACCCAACAGTGCCACCTCAAAGGGCTCTGATTGCTCTGCTGGCACCCAGTTTGAACTCAGACATGCAGCTGGCAATTAGAAATGGAAACAGAATTTCCATCCTGCCCCTGGCCAGGGTGAACTCTGAGCAAACAGCAGCTCAGAAGCTCTATTTCACTCAGCCTCAGAGCTGCCAAAGCAGGAGGAATTACTAAAATCAACAAGAAACTAATCTCTTTAATCCTGGAATTTATTTTTTTTTAAATAAGTTTAAATTATTGATACGCTGTCAGAAGCAGCCTGAATCCACGGAGGGGAGATTAATATTACATGAGAATGTTTCTCCCTCTCGGTGAGGGGAAAGGATGGCAAAGTCACAAAACAAGTCCAAACAAACGGCCTAAGGTGGGTGAAGGGCTGGGGGAATTGTTCTGGTGGTTCTTCCCCCCAGAGTTCAGGCACAACCTGACCAGAGGTGCAGTGAGCAGGGAAGGGGCGTCCTGCCTCTGCCAGCTTTGTTCTTACAGGAGAAAGGAACCAGGAAATTCAGGAAACCAAAGGCAAGAGGGTAAAAACTCTCTGAAAATCTATATTAACGGTCTCTCTGTGCAAGCTGGGCTTTATGGGCACTCGGCAGTGTCCCCTGTGCCCACTCTCCTGCACTGCTCTGCTTCCTGAGGACACATTCGTGCTTCCCTGCAGTGCTCAGCCTATTTCCATGTGTGGGGCAGAGCAGGGACTGAAACACTCCAGCCTGGCATCACTCCACCTGGCATCCCTGTGCTGCAGAGCTGCCCCAGCCAGGGGTGGTTTTAGCCCAGCTGATCCCTCCCCAGGGCAGTCCCAGCCTTGCCTGGGCAATGCGTGCAGCCCCTGATGGAAAATGGCATTTCCATGATGGAATCATGAAACCCTAAAACCAGAGGCCAGACAAAATGAAGAGAATAAAAGGCAGTTCTATTTATTGAAGAGCCTTCAGGTACATTTAGGGCGCCAGGGGCTACACCCAAAAATGGACAACTGGTCACTCGTTTTCACACTTTTATCAGTTTGGTTCATTTGCATATTGGGGGTGAATCTGCCAATTACAGCTTCAGCTAATGAAGTCATTTACCCCAAGTTTGCTCCCCCAACTCACTTTTGTTTCCATCTCTCAGGCCTGAGGCAGTGAGGGGTCCTTGATTGCCAGGCCTGGAGAGGAATTGTTGTGTCTGCCCCAAATGGGGAAGCAGCAGCTCACACTGGGTGTGGAGTTTGGAGTTCTACACTAAAGAATTGCAGGTTACAAATAATGAAAAATATAAAATTAACTAAAATAAAGTAAGGCATCATCCAGGGGAAGGGGGAGGCACAGCCACAGCCAAAGCTGCTCTAACACTTCATTCTCTCACTTGTATTAATCCCAATTTTAAGGAAGGCATTTTTGTCCATACCTGCCAAGGCATTTCAAGGCTCAAATGCTGAGTTCAGCTCTGCTCTGTGGGTCTGGCTCTGCAGCCTTTTCCCTGCAATGTTCTCAGTGCTGAGGAGGTCGCTGCCCCTATCAGAGCTGCCACCTTGCTCCCTCTGTTATCAGTCTCTGTCCTCACAGAGGGGCCTCATCACAGGAGGATCTGGAGCCTCTCATGTCACTTAGAAGCCAGCAGCTCTGTCTTTGCCTCAGCCTTATCTCCCATTCCGAGGAGGGATCATTGTCTCCAGCATACCCATAAAAATAAGTGCTGTGACATTACTCAGGGAAAAAGCAGCCTCGCTGACAGGTAGCAATGCCAGGTCACAAAACTCAGCAGAAATAAAAAGAAAAGGAGCATATTTCACTGCAGAATCCCAGGCTGACATCAGGAGAAGTGCTGGAACAGTGCCTCAGAGCTTTGTGCCAAAGGGAGCGGGGCTGTACAAGGATAATGTTTCCCTCAGTATTTAATATAAACAGGCAGAGCTTTATTAACCTGCCCCCCGAGGTACCCAACAAGGATCATCTCAGAGGAGAGAAACAATAAGGAAATGAATAACAACTGACTGTATTACACATGCAGGGTGGTGATCGATACCACTCTGCACTAAAATTGCAGTTGGCATCCAAACACATCTCAAAAGGGAAAAATAAACAGCAGTAAGAACTCATTCATCAACCACCTCATCTTTAGAGGCACTTCAGCATTATTAAATGTTTTATTCAGCTGGGGGACTTTTTGGGCCACAGGGAGAGAACAGCAGTGGCCCAAAGACTCAGCTCTCAGATGCAGAGCTGCAGAAACAGCCCAGGACCTGTGTTCAGTGTCCCAGGGATTAATTAATGCCTCGGGGGGTTGCTGTCCACACCACTTAACAAAACTCCAGTCTGAGATTCCCAGATCCAGCCCAGGGTTGTGCTTGTGCAGTGCTGGTCTTTTGAAGAACGAAAGATGAATCAGATGTCACAACAAACCCTGTGTTAGTTCTAGGTTGTGACCAATCACTCTGAAGTGTCCCTCAAAATAGATTTTCTTGGGTTGGGAGGAAATGCTGCCTTTAAACCCACAGAAGGCATTGGTGGCAAGGAGGGGGGGGGGTGTTATTCCTGATCATCAACACATTGAGGGGCTTCTTCTTTTCTGAAATACTGCAGAAAAATGGGAAATGTGTAAGGAGCAGGGCACAAGTTCACTGTAAAGAATGTTTCACCCAGGGACTGATTCCAGGCCATGTGGTTTCGTGGGATACCTTAAAGACAGCAGGGCCTGTGCTGCAGACACGTTACCTGCCCAAGCCTCGCTCTGTTCACTGACAGGGCACACTTCATGCTGGAGACCAGCTTAAGTGCTGAAATAGCTCTTGTGGGACACATTTTGGGCTGCAGAGTTTCCAGTGCTTACAGATGTACTGTCTCTGGCAATATGTGGTGCTTTTTCCGAAAAGCCTTCGTTCCCAGAGTCATTAGATCACCTGGGAAGTTCAGCTTTCAGGCAGCAGAGCTTGCAGACACAACCCCCAGAGACTTAAAGCTCTGCAGGAAAGCACTGAAACCATGGCTGCCTCTTCATCACCTTTTTTTTTTTTTTTCTGTTAATTTTAGTATGAATGTGATCAGATGGAAAACCTGACTCATGATTTTTCAACACTTCAGGTTCACAGAAGCAAAGTTCTTCTCACATTTTGCCATGTGCTCATTAAATGCATCCATTAATTGCAGCCCATTGGTGCCATGAAGAGCAAGATTTGGGCTTTGAAACAACCTTGGCTCTCCTCATTTCCACCCAAAAACAGAGCCTGGCTGTCCTGAAGCAGCGCTGAAGTCTCCCACACTGAAAATTCAGTGTCTCTGATGGGGGAATAATTGCCTGCTCTCTCAGTACTAATATATTTTTGGTTTCTGGTTGGCTGCATTTGCATCTGGCTTTGCAGGCTGCCTTGCCCGCAGCGCCCTGATCGGATTTGCTTGCTCTGTGACTTACTGCTTTTGTTAGACCAACTTCTAAATAACCAAAATAAGCCTCAGGAAGGCTCAGCTTGCTGGAGCACAGACTGGAGCGTGGGGGAGATGCACGCAGCCCAGGTGTGATGTGAAGAACCTGGAATACACTCCAGGCTGGGAGATGCATCCCGGGGAGTGCTGGAGCTGCTCTTGCCTTCCTTCAGTGACAGAGCCTTGAGCACAACCAAAGCCCACGGCACAAACACTATAAATAACAGTAATGGGGCCACTGCTGGTGACATCAGAGCAGAAATTAGTGAGGCTGGCAATGGCAAAGCTGCAGCAAACTGAAATATTTTCACCCCAGTGCTTTCTGGAAAAGGTCTTTTATCTCAGAGGCTGAGTCAGAGGCGAGGAAGGGGGCACATGCCTCGCCCCCACTCAGCCTGCTCCTGGGGGGCTCTCGCTTCTGGCTCACACGAGGGATTTCTGGGAGCCATTTCTGACCCCCCCACCTCCCCACTTCCATTCTGTGACGAGGCAGGGATTCAGACAGAGCAGGAAAAGTGGATTCTGGGGGTATTTTTCACCCGGCTGAGTCACAGTGTGGGGTGTGCGGGGAGGAAGCGGTGCCAGGCTTTAATAAATGCAGTGTCACGACACTCCCTAAATGACATCTCCTCAATTTAGCAGCACTGCAGTGCTGCCCCCAGAGCCCCATTTCCCACAGCATCCCCTGGGAAGGGGCCTCGTTGTTGCTGCTCCCAAATCAGGACGCTCCATCCCACATCTCGTGTCCAGCAGGGCTGGGACAGCCTGCTCAGGGCTTCTCCTTCTCAGCAAACACCTCCAGCACAATCCTAGCAAAAGGTTTTACATTTTACTGCCAAGGTGCCATTCTGCTGGGATTAAAGCTGCTCCCAGCCCTGGGATGGGTCCTCCTGGGTGATGCAGCCTGTTTAATAAAACAGTCTGTTGATTTTACAGCTCGAGTGTGAGTGTGAATTGTGTAAGAAAAGCTCTTGGAAGCAAACCAGGGTTCACTGAAGTGGCCGTGAGTGCCTTCAGCACAGTCTTGAAATAGCCAGGAAGCCAAGGACATGCAGATTGAGCAGGGAATGCTGCAGCAGAGAGAACACTTCTGCACTGCCACGGGACACAGGGACACAGGTGGGGAGCCTGAAGTGGACAGGAGCTGAGGGCTGCAGCACCTGAGCTGGCAGCTCATTTTCCAGGGGCTCAGGCAGGTCCTGCTGACAGCTCTGGGGGCTGTGCTGCTGCAGCTTTGCTGGATTTTGGTGCCCCAGCTCTGCAGCACAAAGATAGCTCGAGTACATCCAGATGTGCTGCAGACAGCCCCAGCTGCAGCATCAGCACAGCTTTTAATAGCCCTGGGAGGAAGTGCTGACATGAAACTCCCTCAGTCAGCTGAGCCCCTCGAGGTGAGGGGAGCTGGCATCTCCTGAGCCTGCTGCTGGTTCCTGTCAGGCTCCCAGGATGGACCAAGAGCTGGCTTTTAGTCACCCCCACACTGCCTAGAACCTGGCACAGCAATGGCACGCAGTGGGAATCCTGATTCCCAGCCCTTCCGAAAAGGATGGAGGGCCTGGCCCAAGGAGATGGCACAAGCCCTGTGCTCCCCAGGCAAAGTTCTTCTGTGATGCCTCCAAAAGAAGCAGGAAAACATGGGAATCCTGGTTTTAACAGCCCAAAGAATCCCAAGGCACTCGTGAAAATAAATGGCAAAGGGATAATCAGTGACCTGGTCGTTAACTGGATCCTTTCTCTGGAAGGTTTTCATTGCTTGGAGACACAGCCTCAAACCAAATCCAAAACGCAAAATCCAAAATGCAAAGTCTCCCCTTCCTCGGGCAAACTGCCACTGTTTGTGTTGCCTGCCCTGCCCTTGCTGCAGTTCAGGGTGCCTGGGCACACCTCGGCAGAGCAGGAGAGGGAGCAGAGCGGGGCTGGCTCGGACCTTTCCTCTCAGCTGCTCACAGCAGCTCTCCAGCTCCTTGTGGAGTCCCTGGCAGGACAAAGCTGCCCTTTTCTGCAGCTGAGGCTGGGGCAGCAGGGCTGCAGCTCCTGCCTGCACTAAAAGGGTTTTTTATTGCTCCCAGGCAGAGGGGACAGCGTGGAGAGCATCAGCAGAGCCTGGCAGGTGTCAGGGATGGCAAAGAAACCGAATCTTGATTCCTCAAAAAGGTGGCAAGGAGGGAGATCTGACAGGTTCATGTGGAAATCAGGAAATGCCAATTAAAAGTTATCAACTTGCCATTTGTGCTTTTAATATCCTGCCTGTGGCAGGGAGTTTGGGAGTGTCCAGCCTACCTGGATAAACACAATCCCTGTCCTGGAGAACCTCTCATCCCAGAAAACTGTGGAGGTGGTGCTGGAAAAGGAGAGAGGCTCAGGAAAGTAAAGATTTGCCCTCAGGTGAGGAATAAATCCTTTCTGCCTGTCCCCATGGTCACACTGCCTTCATTCTGCTCCGGGCACCAAGAACAACAAAAAAATCCTTCTGCTTCCAGATGGATTTTAGCTTTTCGGAAGTTTAAAGCAGAGACAGAAGAGACAGATAAATCCTCATTTCCAGGCATGCTCAGACACGGATTTGAACCCAAATTTTCCCTTCCCAATTCATGTGGGCCTCTCTGCATTCCTCAGGTTAGGCTGAGCTCTGCAACAAGTCCCAGGTCTCTGCTCACAAGTTAAACAGAATTATTTTACTTTTTTTTCCCAGTTTTATCTGCCTGCTGCTGTCCTTAGTGCTGGATTAATGGATGCAAAGCTTTGTGGCCAGTTTCTGTAAATTGCTGGCAACAAAAAAACCACTCATAATACACTTTGTTGCAATGAAATGCATTTTGTAGTGAAACCTATAATAGTTCAAATATAAATTAATTATAATCCCTTCTGCTGCAGCAAACCTTCATGTATAATTAACATTTATTGTGGGGGGAAAAGGGAAGGAGAAATCCTCATCTGAGCGTTTCAGTCATAATTTCCACGTCCCTAATGTCTCTCACAGGAAGGAATATTATGGTTTACCTGTCCCCCTACACAGGGCAAGGCACAGCTGCTTCCAGCTGGAGCCAAAGGATGCTGCAGCTCGAGGGAAACATGAGCAGCTCCCCAGCACGCTGTGCCCCAGGCTCAGGAATTATGGCCAGCAGCTCTTTGCCAGATCTGGGGGAGAACTGTGGTGAGAAGAGGCAGAATTGAGGGTAGCAGAAAATACAGCACTGATTAAAGGTGATCAACTCAGGCAGGAGTGTCCAGAGCCACGCTGGGGCATCCAGGGGGCTCTAAAGTCCAAATTTGCCTCCATCCCACAGGGTTTAAAGTCAAAAATTGCCTCCATCCCACGGGCTTTAAAGTCCAAATGTGCCTTTATCCTGTGGCCTTTAAAGTCCAAATTTGCCTTTATCTTGTGGCCTTTAAAGTCCAAATTTGCCTCTATCCATTGGGCTTTAAAGTAAAAAACTGCCTCTATCCCATGGGCTTTAAAGTCCAAATTTGCCTCTATCTTGTGGCCTTTGAAGTTCAAGTTTGCCTCTACCCATTGGGCTTTAAAACCCAAATTTGCCTCTATCCTGTGGTCTTTAAAGTCCCAATTTGCCTCTATCCATAGGGCTTTAAAATACAAATTTGCCTCTATCCACTGGGGCTTTAAAATCCAAATTTGCCTCTATCCACTGGGGCTTTAAAATCCAAATTTGCCTTCATCTTGTGGCCTTTAAAGTCCAAACCTTCCTCTACCCACAGGCACAGCCCAGCTCGTTCTCCCAGTACGGAGCTGCCCTCCAGCACCCTTGGACACAACATTTCCACTGGAGCTGAGCTCTCTCAGTGGCAGAATTCAGCATTCCAGCACTGCAATAACAGCACTGCAATTTGCAGGTTTCCTGCAGGACTCTGCCTGCTCCAGGACCCCCACCCAGCTGGGAGCAGCTCTTGAGAGAAGAGCAGAGAAATGTTGATGGCTCAGTGGCTGAATTTGTTCAGGGCAGGGGGTCAGCACAAGCACTGGGAAGCTCAGGCTGGTAAATGAAAATTTGGAGGCTCCTTCCCCTCTTCCAACAAAGTCTCCTGCTCCCAATCTCTAATGAGAGTCAATTGCTGCTGATAAATTTTACATAATGGCTTTTTGCTTGTTCTGCAAATTAAGCAGAAAAAATGCCTATTAGAGGGAAAACTGGGGTGATCCTTAAAACTTAGTGTAACCTATTTAGCTGCTCAGGTCAGATGCAGGGTGGAATCTGAGGCCTCCTTATTAATTTTCTGCAGGGAGCAGCAGTTTGCAGGGCTGAAGCAATGCCTGGCTTCAGAGCCCCAGCTGATTCCAGGACCACATCAAAGCTGCCTGGGACCAGAGGGCTCGGATTAATTCCTGTGCTGCTGCTCAGGTGTCCTCTCCTCCCTTCTCACCCTTCTCCTGCTGGCTAAAGGCTCACCCACACAAAATGAGTTTATTTAAAAATGGGAAATGCCAGGATTGATTCTCAGAGCCTTTTTTTTTTTTTTAATGCCAGGACCTGCCAGAGCAGCTCCTGGCTTTTCAGAGCCTTGCTGACCTGGTGCTGCCCTTGCAGCAGTCACAGGGTGAACCAGACTGAGGCAGGATAAATTAACCCCTGGAAAGCACCACAGCTGGCAGAGCTCATCTTCTGGGGGATGTGAGCACCACCTCCTGACTCCTTTCAATCTGGGGCAACTTTTATTTTGGCTGCAGGTCTGAAGGACTTCAGGCTCAGCCCCAGAGAGTCAGGCCTTGTTAAAGAGTCACTCCAAACCTTCCTTACACATCACAGTTGTAGATTCACTCTCCAAATTACAAATTTGGCCCTGAGTCCTTCCTTTCCCCCAGCTGGCTTGTTTTTCTTCCCCTACCCAAAGTTTAAAACACCAGCACTGCCTGGATCATGAAACGAAATGAGCTTTAAGGCCCCTTCCAACCCAAACCAGGGCTGGGATTCCAGGATTCCTCCACTAGTTTTGCCAAAAATTGGACTTTTTCTGTCATCAGCCAGCCCTAAACATGAGCACACCTTGTTCCAGCACACTGCTCTGCTTGCGTCCATCCTCTGCCTTCACCACCTCATCCATGGGAATAACCAAGCACAGCCAAGCAGCTGAACTGGAAGCAGCTGATTTCAAAACTCACTGCCCACAGGACTTAACAGCTCTTTTACCTGCCTCGGACACAGCTCCCTGGAGGTTTGTTACCTGCAAGGGAGCCTCACTTAAACCCGGGGTGGTTTTTTTTCCCTGCTCTCTGAGTGCTGCTGGAAACAATTCCGAATGTCTCAGCTAATCAATGGTGTCTCACAGCCAATCTCTCGCTCCTGACACGTGGGAGCCTTTTGCTTATCCCTCTCCAGCTGAGAAAGAATTACCCAGAAATTTCCTCCATTCATTGTGAAAAAGGAAAAAAAAAAAAAAATAAAGGAGGAGAAGGGGGGGAAAAACAGAAAGGAAAAAATAAAACAAGGAAAAAAATATCAGTAAAGGTCGCCAGATCTAACCTTGATCTGCTTCAAAAGCTACTTGTCCTTCAAGAGCAGCATGCAGAAAGCACAAAAAATAAATGGTATCTGGAGCTGCATGACAAGAGAACAGAGCCCCCCTCAGCATGAATAATGATCCATTGCCAGCTCCTGCAGCCACCAGGGATCCTCACGGTGGGGACACAAATTGTTGGTGTCTTCGGCTTCTGGCTGAGTCTGAGCCTGTGCTCTGAAATATCTGAAATTCTCTCCTCTGTATGCACACAGAAATTAACTAAATATCCTCTTCTGGCGCTAAATAATCGCTGCTCCTGGGAGAAAATGGTCTTAACAGGCAAGGGGAGGCGGTGCTAGAAAAGATTTTATTGACAGACATGTGCAGAGGGACTCGGAGATGCGACAAATTTCTGAATTCTTTCAACCAAAGAAAACATATTAGAAAAACATGAACCATATTCCCAACATTTTTTCTTTTTTTCACACTAATCCCTTCTCTTTTCCATCACCGAGATCTTTTATTTTCTAAATATGCCAAATTGTAAGAGAATGGATCACCCTCTCCCCTGCCTCCTCCAAAACAAATCAATGTTTCATTCAACCTGAAACACATATTTCCTCCTTTGTTTTCCCTCCACCTCTGGGAAGGTAAAAAATGCTTCTTTCCCCCAAAGTGTGCTTTCTGCTTTTCAGCACGTTGCTGCCTGTAAACGCTGGTTATTCCCACAGCTCCGTTTATTACGTTTTTGATTTATTTTTCACAGGGAAATCAATGCAGGACCTGTTGTGTGGTTGGGAAGGAGCTGCAGAGCTCCTCTCTAGTGGCAGCTCCGTGTCCCCATCCACCTGCAGATTCCTGGCTGTGCTTCTCCCACAAACAAACAAACAAACAAAAAAAAAAAAGAGTTTTGGAGCTGATCTGCAGGGCAAAGGGAGAAAATTCTCAGCATTTTTGGGTTACAGCCTAAGCTGAGCTTTCTCCATCAAAAGTTGGTGTCTGGTTTGACCAGGTTTGAATTAAAAGCAGCATTTTACTCTGATTTTTCCACCTCTGGCTGAGCAGAGATTCACTTTTGGTCATTTCCTCCTGCCCCATTCCTCAGTTTTTCTTCACCTATTGATCAGTGCCTCTCCTGAGCTCTGGAAGAGCTCTTCCTACACTCCCCTCTCTCCCTGAGCACACCCCTGTGCAGCCAGGTAATCCAAATTCCACAGTTCTCGTCGTATTTATGACCACCCCACAGTTGAGCACTGACTGGAGGGAGAAGCAGCACAATTCCTGGCAGCCAGCCCTGCTGATCATACAGGATCTTTCCAGGAATTAACTTTATCTGCAGCAGATCCACAGGCACAAAGCAATGGCATGGAAGTGAGAAGCAGAGCTCCACGAGAATGAGCCAACCCCTTCATCCCGAGCTTTAATTAAAATGGGCTCAGCCACTTTGTTTTATTTATTTTCTGACAGCCACCCTCCATTTCCTGCCTAAATACAATCCACTCCCATTTTTCAGTGCCACTGTGGGGTCAGCGACCAAAGCACAGAAATAAAAACCACATGACTGAGCTAGTGCAGCTCCCAAACCTCGGGGTTTTATTGCCAGCAGCTAACTGCCTTCAGAGAACATCTGCTCCAGCTCCCAGCGCCAGCCCCAGCACAGGCTGGAGCTACACCTGAGCCTGAGGAGCCCAAAGAGACCAGCCCTGCTGGTAAAGGCTGACCTGCCTCCTTCAAAGTGTTAGCACCTCCTGCTCCTGTCCTCTCCTTCCATTCACCTTGACACTTCCAGCCCCAAAAGTGGGCAGCCAGCTGGCAGGCACCTTCGCAGGGAGCTGCAAAACCTCTCCTTTCTTTAAAGGTTGTGAATGCAGAAAACAGAATGGCACTTCAGGATAGGATTCCAGACATAATGAGCGAGCTGGCAGTAAATAAAAGACAAGATGAGAATCAATAGCTGGTGAAAGAGGAGAGGCACAGCAAGGGAAACGGGAGAATACAGAGAGGGAAAAAGGTAAAAAAAAACTCTCTGAGAAACTAAATTTGTAGGGGTTTGGGCTCAACCCAAAGAGAAAGCCAGAGCACAGCTGTCAGTGATTTCACCACCTTCTGGATCAGGTTCTCTGTTCTTTGCTCTGACTTCTTGTGAAATAATCCACGGGACCCCTTTGGAGAGTAAATCCCTGCTTTCCTCCCAAAGTATGGGCACAGCAAAGCTGGGCTGGGCAGGCTCAGCTCTGCCACTGGTGCAGCCCCTAAGCCAGCCCTGGGCTCTCTCCTGACCCTTGAGGTACCTGGGCCCCGTCCCCTGTTCAGTGTCATTGCAATGTCCTGGAAGGTTTGCCACGAAAACAAACACAGAAATGGAATTAATTTTGACAAACCACTAATGAGCAGCACACCAGCCTCCTTTCTTACCCTCATGACCAACCTCCTCATGTGCCTTCTCCTGCTTTACTGAAATCATTAACAACTAACCTGCTGTCCTCCTTTTGGAAAACACATTCCTTCCAGATTCTGCTCCACGGGGATCTGAAAGAGCTTTTCCAATCAACAATTCATTGAGTGAAGTCTCCAGAAATCTGCTGTTGTGTTCCCATCCCGAACTGACCTTGAGCTATTTAAACCTAGATGGATTTCAATTCCATAGTCCCACCAGATCCTCCTTCCCCGCCCTCCACCTGGGATAAGAAAGGCTTTTCAGAACATGTTAGAGGAGGGCTGCTAAGTGATGCATTGAAAAGAGCTGCGGGGAAAAACAACTTTATCATCTTGTGGCTTGAGCAGAAGGGGATGGGGTTCCTCAGTGCTTTAAAAGATAATGAAAAAATAAAAAACCCAGGCAGAGAGCAATGCAAAAAGGAGAATTAATACTTTTTGATGGATGAATAAAAATGGGTTCAACAGAGAGCAAGGTCCCAGGAGAGTCCCAGGCACTGCCTGTTCAGATTAATGCAAATTCCATACTGGTATAACCTTTCCTCGGAGTTTGAAAGGGTAAAAAGATCCAGCTGCTGAGAGGATGTGCCAGGAAGGAACATGGCAGTGAGGCTCTGGAGCAGCTGCTGCTCAGAGTTTGGCTTCAGTGAGTGAAATAACACAAGTTCTTGTGATGGTCCAGGCTGGGCTGCAGTCAGTGGTTCCTGTGCTGCAATGGAGCATTTCTAAGCTGCATTCTGGTGCAGGAGTTTGTGAAGGTGGCTCGTGGGTGTGGGATCTCCTCAGAGCTGTTCAGACTCCAAGCGCCAGCTCTGGGATGTTGGGGGAGCTCCGAGGGAAGTGATGCCTTAGGATTTTAGCTTTTATATTTTTCAAATCCAGTACTGCTTTAGGGTATAACTCCAAACTCCATAGAGCGTCAGCGACTGTTCTCCTGTTTTATTCAGACAAAACAATCCCTCCAGGGCTCTAACTCAAGGATACCTCACTGTCTCAGGCCCCAAAAAGTAAAAACAAAAATGAATTGTGGAGGAGCAAACTGAGGGAATACTTCATTACCTGAAAGTGTAATTGCAGAATTAACCCCGATGTGTAAATGGACCAAACTGATAATTGTGTGAGAAACTCGTCACCACCATCCACCTTGGGTGTACCCTCTGGGAGGCTCTGGCTGCCCAAGGTGTACCTGGTTAATAAATGCCTGTTTTATTCTCTCCATCTTGTGGATCCTCAGTTCTAGGCAGCCATCCCCAGGCATCAGAAGGGGCTCAGCAAATCCTCATCCTTCGGTCTGAGCCACTCCCACAAGCTCCACTGCACTCCCCCAGAACTGCTGCCCCTGGCAAAGCACTGCTGGGAGGGTGATTTAACCACAAAGCATCAGCAGCAGGGGCTGTGCCAGCTGCCCTCCGCAGGGTCAGGGTGCCAGCTGGACAGCGCTGCTGTCACACGAGGTGTCACACCAAGCAGGGTGTCACACCAAAGCTGCTCTGGTCCCTTGCATCAAGGTTCATGATTTGCCTAACCCCGAGTGATGGATCACAGGAGGAGACAATGTTGGAAGGAAAGGAAAGGAGGGGGAAAAAAAAAAGGGGCAAAACAGGACAAACCTTCCCAGCAGCATCTCCCTCCCCTGCTGAGCCCTCCTCCCCTCTGCCCTCAGAAGTGTGCAGCTACATCACTGGAAAGCGTGGGTCAGCACCTCTCAGTGGGGAAATTCTCCCTTAATTCAGATGTTTCTCAAGTGCTCATTTATCCATGACTTTGCCCTGCTGGAAAAACAACCAGCAGAGGAGCAGATTCTGCTCCTGTACCACCCTGTGTCTGGAGCTATTTAGAAATTCCAGAATTTAATGCAAATATTCAAGAAAATCCTGAGGTAATGTGGCACCCTACCTCCAGGCCTGCAGGAGATGCTCTGAGTCGCTGTGCTTCTGCATTTGACAAATATTTATATAATAAGATATTAAAAGCCAAAGGTAATAACTGCAAGAAATGATGAAAGCACAGTGCTGGGTACAGCCAGCCAAGCCAGGAATGCCATTATCAACCTGCTTCTTTATCCCCTTCCTAAAAACATAAGTATTTTAAATCTTCCTTAGTGGGTGTGAAAATTAAGGAGCCAACACATTGCTAGAGCTCCTCTCAGACAATTCAGCACGATTCTGGTGCAGCAGAATGAAATGTTATAAATGTTATAAATGTTATAAATGTTATAAATGTTATAAATGTTATAAATATTATCCCTGTGCAGCTCTGCCAGTGCCTCTGAATCACCTCCTTATTCCACAAAGCTTTGCCCACGTCCTCTGATTTATCTGCTGGCTCTGAGGCACTTCCAGAGCTCTGCCTGCCCACAGTGTCACACCTGGGGTGGCTTTGTGGCCCCATTCCCTCTCACCTCGCTGCTGGAATTGCTCTCAGTGCCTCTTTCCTGGCTCCCTCGTGGGTCTGGGGTGTCAGGTCTATTCTAGCACAAAACACTAAAATGAAATCCAGTGGATGCCAAGCAGTGCTGTTTGTGTTACCACAAGGCTTTCTTGGGGTGGATCCAGGTGAATTTGAGAGGCTTTCCTTCTTAGAGTGTCCTTCGACCCCATGTGCTCAGGTAGGTTTTGGAGGCTTTCCTCCCATCATATAATCCTTAAAAATGACATGCTCAGGTGGTTTTGGAGGCTTTCCTTCTGTCATATCCTCCTCAAAGCCCACCCCCTGAGCCCTGCCCAGCAGCACAGTCCTCACCACACAAGCTCACCTTGCCCACAAGCTCTCCTCTGCTCACTCCTGCAGACAGCCCTGCTCCACATTTCACCTCAGAACATCCTGAGCTGGGAGGGACCCACCAGGGTCATCCAGTCCAGCCCCTGGCCCTGCACAGACACCCCAAATCCCACCCTGGGCATCCCTGGAGTGGTGTCCAACCCCTCCTGCAGCTCTGGCAGCCTCGGGGCCGTGCCCATCCCCTGGGGAGCCTGGGCAGTGCCAGCACCCTCTGGGGGAAGAACCTTTTCCTAAAATCCAGCCTGGCACAGCTCCAGCCATTCCTGAGCCCTGTCCCTGGTCACAGGGAGCAAAGTTTGGAGCTGCCCCTCTGGATGAGCAGCAGACCCCAAACATTCTCCCCTCAGCCTCCTCACCAGCACTCCCTTTGCTATTTCTACCCCATATCCCTCATGTTTTTCCCCAGAATTCCTTCTCCTGGCTCAGGGCAGCTCTCCCTGCAGGACTGCAGCTCTGCGCTGCCCAGGGAGCTCTGGGGGAAGCAGGGATGCCATGGGGATGCCCAGGGAGGTGGCACCCCAGGGCTGGGGGAGGATGGAGCCATCAATCCCGCCGCTGTTTCTAATCAGCTGCACCCCGGCTGGCAGCAAATGGCACCTCATTTGCAAAGCTTTCTCTCAGCTCCTTCATTAGCATAAGTATTGTTTGCCATTATCCGTGGTGACTCACATTAAACTAATGGAAATTCATCTGTCATCGGGATAGATCTCAGCAAAGGACAGCTCTGAATTCAATTAGGAGCTGTTTGCCCCTCTCCTCCTTGTCCCACACTGGGTTGGGTCGGGAGGGACCTTAAAGCCCGTGGAATTCCTGCCATGGGCAGGAACACCTTCCATGGGACCGGCAAACTGAGGAGCAGTTTCCCACGGAAGCTGCCTGTTGGTGTGGTTTGAATCCTGCCTGATCTTCTGCAGTGGAAGCAGAATTCCCTCTGTTTCTACATCAGATCTGAACTTGTAGGAGGCAGGATGATAGGATCAGTAGTTCTGGCTTCCAAGGCAACTTGGGCTTTTACCAAGACTCCTTGATTTATGGTAAATAGTGTCTTTTATCCTTACCATAACTCCATCAATTTAAGATTATGATTTGTCTGTTAGTTGAAGTCCAGGGCTGCTTAAGGCCACTTTGGATTATTGGAGGGGAAGAGAGTAGTTCCAGGTCAACACCTAAGGCAAGAGAAGTGGCAGAGAGCTGAGCCCTTCCTGTCACAAACTGTGACTGCATGTGTGGACATCCAGTTTCACGCAACATGCAGGAATCTAGTTCTGGAAAAACACAATTATTGCACAAAACCCCCCTCAGTTTACACCATAACTCTTTTTGCTTTTTAAACAGGACAGTCCCATTTGCTGGTACGTTGTTGTCCTGGTTCTCCCAGTGTCATAGAATAAATCTTTTTCTTTGCTCCTGAAAGAGGAATTCAAACATTGTACTTCGTGCAGTGCTGGCATCATCCCAGGCAATATTTACTGCTGAGATGCTTTGATGCCTTGTTGGGACTACATAAAAACAGAGGCCAGACAAAATTAAGAGAATAAAAAGCAGTTCAATTTATTGAAGGGCCTTCAAGGACATTTAGGGCAGACAAAACCCACCCAAAAATGGACAACAGGTCACAGTTCTCACACTTTTATAAGTTTGTTCCATTTGCATTTTGGGGGTGAATCTGCCAATTACAGCTTCAGCTAATGAAGTCATTTACCCCAAGTTTGCTCCCCCAACTCACTTTTGTTTCCATCTCTCAGGCCTGAGGCAGTGAGGGGTCCTTGATTGCCAGGCCTGGAGAGGAATTGTTGTGTCTGCCCCAAATGGGGAAGCAGCAGCTCACACTGGGTGTGGAGTTTGGAGTTCTACACCAAAGAGCTGCAGGATTAAAAATAGATGGAAAATAGAAAAGCTGAAATCCTAAAGCATCAGCATCATCAGGCCAGGCAGTGCTGCAGGGAAAAGGGGACAATTGTGGAGTTATCCCTTCGGGATGCTCTGAGTTGGGTGGGTGGGAGCTGAGGGGACAATCAGAGCCCACCAGGGGCTTTCCCTGCCCACAGCCACCCGGGCTGTAACTCCCCAGGGCGCTCCCTCCATCAGCCCCCCTCACCGCTGGCACGTTTATGGCACTTGGGGAGATGTCACTTCCAAACCCAAACGAGCAATGACACACCGAGCAGCAGAAGGTAAATGGCTTTTAACAGGATAACGTGTCAGTTAAAGGCTGAATTATTTCCCTGCTGTCACTTCCCTTTACTTTGCTGCGTGTGTTATTGCCCGTTACTGACAGGGGAGGGGTGCCCTTGGCCCTGGGACACTCTGGTTCTGTTTGTGGTGGAGCAACAGGCAGCTGGAGCTGAAATCAACTTCCATTCTTTTTTTTTGGGGATGCAAACAAGTGACTTGTGCAGCCAGATATTCACTCCTGCCATGGAGATGTCTTTCACCAGCAATCAGATGCTGGGGCTGTCTCCCAGACAGATTTGGCAGGAAATGAACCTTTCCAGAGCTCTTTGTGGTCCAGATTCATACTTTGGGCCTTGTAAAACAAAAAGAAGCATCAAGGTGTAAATCCAGTTCTGCTGTTCCTGCAGGAGTCCTCTGGGGGCAAGAAATACCCTCAAATATTCCTCCAGGACATCAGGGTGGGAAAGGCATCCTTGATTTCCTGAGGCTGGCTGCTGGGAGCTGGAACCCGTGGTGCCAGCAGCTGGATGAATCTGTCTGGTGCCAAGGTAAATGGTGCTGCTTTAGAGCTTCACTGAGATGCTGAGGGGAGATTTATGTGTGCCAGCCTCCGTGAATTATCCGGGTGAGTCATTACACCAAGGCAAGCGCTAAAAGCAGCGTTAGGTGCCATAAAACTGATGGAAACCAGAATGTTAAGGAAATTGTGAAAATGAATGTATTATTTATCCAGTGGTCTTAGCACCGAAAGAGCTGCGCTTTCTCCCAGACTAATTGTTGTTAAGGAGCAGCAGAGGGGGAGGATTTATCTCTGGGTTCTGCAGAACCAGAACTTTCTGCTTTTACTGCCTGGCTCTGGTTTGAAATGTGCCTTTGTGGAAATGGCCCTGTGGTTCTGTTTGATTTTCTCCCTTCCAGATGTCTCAAGATCTGCAAATCAAGCCAGGCCTTTTCTGTGTCATCATCCTTGGTAGCAAAGGTACTGCAGGGCAAAATAGGCTTTTATCTGCACTTCCAAGGTTTTGCTGAGATTTAGGAGACTCCTTACTGCTCTCCTATATTCGAGCAAACTCTGAAGTGGCAGTGAGTTAAAGGCACTAAAATCAGTCAGTATTTCCTTCAAGCTTTAGTGGATTTTATTTGGAGTTAGACTAGGTAATGATGGCTCTGTTCTTCCCCAGTTTAGTACTCAAATCTTTCATCCTTTCTTTTAAAAGCCTTTGTGGGAGGTGAGTGAGAAAGAGCTCAGTGAATGAGTATTATTGTGTTGAAAAGCCATTTAAAAATGCTTGGAGGGTGTTTCTTGTGTCTGTCCACTAAGAACCAAAGATTCCTGAGCATAGAGTCCAGCTCAGGCATTCAGAGTTATTTCAAACACTTGGAATATGGCAGAAGTCTTTTAAGTTCAGTGGCAAACACATGGAAAACCAGATGGTTTCTTTGTGACAGAACCCTGAACAGAACAGGAAAATAGAATATGCTCCCCTCCCTCTCTGAGATGGAGAAAAGGATTTTAAAATGCCTTGCATGTGTGCTAAATAAATAAATTTAAAAATGAACCTCCTGGCCAATCACAGTTTAGCTACCCTGCAATTAAACAAATCCACAAACTGGCAACACATTTACATCTCATTAAGGGGAGGCACATGCAGCAACGGCATGAAAATTTGGAAATTAGACACAATTACCACGTTGGCTGGAGGCAGGAAGGGGGAGCGTCGTGGGGGAAGGTTTTTAGGAGAAGTTTGATGGTTCCTTAATTGGCTGCTGCCTCCCCAGTCCCACCCAGCTTTGCTGGGTAAAGGAATTTCCCAGAGAGCCGTTTTAAAAATCAGCAGAGCTGACGCTCTGCCCCTCTCTGTGGTGCCAGGGTGTCACCCAGGCTGTCACCTCTGCTGGCACTTCCATGGGGGTGGCAGGGACGTGGCCCCAGTGTGCTCCATTCCTGTGTTCCCATCGTTTGGAGGGAATTCCAGAGCAAAGGAAATGTGCTTTTCCATCCCTTTGGTGGCTGGAGAACTTGGCTGACACCTGTACTGAGGATTTATTGCCTTTGCACAGCATCCTTCCTCTTTCCTTGCCTCTGGAAGTTCCCCAGTTCTCAATATTTCTTATATTTATATTTATGTCTCTAGAAATATATTTCACCTCTCTATTTTTCAGTAGATTCCAGGTCCCTTCCCCCTGAGGTGCTTCCATTCCTCACAAACAGATATAAATGTGTGTGTGGGTGTGAATCCTTGAACAGGGGCAGACATTAATCATGTAAATAACAATTGCTTAGTTAGGAAGTGTAATTGCAGATAATTATCACCTCGGGCATCACTTCTGGGAGCAGGGCCTGGCCTTTCCTTGGGAGGGGTTAAACCACTGGATTCTGGAGCTTTCCACAATAAAACTAATTAGCTGTAAGGCTCTGGGTAGCAACGCCCACTGGAAGTGTTAAAAACCAAACCCACCATGGTTTCCAAAAGGAGCGGCGGCACAGGAGGGCTGCTCTTTGGGGCTTTGGTGGTGGTGGGGTTTTTTGGGGGGCTTTTTTAACCTCTCCCACTGAGGCAGAGATGGATACATGACGCTGTCGAGCCAGGGACGGGCGAAATGACTCGCACGGTTTCAGAAGGCAAAATGAACCTTTATTCAAAAGCACTTCTCTCTTTTATAGAGAACATCGTGAACATTTATTCCATTGGTCTTAAAGTAAAAACATTTCACCTGATTGGCACACTGGACTTAGGTCAGTGTGGTAGAACAGATCTATGAACAATGTGAATGGAAAGCAAGGTAATAGATTGTTTATAGATTGTTAATAGATAAAAGATAATAGATTGTTTACATTCCTCTGGGACTTCTTCCCAGGCTTAGCCTGGCAGAAATCTTTCTCTTTTTCTCTCTGACTGAACTGAGAATATCCACACATACACTGTCCATGGGTGCTGCTCCATGCTCTGCCTGCATTTCTGCATTTTTCTATTTCCAAAATCACCGCCGTGGTGATCCAGATCAGCCCAGCTCAAAGGCTGCTGGGAATAACTTCAGCCCACTCCAGAGAACCCAAAGGGCTGAGGGATGGAGAAAAGGCTGTTCCTGCCAATCACCAGGTCCACTCTGTCCAGGTATTTAATGGCCCTCTTAAATATAGCAAGTGTAAATCTTACAAATTGCCTTGAAAAGGATTCAGCCGCTTCAAAAATGGAGCTATATTTTGGATATATGACTTGTGCTGCAGACCCATAAATAAAAAGGTAGTATATCCTGAAGTTACAGGCAAGTGCTACTTAGGTGTTTGTATTTTTGGGAGGTTTCTGGCTTTTCTGAAACATCCTGGCCTTTCCCAGAGTTTTCAGAGCTTCAACAGCAAAACCCAAGATGTCACAATGGAAATGAGTTAAGTAAGGAATGAACAGAAAGTCCTGCAGGCTGATTTATTCACTGCTGAAATGCAACCTACACTATGCTGGAGGATTTTCACCCCTCAAGGGCTTCTTGTTCAGGTTTTACCCCCCTAAATTCCAGCTGTGGGATCACTGTGATCCCCTGGAGCTGTCACTTTGCACTGAGGAGAGGCTTTATTGCCAGCACAGAATTGATGAACTGCTGAATTGATTAGGAATTAATGACTGTGTCAGGGGACTGCTGCTGAGGGCCTGGAGAGGATTTACATCCTGCTGCTCACGAGGCACTGGGCTGTCAGGAATTCAGAGGCTGGGCTGCCAGGAATTCAGGAATTCAGGGACTGGGCTGTCAGGAATTCAGGAATTCAGGGGCTGTGCAGGAATTGAGGAGCTAGGCTGTCAGGAATTCAGGAATTCAGGGGCTGTGCTGTCAGGAATTCAGGGGCTGTCAGGAATTCAGGGGCTGTCAGGAATTAGGGGCTGTGCTGTGAGGAATTCAGGAATTCAGGGGCTGTCAGGAATTCAGGGGCTGTGCTGTCAGGAATTCAGGGGCTGTGCTGTCAGGAATTCAGGGGCTGTCAGGAATTCAGGGGCTGTGCTGTCAGGAATTCAGGGGCTGTCAGGAATTCAGGGTCTGTCAGGAATTCAGGGGCTGTGCTGTGAGGAATTCAGGGGCTGTGCTGTCAGGAATTCAGGGGCTGTCAGGAATTCAGGGCTCCCTGTGCAGCAGGGAGCGAATTCAGAGCTGCAGTTCCCACAGCGTTGATCTCCACTCTGGCAGGGGGCTCAGCAGAGCCGGGCTGCTGGGCTGGGCTCAGCAGAGCTGGGCTGCTGGGCTGGGCTCAGCAGAGCCGGGCTGCTGGGCTGGGCTCGGCAGAGCCGGGCTGCTGGGCTGGGCTCAGCAGAGCCGGGCTGCTGGGCTGGGCTCAGTCTCGCTGTGAATCTCTGCTGTGGCTGAGGTGTGTGCTGATACCCAGCGTGGGGAGCTGGCTGCTTATAAAAATGCTATACCTGAAGTGCAGGGGTCACTGAGGGGCTGCAAAAGCTCCCTGAAACCCCTCCCTTGATCTTTCCTGCACATCCCCTGCAGCTCTTTTCCCTGGAGCACACAGCAGGATCACACAGCTGAGGGAAAGGTGTAAAACTGGCCAAAAAATCAGCCTGGACTGGGAGCACTGGGTACAACACTTCTGTGTAAAACCAGCATGTACTTATTCCTAAAGAACACTTTTTAGGAAGGGTTAATCCAGGTGCTGCTTCTGGATGTGGATTCTGTTTTTGCCCGGTGGCTGGGCTTGTTTTATTTTGAATTTTCTATGAAGATGCTTTAGGAAGATGATGCTTCAGGGTGTGGCTTCTGCTTTTGGCTGATAACTGGGCTTGTTTTATTTGAAGTTTTAGATGAAGATGTTCTAGGAAGGGTTAATCCAGGCAATACTTGAGCCTTTTCCTTCTGGCTGATGGCTGGGCTTGTTTTATTTTAAGCTTTTTTTGAACATATTCTAGGTAGAGATAATGCAGGTGGTGCTTCAGAATGTGGCTTTTCCTTCTGGCTGATGGCTGGGCTTGCTTTATTTGAAGTTTTAGATGAAGATGTCTTGGCCCAGCAATGAGAATGGGCTGCAGCTGCTCCTCTCTTGCCAGTGCAGGCCCCTCGTCCCTGAACATGGATCACAAAATGTCAGGAATGAGCACTGATTCCTGGGCTCAGGAATAATTCATACAAATGTCTCCCAGCTTAGCCAAGAGAAGCAATTTCAGCTGGAACAGTGTGTAATCCATTTTTCCCTGGCAGAGAAGAAAGGGAAGTTTGCCTGCTATGGCTGTGAGTTTTATATATTTTTTTGCAAATGCTCAGCCACTGCGATGATGTGTGGAAAGATGGGATCTAAAGATAGATATAAAGGGGATAAATCACAAACCTCAGGTGCAGTCACACACAGGCTCCATGGAAACTGCTCGCAGCCATCACTTCCTAATGGGGCACACCAGGATTCATATAAGCAAATTTGGGTAAATCTAAGAACGAGGTCAGGGTTTAATCTTTGGGTTCAGATGTCACAGTACAAGTTCACTGTAAAGCTCTGTTCCTGCTTTTGGCAGCAGTGGGGATTGCTGAAGATCGTTTGTTTAAACAAACTGGAACGGGAGCATTTCCTTGGGGGTTTTTTTCTGAGCTCTCCAGTGCCTGGCTTTTAGGAAGAAAGCAGCAATTACCTCCTGCCACCTTCTTTTTCGTGCAGTGAAACAACTGTTATGGAGTGGATCCAAGTTGGTGTAATTCTCTTGTGGGTTCCATCTTTAACTTATTTGCAATAATTGCCTGAGCAAGCCAGAATTTATCTGGAAGGCCCTGGCTTAGATAAACTCCTGCTGTGCTGGGTGCAATTTTGTGAAGATTGGGGGAGGCTTTGTGAGAACAACAAATTAAAACTAATCTCATCTCCTGAAATATTTCATTACACAAACTCAATTCATTATGCAGGGCAGCCCTTTGCAGCACGTGCGAGCTGCTGAGGCAGAGCAGGGCTGTGCACAGGGAAGAACCAACAGAACAAATCAACCACACAAATTTATTGCATGAGAAAACAACCACCTCGTGTCACCTGCTGCTGTGGGAGCTGGGCTAACTTCCCTGACCTTGCTGATGCTTGGCACGTGCAAGAAAAAGGATCCTCCTGTAAATTGGGGGTCCTTGTGGTGTTTTCTAACCCAGGGATCTCTGAAATTCTCCCATTCCCACCCCTCAGGTTGAGTGGGAAGTTGTCAAAGTGTTTGGATGGAGTTGAGATCCTTTTGTACAGCAAATATCCAAGAGCTTGTAATTCTGGAGTTTCTCCTCTGCTTGTTTGTGGAATTTCTCCATGAAGATGGAAAGAACACAGAGAATTTGTGCTCATGGTGCTTGTTCACCCCTGCTTTGTGTCTCTGGGCATGAAAGAGCTCATTTGAAATGTCTCTCTTGTAAAACTGCTCCTTTAATTGATCCTGGAGCTTTGCTGCCTTAGGTAACCCAGAAAATAAAGATCCATTACAGCCTGTGATTCCTTTCCGTCCCAAATTCTGTGTGAACCAGGTCTCTCCAAGGATCATTTGGGATGAATAGGGGTTATTTCTGCTCCCTTTTCCCTCCCAGTTTGAGCAGAGGTGAGGGATTCTGTCTGGTGAGGGCTCTGGGAGCTGCTGTGGTACAATAGGGGAATAAATTCCCTGCTGGAATGCAGCAGCCCCTCCAATCAATGCCCTTCCCAATTAATTCCTCCCCATAAGCAGGACTCCTGAAAACAGTGTGCTGCTGTTAGCTCTGCCTTTAATTTATTTTGAAGAATGTGCAATTATCAAGCTGTGAGCAAATTGCCATTGCTTTCACCTGGCTCCTTTCAGGACTCATTGGCATTCAGAGGAGCCATTGATTAATGAGCAGGGAGCAGAGGACAGGGATGAGCCAGGGCAGGCAGGAGCTGCACCAGGCAGCAATGCCTTGGGAGAGGGATGGCAGCCCCTGGGGTGCAAATCTTCCTTTCTTAGCGGAGAAAACCAATAAATCCCCACAATTCTGGTGAGCCAAGGACGCTCTGTGCCTCAGACAGCGCAGCAATGAATAGGAAAGGTGGGAAAATGGGATTTTTTTTTCCAAACGTATCCAAGTTTTTTTCTCTGAGCCCTTTTTAGTGTCCCTTTTGCCTTTTTCCACACATCTGGGACAAAGAGGAGCTGCTGGCAGCTTTCTGTGTTGTCATGTGCCACGATGTGCTGTGCCCCTGCAGGTCTCTGTGCATGTTGGGCTCATTCTGTATTCCCACTTTCCCAGGTTTACATGTGGCTGTGGCGCAGCTTTCCTTGATTTTCCAAAGCTGCATTCAGAGCCAGGCAAGGCATGCTGAGCTGATGGATTTTGTTCCCCTTCAGCAGGAAAATTTTGCATTTTTCCCTAAATTTGTGGTCACTCTCAAGTTTTCCATTCTGCCCTTGCTACAATGACAATGACAATGACAATGACAATGACAATGACAATGAGTGCCACCTGCACATCAGAGGTGAACCAGGATGAACAAAAACATTTTCCTCCTGGAGAGCAGGGCAGTGTCACTCCAAACACAAGGCACTGGAGAGGTGCTGGATCCCTCCTTGCCTTGTCCCCCTCTTACTGGGAAGCTCAGAGCACCTTCAGCAAGGCTGGGCTACAGCTGATATTGTAGAGAGGGGAAAAAAAATTAAAAATAGAAATTTAAATATAAATATATAAATATAATTATATACATATAATAACATAATATTTAATATATAAAAATATATAATAAATAATTTATATAAAATATATATACAATTTAAATACAATACTATAATAAATAATATCTAAATTTATATAAAATACCATTTAAATGTCTAAAAATATAATATATAACTTTTCAATTAATATATATTACATCTATAAGATTCTATATAATATATAAATAATAATATAATAAAAAATCTTTGTATAGTCCCACATTCCAAATTCTTTACTTCCTTTTGGGTGTCCTGCAGTTGTTCATATTTTTTTAGGGGGAGAGCAGGATTTTTGGTCACGTTTCTTCTAAACTTTTTTGGGCTAAACTGCAGAAGCCCTGAGAGTGTCAAGCTTTGAGCAATCCCCTGCCAGAATTCAGAGCTGTGCAGGATTGAACTGTGATCCCTCTCACCTGGGGACTTTCCAGCTTCCTGTGAAACAGAGATTTTTGGAGTTCACTTCAGTTAACAAACTGAATTAAGCATTTAAATTTCAGCTTGTAAAATTATGTGTTGAATTTTAACCTTTTACTTAAGAAACCTCTGCCATGGTACAAAGGTGCCATAGGAAAATGCAGATTTCTGGAGCTTCTCGCAGAAAGAACAATACCCAGGGATGCAAAGAACCCAAAGAAGCTCCTCTGTCCCCAAGCCCATCGAGACTGACAGACGCACTCAGATAAGCACCAAAGGACCGAAAGCGCAGGCACAAAAGTTCAGCCATGAGGAAGACCACGATCTTCAGCCTCAGAGACCCCCGAGAGACCCCCGTGCGACCACCACAGCAAACGCCCAGAAGGGCGTGGACTGTTTAGCGAGAGAGGCGAGGACAGGCGGGGCCAGGGTTGAGTATGCATGGCAAGGTTGTGCAATGTGTTCCATATGGAACACCTTTGGGAATAAAGGTGTGGGTCAGACCGAGGCTCGGGGCACAAGTTTTTGGAGAGATATTGCACCTCTCGCCATCAAGTTCCCTCTGATACCTCCTTTTCTTCCACTACAAAATGAGCATGGGCCTGGAGAGCTCGTTAACACGGGCTCCAAACTTCATCTGCAGCGTGCTCACATCCCAGTCTTGCACCAGGAAACCTGGGAAAGGCAGCAGGGTGAGGATCTTCGTGCAGGGAAGCTCCAGGCATTAATGAGAGAGGCTTGATTAAAAACCAAACAGTCCCACCCAGCCATCCCCTGGGAAGTGGTTGTGTGGTGGGTAGGGGTGGTTTTGGGTAGGGGTGGTTTTGGGTAGGGGTGGTTTTGGATAAAGATGATTTTGGATAGAGATGATTTTGCGATTCCTTTAACACCACAAATGTGGCTTTTATTCAAAGCAGTTTCTAAAAAAACAGAAAGTCCCTACCCAGCCATTCCCTGGGAAGTGGTTGTGTGGTGGGTATGGATGATTTTGGGTACAGGTGATTTTTAGGTAAAGATGATTTTGGATACAGGTGATTTTGGGTAGGGATGATTTTGGGTACAGATGATTTTAGGTAAAGATGATTTTGGGCACAGATGATTTTGGGCACAGATGATTTTGGACAGGGATGATTTTGTGATTCCTTTAACACCACAAACGTGGTTTTAACTCCAAGCCTGGTATTAAATGCCAGACATGGAAAATCCACAAGCTCAAATAGAGTCTGAAAATTGCACAGTAGTCTGGGACAATGAATTCCCAATCCACAGTGAGAAACATCTGATTTCATGCCCTGTATTGTCCCTAGGGGGGGGCAGGACATTCTCTATTCCTTCCCAGTACAATTTACATCCAGATTCTGGGAAAAAAAAATCTGTTGTATTTCCAGAGACGCTTTTAAAAGGTGCCTGGGAAAACCTGGCTTTTGTAAAGGAGCTGGGTAACGGGTGGATAATGCACAAACCCATTTGCTAAACACCACTTGAAAAATCACAGGCAGCATAATTGACTTTTACAGCTCGGATAATGTAGGTCACTGCATTAGTGCAACAAGAAAATGAATGTATGTTGGAGTGAAAGACAGAAGGGAAGTAATTACAAAATATAGATTAAATAACCATCAGATAACAGGCATAATAATAAGAACAACCAGGGTGAAGATAGAGGAGAAACAATTTGTTAAATGGATTGTAGCAGGGTTTTAAGGAGCTGCTGGGCTCACGTGCCACGCTTTTCTTTTTTCTCCTTCACTGCAAACTCAATAGAATGAAGTATTTGTCCCCCTTTTGGAGCTGATATCCTGCTTCTCCTGCTATCAGCTTACAGCTCGCTCAGCCCTGAGTGCTCTTCAGTCAGAACCTGATTATTTTAGCACACAAATCTTAACCCTTGCAGGAACAGGTGAGCGATACACGGAATAAATAAATAGACTCCACACCCTGGGGTAGTTATGAGGTTGTATTGTCAGCACCCAACACAAGTGAATCCCTACCCAAAACCATCTGTACCCAAAACCACCCCTACCCAAAACCATCCGTACCCAAAACCATCTGTACCCAAAACCACCCCTACCCAAAACCACCCCTACCCAAAACCACCCCTACCCACCACACAACCACTTCCCAGGGGATGGCTGGGTGGGACTGTTTGGTTTTTAATCAAGCCTCTCTCATTAATGCCTGGAGCTTCCCTGCACGAAGATCCTCACCCTGCAGCCTTTCCCAGGTTTCCTGGTGCAAGACTGGGATGTGAGCACGCTGCAGATGAAGTTTGGAGCCCGTGTTAACGAGCTCTCCAGGCCCATGCTAATTTTGTAGTGGAAGAAAAGGAGGTATCAGAGGGAATTTGATGGCGAGAGGTGCAATCATCACAAAACTCAGCCTCTCCCCTGGTGTGGAGGCTGATTGCTTCATTATTCCACATCACGACAGGGCTCAGGGCAGCAGCCTCAAAGACTGCAAAACCTGGAATTCTTGGGGTGATGCTTATGAGGATTTCCTATTTTTATAGTTAAATTTGGAAGGTTTATTAGGAGAATTGTCCTTCTCTCATTCTTTAGTTTTTTTCCCCCCCACCCATACCTCTTTATTCACTATACACACAAAAAAATTAAAATTGAAGTGGTTTCCTGCAAGCAGGAACTTCTGTGCCGTTCAAGGGCTCTGGTGAGCATTTCCTGATTTAAATGTGTGGCATTTTTTCCCCTCAGGCATTTAGGGACGGATCCAGTTGTGCCACTGTCATTTCCAACAGCACATTTGAGCCCAGCCTAAGTAGCAACTGATTTAGTTTGGCTTTTGTTCCCCCTCACAATCCCTCCTGTTAAAAACAGCTGTTACTTCTTCATTTAAGGCACAGGAAAATTAAATGACTCGCCTGAGGTCATGAGCAGAACTGGGAACAGAATTTCTTGCAAGTCTGAGCTCAGTGATTTAATTGCAAGCTAAGATCTTTAGGTGAACATTTGCGCCAATTTTTTTTTTTTCTTTTTTTTTTTTTTCCAGGTGGTGGATCATGAGCTGGGTTCCACCTGGTTGTGTTCTTTATGCATTTTATGATACTTGGTTGGTTTTTTTTTTTCATTATAGCATTTTCCAGGGTGGTTTGCAAACATGATTATTTTTAGAAGTTACAAATTAATATCAGAATAACAAGGAGGCCCCTGTGAAATCTTCACAGATTATAGCTGAGAAGTAAAAATAAATAAGGATATTTCAGCCTCATTTTTGAGCTTGTGGTCTCCCTTGTAGCCCTGGCAGTGCAGGAATGTGTGCCTGGGGCTGGGGAGCTGCAGACAGCAAGGAGCAGGATTTAATAGCTCAGTTGTAAATGCGAGAGCATCTTGTCCCTGTCTTTGCACAGATTGGTTTGGAGGCCTGGAAATGCCTGAATTCTGATCTGTGCTCACTGGGAGGTGTTCAGCAATCACATCTCAGTGCTGTAAGCCCAGCTGGGAAGATAAACCTGAACAGGAGCTAATGCTACAGTTAAAAAAAAAAAAAAAAAAAAAACCAACTCTGTTTTAAGATCCATAAGAGAAAATTTGATTTCCACCAGCCTGGTGTTTATAGACTGGTGTTCCCTCCTCTCCAGGAGGCCAATCTGAGCTAGCACGGGGCTCCTGCTGGAGGAAACCAAACAATTCCTGCCAATTCCTGCAGGCTCGTGGTGGCTGAAGGGCAGGTGAGGATGTTCCTGCCTGTGCTCCTGGGAGGAGATGGGAGCGTGGGAGAGGGGCTCAGCAGGGACAAGCTGTTGTTGTCCTAAATGCCCTTCTAAACACTCCTGGAAAATGCTGCTGTCTGCTCTGAGTTCCCTCATCAAACCAGAGGGTCTGTGATGGAGAGGGGAGTTTCTGTTTGCTGCCTGGGGGAGATGAGGGGAAAAAAACCAGGCCAGAATTTTTAAATCAATGTGTCAGCCTTCCCCAGGACAGAGACGAGCCAGTTCTACCCAGAGAGAAAATTTCAACCAAAATTTCATTGATTTTTTTTATTGACTCGAGAAAGAGGAGGAGTTGAGAAGGGTTTCAGCCTCGCCTTTTTGTGGTGGGGCTGGCAGTGTCCTCATGGCCACTCTCAGCCTGCAGAACTGGCATCCTCTGCCAAATCCTCGTGTCCTTCTCCTCCTGGAATCCGCTGCCAAAGGGAGGCAGGACAGGCAGGAGGATGAGAGGCACCAGCTTGGTTTCGGAGTGCTTTGGAAGAGCAGGTGTGGATATTCTCAGTTCAGTCAGAGAGAAAAAGAGAAAGATTTCTGCCAGGCTAAGCCTGGGAAGAAGTCCCAGAGGAATGTAAACAATCTATTTTCTTTTATCTATTAACAATCTATAAACAATCTATTATCTTGCTTTCCATTCACATTGTTCATAGATCTGTTCTACCACACTGACCTAAGTCCAGTGTGCCAATCAGGTGAGATGTTTTTACTCTAAGACCAATGGAATGAATGTTCACGATGTTCTCTATAAAAGAGAGAAGTGCTTTTGAATAAAGGCTCATTTTGCCTTCTGAAACCGTGCGAGTCATTTCGCCCGTCCCTGGCTCGACAGCGTCAGACAGGGAATTCCCATCCCCTGCTGACTCCCAGGATGACAAATCCTCTTTATTGACAGTGAAATCCTCTGATGCCCTTGACCTGCAGGGAATTCTCTCCCAGCAGCCCTGCCCATGGCCCCAGGAAGGAATTTAATTATTTCTTCCAGGAAGGAATTGAATTTAATTTTAGCACCGTGCAAGGGCTGCCAGCTGATTTTGGAGTGCTGCTGAAGTGGAAGTTTCCAAGCCACACCTGAGGGAAGCATCCTTAGTGCAAGAGATTTGGTACTTTAGACTAACAAGAAGTCTTTTTAGTTAGTCTTTTTAGTCTCAGCTCTTTTTACCTGAGATTAATTTTTCAGGGGAAAGATGCCCAGTGGCCCAGCAGAATAATGATTATCTCCAAATCCTCTCGTATAAAAGGAAGGGAAAACTCAGTATCTTGTAGCAGGAGAAAGATTAGAGCAGGTGAGAGTTGCATTTTAGTGAAAATGAAGGTTTTGACTGCGAATCTTTATGCTCTTTATCCCGAGATTGCAATCCTGAAAAAACTTCAATCAAAAGCTCCTTGGGTAAAAGGAGTTCAGCGAAGGAAAACAAAGAGAAGGAAAAGAAAATAAAGGGGGAAAAAATGAAGTACTTTAAGGCTGGGGAGGGCAGAGGGGTGAATGGATCGCTGTTCCTGGAGGAGTTGCTGAATTAATAAATCATTAGGAGTGCTCCGAGGGTTTCCCCAGCCCCGGCCAGGCTGTTCCAGCCCTGTGCTGCTGCTCCCACAGGGAGCAGGCGGGATGTGCAGAGCTCTTTGCCTCCAGGGTGACTGAGCAGGGCATCCTCCCTCTGCTCTCACTGACAGGCAGTCACATTCATGTTTATATTTATATTTATATTTATATTTATATTTATATATATATATATTATATTTATTTATATATTTATATAGAGCTCTCTGCCTCCAGGGTGACTGAGCAGGGGCATCCTCCCTCTGCTCTCACTGACAGGCAGTCATATTTATATTTATATATTTATATATTCATATATTTTTTTTTTAATTTATTTATTTATTTATTTTTATATATTTATATAGAGCTCTTTGCCTCCAGGGTGACTGAGCAGGGGCATCCTCCCTCTGCTCTCACTGACAGGCAGTCATATTCATATTTATATATATATTTATTTATATATTTATATATTTATATATAAATATATTTATATATTTATATATTTATATAAAATATATTTATATTATATATAAATATATAAATATATAAATTTATATATTATATAAAATATATTTATATTTATATTTTTATATTTATATATTTATATATAAATATATTTATATAGAGCTCATTGCCTCCAGGGTGACTGAGCAGGGGCATCCTCCCTCTGCTCTCATTGACAGGCAGTCGTTTATATCTATATTTATATATATATTTATACTTTTATTTTTATATTTATAATTTTATATTTATACTTATATTTATATTATTTATATATTTATATTTATATAGAGCTCTTTGCCTCCAGGGTGACTGAGCAGGGCATCCTCCCTCTCCTCTCATTGACAGGCAGTCATTTATATTTATATTATTTATATTATTTATATTATTTATATTATTTATATTTATATTTATATTTATATTTATATTTATATAGCTCTTTGCCTCCAGGTTGATTGAGCATGGGCATCCTCCCTCTCCTCTCATTGACAGGCAGTCATATTTATTTATTTATTTATTTATTTACTTATTTATTTATATATTTATATATTCTTATATTTTATATTTATATATATATTTATTTCTATAGTTCTCTGTTGTTAACACCATTATTATATATACACATATATACTTATATAAAATAGTTCTTACTGGCCAATGTGTTGTAATAAGCACCTCTAACTTGAGAGGCAGTAATTTATTTCCATATTAATAAATATATATTTATATATTTAAATATTTATTTCTATATTTACTTCTATATTTCTATGACTGTTAACACCATTATTGTATATATATATATATATTTATATAAAATAGTTCTCACTGACCAATGTGTTGCAATAAGCCCGCAGTCATTTATTTACATATTTATAAATATACATTTATATATATATACATCTCTATATTTCTCTATTGCTAACACTGTTATTATATATACACATATATATTTATATAAAACAGTTCTTGCTGACTGACGTGTTGCAATAAGCACCTCTCACTTGATTTATATTTATTTATAGTTATAGTTATAGTTATAGTTATAGTTATAGTTATAGTTATAGTTATAGTTATATTCATAGTTATATTTATATTTATTTTATTAATACTTATATTTATATTATGCTTATACATTATGTTATATTTATATTTATAAATATTTATATTTATATTCAGTCTCTATATATATTTATATATTTATATTTATATATTTCTCTCACTATTGCTAAAGCATAGCTACATATCCACACATATATTTATATAAAATATTTATATAAAATAACTCTCACTGACCGATTGCAATGAGCAGCGCACAGCAAGCGTGGCAGATGTGGGTTCAAGGCCCTGGAAAATGAAACATGATGCCTCTTTTTGCACCCTTACATGAAAATACAACATTTTACCCATCTGTCCTGAGACTGGGCAGATGCCTCACCAGAAGCCCATGTTCTTTATGCACTTTTGTGGCAATAGTGTATGTTATTGTTGAATTATTCATCTATTTTTCGTGTCAGCCTGTAGCTTAGCCCAGTTGTTTTCCCTCCTCTGCTGGCCCCTGTTTCCTCGTGTATCAATCAACACCAACAGCAACATCCTCAGCTGGCCCTCGTGGAACTGCAAGCTGAATCCTCATCATTTTCTGAAACACTCTGGTGTTGCCCTGGCTTTTAAAAGAGTTTTCTTTTATAGTTCTTTTGAAAGCGTTAAAGTTCTCATAAAACTTCTTTCACCTTCTGATAATGTTTATACATTTGAGACTCAGAGTTCCCATGCAATTTTATGTATAAATAGAATAGTTTACATATTTCTCTGTGGGTGGAGAGAAATGATTGATTGATTGATTGATTGATTGATCTTCGGACCAGTGTGGTTGGAGAGGTGGTAATTCCATCCTCCAATCCACGGACACATTTGGAATTCCATAAATACCAGAAGTTTGATTAAAACTGGGTCTTTTTCTCTTTTGAACTTACCAAGTGTCTGTGTGCTCATTTCGTGTCCAATAGCAACACCCTGGGTATTCCAATGATATCCATATTTTGAAGACTCAAAAATGGAGCTGGAATTCTTTGGCCAGTTAAGGTGATGTTGGTACAGCTGCAGCTGGTTTGGAATCTCCTGAGGCAACTCCAGAGAGTTTCTCTCATCAGGGTCTTTTTTGGAAGGATGAATGAGGAAATAAGATCTAGGAATAAGCTGCTATGAGAACTTATTTTTTTTTTCTAATTGCTTCCTCTATCAAAAAAAAAAAAAAAAATCAGCAACTTCCAAAATCAGCATTAATGTTATTCCTGTTTTTTCTAAAGGTTTGATCCTCCAGGGTACTCCCCCTCCTCCTTTATAGCAGCCACTCTTCTCCAAGCTGTGCCAGGCCTGCACAGGAGGTAAAGCTGGTAGAAATGGGAAAAAATTGGTCATAATTCACATTCCAGAAGTAGCCTGTGTGGGGAAGGAATTCCAGGTTGCTAAATGGGACTTGTTGGTTCTGGAATAAAGCAACAGGCTCATTTCTGATTGCTGAGATTCTGTTTGGCATTTGTACAGATATTTATCTGTACATCAAGGCTTTGCTACTGTTCAAAATCAGTGGGGTTTGGGCTTGTTTTTTTTTAGGAATAGTAAAAAATGAATAGTTATTTAAAAAAAAAAAAAAAAAAAAAATCAGAGCAAACAAAAAAACCTCAACAAAAAAAAAAATCCCTCAAAACACCAAAAAAACCGCACCCCACCTCAAAAATCAAAACAAATTTGAACAAAGCCCCCCAACCCCCCACCAAAAAAAACCCAAAATCAAAAAAACCCCACAGCCAACCCAAAAAAGTTTTGATTGCAAAAGCTAAATGAGATGAATAACCCTGACAGAGAAAGGAGGAGATCTCACTAAATTGAACCCGGCCAATTTTAACATTCGCAGCGCCAGAGGCAATTTGAGGCAGTGTAAACGTCATGGAAAAAGCATATTCCTGAGGCTGACTTACAGAACGCTGCATTTGAGTCCTTAATGATGATAAATCAATGATCTAGAAAATAAAATCCCTTTCCCATTATCCAGATGGGCACACAAATTCTTCTCCGACTTTGAGACGGAGGCACCCAAACTTTTCAATTAGCGTTTCACATCCCACTACCTTAAAATTATAAGTAATTAAATTGGAACACGGTGCAGACACTCATGGAGGAGCTGTCTTTCTCTCTCCATAAAACAGGGCCTGCTGATTGATACAATCCTTTAACTCAGCTGAGGGATTCTCTGCTAACACCCTAAGAGATGCACTGGAGCAGAACTCTGAAATTGAATTACAACCTTTGTATCGAGCCAAAGAGCAAAGTTGTGATTATCAGGTCCTGCCTCTCTATTTCTTCCTTCTGAACTCACTTTCCCCCCCTCCTTTTTTTTTTTTTTTTTTTTGTGCCTTGACAAGTTTCTTATCTCCAGTGCCATCAGGTGATGTCCTGTGGCTCTGCCTTCATTTGGGCCGTGCCCAACTCAGAGCAGAAAAACGGGCAGGGAGGATTTGGGGGAGTGGAAATTTGCTTTGTTAAATCTTCAGCATCTCAGAAAAACTGGTGGCAGCTGAACACTTTAATCCCGTACAGACAGACTTGTCTGTGTAAGGAGAGTGAGTTGGATTTAAATATTCTTTTGTGTCTTAAAAACGCTAAAAATTTGACAGATAAAATTTAAACGTGCCAAGGTTTTCCAAAGGTGGAAATGGTGGGTGTGCCACACATGTGGAATGTTGGCTGTCTTAAAGTGACAGAGGAGAGTCCTCCTATCATAAATGGAAGGAAATGATGTGATTTCTGTTCATCAGTGCAATTAATTGGAACTTGGATCAATTTGGGCTGATTCCCAGACCTCAGAGTTCACCCCAGCTGCACCACCTGAAGGATTTTGCTCTGCTGAAGTAGCAGACATAATTAAATTTCTATGAAAAGCTGGGAGTTTTGGAGCTGCATCTCTTTTACCTGGTGTCTGACTGAGGTGCATCCTTGGGTGTTTCACTGTTGGGCTGTGTTTGATGCATGGCCAAGAGGTTTCCCATGGAAAAGTTTATTCTGGACAATGCACGTGCCCAGAACAAGCAAAGGAAGCTCAGCTCCGGAAATTCGGGCTCCACACTAAACTCAGATTATTGAGGTCTCAGTTTAAACCTTAAGGGGAAAATCCCAGGGGAAAGGGAGACTTGAACTGACTGAAAAATGGCAAAACTCTGGAAATAGGAGGGCCAATTCTTCTCTTTTCAGCTCCCACAGGTCTGATGATGTGAATGGCTAAAGCAGGGTGCAAAGTCACTCTTTACAATAGAGGCTGTCAAAATTTGCCAGTTTCCTGCAGTGGAATTACATCCCATTTTGTTTTCAAATATGTAAATACCACTTATCCTTATGACTAGAAAGTTAATTTCACGACAGCATAACAGCCTTGGATATTTTTCTTAATGAAATGCTTCTAAACTCCAGATATTTAACTACATCATATTTATGGTGTAATTATTCCTACTTGCTTGGTGCATTTCCAGTTACATAAATTGTGCTGGCTTCAAAGAGGCTCAAACAAATGCATTGTGTACTGTAATTGTTGGATAATTACAGTGTGCTTAGATGGTGATGAATGATGTTCCAGCAGAACTTTTGCTCTTTTTAGTTCATTTTTTAAAATTATTTACTGCCCCACAAGGTTCCTAGACAGGTTTCGTGCCCCTTTCTTTGACCTTTAAGGCAGAAAACACCAGGAGAATTGAATCATGACTTCCTCTGGATTAATCCTCGTGGTTAATTGGCTTCAGCACCCAAGAGATCACAGAGCTGATGAAATTTGTCCTCAGAAAAGCCCCAGCTTTGGTGGCTTTGATTTCCTAATGAAAAGCTGTCATCCTCCTTCCATCAGGACACTTGCTGCATGCCTTGACTTAAATTTCCCTTTTCAAGGGAATTCCCTGGGGATTTTGTTGTGTTTGTCTCCTGCCCCTCTGTCATGTCTGACCAAGTTGTCTCGAATTTATTGGGAGAGTAGAAGATGCAGATTAAGATGTGAAACCACTGTGAAAGCCTGAGTGTTGTTTTCATGGGGAGTAGGGTTGAAAATCTGCATATTTCCAATAAAGCTGTAGGCAGAAGAGTCCATTTATACCGACTTCTGTTGCCTGTTCTAAAACTTTATTTTAATGCAACTTCAGGAAAAAAAAAAGTTTTATCCTGACTCTATAGCAATTAGGATAATGGAATTGATAATGGAGTGACAGTATTTGCTCTGTTCCATGTGCTCAGGGACACTTTCACAGGTAAATTGTCATTCCCTTCCCCGAAACTGGGATCTGCAGCTGCTTGCTGGAATTTCAACAGCAAACACTTTGTCTTCCCCATTTATTCTTTAAAACAGATCAATGCCCACTGAAACCTCCACAGTGCCTCTTGAAAGAGCCCTTCCTGCCCGTCCTGTTCATCTCTGGACAGAATGTTCCCTTTTCTGTGCCCCGTGGTGTTCAGAGCCTGCTGGAAAATTATTTCTGGGCATCTCACAGGCTGTGCTGTGCAAAGAACTCCCTGGGTGCCTCCCAGATGCCCAAAATAAATGGACAGGGCTCCCTTTATCCTGAAATCCCATCCTTGGAGGGTGTGGGGGCCCTGTTGGAGTCCAGAGGATCACACAGGGCTGAGAATGAGATGGTCCAATAAATCTTCCTGTGGCCACGAAGAGGAGCCCTCAACATCTCCGTGCTCTGGCTGATGCATCCTCTGTTTAATCACAAGAGCTGGCTAATGGAATCACTTCTCCCCAGACCTAGCCAAGAATAACACAGTCACATTTTTAGAGGGCTGTCAGTCCAAGCTTTGATGTTCTAATTCTGCACATACAGAAGGAAAAAAAAAAAAAAAAAAAAAGACTATTTTGGAAGCAGCCAGGCATGAAAAGCAAAAGGTTGTTGCATCTGAGCTATTAGAAGAGCCCGAACACAGCAAGCTGATAGTTCAGGGTGTTAACTCCTGATAGTGCTCCAGGAACACATCCTGGGTATCTGCTCCCTGCCCTGCGTGCACACGGGGCTGTGATTTACAGGACGTGTTTGGAAGGAGCTGCTCCTTCAGCTTTGTTCAGGTGTTTTCTCACTGTCTCCTCGCTGGGATATTTCTTCTGTCCCCCACGGGAACAGGAGAACACAGGACACTTTCCCAGGCTGCTGATGGAGGTGAACAACCCTGATTTAGGAACTTGATTTCCTACCCCAGTAAAGCTCTCAAACAAGAGCCTTACTGGCTTTACCAGCAGCTAAAATCCTCCTCATGCCAGGGAGAGAGAAGTCTGTACCTGTTTTATTTTTTATTCCAAAAACTGAGCACCACAGGACAACTCATCCCCTCTGAAGTCCCTGCTTTGGTTGTGGCAGGAGCAATCAGGATGAAAATGTGGCCACCTCAGGGAGCTGCTGAAACTGAGGAGTGAGAAATACAAGGCAACACCTATAAAATAACAGATTAAAAAAAATTAAAAATTAATCACTTTGGGAAAGGCAAGTGGCTGTTAGGAGCCAATGCAGATTCCAAGGAAGGGAATATGAGGATGAGGTGGGTGATGCCTTGTGCAGGCTGGCCTAGAGCAGAGCTGGGCAGAGCTACAGAATAAAGCAGGGATTTATTCAAAGGATCTCCTCCATGGATCCACCTTGGGCAGCACCAGAGCCCAGCCAGGGCTGCACCCAAATGAACCAAAATGGTCCCAAAATGCACGAGCGCTCCCGGGGGCTCTCACTGGGATCAGCTCTGCTCCATTTGCACCTTGCAGTTCATTGTCCCATTCCAGCTTTAGCCCAGGCACTCCCATCCTGCTTGTTTTTCTCTCTCCAGCCCACGCTGTTTGTGCTCTTGGGCCTGAGGTTTGGATCATTTGTCCTTGGTGCCCAGCTGGAGCAGGAATTGTTTTGTCTCCCTGCTCTGTGCAGAGAGCTCAGCATCCCCTCATGTGAAGCCCAGACCCACACACTGAAGCAGCACAGAATGTGAAAATAGAAAAGCTCAAACCAGAGGCATCACAGGGAGTGGCAAATGCTGTTGAGGGAAGGGGGAATGTCACATCCAGGGACAGAGCTGCCATCCCCCTGCTTGTCACAGAGACTGAATATTGCAGGAAGATCTTCAAAGGCACGAGGGCAATTGTTTGTTATTTGTTATTAATTGTTTGTTATTTGTAGTGCAAACCTGGGAGAGCTGAGTGCTCGCTGGCCTTGCCTCGGTGTTTGAAATTCCCCAGAGTCAGAAACAACAAAAAACCCTCTGTAAGAGGTGCACACACATTTTCACCACCATGGAAGGGCATCTTTCAATGAGTCCTGAGCTTCTTGATTTCATTGGCCTCACAGAAGCCAGCAGAGCTATTTCAGCTTCTGTGCCATGAATAAAGCAGCTGCTCCAGTGGAATTCTCTCCCCAGAAATCTTTTTGCACACAAGCTAAGCTGGACCAGCTCTGCAGAACTGGGGGTGCTGAGCAGAGCAGCAGCACAGGGTTGTGGCATTCACATTCTCTGGACAGAGAGACATAGGAGGAGCACAGAGAGGAGAGGAGAAAACAATCTTGGTTTTGCCCATGTGGAATGTGGTGTGGAGATTGTTCACCTGCAGGGATTGCTGGGCTGGATTCTGGTGAAGGTTGTTTGGGGTCAGTGACCAGTGGGATCCAGCTGTGCCTCGGGCTCTCAGCAGAGTCACGAGTTTGTAAATTAGCTAGGTAAGTAAGAAATAAATATATAGAATAAAATAGTATCTCTTTAAATAGTATATTAATGTAATATAGTATAGTTTTAATGTAATATAGTATATTGTAGTATTGTAATATAGTATAGTAGTATAGTATTGTAATATTGTAGTATAGTACTGTAATATAGTATATATTAATGTAATATAGTATAGTTTTAATAAAGCTGTCCTTCAGCCTTCTGATCTGGAGCCAGACACCAGCATTTCTTCCCTGTCGGGGTTGCCTTTTTTCCAACACAGGGTGGGGATCCAGCTCTCTCCATCCCTGTGAAAGGAATGAGGGATTTGTCTCCACAAACTGTGGGTCTGCTGGGAGATAAACCCAGCCCTGAGAGATAAAAGAAACAAAGGGAAGGATCCCATTGATGAATGGATGAAAAGAATGAGAGAGATTTGTCTTTGCAAACAAACTGTGAGTCTGCTGATAAATAAAACTGGATACTGAGAGACAAAAGAAACAATGGGAAGAATCATAAATTCCATAGGAATTCCATTGATTGACACAAGGAAAACAAAACAAAAAAAAAAAAAAAAAAAAAAAAAGAAAAAGGGGGATACACATTAGAAGGGAGTTTGTAATAGATTATTTGTGAAGTCTGAACCTCTCAAGTACCTCAGCCAATGGGGAAGAGAGAGGGAAATGTGGCTGGGAAATTGGGATAAAAAGGAGGCTGCATCCCCTAAAAATTTGAGAGACCCCATAGGAAATGCCCCATGGCCTCTGCCTTTATTGGAATAAAATTACTGGGCTCCTCTGTCTCCTTTTTGGACATCAACCTCTGATGTTTGTGGATGAATTTTCCTGACACCTGCCTGATGGATTTGCCCTACAAAGGAAGCAAATCTTCCAAAATCCCTTCCTCCAGATCTATGCTCTGGCTTAGTGGGAGCTGCAGCATGAGCAGAGCCCTCCCGAGCCTTTCCCCACGGATCTCTCACACACAGGCTGGGGCTCTGCCCCCTAAGGAATCAAACGTTTCCATCCAGGGCTGCTCTGCCTCGTGTTTGAACTTCCATCAAATCAGCCCCAACGTGGTTTTATTTATACAGTGGGTGGATAAATATACCTTGACTTCCATACAAACACTCCAGATCTCCAGAGATTCAGGCCCCTTAAAGAAAATATAATTCTTTGTCAGTGGCACTTAAGCATCAATCTGGGTTTTTTTTTCAGAAGCAGAGCCTTCCTGAGGGCAGAATTATTGATTTACTTCTGACCCAGCCCAGCACCAGCATCATGAGCAGCAAAAGCTCCTCTCAAATTGGGAACTTCTGCTTTAACTTCATTATCAAAACATTCACCGCTCTGAAGGCTGTAATAAAGCAGCCTACTTCTGCCAGAGATAAATTCTGTTTATGATCTGAGCCGTGGCTCTGATAATTGAGACCTGAATGTCAGAAAGTCATAAAAAAGTTCCCTGTGGTCATGAAGTTCCCTCCAGTTTGCTTTTCTTGCACTAATAATCTTATCTTTCCCACATTTTTCTCCTGTTAACCACAGCACATTGAATTATCCAGTCCCTGCAAGAAGCCTGAGCAGTCCTTCTGTACCTTATGTGTTGTTAGGGCTGCATTTCATTAAATAATAAACCAGCACACGGCGTTTACTGGAATAACAACACATTGTACAGGCTGATAAGCTGCTGTCAGGAAGTGTCTATAAAGCACAGGCAATTCCAGGGTTTGTTCTTTATGTTTCTGACGCTGTTGGTGGAATTTCAATTGTGCATCCTGCAAGAAGAGCTCGTGGTGGTTGTGTGGCCCCTGAGACAGCACCTGAGGGGAGCAGCATCCTTGTGCTCCCCCCTTTGTGGGAGATTCTCCAAACAAACCAGCTCAGAATTTCAAATAAAAAGCCCAGAAAGCTGTGGAAATGGAATAACAAAAACTCTGGGGAAGGTCTGTAAGGGCTAAACTGGAGTCGATGAAAGGTGAACAAACCAGACCCTGCAGTGAGAATAATTCATCTTTTTCAGCAGAAATTCATCCCACAACCAGCAAAAAATTGGGGCTGAGGTTCAGAAACACGCAGAAAGTTCAACAGCACCAAAATTCAGGGTGCAACACTCTCAGTGCAAGAGTATTGGAAGTATTTTTTGATTTTTTGAGTTGAACAGAGCCTGGCACAAGTCACAGGGTGCTCCTGTTCCAGCCCCTGCTGGGGGAAGGGGAGCATAATCCTGCTGGGTTATAATCTGGGATAAATCTCACTTCAGCTCGAGGCTCCCATTGCTCTTTCTGCTGCTTTTATTACTTTTAATGGTAATATTTAAAGAAAGTTCAGCACTGTGCTGCTGTGCCAGTAACTGGGCAAAAAGAGAACAAGAAGTGTGTGACAGCACTTTTGTGTCAGTCCTGTTGTCCTCTCCCAGCACATTTACATCCACTCATGGGACCATTTTGGTGCTCAGCATGCTTCTCATACCTCAGAAATAGCTGTTTTCAGATGAACTCCCTGCTCCAGATTGTGGCTCAGAGTGTGTTGGTGTCCATTACCTTTGAGATTTGCAGATTTTGGGTAGGGAGGTGTCATGGGTTGGTGCTGGTGCAGTGCCAGTGCACCCATGAAAATATATTTTTCTCAAATGGCTGCTGTGAGATGTGAGCAGAGGCAGAGCAGAGCAGGCTCAAGCTTAGAAATAAAGAAAAAAAAAAAAACTTTATTAACCTACACTATAATAAAAAAAACACACAAGAAACAGAACAAAAAACTTCCAAAACATTCCTCCTCCTCCTCCCACCCAATTTCCACCAAAGC
This sequence comes from Vidua chalybeata, assembly GCF_026979565.1. NCBI lineage: Eukaryota > Metazoa > Chordata > Aves > Passeriformes > Viduidae > Vidua > Vidua chalybeata. Next base: position 3,879,138 of record NC_071552.1, on the reverse strand, counting down.
AAAGTGAGACAAAACCTTGTCAATATTCAAATCTGAGCACTGATTGGTTTGACTATAACTTCCCAAGAAAACTCACTTCCTTGTCAACCCATGACAGGAGGGTAATAAATCATTCCTTTCCTTGCTGCAGAAACGATTTTCCCCAGAGCCTGGGAAGTTTTTTGAGGTTTTTTCAGGAATGGCAGAGGCAGGTGATGCGTTTTCCCCTGCTGGTGTGGGGTGAAGTTTTTGAGGTGCTTGTCCTCTCCTGCTGCTCTTGAGTGTCACATGAACCACTGGAGCACTCAGATTGTGTCAGACAAGAACTAATTCATGCTTTGTCTAAGACTCTTCTCTAAAGAGGATAAAAATCTGGATTTTCTCTGAGATTTCCCACTCCTCTCTCCTTCTGCCTTTCCCTGGGCAGCATTGCTTTCCTCAGCCTTAATGCTCCATTCAGGACAAACCTCAGACCATCTCTTCTTTTATTTCCTCCCCCATATTCCAACCATGGAATCAGCTGGAGTTCTGCTTCAAAGGAGAAAAGGACAGAAATATCAGCTGCTTTCTCTGCTGCCAGGCCGTTTCTGAGGCTGTTTTCTGCTGGTTGCCAGCGTGGTGCCTGGACACCCGTGGCCTTTGAAGGAGCATGGCCTCCTCTGAAACTGTGCCTCATGCATCATTTGTGCAATGAGGTTTTCCTGAGGACTGGGGCCTCATGCAAACTGAAACTGTGCCTCATGCATCATTTGTGCAGTGAGGTTTTCTTGAGGATTGGGGCTCTCAGGGAATTAAAAAATGAGGGGCAAAGTGTATGCCCATCAATCTGCCCCCCAAATCCCCTCTGGAGCATGGAACTGTGTGGAGCCTCCACAATTCAATGTGGATTTTGTGTGCTAATAAGCAAAAGAGAAACAGCAAAACAAGGGCAGCAGTGATTTGTGCTGCTCCGTTATTAGCTGATTCCTTTGGAAAATTACCACCAGGGCAGCTTTGCTGACTGGCACATGGATAATGCATGAGCAGAGCCATCAAAGTTTAATGCACCCTTGGCAGTGCTCTGCCTCGCTCTGCCTGTGACACCAGCTCTGCTTTTGGGTCCCCACACCTTATCCCAGGTCACCTGCACCTGATTGCAGGGTGCTCTTCCTTAAATCTGTGCCAACTACTCCACCCTCAGGGGCTCTTCCAGCTAATTCTCATTCTCTTCACTCTATTCCATCAGCTGGGAACGGGGAGGAATCTCCCCCAGATTGCTGAGGGGTGAAGCTGCTGTGGCTTCTGGGGCTGGGCTGTCCTGGGGGGTTTGAGAACTCCTCTGCTGGCAGGAAAGAACAGCCCTTGGAGGCAGCAGCAGCACAGAACTGCCCGTCAGGAGGAGCTCAGGGAGGACAAAAGGATTCCCTTTGGGAGCAGATCCACCAGGAGGAGTTCAGGGAGGAAAACAGGAGGACAAAAGGATTCCCTGTGGAACCAGACAAACCAGGAGGAGTTCAGGGAGGAAACAGGACAAAGTGATTCTCTGTGTGAGCAGACCCAGCAGGAGGAGTTCAGAGAGGAAAACAGGAGGACAAAAGGATTCCCTTTGTGAACACACACACCAGGAAGAGTTCAGGGAGGAACCAGGAGGACAAAGTGATTCCTTTTGGGAGCAGATTCACCAGCAGGGCCTGAAGGAGGAATCTCCCCCAGAATTCTAAGGGGTGAAGCTGCTGTGGGTTCCTGGGGTGACACCAGTGCCACAGGGTGAAGTGCAATCAGCCACACAGGGATCCTTCTCCTCGTGTTCCCTCTCCCACCATGACATGCAATGTCATTTAGGGTTTTTTTTTTTTAAACAGATTTTTAGAGCCAGAAAACCTCCCTGTGTTTATCCTTAGTCCAGCGTTCTTCTCTTTACAATAACACATGGAGGGCAGTCCTTGCCCCAAGGAGGCTGGGATTGAAACAGGAATGCAAAAATGAAGTTATTATACACAACAAAAATAGATGAACACCTAAATATTTTATGATCAGGCTCTTCTGCCACCCTGATAATAATTTATCCAGGTTTTTCTTTGTATAAAATTAAGAGAGAGTGAATCTGCCTTGGTAAGTGCAGAGAAGTAAGAGTTTAACAGGAAAAGAGGTGAGGGAAATAAAAGATTGGACTCTACAAAGAAAAGGTTTTCTTCCAATTCAGATTTCTGACAGGGGCATTTACAGAAGTGTGAATATCTTCATTTACAGGTTTGCCTTACAATTAGCAGCCAGCATGGCAGATTAATTCCCAAAGCCACACATTCCAGGAATTCCTCCATCCACCTCTGGAGAGGGAACACTTCTGCACACACCCAGAGAAAGGGGAAGGTGCAGAAAGTTCAGCTCTGAGATTCCAGAGCTGTGATGGGGCTTAGGAAAAGCTGAGTTTGGAACAAAGCTGAGAAATCTGGGGGGTGCAGCCCTTTTGGACTCAAAGGCAGCAGCTGGGGGCTTTTACCTGTGAGCTGGAGCTCCAAGGGGAGGAAATGAAAGGACAAGGATGGGGGGGAACGTGCAAGGACACATTTTTGGCACAAGGACTTCGTGGCACCAGCAGCCTGCACTGCTGAGCTCTGCTGGATAACCAGGCTGCCCCAGAGGGACATCACAGCTATCTGTGAGCTCTGCTGGCTTCCAAATTCTCACTTCTGGCATAAACCTCAGCGATCACCCCAAGCTCACTGCCTAAGTTTAGCTGCTCACCCTGTTAAATGAAATTCATTGCGTTCAGCAGCATCCTGAAACATGATGTATGTGTTAGCTCAAAAAAAAAAAAAAAAATGTATTGACCCAGCAGTATAACATCTCCAACAGGAACTGTGGGCACTGGGATAATTATATTGAGATTTTGAGCCATGTGGTTTTGAACTAAACTAGTCGATGACTTCATAGATTTCCTTACTTTCTTCCCTCCTGCAAAGAATTATGTTCTGCTGCAACTCTCTGTAAAGCCAAGCTCCTTTACATTTCCAGCCCACGGGAGAGTTCACAGCATTACTAATTTTGTTCCTCCAAGCCAGCAGGTTTTAATTTAATAAGGGCTAACAGTGTGGATTTCTTCCAGGATAATCCAGCAGCTTTTCCAAACGGGAGCACAGCGTTTCCACAGGGTGGGACGTTCCCTGCCCTGCTGCTGCCTGTGCCAGCTCAGAGGGGCTTTTGGGGAGCCAGGAGAGCCCAATTCCCTTCCTGCTGTTGCCATGAAGTCCCAGGTCACCTGCACCTGATTTCTGGGTGCTCTTCCTTAAATCTGTGCCAACTACTCCACTCTCAGGGGCTCTTCCAGCTAATTCTCATTCTCTTCACTCCATTCCATCAGCTGGGAACGGGGAGGAATCTCCCCCAGATTGCTGAGGGGTGAAGCTGCTGTGGCTTCTGGGGCTGGGCTGTCCTGGGGGGTTTGAGAACTCCTCTGCTGGCAGGAAAGAACAGCCCTTGGAGGCAGCAGCAGCACAGAACTGCCCGTCAGGAGGAGCTCAGGGAGGACAAAAGGATTCCCTTTGGGAGCAGACCCAGCAGCAGGGCCTGAAGGAGGTTTTGGAGGCCACCACCCAAGTGAAAACAGCTCTGAAGGCTGCCAAAACATTCCTGGTGCAAGGAGACAGCAACACCTCGGTGCTGTGTGAGCTGAGGGAGAGGAGAGCTGGGAAAAAAAAAAAAAAAAACAACCACTTTTTTCTCCTCTTTCCCACCACCCATTATTCATTTGAAACATTAACCTTTTAGGGAAGTAGAAAACAATCACACATGCTGGAAAGAAAAATTGGTTTGGTCTTTTCTGTAATGGCTTTCTCAGCTCCAAGAAAACGTGGAAGTTAATTTTAAAAACAAAGGCAGAGCAGGGAAGGGCTGGCAGTGAGAGGAATGTGAGATGGGTTTTGTTCCTTCCTTCAGCACTCACCGGGCTGCAGAAGGATCAGCTCAAACTCAGCAGCATCGAGCTCTTGATTAATGTGAAGAAAACAGGAAACTTTTCCCTGTGGGGAGCAGAGCAAACTAAACCTATGAGGTGACAGAAAACAGTGATTTCATTTTCAGGTTCCTTTTTAATGAGGTAAGGTTTTTATTGGGGTAAGTAATGGGCCCCCTCTTTGTTCTTAGTGTTGTCAGAGCACTTCGCCAGTCATCTTTTGCATATTTAGCAGCAGAAAGGAGGAGGAAAGGGTGGAATTTATAGAAGATGCCATTAATTGCTGCTCACCCTTCTGTTCTGATGGCAGAAAGTGATGTATTTGTTAGAGGTGTGCACCACAGGCACAGTAAACAGGCAACAAGCCTGGAACACTCGCAGTGCTGGAAAGAAAATTGTCAGCTAAAAAATCCCCCCACAAACCTGTCAGGAGGAGTTTTATCAGAAGTCATATAAATTCAGTTTATGCCCTTTGTTTATGTCTCCGTTCACTTCCACTGATACGGTCAGAGATTTTTAGTTTAGTCAGGGGAAGCTGTGGCATTCCGGGCTTGGGAGATGCCTGGGAGCGTTAAATGCCATTAGAGGAGTGATCACGGGAGGGAAGAAAAATAGAGGCAGCTGAGATCTGGGCCATGTGTCTTTCAGGAGACAGAAGCTTCATTTAACATGGGCGGCACGCTTTGAAAGGAAGTGCTGAGCACCTGGCAATGCTTCTGCAGGAGAAACCCCGAGACTTGGTCGGAATTTAACTGCGGCCATTTGGGCTTGGTTTGCCAAGTCCTGGCTTTGAGGTGTGACCAGGGGCAGGGGGAGAGGTCCCTGTGTGAGCAGACAGAGCCAGGTCTGTGCAAAGTAATCCCAAAATAAGTGCATTTCCCTCAAAAAGATCTTCAATTACTCAGGTACATTTTAGGAGCAATTTAGGTGACTCAACCTCGTGCTTTTGGGACGCTCTTGGAGAGGCTTACACAGCAAAGCAGCAGCCCTAAAAGAAGTTTCACTCTCGCATTTTGTGTTTGATTTCTCCTCTCTGCTTCTTCTGTCCTGAGGTTGGGCTGACAACATCCAGGTGCTCCTGAAGGGGAAAAGCAGAGCAGGTTCTGCAGGGACCCCAGGGCCCCCCAAAATTCCATGAGAAAGCAGAGTTTCCCATAGAGGCAAGGGGAATAAATTAAAATTTGTGTTTTATTTCTCCTCTCTGCTTCTTCTGTCCTGAGGTTGTGCTGCCAACACCCAGGTGCTTCTGAAAGGGAAGAGCAGAGCAGGCTCTGGAAGGCCTCAGCACCTCAGGGACATCAGTGACTCCCAAAAGTCCACAAGAAAGCAGAATTTCCCACAGAGGGAAGGGGAATCAATTAAAATATCTGTTTCAGGAGGCAGAAGGTGCTTATGCCACAGCAGGGAGTTTTCCCCAGAGCTTTCCCCAAGTTCCAGTTTCATTCTTAGCTTATAAAAATCTCCTTGCCCTCTCCCAGCCCTGTTAACGAAGCCTGGCGGACCAGGACTTTGGGCAGAGCCAGGGGAAGGCTCTGAGCAGGGAAGGCAGGTGAAATAAATGGCATTTTGGGTTTCCCTGCAGCTTTTCTCCTTGCCAATTTGCAGCCCTCCACAGCAAGTTCCTGCGTGGAGCTGGCTGGGATAACCACGGGAACCTGCTGGAGAATGGGAGCGGGTGTTGTGCTCAGTGCCTCAGAACTCCACATCAGCTGGGCCCTGGGATAAGCTCCACTGCTTTTGTGTGGGATAAAATCTCTCTTTTGCCTAGCAGCTGAATTTTAGCAGGCTTAATTGTGAGAGTTTGCCCCAAAACTCTGGATTTGAGCAGCGTCCCGTGCCAAACCTCTCTGGCAGCTGCTGCCTGTGCTCAGGCAGACCTGAAACATAAACTTTAAGAGATATAGAGATTTTAGAGGAGCTAAGATTTTAGTTAGAGATAAGCCTTACTGGAGTTAATTAAAATAAAGGGATTTTGTAAGTAGGCCTTGATGAAGTTAAGAGTTAGTTGTTAACTAATAATTGATTGCTTGTCAACACAATGTTTCGTTAGCTGGGTTTGTAATGGAGAATATAGAAACTGACAAACAGCTTTTAGGAACATGAGACAATTGTGGGCCTCCTCTGTTCTGAAACCAACTGAAGACAAGGAATGGGAGTTCTACCAAGGTTCATTTGTCATATTTGCATTGAAAAGGTAGAAAGGTCAGAATGAGGAAGACTTCATTTACTTCCTCATTTTTGGGACCCCTCCCCATGAAAGGGACCACCGACCCATTTCAAGGAACAAACTACGCATGCTCAATAGCTTTGGGAATGATTAGCACAGGAAGCGAGGAATGGGATGCACCAAGATGATGAATATGTATTTGTATTTTGGGTATTCAATTCTGGTGTGGATAAAAGGACTCTGCAATCATTGGAAAGGTGCGGTGTGCATTTGGGAGCTGTCCCGCACGCTGCCCGGCGCCGCAATGAACATACACTTTCTAACTTTAAACTGTTAGAGAGTTTTTGTCCATCACAGTTGGATATTGGTGCTAGATCAATATCCAGATTTCTTTAATAAATCAGACCAGAATTTCCTCAGCTTTTCCCTCCTTGTCCCATCACTCCTCACGTCCCTGCTCCTGCTGCTGTTTTACCCAGCACAGTCCTTGTGCTGGCTGGGAGCTCTTTCAGCTCTTCAGCAGCATTAATTCCTCTCACCTTGTTAATATTTCCTCCCGTTCCGTGGCTCTCTCCAAAGGGGATGCAAGAAATCCAGGAAAAGCCCAGTGCTTATTCCTTGAAGTGTTCCCGTGTGCTGGCTAATTGAAAGGGGAGAGAAAAATCACCCAAAGCTTTGCAGCTGCACAGCAGAGCTCTGTTAAAGAGGTGTAAGATGTTCAGAACTGTTGGCTTTTCACAGCCACCACCACGCTGCGTTTCTGCATTTCTAAATCAGTCCTGGGTTAAGCAGGAAGCATCAATAATTTTTATTTTATTTTTTTTTCCCCCTCAGGGATTGTGTTCACAAAGCAACAAGATGAGGATCTGGGGCTAAAAGCTCCCACAGAAGAAAGGCACCGTGCTGGGTTCTTCCTCTATTGGAATATTTTTGTGCAGTTAGGTAAAAGAATTTGATAAAATCTTGCTTCAGCAGCAAGGCAGGACAAAAGAGTGCCAGCTCCTGAGATTTATTATTTATTTATTAAGTGTGAGGGGTGATACCTGTTCACAGGAATGAGTCCTCCTACAAACAGCTGCTCAATTTTCAACAGTTTGGGATTAATGTGCCACAAATCTTCTGTGGCTGCTGGTCTCTTGGTTTGCATACACTGAAAAATAAAATAAACACGGATTAAAAGCAAAAATCTGGTAATTTTGGGTGTCTTTTCATGTGAATTGTAGCTAAGAGTGTTAAATGGTTTTTTTGTTGTCTACATGAAGATGGGGTGAATGCGAGAGGTTCAAATCTAAGATTATTCACATTATTAACTTCAGGTCACTGGAGGGGTCAAACCACACAGAACAAATCCGTGTTAGATTATTTTCCCTGCAGTAAGAGGCTGAAACATTTACCTCAGACCTGCATTTGACCCAGGTTAGCCTTCAATTAATTGATCAGAGCTGATTCGCTGGGATTTTCCCAGGAAAGAAGCAATAAAACTGATTTTCCATCACCTGAAAAAGGTACCAGATAAGAGATTTCAATCCAGGTCACTACACCCCCAAATTTTAGGTCCCTGGTGTTCAAAATTCAATTTTTTTTTCCCCTGCAGTGGAGCTCTGGCTGTGATATTCCATCCCCACTGCTGCTCCTTTTTGCATTGTCAAAACTGATTTCCAGCCACAATAAACCAGAGTGCCCCTATTTATAAACCCACTGTTCCAAACGGATCTCTGCAGGAAGCGCTGCAGCAAATACCTGCGTTCCCTTAAAAATATCTATAAAACATAGATAAAAAAAATACCTATATTAAAAAAACCCAAAAATAAAATAATAAAATAAAAAGTACAATTAAAAAAAAATACCTATATCTGAGGAATTGGCAAAGGAACAAATAACTACAAAGAATTCCCTTCTCAACAGAGGAAGAGAAGGAAATAAACAACATTTTCCAGCAGCAAAGATGGAAATATGAGCAAGACTCCTAAATTCTGTGTAAAATCCTTTGTAACTTCAAGCTCTTCTAGGGAAAAAAACCTGGTAAGCACCTTGAGGATACCAGCTGAGCCCTTAATTAATTGATCAGAGCTGATTCGCTGGGATTTTCCCAGGAAAGAAGCAATACAACTGATTTTCCATCACCTGAAACAGGTACCAGATAAGAGATTTCAATCCAGGTCACCACACCCTCAAATTTTAGGTCCCTGGTGTTCAAAATTCAATTTTTTTTCCCCTGCAGTGGAGCTCTGGCTGTGATATTCCATCCCCACTGCTGCTCCTTTTTGCATTGTCAAAACTGATTTCCAGCCACAATAAACCAGAGTGCCCCTATTTATAAACCCACTGTTCCAAATGGATCTCTGCAGGAAGTGCTGCAGCAAATACCTGTGTTCCCTTAAAAATAAAAATATCTATAAAATACAGATAAATAAAAACTAAAATTACCTAAACAAAATAAAAAAAACAAGCAATAAAAAAAAAAACAATTTAAAAAATACCTATATCTGAGGAATTGGCAAAGGAACAAGTAACTACAAAAAATTCCCTTCTCAATAGAGGAAGAGAAGGAAATAAACAACATTTTCCAGCAGTAAAGATGGAAAGATGAGCAACATTCCTAAATTCTGTGTAAAATCCTTTGTAATTTTATAGAAAAAAACCCTTGAGGTTGTTACCATGGGAGGATATTTTCACAGCTCTGAACTGTTGTCTGGAATTGTGCAATTTTGGGGGAAAAAAAAAGTGGAATTTTTAAGTTTTCTGTTAAAACCCAGGTTTCCAAAAGTGCCCCTGTGCAGGGAAATGTCACAGCCTGATCAAGCAGAGCACCAATCCTGGCACTGTCCCACTCTAAGTGGGGTTTTATTTAGGATGTCCCTGAATTCTCCTGCCTGCTGAATTCAGAGTGAGTTGTGACAGTGGAATAACGCATCACACTTCAGGAAGGTAAAAATCTCTCGAGGTTTTTGTCTCAAAACCAAACAAAAAACAACAAAACCAAAAAGCCCCCCCAAAAAAACCCCAACAAACAAACAACACAACAGCAAAAAGCAAAAACAAAACAAAAACCTAAACACAAAACCCCAAACACCCCAAAACCAAATCCCCAAACACCCCAAAACCAAAAAACAAAAAACCCAGCAAAAAACAAATCCAAAGCCACAAAACCCAAACGGCCCCAAAGCCACAAAACCCAAACGGCCCCAAAGCCACAAAAAAAAGCCAAAACAAAAAAAACCAAACAAAAAACCCAGCAAAAAAACCAAACACAAAACCCCAAAACCACAAAACAAACAAACAAAACCCCACAAAAAAAGCAAATCTAAGCAAATTTCCAGCAAGTTTAAACAAAAGTGCCTTACCTGGAAACTGAGGAAATCACATTGTGCGATCACTTTTCTCGGGTGTGCGGTGAATTTTGAAGCTGCACAATGAAAAGCAGGATTCATCCCGAATTTTTAATGAGCTGCAATGGATGGACAGAGCGTTGGCAGCTGTGCCCTGGGACAGTGGCAGAGGGAAAAGTGGGATGGAAGGAGAGAAAGGAATCAGTGAGTCGCTCTCCAAGCAGAGAACCCATCTGAGAAATGCTCTCAACGCTTCAGACCATCCCTTTTCCACACTCAGGAAACCTGAGCTGCTTTATTTCCCCAAGTTCCCAATTTCTTATGATTCAGAGCTCTCTTCTTCAGGGCCTCCCCTCCATCAAGATATGAAACCTGGCTTAAAAAAAAACCACAGAACATCTCTGCCTCAAAAAAAAACCTCCAAAAAAAAAACCCAAAACCAAACAAACACAAAAACTGAACAAATGAATTCTGAGAGTCAATATTTGAAACAAACAAACAAACACCTTACTGCCTTAAAAAAAAAAAAAGCGCTGAATCAATAAAGGGTGGTGCTTCCACACCTCACTGACTTTAGGAACCACAAAAATAAGTTTTTATACCTGCAAAAGTGAACATTGCAGGGTGTTAGGGGTGCATCTCTGCTTTTAAAAGCTTCCTGCGACTTTTATTTGAGGAACGTGGGCGTTAAAGGAGGCAAATGTTATCCTTGGAGGTCATTAGCACCCAAGGAATTCTTTTTTGCACGGGCAGAGGCAGCGCAGCAGATGGTGCTTCTGAGCACAAGGTGGAAAGCAGCTGCTGCCCTGCTTATTTATTTCTTGGCTGGCACAGCCAACAGCTTTGGATTGAGGTGGAGGTGTAGAAAGGGATGTGCTGAAGCGATATTTTTGTCCTAATTCTGTTCAAGAAGAGCTCCAAGGTGTGCTCTAAGCTCTTTAAAGGGATTTTAGCAGGAACGTCGGTGCAGTGATCAGTAAGATAAAGGCACTTGGTCACCTCAGGAGAGCTGGGGATGCACCTATTGGTGCCTTCTTGGGCTGCCTAAAAACAGAGGCCAGGCAGAATTAAGGGAATAAAAAGCAGTTCTGTTCATTGAAGGGCCTTCAAGGACATTTAGGGCAGACAAAACCCACCCAAAAATGGACAACAGGTCACAGTTCTCACCCTTTTATAAGTTTGGTCTATTTGCATATTGGGGGTGAATCTGCCAATTACAGCTTCAGCTAATGAAGTCATTTACCCCAAGTTTGCTCCCCCAACTCACTTTTGTTTCCATCTCTCAGGCCTGAGGCAGTGAGGGGTCCTTGACTGCCAGGCCTGGAGAGGAATTGTTGTGTCTGCCCCAAATGGGGAAGCAGCAGCTCACACTGGGTGTGGAGTTTGGAGTTCTACACTAAAGAACTGCAGGGTTACAAATAGATGGAAAATAGAAAAGCTAAAATCCTAAGACATCACTACAAAGGGAACATTGAGGGAAGAAATCAAACTGGGGCTTCTGAGAAGGAAAGAGCTGAAGGAGAAGGACAAGAATGAGGAGTTTCCTACCTGTGGTCCAGCTGGGAATGGGATCAAAGCTGCCATTGGTGCTCCAGAGCAGTGACTGAGCAGCAGCCAGGGCAGGAGCTACTGCAGGAGCTGCTCCAGGAGCTGCTCAGGTACCTCAGGAAGGGGCAGGAGCAGGAGGCAGATCAGGAGCTGAGGCTGCTGCTCATTATCTTCCCTTGGCATTTTTCCCCCCTCCCTGCTGCTCCAGGCCAGGCTGGCACCCCTCAAGGAGCTGGGCAGCTCCAGCACAGCCCTGCAGCCCCTCCTTGGCTCTGCCAGCTCCTCTTTTCACCTCTCCCCTCTCCCAGAAGGGATTTTCTGGAGAAGAATCTCAGAAGGATTTCTGCCCCCCAGCTGGAGCCTTTAGCAGAAGAAGGCTCAGCATTCTGGGCTATGCTTAAGTCAGCTCTGAGACACCTGGAGCAGCCATGTGGATGGCACAGAGCTGCAGCAACCACATTGAAGACTTCTCCTGAGCCAGACCTCCCAGTCTGTTCAGGAGCAGCCCCAGCACAGCCAGACCAGCACTGCTGGTCCTCGGCAGCACAGGGAGCCCTCCCAGTGCTCACTCCCCACATCTGTGGGCAGGCAGAGCCCATCCCCTCCTTCCCTCCCTTACCCCACTTCAGCTGCAGCCAAGGCTCCATTGGAGGCAGTGAAAGTGGCTTTTATTGACTTCCAGATCCAAAACCACACAAAGCAAACACTTCCAGCAGCAAAACTGGAGCCTCTTGTTCACCAAGCCTCCCCCAGAGCACCCACAACCATCATCGTGCATTTGTAAGCATCTACTGGTTTTATAATTAATTAATTTAGGTGATAATGCTGAAGCTACTCATCCTTCTCTTGGACCATTAAGCAGAGCAAGTTATTACAAACAGGGGAAAGGAAATTAAATAACGATAGAAGCACCAGGAAGAGCCAAAGCTGCACCTCTGCAGGGTTTCAAAAAGGAGCTTTTACACAGCAGCCCCCAGTGAGAGCAGAGCCAAACAATCCTCACAAGCTGCTGGCTTCATCTCCCTGCTCCACCCTTCCAGAGGGAATGCCTCCTGTGCTCCACGCAGGGTGTAAGACAGCCAGGAGTAGCCAGCAGACAAAAATAGCATCCTCGTATTGTACATATGTATATTTCCAGTCTTTTTTTTTTTTTCTTCTTTTTTGCAGGTATCACACTGGGCACTTGATCCTTTTCCAGCCCACAGGAGCCTCACTCTTGGCTGGTGGCTGCACCAGGCTTGGCTTTAGGTTTTTCTGCTGAGCTCCTGAGGTTCTTCAGCCACCTGCAGAGAGGGCTGGCCCTGCACACCCTGGTGCTGGCTCTCCTGTGTGGCCCTGAGCTGCTTTTCGCTGTGCCCTGCTTGGTCTCCACCTCTCCAGCTCCCATTTCCACTGCAGGCTGCAGAGGGAAGTCCCTTGTTGTCACCTCTGCGTGGCCTCCAGCTGGCTCAGCTCTCCCCTGACTCGGAGCAGGAGTTTTTCCATCTGGATTTAAGGCAGGGGGATTGTCCCCAGGTTCCTGCAGCTCTGAGCTTCTCACCATCCCCTGGCCCACGGGTGGGGAACACGAGGCCATTTCCCTTTTCCTTCCTTGCTCCGTGCCCTGCAGCCCGGCAGCAGCACCCTGGGCCTCCTCCTTCTCAGGGTGGCTCTCACTGCCCCAAAATGTTTCACCCTGGGCTGGCTGGGCCGTGGGGACATCGGGGACATCAGGCACAGCTGTTCCCTCCTCAGCTGGCAGCCTTTCAAACCTCCTGAACCTCCTGCAGTACCTCCTGTGACTGAGCTCGTTCCCCATGGCCGAGGTGTGCAGAGCAAATCCTGCTCACAGCCTTCTCCAGGGGGTCCCGAGGGGCTTGGGCACCAACAGAGCCTTGGGCACCAACAGAGCCTTCAGGAGCAGACACAGATCCTCATTCCAGCCTCACTGAGCTGCTACACCCCTCCTGGGCCACCTGCAAGAGAGGAAAAACCCAACAGAACCCACTCAGCCCTGTGCCAGAGCAGAAAACGCCCCTTGAAAATGAAGAGCAGACTTCCATTTAATTTCTTAGCCCTGGGTCAGAACAGAAAGTGCCCCTCTAAAACCAGAATCAAATTCCCATTTCATTGCAGAGCTGCAGGTTTTGTTGCTGTTAAGTCATTGCTAGCCTTTTGATATCACAGAGAGCATTTAGGAAGTCACTCCCTCCCCAGGACTCTCAGCCCACACTGCACTTCACAGTTATTAGTTTATATTCCCAAAGTAAATACTATTTAGGTCTCCTCTTGTTTCCTAAACCATTTATTAATTCTACAAAGAAGCTCATATTTAGCCAGTGAAGCCATTCATAGGCCTGGTAAGATATGTAAGGGAGCAGAAAGGAAAGAAAAAGGAAAATATCTCCTTATTGAGAGGTGAGAAACACCAGGTTTTCAGGCCCTTGGGTCATTATTTTACCAGTCATTAATTCACTTTGTAGAAACCACAGCAATGCCACAGCTTCAAACTGAAACATTAAAAAGGGGCAGTGCATTCTGAATGCAGAGAAACATTTCCCTCAGGTTATGCTTGTAAAGGGCCTTTTTACAACTGCAGCACTGCCAGAAAACAGATCAGCACTTTGCAGGGAAGGAGCAGGGGGAAGCTGCGTGGAAAAGGGACAGAGAAACCTGCACACAGCCCCAGTAACTCCCTTTGCAATCTGCCATTGCTCGACACAAGTTCAAAACTCATCATTAAGCAGGATAAAAGTGCCCTGCTCCTGGCAGGGAAACCACAAAGCAAACACAGCTTAAACCATTGATGTGCAGCACCTCAGCCTTCAGTCCTGGCTCAGGGTGATAAAGTTCTGCTCTCCAGCAGCGCAGCAACTGCAACCCATTTCCCCACCAGCCTCATCTTCCTCCCAGCCTGTTCCACTCCAAATCCTGGGCCACTTTTTATCCCTAAATATTTAAAGTGGGACAGAAGTGCCACACAACATGAGCTGATTACAGCTGGTGCTGCAGAGAGCTCGAGCAGCACAGCGCAGAGCGGGAGGAACGGCAGCAAAGCAGATCTATAATTTAGGAATTACAGTTTTTAAAGTGGAGCTAATGGATCCAGAGCAGTTTTGCTGCACTGTTTGAGCTGCTTTTATGGGTAGAATCTGTAAAAATGTGTGTTTCCATGGTGGTTAGGCACTCACTTATAAGACTACATGAACTTAATCACTTAAAACTACAGAGTTGCAAGAAAGGAAAAGAAAAATGAACCCATCCACTTCTACTGGGGGAGAGAAACCAAAATAAAATAAGCGAGAGAGAGATGCTCTTTGATATCAAAGCTGCAAAGAGGACAGGTAACAAATAAATGAATGTTTTGTAAGCAATTGTTACAACAGCAGCAAGGATTTTGTGTAAATGAATACAGCCAGGAAATATTTCATGACATTTTGGTAGGGCAGTAAAATGCCAGGAGAGGAAAGGGAAATAATAACTTATTTTCTGTTACACTTCTATTTATTTGTCATCGCTGCAAAAGAAGCTCAAAATATGACAAAAGACAGATTCAATTGCTGCTGTCTCCCAAGAGGGTTTGTTTATAAAGATATAGATATTTATTACCTGAAGATACCAGTTCATTTTTATATGTAGGAAAATTATTTCCCCTTTCTTGTTTGACCATTTCATGCTGGGAATGTTTCATTTTTAGTCCCACCAGCAGAGTTTAGTTCAAAGCCAAAGACACAAGAAAGCATAATTACAGTTTTGCTGAAACCCTAAAGGCAGAACTCTCCCTTACCAGAGAAGCCAAACAAAGCCCTCAAAAATGAAGTCCATCCATCCCAAAAAAAAAAAAAAAAACCAAATTTGCATCATGCAGGGCCCACACTCACTTGCAAAGGAAATTTCTCCAAGAAGTTCCCAGCAGAGCTTGGGAAGGAGCACCTGGACCTTAAATAGGGCAGGGCAGCAACACTGAATTGCTTCCACCCAAAGCTAATGATTTAATTAATTACTGATCCCTTCCACAGCTGCCTGAAAGATTGGGAACTGTTCTTGCTCCGTGTTTATGAAACATCATATGAAGTTTCACATCAGAGGGTTCTGTGTATTTACATATTATTTTCCTTTTTGTCCCTGAAGAATTTACACAGAGCTGAAGGGAAATGTTGTGGGGTCTTTGTAGGTATTTACACAGAATTGAAGGGAAATGTTGTGGGGTCTTTTTTTAGGTATTTACACACAGCTGAAGGGAAATGTTGTGGGGTCTCTCTTTGGGTATTTACACAGAATTGAAGGGAAATGTTGTGGGGTCTCTTTTTAGGTATTTACACAGAATTGAAGGGAAATGTTGTGGGGTCTCTGTGTATTTACACAGAGCTGAAGGGCAATGCTGTCTCTCTCTCTGCACGGTGACAGGTTGGAGAGACTTCTGGCAAGAAGGAGACAAGGGGGAATGGCCCCAGACTGACAGAGAACAGTTTAGAGGGGGGATTTAGGACGAAATTCTTCCCTGTGAGGATGGTGAGGCCCTGGCACAGAGGTGCTGTGGCTGCTCCATCCCTGGAAGTGCCCAAGGCCAGGCTGGACAGGGCTTGGAGCACCCTGGGACAGTGGAAGGTGTCCCTGTCTGTGGCAGGGGTGAAGTGAGATGATTTTTGAGGTCCTTTTCAACCCAAACCACCCTGGGATCTTGTGGCTGCAGAGGAGAGAATTGAGGAAATTCCCCTTGCAGCTGAGGGTGTGCAGGCACAGAACATCCTCCCTATCCCCAGGAACAGCTCTGGGTGCTTTTCATCTCCTGGGAGGTGCTGCAGGCACTTGGCAGCAAAGGAGGCAGAGCTGGGGGAGGTTTGTGATCATCTTTTCCCTCTCTCTCTCTGCAAGCATGTTTTGAGTGGCTTTTGTTTCAGAACTGCTCTAACTTTCACATCGTGGTTGGGTCTGGTTGTCAGATCACTGCAGATTTTGGGATTTTTCATCTGGGCTCCTTGGATGTTGTAGAGAGAGGAGAGTGTGAGGAAGGAATGAAATTCTTGAGCTCCTGAAAGCCTGGCAGGGATCCAACAACCAAAGCAATGCAAAATTGTTTTGTATTGAACAAAAATATTGATCTCTGGATAAGGGAAGTGTTTGGTTTTTGACCAGCTGTTTTCAGAACTTTTTATTTAGTTGTGTAAGAGTTCAGGAGAAACAGATTTACTGTGATGAGGAGGGTGATTATTTATAAAGGTGCTTCTAAAGGAAGAGAAACACTGGAGTTCCTGACAGCTCCAGCAGCTCCTAAACACTCCTGAGGTCCTGACTCAAGTGTAACTATTTTTTTTTTTTAAGGTTTCCTGCTGAATGACAGGAAGTTTAATTATAAAAGTTCAAAGCAAGGTTTCTTAGCAACAGGAGCTAAGATTTCCCAAACGCCAAAAAATTAGATTGCACTCCAAGACAGTTGTGTGACTGGGTAATGCTGCTTTAGACCCATTTGCAGTGATTCTTCGTGGGTTTTATCAGGGAATTTGCTGCTTATCAGCTTAAGAGGGCAGCCTGGAGCCCGGGAACAGCTCTGGGTTAGAGCCGCCACTGCATTGTTATAAATCCTCCCATTAGGACTTGCCTAAAAGGACAGAGCAGCCCAGGGCAGAATTTGCCTTCACTCATCAGTGCCAAAGAGTTTGGAGCAGTCAGGGATGTGCCCTGCAGGATGGTGCAGGAGTTCTGCTGCTGCAGTGTGGGAGTCCAGCACACCCCTCTGGCTGCCCTGGCTGGCTCCAGACCCTGGAGGGGGCTCGGGGACCTTGGCACAAAGTCAAAAACACCTGTGGCTTTGATTTTAGCCCGTGGAAAAAACTGCCAACTCTGTGTGAGGAATTACAAGCCACAAGGGTTTGAGTGGTGTGGTAGTTGAGTTAACACAGGGTGAAAAAGGAGAATTTTGGGTTTTTTTAGAATGGGGATCAGGGGGACAAGATGGAAGGATTTGGGCATGTCCTGACCTTCTTCTCACCCTCCATGTCTTGCTGTGCTGGTGACATTTTTCTGTTGGTTTAAGGCACAGACACACTGTCCAACATCAATGACAGGCATTGGCACGTTATTGTAACCATGGCACACGGAGTTTTTGGTATAAAATGTGAACACTGCCCTGAGGGCAGACAGAATGCCATGGCCGAGCTGCTGGACAGAGCTCAGCAGGGCAGAGAGAGAATGTTCTAGAGAAGGGAAAATGAACAGCCTTGAGAAGCCGACCCTGCACATTCAGACTCCTCCTTTGGCTGTGGGGCTGGGAAATGAGGACTTTTACACTCTTGGGGTCATTGCAAAACAAAGCAGACACTGAGACTGCAGGGTGGGCTTTCCCTGCTCTCAGGGCAGGAATAGGAGTTTCAAAGCATTAAGGTGCTTCCAGACCTAAGCCTTGCTCTAAATGAGTCACATTTGGAAGTTTAGCCTTTCATCTTAATTTTATCAGGGTCTAAGCATAGCGAGCCCAGTTGGCGTTCCAAGATCTGCAAGGAAATCACCAGGGGAGGAGCAGATTTCATTCTGAGGTATCAATATTCAGCATTTTACCAAACACTTCACAAGCTGAAAAGTGTAAAAGCATCAGTTCTGGCATTGGAGTCAATGCAAATATCAGAAATGAGGCAGAGGCTCCTCTGACAAAGGCTTTTAAAGCCATTAAAATTGCGAAAGCCAAACCTCCTCCATGTGTAATTTTGGGTAGGTCAGACAAGGACAGTGCAAACCAGGAAAAACTGAGGGTAAAGCTCAGCTTTAGAGAACTTGGGCTTCACAGAACTTGGGGCACATCTGAAAACCCCAGATGAATGTGATGACAAAAAAGCAGCAGAACTGGAATATTGTATGAGGAATTTTAGCTGATTTTTCCCTCATTCACCAAGGGCCTTTTTATATTGTAAACACTCAGATTAGTGTGATTGAAGTCAGGGCACTGCAAAAACTTCCCCAAAATTCCTGCAGCATTCCATGTGGAAGATTATTCCATGATTTTTCTGAGAAAGGAAAGAGAAACTCACTCCTTTTCCAGAGCATGAGAGAATGTCCCTGATTCAGATTGCAGCTTTACTAATTAGATGTAAACACCAAATTTCCAGCAGAATTGAAGAGCTGCACAGCCCCACGTTTGTTCCTGTAATTTGGTGATCACCTGGCAGGTTTTGGGATGATGTCTGGGAGACTCCAGCCTGCAGAATTATTCTGCATGATTCCTCTGGGGTGGAAATTGATCCCTGCCAGCCATTTCAGGGTGGCACCACCAGTGTCATGTAATTCTGTATTTATTGTCAATATTGATTAGCCCCACACCTTCAGTCACAGGGGGAAGGAGCTGCTGTGTAATTTTAACAGGATTCCACGAACTCTGAGATGCTTTTACTAAATGACAAGCACAAAACACAATTCCAGTGGTTGATCTGAACATCTAAGAGAGGGGCAGAGCGATGCACAGAGGGTTTTGTTGCTCTCTGCTTCTTTCCCCGTGATTTCCTCAGGTCTCCATGTTCTCCTGGCAAAGAGGAGCTGCCAACTCACTGGTTTCTAAATCTAAATTCTATGACCCGAGGACATGATCTCCAGTCTAAGAGCAGAGCTTTGCCAGAGGCAGCCAAACCCAGAGCCTTTGGGACCATGAGGAGCAACCAAGGAGCATCCTCTGAGTTGTTTAGGGCAGATGAGACATTTCCACGGGCAGGGTCTCAATCAGATTGGGTCAAAAGGAAACAAACAAACAAAAAAAAAATTAAGCAAGTCTGGCTTAAGTGGAGAGGTTTGGAGTGTGGCAGCCTGGTCCTTGGAGCCACAGGAAATCTTTTTAAGGGTGCACCAAACTCCTGATGTGATTAAGCACTTAAAGACAGTAAAACCAATCATCCCTTAAATAGAAACATTGCTCTCAACAGCCTCAGCCCCTGGCTTGCCTTTAACCATCATTTGTTCCTCCTGTGAATGCTGTTAGTGAGGGTGCACACAGAACACCAGAGCTGGAAATGCTTTCCTTAGGGAGGATCTTGCTCTCCTTCACACTGGAGTTTTCCAGCTAATACAAATAATTATTTCCTTTTTTTTTTTTTTATCTCCATGAGTTCTAGGAGAATAATGTGGTGTAAAAACCTTTTGCTTGAAAGAAATGCAGCTGTATTATTTTCCTGATTCCCTGCAGCACCACATCATTCCTAAATTCAGTGAGAGCTGTGCCACCAGTCAGGTTTGATGGGAAAACTCCCCTTTATTTAGCACTGTGTAATTAGAGACTAGCATTGGATATGCAGGTGCCAGAAGTTTATTGATTATTTGCAGCAAAGTGACCACAATAAGCTTTTTTTGTTGTTTACAACTCCTTCCACAGGCCTCCAGTCTGAGCTCCTTGACCTCCACCCAGCCAGCACAAACCATAAAGCAAATGCCAAGTCCTGTAAAGCCAAATTCTGTAAAGCAAATGCTCTACATGAGTCACATGTGGAAGTTTAGCCTTTCATCTTTAGCTTCATCAGGGTCTAAGCACAGCAAGCCCAGTTGGCATTCCAAGATTTGCAAGGAAATCACCAGGGGAGGAGCAGCTTTCGTTCTGAGGCCACCGGTATCAATATTCAGCATTTTACCAAACACTTCACAAGCTGAAAAGTGTAAAAACATCAGTTCTGGCATTGGAGTCAATGCAAATACCAGAAATTAATTAGCAGAATGTGATTAACCCAACATTTCATAGCAGTCCGTGTTAAAATGATTTAACATTTATTGATTCCAATTGCAACACACACATCACACAATGCATTTCCAATAGAGGTGACAAGCCAGTGGGGTGAGAGGACAAGTGTAATTAATAAATTAGACATCCCTTAACCCTGTGCAGCCACACACAGAGAGATAACAATGAAGTGCACAGCTCTAGCCAGGGCATAAACACAGAAATAAATACATAAATACACTTTCTGTACCATGAAACAGCCCATGCCCACACTCCCTCTCCCAGCAGAGAAGGAAGGAGGGCAGTGCCACTTGCAGAGCACACAAATTTTAAGTTTAGCATCTTAGTTTTCAGTTTTTCAAAGCAGGTTCTGCCACCACCACCCTGGTTTCTGGGTCCTTCGGGGCACAAGCCCCATTTGGCAGGATGGAGGCAGCAGGTTCAGCTCTGCAGAGAAACCCTCAGGGTGCTCCATGGTTGCTGCTCCAGGTTCCACGTGCTCCTTCAGTGCTCCTCTGGCTCTCCCTCGGTGCTAACTTTGATCTCCTCCTGGGTTTCTGGCAGGCAGGCTGGGCTCTCCTCTGCTGTCTGCCCATCACCACGGGCCTCAGCCATCTCTTCAGCTTGCTCTGCTCCACCAGCAGCTCCTTTCACACCTTCAGGAACATCAATCTCACCTTGTCCCAGCTGGAGATCAGGTGGGGCTTCAGTTTCTTCTCCCCCCTGCTCTGGTGCAGCTCTCTGCCCATCTCTCCTGCCCTCTCCTGGCTCTGCAGCCTTCAGGGGCAGCTCTGGCTCCTCCAGGGGACACAGAGCAGCCGTGGTGTCACCTGCCTTCTGCAGGGGCACTTCCCAAAGAGCCTTCCCAGCACAGGTGTCCTCTGCAGCACCGCCAGCCCCGAGCTCCTGCCCTGCACCCCTCAGCAGCTCGGATTTTGCAGCAGCCTGACCCTGGCCAGGCTCCCCGTGGTCACCTGCAGACACGTGGACATCAACCTCCACCGTGGTCCGAGTGAGAGGTGGCACCCCCTGGTCCCCACGGCGGAGCTCGGGGGGCAAGGAGCAGCCAGGGGGATGCAGAACAGCCTCGGCCTCGCTGCTGTCCTGGCGATTTGGGGATCCTTGTGCCTCTCCAGCGGGTTCCTGGGGTTCCAGCAGCTCTGGGTGAGGTTTGCCTTCGGGCTCCTGGCACAGCTCAGCCCCTCGTGTGTCTCTGGCAGCCTCAGGGGCTGAGGCCTCGCTGTGCTGTGCCCTTGGAGAGGAGGCTGAGTCTCCTTCCCCCTCCCCAAATTCACTTCCAGAAGTTTCCAGCACCATGGTGGCAGCAGGAGGCTCAGGGTCTCTCGGAGTCCTCCCAATGCGTGCGGAGTGGAAATGGCTCTCCCCAGTCCAGGTGGCTGCATCGCAGCACACCCGGGCAGCCTTCCTGCCCTTGGCCCTATAAACCACCCTGGGCAACACACAGGGCCTCTTCTTCTTCCCAAAAATACCTCCCATGGCCACAGAGGAACTCCAAGGGCTTCTCCTGCCGGGCTGCAGGGCTGAGGAGGAGCAGGGAGCTCTGGCTCTTGAGGAGGAAAGGGCTTCACACCTGTGGAAATGGATGTTTATTAGCCCACACTCATTAGAGTGAGTTAATTACCCAATTGTCACCCAGCAGTAGCTCAGGGATCATAGGAATGAGAAGAACAGGTGGAATTGCACCTGGAGGGGTCAGGGGAGACACAGAGACCTTTTAATAAATAAGAGTCTGAAAAGAAGGGAAAAGAGACACTTTGTCAGTCAGAGCAGAGCTCTCTGGAAAACAGTGGCCGGTCTCAGGAGCCACTCTTCATTCCAAACAAAGAAATGTTCAGACTTCCAGTAATAGATGGGAGCAGGAGGGAAGAGAAGCAAGGCAGGAGGAAAAATTGCTGATAAATTTGAAATTCACGGAACACAGCAGGGTTTATTCCTGAATAATAACATTAGGAGAGGACTGGAAGAGACACAAGCAGAGTAAAAGGTAAGATACCATCTCCCAACACAAAACTAAATCAAGAACTGAGAAGCAAGCTCTGCCTTAAACACTGAAATGAGCTAAATCCAACAAAATTACTTGTGCTCAAAGGGGCCCAGACTGTAAAAACGTGCATGAATTAAAGCAAGGAACCCATCCCATAAAAACCAAGCAGCAAGAGAGCTGCCAGAGCCACAGAGCCCCTGCTCACCAGCACAGCTCCACTGAAGAGCCCTCACCGGGGAGGCAAAGCCCTCACCTGGGCTTAAATAGGACAGGGGGTCACACTCAATCCCTTCCCCCCTTGACTCCCAACCTCAGTTCCAGCAGGTTCTGGAGTTCCCTTACTCTATTTTCTATTTCCCCAGGCATTTCCAAGCCCTTGGGAACAGGATGTGGCTGCGCTCCTGTGCGCAGCTGATGAACTTCACTTTGATAATTGCCACTGAATGTTTAAAATAAAGCTCAAGATTTACACAGAGCAGCCGTGGACAAGACAAAGTGACCTCTGGTTAGAAGTGGTGGTGCCAAGTGGCAGAAAAACCAGGCTGGGTTTGTGTATAACTCACAAATGGTAATACTGGCGTTGTAATCTCCCATTTTATTTGATATTGAGCAGTTAGGGGTGAAAAATTACCCCCTTTCCCACTTGTGTGCTGTCTTCAGCTGGCTGAGTGGTGCAATTAGCAGTTTTACAGTGGCTGCAGATGATTTGAACCATCCCAGGCCCAGCTGATCAGCCTCTGCTGGCGCTGACATTCCCCAGCCCTGCCTGTGTGTGCTGGCTGGGAGGGAGCTCTAACATGGAATTGGTCACACGGGCAAAACACAAAAGCAAATATCCATTAAAAACAAACTAATCCCAGGCAGGAGCGTGAAAGCAGAGCCTAAATATCCACTGCCAGCAGCACCAGTGCTGTGGAATGAAAAAAAATCAAAATGGAAACATTCCAGGCTTCTTTTATTTACATAAAACCCCCTCAAATCTACAATTTTGGACGCCAGATCTGGTTCAGCATCCTAAACTTTGCCGAGCTCCAGTGACTCCCTGAGAGCAGAGAACAAAGGAGGAGCATTTGGCGAGGTAAATCCGTGTGTGCAGCCAGAGCTGGGACCAGAGCAGGACAGTGTCCCCCTGCTGCCTTCGGATGTGCTCCAACATCTGCTCTGCTCGATAACAGGCAGGGCTCTGTGTCTTGGTGGCACTGCAATGTCACGTTGCCGTGCCTGGGAGGGCCTCACTCTGTGTCTGGTGTGGTTTCACAGCTTCTCAAAGCCTTTTTTTTTCTTTATACTTCATTTTAGGCTTCATTGGAGCTGAAATTCAGCAGCGGGTCAGGATTTTTTTGACTGTTGGGAACTTCTCTGAACTAATCCGTGATTTTCACATGTGAGAAACTCAGATGACAGCATGTGCAGAGTGTCACACGGCAGTGGCTGGGAGCTCTGCTGGCTTTGGGGACATGGATGCTTTGCAAAACAACACAACTGGAAGGAAATTGCATCCCCATTGCGTGGGGGAATGCCAGGCACTGCAGCACAGTGAGCTTGGCAAGTGGATTTCCAAATCCTGCAGATGTTGCAGGGATTTATTGCAGTGTTCTGTGCAATGGGAAGATGCTCAAGTCATCAGCTCATCAGGAGGTCGTTGGGATATTTCTGAGATTTAAAGTGTAGACTTTTTTTTAAATTTAAAGAATTTCTTACCCTTGAATCATGGTGAAATATGTAAACATATGAAACATATATATGAAATAAATATATGAAATATTTTTGTTTAAAAAGCTCCACTTTGACCCATTTGAAACAACCCGGAAAATCTCCTGCATGTGAGACACCACAAGAAATGGCAACATAACACACACAAGTGGAGGGAGGAAAATCCTCCTGTCAGAGCAATCACATCTCCTTCCTTTACCAGGCTTAGTCTTTGTTCCAAAAGCCTTTTCCAATCTCTGCTACTTTGATATATTTAAAAGGGCTGTTCTAAAAAAAACCACACACTTCTTTTTTTGACAAATAAAAGGAAATAATCACAGCTCCTCCAAAGAGCCGGGCTCAGCTGTCAGCCCAGGATTGTGCTGCAGGATGGAATGCTGCACAACAGCACCATTACAGAGCCTTTCCGTGGCATCATTGCTGACAAGGAGCAGGCTGCAGGCAGCTCAGGGCATCACTCGTCGTGTTTGGGGCTTTTTATTGCAGAGTTCAAGCTGTTCCCTCTTTACAGAACTGTTCCTTGCAAATGGCAGGGCCTCTTGGTAGGTTTGGTGTGGCATCAAACCCAGGGATGATCACCCTGGTTCAGCACCGGGCTGGCATCACAACAGGAGGACTGGTTGTCCATTTTGTGACCATTTTTGAGTTCATCTAGGGTCTGCCCCTGGCTGGGCTCTTGTGCTGCCCAAGGTGGATCTGTTGAAGCCTCCTAATAAATCTCTACTTTATTCTTTCGCTCTGTCTAGTCTCTGTTCTAGGTCAGCCTTCACAAGGCATCAACCACAGGGCTACAAAATCTTCTCCTCCAGGAGCAGGAAGGGTTTTCCACCACTGGAGCTCTGCAGCTTTGCTTTTCCAACGTGACCTTGGAAACTCTGCCCAGCCCATATCCCCGGCCCAGGACTCTCAGTGGTTAATTTGGTGTGGCACCAAACCCAGGGATGATCACCCCGGTTCAGCACAGGGCTGGCAGCACAACAGGAGGACACCACAGGGCTGAAAATCTTCTCCTCAAGGAACAGGAAGGGTTTTCCACCACTGAGATCTGCAGCTTTGCTTTTCCAGCTGGTGCAGAACATGGACTTGACCTTGGGAACTCTGTCTGGCCCATGTCCCTGGGCTCAGGACTCTCAGTGGTTGATTTGGTGTGGAATCAAACCCAGGGATGATCTGCCCTCATTCAGCACAGAGGAGGAGGAGGACACCAACAGGGCTGAAAATCTCCTCCTCAAGGAACAGGAAGGGTTTTCCACCACTGAGATCTGCAGCTTTGCTTTTCCAACGTGACCTTGGAAACTCTGCCTGGCCCCCATCCC
Organism: Vidua chalybeata; assembly: GCF_026979565.1. Lineage (NCBI taxonomy): Eukaryota > Metazoa > Chordata > Aves > Passeriformes > Viduidae > Vidua > Vidua chalybeata. Next base: position 3,854,482 of record NC_071552.1, on the reverse strand, counting down.
CACACCAAGGAGCCACAGGCTCTCAATGGTTAAAGAACATTTCCTGTAGCACAGCTCCTGCTCGGAATCCTCCTCAGCAGAATTAGATAACCAGCTCATGGTCACAAATGTGATTGAGGCTGATTTCCCTCAGGGTTTCTTATTCAAGCCTTTTCCCTGCCTGAATTTGGGGTCTGGGGGAGGCTGGGACAAAGAGGGGCAGTGAACACACCCAGCTCCCTCCTAGACAGCAGCAGCAGTTGGTAACTTTGGGAGAACAAACAAAAAGCAAAACAATTGAGTTCGAACAGAGGAGCTTTCAGTCAGTTTTGTGTGTGTTTATTTGACACCTCCCCACCTTTCAGGCCCAAGCAGCCCAGGGTTTAATATCACTGCAGACACAGCCCACCTGAGCAATAATTGGAGTTTATTGGCTCAGAGAAGCCTTTTGAGAAACAGAAAGCATTCCAGGCACCTCCTTTCCCCCCAGTAAGCAAAGGAAGATTATTTGTTTTGCAAATCTTGCACACAGGAGGCTTTGTCAGCCTAAGGGCAGGTGGAAGGACAGAAGCCAAGGTGTTAAAAAAGCCCATCCTTTTCCCAAAGTGTTACATTTCATCCCCAGCATCTCTGGTCACACTCAGCTCTTCCTCCTCAGCCTTCAGCTCTGTGCAAGATATCAAAGAGGCACCTGCATTTTGTCTTGCACTTTTCCCATCAGCATCCCATTACTCAGGCACTCTGTAATGCCCCAAAAAATCTCCAATCCACCACTCTCCCTCTCCCCACATACACCTCTGGGCACTTTGTGTAGTCAGACCTTGCTCAAAAGGCTCCTTTAAAAGGAGTCACTCCCTATTTCTCCTTTGAAGTGTAAAATAAAGCACTGCACAGTTTTAGCCATGTTCTCTGTTCTCATTTATTCCCAGCAATTAAAACACACTCAGTTTGGGGTTTTGCCATGATCTTTAAAAGTGTATTTTATTGGTAGCACAAAGGCAGAAACATTAAAAGTCAGTAGATTTCAGCTGCATACACTGACTTCTGCATTCTGATCAAGACTACATTTTAACTTCTGCATAAACTGCACAGGTTACACAAACACTTCACTACTATGAGAGATACAAAGAACAAGCCAGAATTAGGATTTCATCATCTTCCTGTGAAAATATTTTGTTCAACATTGACAAGAAAGCACCAATTGTACAAGAAATTATTCAGGGAGGTAGTTCAAATATTTCATTGTTCTGAGGTAGCAGGAGAAGTGGCTGTTGGCCTCACAGAAATCATCTGACTGCACACAATTAGAGGAGCAGTTTTCTATTCTGTTCCCAGACTCGTCAGACCAAGGGATGAGACCTCCCATCACCAAACCTCACTGGGGAATGCAGCAACATCAGCTCAGTGAAATCCTTGTTCGAGTGAATCAGCGAGGCACGATCTGAAAAACAGCTACTGGGAAAAGCAAGAAACAGATCTGTGACTGAACAACAGCTCAGGAGAACATCTGGAAAGATCTGTAAAAACTTCACAGATCTGTCTGACAAGAGTTTCTGAAGTCTGGGACACATTCTGCAAAATCCTGAGTCCAACAGCTGGGGTTAAGCCCTTCCTGAGGGCAGGTGCCTCATCCTGGGGCCTCCCGAGGACCAAACATCTCAAGCTTCAACACTTTCAGCCTCTATTTCCCCACTGCTCCCAAGCACTTGAGGCAGCGAGGGGGGCACACGTGGGAGCTCGGCTTCTTGCTGTACAGGAACAAAAGTTGCTGGTTCTTCTGGAAGCTCCACTGCTGGCTGCATGATCCCATCCTGCAGCTCTGCCTCAGGTCCTGGGGTGCATGCCCTGCTCCCCTCCTGTCCCAGCTCACACAGGGCTCCATCCTGGGGCTGCTGCAAGATCTCGCTCAGTCCTGCAAGCCCTGCACAGCACAGGCTCCCCATGCCCTGGGCAGGTGGCACACTGCCCTGCATGCCCTCCTTTAAGAGCTCCAGCAGCTGGTTTGGTGGCTCCGGAGATGCCCACTGCGGGCACAGGGGCTGCCAGGACACAGCAGAAGAGGAGTAGAGCTCAGCCACCTCCCTTGCTATGATCTCTGAAGGGCTCTGCAGGGTCAGGAGAGACATGGCTTCCACCAGACAGCTGAGCTCAGCCCTGTGGGCAGCCTGGGGACTTGTCTCAGCAGCTTTAGCCCTGTCTGTGCCCTGCAGGGGCTCAGGCCCTGCCACCTGCACAGCACACACTGACATGAGAGCCCCCAGGGTGTCTGCAGGAGGGTCTGTCTCTCTGCCTTGGCCAGGCTCAGCTTCACTCGAGAGCTCCATGAGGCTGAGAAAATTTCCCTCCTGGAGGGTTATCCCAGCACAGGGGGCTCCCTCACTGCCAGGCCGCTCCTCCTCTGCCACGAGCTCAGCACCCAGAGCTGTGTCTCCCACAGGAGCATCAGCAACAGGTTTCATTTCCTCTTCTGTCTCACCCACTTTCTCCCGCTGGGTTAAGTCTTCAACTCCTCCTTCAGCCTCCTCATCAGCAGGGGCCACAAAGAAATCCATGGGATTCCAGGCTGCCTCCCACCCTTCTGCAGCAGAGCAGAGCTCTCCATTCTCCTCCAGAGCATCACCTGAGGGCTGGTGGTCCTGGATGAGGTCCTTGGGGCCCTGTTTGGGGACCTTCAGGGCTGGGGTGGGGGGCTGTGTGTCCAAGAACATCCGTGTGTCCCCGGGGCTCTGCAGGATGGGCTTGGTCTCGCTGGGCTCTGCGTTTGGTGCCTGCTGCTCCCTGCACCTCTCGCAGAGCACACAGCACAGCTGCTGGCTGAGGCTGCTGCCCATGCTGCCACCCCACAGCACCTGCAGGAAAAACTGCATTTGGTCACTTTTCAGCATTGCTGTTTCCTCGTGTCCCAGAGGGACACACAGCACCTGCAGGAAAAACTGCATTTGGTCACTTTTCAGCATTGCTGTTTCCTCGTGTCCCAGAGGTTCCGTGGTTTAGCTCCCACAGACACCTTCAGGCAGGTTTAGCCCCCACAGCCAAGGCCTGGCCTTTGCTTCTCCCACCAGAACCAAACTGAGCTTCCCACACCTGGGAATGTTTTCCTACCACACCTTGGGCACGAGGGACAAAAACAGCATTGGCCCAAGCTGAGCAGCTCAAAAGCAAGAGGATTTCAGAGCCCAAACCCCAGCACTCAGTCCAGGATTCCCACCAGTCACCCAGGCAGGTTTATTAATTAGCAGAGTGGCAATCAGCACCCAGGAGCAGCTGCTGTTAATTCTGACAAGTTACAGTTCAGGTGCAGCATTTTCCTTCAGTTGGCAGGGAAAACTGAGTTTAGGCTTGCAACCCCCAGAAAATAACAACAAACCCACCCAAGCAATTGCTCCTCATTAATTAGAGTAAAAGACTCGAACTGCCCACAGAGGAAATTATTTTCTTCTGATTGAAGCCACCAGGGCAGGGACAGAAAAAGCCAGTTTCAGTCTGTGGGCTTATCAACACCACCTCACAGCATAATCCAGTAATTATGTTGCAGACCCAGGCCCAAGTGTTTTGGAGCACCACATTTTCCAGCTTCAGAACAGCCCTCCAGCCTTCCCCCCAGGGCTGTATTTACAAGAGCTGTTAGAAACATTAAAATCTGAAAGCTTTAATTTAAGATGTGGGCCCTTAAACACCAAAATACTGTGGAAGCCCAAGCTTATTTTCTGCCTTCATTTTATATCACAACAGAACATGTGGCTTAAGAACCAGAATTCCCAATGGTCAGGTGGTTTCTTCCAAGTTTCTACTTTTATATTTGTATTTCCTCTAAGAAAATGACAAAAAAAACTGCAAGAGAAAGCATATTATGTTGTCCTCTGAACACTTAACGGAAAATTAAACTGTGAACAGACTTTCATTAGAAGGAACCTCAGTTTTGAATAACAGTTTCATCATTTGAATGAAAACTAAAATTAAACCTACATACTATCATTAAAGAACCCAAAGCGAGCTTAAAAACCACACAGGATAATCCCAGCACTTCATAATTTACATATTTTCCTACCACCATAATTAATCAAAAGAAAACAAGAGAGCTGGGTTAAAAATCATGGGTAAAAGTAGATACTTACCAGCTTAGAAGAAAAGAAACCACCAGAACACAAGAAAAACCTCCCAAGTACCTTTTGGACATCAAGCTCAACCTAAATACTGCCAAGGGGTCACCCAAAAGCACTTCCCCCAGCTCCTGGAGCATCAATCCCCTGAACCTTTAGTTCCTCCCCACTGTCATTCCCTGTGGGAACAGCTGTTATGGCCCCATCCTTTATTTTACAGCTGAGAGTGTTTTACTGCTCGTAAAAGTAATTTTTTTTTTTTTTTTTTTTTTAGCAGCAAAGTAAAAATAAGAGAAATAAAAATAAAAAGGCAGCTTGTGTTTATGGCCGAGGAGTGACCAGCAGAGATGGCCTGCAATAACACAGTGGCATCAAGCAGAGGAATATTCCAGGAGCTGGATGTGGATTTGGGATTTCCCATTGGTAATTTGGAAAAAAAAAATCAACAATCCAGGTCAAATCCAGCACTGGGAATGAACCCGTTGCCATGGGCAGTGCATTGATATTTTAATGCTAAAATTACACAAATAAATTCCATTAACCCTAAATAATTGTTAAAATAATAGACCTAAAAGGTGCTTTTTTATTTATGGTTCACCCTCAGTCTCAACTGACAGGGGAGGACTATGACCTCTTCTAAAGAGGAATAAATATGAGGTAAGACAAAGTATTTTTGGTAAGATTTTTCTTTTTGCTTTTGACAGCTTCTGGCTGTTTCCACAGTTCTCCCAGCCTGTGAGCCAGTCCTGAGTTTACCTCATGAATTTCCCCATGACTTTATCACCTGTAAATATGATTGATTTGGGCCAGATTTGGTGAAAATGCCTCTTCAGCCTCAGTCAGGTAAAAAAGGCTTTCAGTCAGAGTTGGACAAACAGCAAATAAAATTATTAAACCCAGAGAGGACAGAGCTGTCTGCTTTAAACCTGTTCCTCCTGTTCCCCACATTCCCTTTATCCTTCCATATCTATAAATATAAATGTAAATTAAATACCTTCCATATTTAATACTCATAGATATATATTAAATAACTTCTGTATTTTTAGTAGAATAAATCACAAAACTCTGGATCACAGCATCCATCCTGCCCCTCCAGCCACCCCCTCCAGCTGCCTGCTGGAGACAACTTTGTGTATTTCAGGAACTGGAAAATGGAAGCAAAACACTTTTACAAATTATTGCTTTAATATCAGCACTGCAGTTAAAATTGAACAGCCACGCAATTATGCTGTATAATTAAAAAACCCAGCATGATAAAGCTCTTTCGTGGCTGGATTGGAAAATAAAAGCTCCAAAATGTCCTTTGGGAAGGGGACATTGTGTTGGTGCACAATGGAATTCCTTGACTCCAAGGAGAAGGAGCAGCTCCAAGCTGATGTTTTTCAGCAAACTATTTGAGGGACTTGCAGAAGAATTGGTGCAGAGTTCCCCATGGGGCATCCAGAGCATCCAGGGAGCGATTCCTGCCCTGGGAAATCCAAGCACAGCTCCCAGGAGGGGCAGTTTGATAGCGAGGATGATTTATTTTATATAAAAGTGAAAGTTCTGTTGCACAAGCCTGGATGTTGTCAGGGTTTTGAAATGGAGCGAGGGCTTTCCCTTTGTGGGGTGAGGAGCAGTACTGATGGTTTTTTTGGGCTACCTAAAAATAGAGGCCAGACAAAATGAAGAGAATAAAAAGCAGTCCTATTTATTGAAGAGCCTTCAGGTACATTTAGGGCAGACAAAACCCACCCAGAAATGGACTCATGGGTTTCACACTTTGGTCCATTTGCATATTGGGGGTGAATCTGCCAATTACAGCTTCAGCTAATGAAGTCAATCACTCCAAGTTTGCTCCCCCAACTCACTTTTGTTTCCATCTCTCAGGCCTGAGGCAGTGAGGGGTCCTTGATTGCCAGGCCTGGAGAGGAATTGTTGTGTCTGCCCCAAATGGGGAAGCAGCAGCTCACACTGGGTGTGGAGTTTGGAGTTCTACACTAAAGAACTGCAGGGTTACAAATAGATGGAAAACAGAAAAGCTGAAATCCTAAGGCATCAGTAGGAACTCCAACACACCAAAATTGTGTTTTGACAGGTGCTTAACGACACCAGGATTTCACCAGGCATTTCATTTCCCTTTATCGTGTCCCTAGCAGGTGGCAGAGCAATGTTCACCACGTCTATCAAACACAACTGCACATCATAATCTGCTGTTAATCACAGAGCAAATTCATTAGGAATTACACACCTCCCTTATTTTAGCATCTGGACATGTGACAAACAAAGCTCAGCCCACCAATTCTATTTTCCTGAGCATTATTTCCATCCAGTTTCTCTTCAGACTTCAGCACACGCAAGATGACACTGATGCCATTTAAAAATACGTGCTTGTGACTTGAATTTAAATATTGTAACTTTGTTTTTTTTTTTACCTGCTAAGATAATAAAATAAACAAGAAAAGTCTCATTTTCCATGTTTTAGTGTTTCCATTTACAGCTCTGGAGGAAGACATGCAGTGGAGGGACAAGGAGTAGAGAACATCAGACATCAGAATACAATGAAAATTATGGGTTAAAAAGATATTTTTCTCCTCAAATTTTGAAGCAGATCCCCCACCTAAGCAGTGCATGCTGGACTGAGAGCAAACAGGGTTATCAAACAGCTGAAACAGAAAAAAAAAAAAAGAAAAGAGAGACAATTTAGCAACATAGCAAGTGCAATGTGGAGTTTTTAAAGACAGGATTGCTTTGAATAGAAATGGAACTGGAGAGCCTGGGGTTCAAAACAGCTTGGAAGAATCCACGTGGCAAACACCTTTTCAAGGCAGAGTGTCAAAGTCTCACTGTGGAATTCTCGATTAGAGACCAAGACCCCTTCACCTCATCACAGCCATTACCAAGGGCTTTGTTGTTCACCCCTGCACAGAGGAAGTTGCAGGAGAACTGCATTAGCCCAGCTTTTAGGCTGGGCTTTTAGGCTGGGCTTTTCTCTCCCTTCTCTTACCCAGTTCTTAGGTCTGGTTACAGCATCACAGAAAGCAGGAAAAAAACCCAGCATTGCTGTAACTGGTGGCTGAGACAGGTGGAAAACACTCAAACCACAATGCCAGCTGCAGTTTTCCTCACGTCCTGCACTGGTTTTCAGGCCCTGAACCCATTCATGGCCTTCAGAAAACTGCATTTGTGCCAAAACTCTAAAATCTGTAGAGATTGAATCTGAAAATCTATAGGGTATCCTCATGCCTTCAGCCAAGTCTCAGTAGCACAAGGCTTGATGCATTAAGAAGCTTCACTAATGGTGCGGAAAAATATTTCAAGCTCTATGTTCAGCTGTTGAGAGTTCTCCTATTTAGTCTCCCAGAAGGCAGATTCTGTTCTGCAGTATTAAATAATAATTAAATAATTTCAAAGATGTGTCTGGCTGTGTCTCCAGGAGTACAGATAATTATTTAATTATTATTTCATACCATAGAACAGAATAAGTTCAAATGTGCAAATGGCAGGAGCAGGCAGCTCCAGGCACGAAGGACGGATCCAAAGGCCACTGGGAATGTCCCTTTGGAGCAGAACCTGCCACATCCATCAGGTCCCACACATCCCACTGCCAAGAGGAGCACCCAGCCTTCAGTAAAACCACATAAAGTTCCTGTGAAACTCCCAGAAACTGTGAATTTTGTTGAGCAAGTGTGGAAATTCAGACATAGAGTGTGGGAATCCAGGACACCCCTCTGGCTGCCCTGGCTGGCTCCAGACCCTGGTGGGGCGTTTGGGGACCTTGGCACCAAGTCAAAAACACCTGTGGCTTCCATTTTAGCCCATGGAAAAAACTGCCAACTCTGTGTGAGGAATTACAAGCCACAAGCGTTTGAGTAGTGTGGTAGTTGAGTTAACACAGGGTGGAAAAGGAGAATTTTGGGGCTTTTTAGAACAGGGTTCAAGGGGACAAGATGGAGGGGTTTGGGCGTGTCCTGACCTTCTTCTCCTTCCCCTTGCCCTCCATGTCTCGCTGTGCTGGTGACACTTTTCTGTTGGTTTAAGGCACAGACACACTGTCCAACACCAATGACAGACATTGGCACGTTATTGTAACCACGGCACACGGAGTTTTTGGTATAAAATGTGAACACTGCCCTGAGGGCAGACAGAATGCCATGGCCGAGCTGCTGGACAGAGCTCAGCAGGGCAGAGAGAGAATGTTCTAGAGAAGGGAAATGAACAACCTTGAGAACTCGATCCAAAGCATTCCAGACTCCTCCTTTGGCTGCACGGGTGGGAAATGAGGACTTTTACACTCTTGGGGTCACCTCGACACCCAGACCCCGAGAATAGAGTGACAGCTGAAGGAGAATAAGCACCCGCCCTCCCCACTGGAAACAGAGCACAGGAAGGGCTTCAGGCTGAAAGAAGGGAAATTTAGGATAGCTTTTAGGAAGGAATTCCTCTCTGAGAGGATGGTGAGGCACAGAGAAGCCGTGGCTGCCCCTGGATCCCTGGAGGTGTCCAAGGCCAGGCTGGACAGGGCTTGGAGCAGCCTGGGACAGTGGAAGGTGTCCCTGCACTTGGAACAAGATGATTTTTAAGGCACTTCCAACCCAACCCAACCCATCCTCTGTTTCTATTCCAGGAGTGCAGCCTGCCAGCAGAGTGCACATTTTTATAGAAAATTAAATCTGCCTCTTTGACTCCTAAACTTTGCTACTAAAAATCAGTGCAGGGACACCCTCCCCTGTGCCCAGGGCTGCTCAGGGGGCAGCACCACTGCCACAAGAGACCTTTTGGCCACTAAACTCCATCAGTTTAAAAGCCACGTGCTGGACAGAAGACAAATGGGAAAACATGCACAACAACGTGGGCATTTCATCCAGTGGACAAGCTAAAATCAGATTTCTAATATCTGGCACCACAGTAATAATTATAACTGCTCATAACAGACTCATTTAATGCGACGGGGCTGGGCCCATAATTGCACAGGAGAGTCTCTGGAGGACAGTTGCAATCCCCCATTACAATCATCCCCACAGAAGTGAGTGGTGCTGGCAGCAGCACAAATCACCTCCCGCCAGAGCAGCTCGCAGAGCTGTTAGAGGAGCACACATCACACCCTGATGCTGACAATAAAGGAGCTGCTCGCTGCACTCAGCCTTTTTATTATCTGTTTCTCCCTAATTACACTAATTTCCAGACAACACTGATGGCAGCCCGGCAGCATTTGTTCATTCACCAAAGCAGCTCTTGATGCCAGGTCAGGCTTAAAAATAGACTCCTATGTGTTGTGGAGCTCAGTCTGGAGATGATTTCTTGTCTAGAGCATGAGTGATTACATGGATGAATTTATCTTACAGCTCTCCAGCTTGCTTTTCCCTTCCCAACCCACTAAAACCTCATCTGTAATCACACAGTAGATTGCAGCAGGCCATTAGTTGAGAAAATAATCTGTTCATGCTGTTGAGCATCCAACTTGCGTGTGCATCGGGATGTTATAAATGTTTTATCCCAACCAAAAGTTCTGTGAACCCCTTGACATCCATCAGCACAATTTGTGTTCTGGCCCTAAGGCTCCTGGAGGGGCAAAACTCAAGTTTTCAGCAAGGTGGATTCTCACAGTTGGAAATCAAATGTAATTTAAGATATTAAAGCCCTTTTTTTTGTGGGAAATGGATTTGTATAGAGTTCTCAGAGCCTGACAGAAGGCTCCCACAGTGTTCATCTGTGTGCAAACCTTGAGACAAGAAATGCTGACTTAGAAATGCCGTGGAATAGGACAGACATTGTTGAGAGAGAAATGGAGCTGGAAACAAGTTTCAAAGGATGGTCTTGCAAAAAAGACTGGATACTTTAGAGAAATAGAACTATGAAAGATGCATTGTGGTAGGACCCACGAGGGGTAATTTTAGATTATTGGCTTTAAGGCATTTTCAGCATGGGGTGACAAAAGCTGATAGGCCAAGAAACACTTACAGAGTAATTAAAACACAATATTGTGTATTGGAATTAGGAAATAGTTGGCTTCTGATTGTGATAATGTGAATTATGACAGCTGTATTGTCTCACCCTTCTCATGAGACTGAAAATAAAAGTTTTTCAAACACCTCTCAGTTACCCTTCTCTGAGTCAAGAAAAGAGTATTGTCCAACAATTTTGGGAGCTGAGAAGAGGTTAAAATGCCTCCACAGCCACAGCTAAACAGCCTGTGAGGTCACTGTGCTGTGACTTAAATTTAATTAAGAGGTGCTTCCACAGGGACAAAAAGGCTTCTGAGGTAAATGCAGCGTTCAAAGGGCAGGGAGCCAGGAACTGGCAGCACTGGAGTGTCAGATAAAACCCTCATCCCAAAGTTCAGCCTCTCCTCCTCCAAGCAGCTGTCAAGTGTCTCTTGTACACACAGCACAGCCAGGAGGGCTCTGAAGGAGCGCTCTGGAAAGGAGTTTATAGAAAACAGCTCAGTTCTGCCAGCCTCACACAGCACAGCGAGCACACAACATATGCCCCAGCTCTCACAGGGCAATTAAACACCGAGCCCAGGCCTGGAAAAAGGTGTTTAACATCTTCAGAGAGCTGCTGCAGCAGGGCTGGCTGCTCAGTGTGCAAGGCTCTGTGACTCGGTCTGCAGGCCAAGGTTAAAATTCATCCCTGAATGGATAGTGCTGTGAAAATCCAACAGCTGCTCAGCCACAGGCAGGAAAATCCCAGCCTGTTGCTTTTCCTGTGCCTGATTCGTGCCACCCTCCAACTTCTTTGTGTGCTTCCTAAAACAGCTCTGCTGTGCCAAGCATTTGAAAGTTGAAGTGGTACCCATGGATCAGCACCATCTTTATGGGCTGTTGTGAAATTGTCTTTCACTCAACCATTGTATTCCAGTTTCAGAGGGTAATAAAAATAAGGAAGACTCCTAAAAAAAAAACCTGGATAAACATATATGTGCTCTGGGCTCCAGTAACACATCCAGCAGAACATCCTGGTATTAGATTTTAAATTTTCACTGCTTTTAGGACTAAATTCAGTTTGAGGCTTTGCCATTGATGCTGAATCAGAGCCTGCCAGCACTCCCTCACTTCTACCCAAGTGCAGGGACGTGTACATGAGATTATGCTGATAATTTACACCAAAATCAGGGTAGCACTTGCTTCATAAAAACTGCAGCGAGCTCTCTGGAGAGCAAAGTCTGCCTTTATCTGGGCAAACAGCACTTGCAGCAACACAAACATCTTCTCAGGTAGTCCCTAATCTGGCAGGGGATTACAGGAGCTGCTGCTTTGCTTTGCTTTGTTTTCCCCTCTCTACAGTTCTTACCTCTGAGTTACCCCACAAAACACACAGCAGTGCATGAATGATTGATGGCCACGTTAAGCTTTGCAGAGCAAAACACCAAACTGAATTATGCTGCTGGTTTTAAAAGAGCAAAGAAAACTCCTACAAATATCCTGATCCCTCTGAATCATTTTAATGTCAGAAATTTATTCTCAGCAGCCTGAAAAGTCTCAGATATTGATGAAAGGCAGGGATTTTTAAATACCTACACATCTCTAACTGGCTTTGTGCTGCAGGATTTCCCCTGAGTCGTGTCTTGAGATGAAAGTTCTTGTTCATAAGAAACACGTAACCAAACAGACTCTGTGTTAACAGGTCCTGGGGATGAGGAGCAGCAGGGAACACACAGAAATAGAAATTAAATTAGAGGTATAAATTGAACAGCACCATGAATATGCACCAGAATGTACAGCCAGCTTCACACACCTGGAAGCAGCTTCAGGGAAGGGGTGTGAGAAAGGGGCAGCTCCTGTCAGTGCTGTCACAGTGAGGGAGGAATTTTATTCCAGAAATTATTTTATTATATTTTTTTTGAAGTCAAAAAAAAACCCACTGCAGTATGGGTAGAAACATGAGTGGTACCAAAATTTGTGCTGTCAGGTAGAAAGAATATTTATTATAAAAAAAGCTGGGCTCTGCTTCCACAGAACCAAAAACCCCAAAGTTAACAAAAGAAGCTGAGCTGGAAGTTTTAAGTCAAGACTAAGTTTACTGCTGACTAAAACTAGGCTGGAATTTCGCCACTGGAGCTGTGTGTTAATGGAATTAAATCATCAGTCAAACAAAAAGTAGAAACCTTTAACATAAAAGTAAACCTTAAGACAAAAAATACACACTAACAAAAAAGGTTCAACCCAGAAAATTAGCATTTTAATTGAACACAGAGATTTTACTCTGGCTCTAAGGGGTGTTATTTGGAGTTTTAAAGGATAGTAGTGGTGAGGAATGATGGCATTGAAAACCACACGTGTTTCATCCGGCAGCAGTTCAGATGCTGGGTTCCAAATGGAGAGAAGACAGAGAATTTTTGTGGATAAAGGAAAGATTACAGACAGAGAAAGGCAAAAAGGAGACTCCAAGGAAGATTTGCTGACAGAGCAACACCAGAGTTATGGATTGGAGAGATACAACCCTGGTGAAGAAGGAAGAGGGCAAGCAGGGATCTCAGTCTGTTCTGGAGGATTTTAAGGCGGGGGAGGCACACAGGCTGGTAGAAGAACCCCGAGTGAGCAGTGAGGAGCTGCTTCCTGCTCTGTGAAAGCTCCCGAGGGCAGCACAGCTCTCCTGTGCTCCCAGCTGTCAAATCTCACCTTTTCCTGAGGCTTCACCTCATCTGGAGCTGCTCCCATCATTGAAATTGAGTCTGGAAATGAAGAGATTAAAGCTCTGATGGGGAATGGATGGGTGACATTTCCTGGGGCTGCCAGGGATGCTCTACAGAAAGCAGCACAGGAGGAGCCCAGGCACACAAAACCTCCCAGTTAACGGAGCACAGGAGTAATTGCAAGAACAAAGCCATGCAGGAGTCTGGGCTGTGACTTTCCCTTTTTTTTAGCAAGTCAAATGAAATCTACCTCAGAAGAAATAGGGACATAACTGTCGAGCAATTTTGTAAAGAAAAGTTGGTGGAAATGAAAGGAACTTCAAAAGATAAAATAAAAATTTTTAAAAGGCCCTCATTATTGTAGCAGAGAGAAGAAAGAGTGTTGGGTCAGTGGGAGTGCCTAGGATTGTGTGGAAGCAAAGGGAAAATAAAGGCACAGAGTTAATAAAGGCAACGGATCAAAAATTGTAACTCCCCTTGCTTGGGACAGAGCTTTGCCCCACTTAGCTGCAATCTTGGAGCCAGCATCAACGACATCCATGGAACCACCACAAACTCAGGCTTGGCCCTTCAAAGGCTTCAGCTGAAGAGCCAAATTCAGCCCCCTCAGGGCTCACAATTACCCCCACACAGCCCTGCTCCAATATTCCAGTGCCACTTCTCGAGGAGGGATTTCATGCTCCTGCCACAGGTTCGTGGGCAGCACCCCTGGTGTTTCCTGGAGACACAGCCAGACACATCTTTGAAATTATTGAAGAAATTCCTCTTCCCTTTGCTTTTTTTTTTTTTTTTTTTTTTTTTTTTTTTTTTTTTTTTTTTTTTTGGCCAAATCCAAGTGAAAGCATTCCAGACTTTCCAATTCAAGACATCAGAAATACATGTGGTTTTTAATCCCATTATTCCTCACCCACAACTACTTTTAAAACTCCAAGTAACACGCTTTATAGCCAGAGTAAAATCTCTATGTTCAATTCAAATTTCTGTTTTGAACCTTTTTTTTAGTGTCTATTTTTGTCTTAAGGTTTATTTTTATGTTAAAAGTGTTTTGAGGGGGTTTGGGTGGTGCAAATGTGAGGTAAAATGTTGTGCTGAGGTATTTAAAAATACCTGGATTTGTGGTGTGGGCTCTTATTCTCCAGGAGTCCTCTAATGCACTTTTAGTTGTATCAGATAAAATTCAGGATGTGTTTCCTGAGGTGAAATTCAGGATGTGTTTCTTGTTGGTGATTTTTATCTATTTCAGTGAAGCTGAGGAAAAAAAAAAAAAAGTTTACTTGTTATAAACAAAGAAAGAGCATAACCACCAAGGAGAAAAAAAAATAAATAATTCTCCTATTCCCTCACTTGTAGAGTTGCTGGAGGTAAAATTTAATATGGAAAGCCAGAAAGGAGAAAGTGAAAGTTCAACAAGATGAAATTTCATCAGGCTGAAGTGAGTTAGTCTCTTGTCTGGAAGATAATCAGTTTGGGGGCAGCTGAGGGAGCAGAGGCTGCGCAGTGAAGTGTGGCTGACCTGGCTGAGACGTGGGGCAGGTGCTGAAATGGGCAAATACCAGGAGATGAGTGCTGGAAAAACGTGTTCCAAGTGGTTTTAGGGACAGCAGCTGTTCAAAACTTGATTCAAAATGAGAGGAATGAGGGATTTGTCTTTGTAAACAAGCTGTGGGTCTGCTGGCAGATAAAACCAGCACTGAGAGATAAAAAAAAAAACACAATGGGAAGGATTCTACTGATTGATGAATGGAAAGATATTTGCTTTTACAAATAAAATGTAGGTTTGCTGATAAATGAAATTTGATATAGAAAGATGAAAGAAACAATGGGGAAAACCCCTAAATTCCATAAGAATTAAAAATTAAAAGGCAGGGCTATCCATTAAAGGGGAATCATCGGTATCAGGTGTTCTGGGAAGTCTGAACCTCTCAAGTACCTCAGCCAGTGAGGAAGAGAGAGGGAAATGTGATTGGGAAATTGGGATAAAAAGGAGGCTGAGTCCTCCAGAAATTGGAGAGACCTCATGGGAAATGCCCCGTGGCCTCTCCCTTTATTGGAATAAATTTACAGGGACTCCTCTGTCCTTTTGGACATCAAGCTCTGGTGTTTGTGGATGAATTTTCCTGACATCAGGAATCTGTGCTGGAGCTGCTCTTCCCTCTCAGTCCATCCTCCCGTGGATGTCCTGAGCTGAGTGTTCCGTGTAAACCCAGTCAGAAATCCTGAGCTGCTCCCAGACTCTCCAGGGTATCTGCATTGCTTTTACAAGTCACAAATCGAGAAAATTCCAAAGGCTCGGCACAGCAGAGCATTCCTGGTGTGTGATAAACCCCTGCCCTTGCTTTTCAGTTCAGGGCTGGAATACAGATCAGCCAGAGCTTTTAAGGAGTTTTAATGAAGCCCTGAGCCTTTGGAGAGCTTGAGAGACAGGCTGAATGTAATTTTTGGCTCCTTTTGTGGCTGAAAATATAGCAAATATCTAAAGGTCTTTACAGACTGGAATTAAGGTTTAAGAGAGAAGGATGCAGATGTTGGATCATAGGCAAACACTTGGTACCCCAGAATCACCTGTCACACAAGAATATTTAATATTTGGGACTCACACAGCTGTGGAAGCTCCTTCTGGGAAGGGAAACACACAAAGGACACTTTCAGAAGGCTCAGAACAAGATTTCACAGGAATCCTTTTTTTTTTTTTTTTTTTTTTTCCTTGACCTTTCAAATGCCCCTTAAGACTCAGAACTCAGGAACTTGATTTCAGAAACCAGATTTTGGTCGCAGTCCTCCAAGCAACAGTAAAGAATAATCTGTTCACATTTCAGGGCAGCAGCTGTGCCTGGAACAGCCTGCCTGAGATGGATGTTGCCCACGGGCGTGGCATTTATGGACACGTTTTAATTGCCTTGTGAAGGGCAGGATTATAGGTGCAGACCAACTTTTTCTCCTTCAGGGCAGCTGAGAAGTAAATGCACATAATTGTGGAGGCTCCCCACCTAAAGAAGCCGTGGTTTGAGTAAATGCAGAGTAAATTTTGTTCATTGTGAATAGAAATTGAGTTCTGGGCTGCGTGCATGGTGCTGGGAGTAGCACAACCCCCGTGATGGATAATGAGAACGCTGAAGAGCTCCGGGGAGGCTCATTTAGATGAGAGTGAGGGGGAACGGGCTTGCCAGGAATGAGAATTAAGAGGTCGGTATTGTGTGAGTTACAAAGTGCTTTTCAGGTGGGAAAATCCCAGCCAGCTGAAGTTAGGGGGAAGGGGTGTAAAAAAGGCGTTTAAAGTGATTGTTGGCTTTTATTTCTCCTTTGACTTAGAATAAGGGGGAGTCTCTTTGTTTGTAGATACTTGGAAGAGGCTTTACTTATCCTTTAGAGAGCTGGGGGTTGTTCTGCTTGTAAAGATCCTGACCATGGCCAGCTCTCCTGAAGAGAAACCCAGGTATTTACATCCAGTGGGAAATCCAGGTTGTTTCCAAGACTTCCAAATTCTGCAGTCAGCTGGGGAGGAGGAATTTTTGCCTGATAAATTCATATTGTATAGGCACGATTTGGGTTTGTACACATTTATCTGTTGAGTGTCTGATTTCTTTTGCACAGCTTTGATAAAATTGAGCCTTGCCTTAGTTTGGTGATAGAGAATTTGGTGTCTCCACAGGCTCTGATAATTTGCAGGGCTTTTGATCGACTTGACTGTGTCAGGCAGGTTGTGGCGGATGGGAAGAATATAATTCACAGAAATTCAGTGTTTGACATGAAATACAGCAGAAAATGCACTGAGTGTCCTCCTGCTGCAGAAGGAAATCACAGCCTGAATAAACTCATGTTTTTTCCTGAGAAAAGGAGAAACTTGGAGAGTTGGGCTGGCAGTGAAAGCACCTCAAGGGAGGAATGATCCCTTGTAGAATAAGAGGCAGAGAGTGAAGATGGATCCATCAGTTTCTTTTGAAATGGAGGAGTTTGCTGCTTGTTACTTGATGGGGACATAAAAAAAATGAAGCAGACTGATATTCCCCACTCTGCCATTGAGACTCTGTGAATTTATCACCACTTGTCACCTAAAATGCTGAATTAAGTGCAGAGGGTGAGAGGTGGTTTTTCCCCAGTGCTCCCAGGCTTCATTTAAATCAAGAATCTGAGGGTGGCTATTTACAAATGCCAATTTTCCCTGTCTAGTGAGAGAAACAAACTCCTTTAGGGGATGATTTGCATCAGCCCTGACTTAGCTCCAGCCTCTGCTGCACTTTGCAGCAATTGGCTTCCTTAACTCAAATTAGCCCTGAGTGCTCCCAGAGGTGCCAGGTCCATCACATTCCTGAAGCACACCCAGATCCTGGGCAGGATCCTGCTGGAAAATGAGAATTCCTCTGTCCTAAAGCTGATGCTGCAGCTGTGTCTGAGGGGAGAGCACTGGGTGAGCATAAAGTGGGTTTTCCACCCTGGAAAAATTGCAGCTCCCCTTGTTTATAAAAGATAATGATGCTGTTTATAAAATATGTTGATCCTGTTTATAAAATATTGATTGCCCATAGTCCTGAGCTGTGCCTTGTCTCAATGGGAAGCTGCTGGAGCAATCCAGGGAATTAGTGGGAGTTGCCCCCTGACCTGGCAAGGGGCTGATCCCAAGGTTTATGTGGATGTGTGGGGATGACTGAACACCACGTGCTTCAATCAGGGCCGCCTGCATTTAAGCCTTTATGTGGATTTCACCTGGAACACCCCAATTTTTCAATATCAGCGTGGATTTGCCACTGAGGAGAAGCAATTTTTACACCTGGGAGCTGAATGCTGATGGGGCTGGAAGAAGAAACAGTGAATGTGCCTTGCTGCAACTCTGAGAGTGCTTTTGGGGAGGGATTTGTGTTTCCATGTGCTTTAATATTGCCAATGAATTGTGAATCTCGGGCTCTTCATCTTGTTTCGCTATCTACAAGAGCCATTTAAAGCAGGAAGGTTTCTGGGCTGAGTTATCTACTTTTGGCCCTTATAAAAAGACTGAAAAAGGAGCGGTTGTTGTAGCACGAGCTGTCAGTGGTGCTGAAATCAGAGGACGGGAGCTAACAGGATGCTGCTCGCCAGCTGGGACACCCTGCCGGGAATGCTGCAGGAATTCCTGCCCTGGAACATGCTGGGATATCAGGGGGATTGGAGTGGCTGCCTAGAACAGAGGCTGGACAAGGTTAAGAGAATAAAAAGGGAATTTATTAAAGGCCTTTAACAGATACACCTTGGGCACTATACCTCGCAGAGGCTACACCCAAGGTGGACCATGGTCACGAGATCTTCACACAATTATCAGTTTGGTCTATTTGCATACCAGGGGTTAATTCTCCAATTACAGCTTCAGGTAATGAAGTCATCTACCCCCAGTTTGCTCCTCCCCAATTCACTTCTGTTTTTACTTTTTGGGGCCTGACAGAGTGAGGTGTCTTTGGGTTCCAGGCCCAGAGGAATTGTTTTGTCTGACCAAAATATGAAGAGTTTTATATATATATAATGTATAGAGTTATATATATATATATAGTTATATAGTTATATAGTTTTATATATATGGTTGTATATATAGTTTTATATATATAGTTATATATATAGTATATATATTATATATATATTTATATATGCACATATATATACATAGATATACATATATACATATATATATACACCCATGATAATATTATATATATTTATATATATATATATATATATATATATATATATATATATATGTTATATATATATACAGTTTTATATACATATACATATATACATATACATATATATAAATAGTTATATATATACACTTTATCTGGAGTTCGAGTTATGCACTAATGCAGCACAGGAATTGAAAAATATAAAAACTAAAATCCCAAGGCATCAGTGCTCTGAGGGCAGCCAGCACAGCATCCTTGGGAGAAGGTGGGGATGGGGAGGGTCTGCCAGGCACTGCTGGTCACTCTGAGCTGGCTGCTGAGGGGAAGAAAATGGCCCAGGTAATGCCACGCAGGAATAATTTCATTTATATTGCTGAGGGAACGCGTGGGGTGAGATGGGGCTGCTCCCACTGCTGTGAACTCGGTGTGAATTCAATCCTGGAGGTGCTGGTGCCTCACAGATGAACACACCTGAGCTATTGCATCCTGACATGCCCACTGCCAGGCTGCCAGCGCCCTGGGGCTCTGCAGGATTTATGGGAAAATTGCCAGGATTTATTGGTGGTGGGAAGCCAGTGCTGCTGGGGCTGTCCCTGAACAGGCTCTGGTGCCAGGCTGGCACTGCCCCTGTGCCTGAGGTGGGTGGAGAGGCCAAAAGGAAATATCTCCTCTAGCTGGAATAAAGCAATCACTTTAAAAGTGAGCAGGAGTCCCCAGCACTGCCCTCCTGCTGCACTTTAATTGCAGTGTACAAACAGCCCATAATTTGCAATGTCTGTTTTCCTACTTGGCTTCTTTGTCTTTCAGCTCCCTTTTTGTCTCGTCTTATGGAGCTGTAATGTGCTGTGATAGTTCACATCCCTTCTGCTGACCTCAGCTCATGACAGATAAATTCTTACAAGGATTTGCACGAGATGAAACCAGACAGAAATTACATTCCTCTGTGTTAACATGGCCCTTCCGTAATTGAAATTAATTTGTGGTTAAGGCTACAAGAGAATTACAATTTTCTGGAAGTAACATGAAGGGATAGACAGCTTTGTATGAACAGAGCCTGCAATAATTATGTGTGAATGTCACAGAAGGGTTGGAGAACTTTTCTCTGTGTGGCTTCAGATTTGTGCAGTGATTTTCACATGGCCTCTGCTGGAGGATCTCAACATCAAAAGGGACAAAAAAAAAAAAGTGAGGATTTCACTGGTTTTGAAGGAATGTCCATTTTCTGCTCTGCTGGAACACCTAAAATTTCTATCCGGGGCCTTGAATATATTACTTTTAGATCTGAAAGAATTAATTGATGGGTAATTACTGGGCTAGGGAGTGAAACAGCTGAAAACGCTGAAACCCCTTCTCCCAGAATGTTCCCAAGAACAAACACTGTCAGTCAGTCTCCTTGTTAGCTCGGTCAAGTGGCCACAAGGAGTTTCCAGGCATGAACAAACCCTGCAGATGCTCCACCTTCATTATTATTCACACAAACCTGCCTTTCCTTCTGCTCAGCATTTCATGGTCCAATAAGCAGGACAGCACATCCTGGAAGGGAGCAGAGCCAGCCCAGCCCTCCATCCTTTCTGCTCGGCTGGAATTCCTATAAATAGCCAGAACAAAGGCTCCTGCCCGGGCTCTGGCTCCCTCCTTAGCATTTGGGTTTTTCACCAGAGCTGCCTGATGTGCTCCTTGGACCTTGAAGGGTTTCTTCCACTCTGGCTGTGAGGTGTGGGTGGCCTCAAACTCATGGGATTATCCCAGGGAAAAATCAGCCAAAGGACTGTGGGTGTCCCTGCCTGGCACAGCAGGGGGAGGCCCCTTCTCATGGCATTTCTTTTTTTTTGCTGGGATGATTCAATTTTCAGTGTGTTTGGGGTGGAATGGAGGATCCTTGTCAGGTTTTAGGGGTGATGGAGAGCCCTGCCAGAGCTCAGGGCAGGGGTGGCAAAGCTCTGCTGTGCAGCCCCAAAGAACAAAGCTCAGCTGAAGCTGCTTCTGTGGTTTATTTTTCCTGTGGAGGGGGAAGGATTGTTCAGTGGTGGCAGCGGTGCAGAAACATGAAAATGGATTAACCTGAGCACTGAATTGTGCTGATCTTCATGCAAGGATCATAAAACATCCAGAGGTGAGCTGGTAATGTGTTGCTGGAATCCAAAATGCAGGGAATTCTCAGAACTTTGGGCCTGGAAGCCAAAGCTTAGAGTTAAACACAGGATTTGATCTGAGACCTTGGAAAAGGCTTCCAAACTGAAGTGATAGAAGTGAGGATGTGGATTTATAGTTTAAAGCAGAGACACGTTAAACTGAGTAAAGTTTAGAGTTTTGGAGTTTGGGATATAGAAAAAATAAAAGCAGTTACAGAGGTAAACAAGAAGTTTAGAATGCAGTGCTGTAGGTTTGTGTGCCATAAAATGATTGGCTAAGAAAGCTTGCACTGTAGCATGAGTATATAAGACAAAATATCTAAGGATTGGGTCCAAAACATAAATATCCTTGTTGGCAGTGTTTTATTGGTCAGTAAATCCTTAAAAAGTCTTGTAACTGGGGTCCCGTGACCTTCAGAACCATGCAGTGAGGATGTGAGCCGAACTCACCCTTCCTGACTATGTAGAAGATAAGAAAAATAAATCACATCATCTAAAAACTCAGAGGTCCCAGCTCTAACTCATTCAAAACTCCTTCCAAAATCCCCATAATGTGTGTGTTTATGGCCAGCTGAGGAACCCAGGGTGATGCTGTACCCCTGGGTCTGTGGGGAAAAGCACATTTGGTATTCCTTGGTTTGAAGGCAGTGTCAGGATTGGCCTGCTAGGTAAGAAAAATTTGGTCTCGTTTCTACTGTTGGACAAAAATACTTTGGAAAAAAAAAATAACGCCATAGATGAGTTCTGGCTGGAGGTGTCCAGTTGTAAGGTATGGTTTAGGAGTTGAGGGCCTGGTGAAAAGGCAAATCCTACTTTTTCCCTTCTCAAATGATGCACAAACTCCTCCCACAGTGACCTCGGTGCCAATCCATGCTATAAATCACTGTGCTATAAAGCTCTTTACTGGGGATGACGTGACTTGTGTGCTCCAAACTTCCTCCTTGGATTGGGAAACCCTCAAACCTCCCAGCTTTTGGCCAGGCAAGGATCCACTCTCAGTCTCAAGTCCTCTGACAGGCTGACAAGTGCTCAGTGCTTTTATATAGTGCTTTTATATCAGCTTATGGACAACATTCTGTGCAATTCAGCTGCTGGAAGGACTCTGAGCTCTCTAGAACTGCTGTGATAATACTGGAGGGTTTGAGCCTTGCCTTAGTTTGGTGACAGAGAATTTGGTGTCTCCACAGGCTCTGATAATTTGCAGGGCTTTTGATCGAGGTGCCTCGACTGTGTCAGGTGGGTTGTGGCAGATGGGAGGAATATAATTCACAGAAATTCAGTGTTTGACATGAAATTCAGCAGAAAAATGCTGCATTTTTCCCGAGCTGATACAGCAATAACACCTTTAAAGGGAATAGCTGCCCACAAACAAGCAGAGAGCAGCAAACCAGGCTGTTGTAGGGGCAGAACTCTGCTGCTTTCCCCCAGCATGAACCCCTGGCAGCGTGAAAATGCTTTTTTCCCACCCCTCCAGCCTCACTGCTCACTGTCCAGGTGCTGCACTTGAGAAAGCAGAAAAAAACACAGCTGGTTTTCTTTTTGTCCTCCCTGGGAAGTGAAACAGCTGGGAGGAAGCTCCGTGTTCCCATGGAAACCCCCGGCTCCAGCAGCTCCTCCAAAGGGCACAAGCTGTGGATGCCTCTGAGTAATTTTGTTCACGTGTTCCTGAGCCTCCTCCTTGGGCACCAGCACATCCCTGGCAGTGGTTGCCTTGGGGATGGCGTTCTGCACGCTGTGGGCAGCCACGGACGGGTTTGAAATGCCAAGCAGAGATTCCTGCCCCCCTTGGAGCTGAAATCCTGGGGCCACAGGTTCCTCTCTGAGCTGTTTCCTGCCTAATGGAAGTGCTCAGTGCCTGCAGAACTCCTGGATGTGTGGAAAAATTCTCTTTCTGAATGATGACTCCGTTTAAGGGGCCCTGAAAAATGAGCCACTCGATGGGAAATTTGGTGTGGGTTGATTGAACAGTTTCTCTGCTGTCTTAAAAGGGTTAAGCCCTTGTTTGAGTACCTGAAACCGTATTTTGTCATTACATGTCAAAAGTATTGACAGAGAGCCGACTTCCCTTGATATGCAACAAATCTCTCCTCTTTTCATTTAATAAACTGCTTTTAGTCTGTTGGTTTTCCTCTCTTTGGAGTTGTGTGGCTTTATGGGACACCATAACAACAAAAAAGCACCAGCAAAGACTTTTGCAGTTCATAGGAAATCTGATATAAACTCAGCTGTATTTGTAGGCTTTCTATATAAAGTGCAACATCCAGTAAAATAAAAATAAATGGGTGCTTGCTATGAGTGCACTGAAGTGGAAAGGGAGAAGGGAAAAGGACATTTCTTTCCATGGAAACTGCAGCAATAATTTAGGGAGGCAGAGAGCATTGCTCAAGGTTTTTTGAGCTTTTTTTCATTTTAATGGCTAAGGGCAGTCCGGTGTTTCTTATTTGTTGGAGCCCAGCATATCCCTCTGGCTGCCCTGGCTGGCTCCAGACCCTGGAGGGGGTTTGGAGACCTTGGCATGAAGTCAAAAACACCTGTGGCTTTGATTTTAGCCCGTGGGAAAAACTGCTAACTCTGTGTGAGGAATTACAAACCACAAGGGTCTGAGTAGTGTAATAGGTGAATTGACACAGGGTGGAAAAGTAGAATTT
The DNA here is from genome assembly GCF_026979565.1 of Vidua chalybeata. Taxonomy (NCBI): domain Eukaryota; kingdom Metazoa; phylum Chordata; class Aves; order Passeriformes; family Viduidae; genus Vidua; species Vidua chalybeata. The sequence continues at coordinate 3,831,364 of NC_071552.1, read as the reverse complement.
TGGGGTTTTTAGAATGGGAATCAGGAGGACAAAATGGGGGGGTTTGGGCGTGTCCTGACCTTCTTCTCCTTCTCCTTGCCCTCCATGTCTTGCTGTGCTGGTGACACTTTTCTGTTGGTTTAAGGCACAGACACACTGTCCAACATCAATGACAGACATTGGCACGTTATTGTAACCACGGCACACGGAGTTTTTGGTATAAAATGTGAACACTGCCCTGAGGGCAGACAGAATGCCATGGCCGAGCTGCTGGACAGAGCTCAGCAGGGCAGAGAGAGAATGTTCTAGAGAAGGGAAAATGAACAACCTTGAGAAGCCGACCCTGCACATTCAGACTCCTCCTTTGGCTGCACGGGTGGGAAATGAGGACTTTTACACTCTTGGGGTCAGCCCAACATTGAGACCCCAACACTTATTCAATTTTTTTCAGCGTGTTTGAGGGTGATGCCACTTCCTCTCTAGAACATCCTCCCGTTTCATGCTGAGTTCTCTGGGGAAGGAAAAGTGGGAAAGAGGGAAGGTGCACAATCCTAAACCCCAGGTGTCTTCAGAGCTTTTTTGGGCTGTTTTATTTGTGGGCATCCCCAGGTGAGAGAGCTCCTGTGGCTGCTCCCAACAAGACCTGTGTCAATCCAGCCCTTGATTTCCTTGTGCAGTAGATATTCCTCCTTTTCATGGGTAAATAACCATGGGAAGAGGTGTAAAATCCAGGCCAGGGAAGGGCAGGTGTGTTGGTTTTTTACAGGACTCTCACACAGAGGGAGGACTTTCTCCTTCTGCCTTTTCCTGGCTCTGAGAAAGCTCAGCACTGGCAGGGCCCATTAATTTTTAATTTAGTCCTCTCTATGCTGCACTGCTATTGTGGTTTATGAGGATATTATGCTGGAACAGAGGCCTGTAAAACAGGATTTTAAAGTTTGGAAAAGCCGTGGTTGTCATACATAATATGCACGCTGTAGTAGAAATGAGTGGGTATTTATAGCACAGCTAATATTAATTATTTTTATTGTGATGTCAGCCCTGCAGGTCAACTGAAGAGTAAGTTGCTGTGGAAGCCAGAAATCTCCAGGCATTAAATTATATTAATAGGAAATGTTGAAAATGGTTAATTTGTACTGCTGGTTTTGTTTAAAATGTTTTCCTGTGTAAAGCCATATCTCCGGCGTGATACATTATTGTTAGGAGGGATATAATTCAGTCCCATTACAGGGGAAGCCCATGTGCTTTATGAAAGCCAGAGCTGGGAGTCCAGCTCTGCCTAAAATAAAGAACTACAGCAAAATAACACTTTTTGAATGGCAAATTGCTGTTTTCAGCTGCTAACCACATCTCTCCGTCACTTGTGCTTTGTCAAGGTTATTGGCAGTATGAAAACCTTCCTGTTGCCTCCAAACTTTCACAAATTCCTCCAAGGGATGCTTGATTGCCCCTGCTTGATGAAAACCCCCTGTGAGGGGAAGCTGACAGCAAAACACTCACAGTCACAGCTGTGACTGTGTGAAGCTTTGGGAGGATCAGGGGAAAAGCCCTGCAGAGCTGTTTTGTACCCTTCATGTGCTGGGTCCCTGCAGGACGTGTGAGATGGGGGCTTTTTAAGGTGTCTGTTATTTTTAAGAGGAAGAAATTACTTTCCCTAAAAATCTCCTCCTGAGCTGATAATTTCCTAAAAGCTCGAATTCTGCCCTGCAATGGACCCCTCTGCTGCTCTGCCCTGGGTGTGTCACCAGAGCTGTGCCTCAGCTGATTGCTTGGAAATAGAGACTCAATTGATCTTTAAATAATCAGGGAATGATTCAGCTTTGATCTGCTGAAGAGGAGAGTGGATGGATAGATGTTCTCAAAATATCTGTGCTCTGTGTGCCTGGAAACTCACAAGGTGAATGTCTCACAGCTTTGGAGCCAGGGGCTTTTCCAGCCTCCTGTGCAGAACGTGCAAGGTGAGGAACAGCTCCTGCTGGATTGTGACCTCGTCTGGAGATCCTCAGTTTGGATCAGAGTGAGGACAAGGCTGTTTTCTCTACCTCAGCCTGAGAAAACACTCAAATGTGGGAATAAGGAACACCACAAAGACTTTAGACCTGGAAATAAGGAACAGCACAAACACTTCAGACCTGGCTTGTTTGCTTGTGGGCACAAGAAGAACCAAGAACTTGAGGCAAGGCTTGGTCTGGGCTCTGCACTGCCTGAAGAGCTTCAGGACCAGCTGATTGCTCTTCTTCTTGAAAAGGTTGCTGCCAGAGAGGGTGACTGATTTGAGAGGCTCATGCAGCCTGAAAATTGCAGCATCTCAAATCCCTGAAGCCTTCCTCCCTGCAAAAACACAGGAAGATAATGAAAACTTGATGAAGCGCAGGAGGAAGTTCCTCGTCAGCACACTGCAGCGGTGGGGAATCGGATTTTCACAGCTCACTAACCCCTTAAGTGTTTAATAAATCCCAGAGATCTGCTCCAAGGATAAGGTGGCCCTGGTATCTGAGCAGACAGACTCTACCTGCTGTCATCTTTCTTAAAGCTGACCCTGCTCAGCAGGACCAATTACCCAGCTAACAAAGTGGAGACAAGTGACTCCTTGTGCCGCCCCGTCCCTGGAGCTGCAGGCGTTCTGGTTGCCACGGCAACATTGCTTGAGATCCTGATAACAGCGGTGCGGAGATAAAGTGACCAGCATAGGGGATGGAGGCTCTCTACTGCTTTTCTGTATGGTTATTCATGTGCTCCTGCACTGGCAGGATGAGGAATGGGCTGCTCCAAGCAGCTGTGGCCACTTGCTGTGATCAACTGGCAAGTTGGAAGTGTGGTGGGTGCTGAGGACAGGTTGGTGAAGGAGTTTCTGTGCTGCATGAGAGAGCTGACCACGAATATCCACAGGAAAAGGCTCCTTTGTGCAGGGAAAGCACATCCCAGGCTTTCCCAAAAATCACTTTTTAAGCTGTCATGCCTTGTGCGGGTGACACTTGTGTGTGTCAGGGTAAGAATTCCTGTCTCTCCACACTCAGCTCCTCCTTGAGGAATTCCTGCTGGCCATGGGGTGGAATGAGGGATTTGTCTTTGCAAACAAGCTGTGGGTCTGCTGGCAGATAAAACCAGCACTGAGAGATAAAAGAAACACAATGGGAAGGATTCCACTGATTGATGAATGGAAAAAGATATTTGCTTTTACAAATAAAATGTAGGTTTGCTGATAAATGAAATTGGATATTGAAAGATGAAAGAAACAATGGGGAAAACCCCTAAATTCCATAAGAATTAAAAATTAAAAAGCAGGGTTACACATCAGAGGGAAATCTTGGTATCAGGCATTCCAGGAAGTCAGCCAGTGGGGAAGAGAGAAGAGAATGTGGCTGGGAAATTGGGATAAAAAGAAGGCTGAGTCCTCCAAAAATCTGAGAGACCTCATGGGAAATGCCCCATGGCCTCTCCCTTTATTGGAATAAAGTTCCAGGACTCCTCTGTCTCCTTTTTGGACCTCTGGTGTTTGTGGATGAATTTTCCTGACGCTGTGGATTGTAGGTCTGGGCAAATGAGGATTTCAGAGCTGAGACCCTTCCCAGGAGAGGGCAGCTGATGGGACCAGGCCATTGATGTCCCAAGCAGCTGCTGGTGGCAGGAGGCCCAGCTGGCACCTCAGAACTGATCTTGGGGATAAGCTGCTTGTCTCTCCACCCAGGAGGATCCCTCTGGAATGTGTGCATTCAGGCTTTATTTTTTGGAGAATTTTCCAGTTTCAAGTTCTGAGCCAGGCTTCAGCTTTTGAAAACTCGGAGACATTTTTCAGTGTTTGAGAAATATTGATCAAAAAGGGCAACTCTAAAGTCTTCCCCTTGTTTTTACAGCCTGGCTGTCTACACAGAATTATGAGAAGTCTGAACTTACCTTCTGACAGGTTGTCTTGCATCTTTGAACAGTCCAGCAAAATTTGAGACAAGTGGAACCAGCTCTGATGCAGGAGGTCCAGGACTGGCAGTCAGCCTGATTTGTTGGTATTACTGTTTAGGGATCTTAGGAAAATTGTGTCTGACCTTCTTGTCTTGGTTTTCTTAGTCAATATTAAAAGTACTGACTGACCTTGACTCATTTAAACCTGGTTAATGTGCCTCAACCTAGGGAGGATTCAGAATTCCATGTCCTGATGTTGCACACAACAATGTCCTGATGTTGTCCCAAACCAAGACGACTTTCTCTGCACAGAATGGGCATGTTTTGTGCAGTTTTATTCCTTTTTTGCAGTTTTATTCCTTTCTGCCCTGTCAGAGCAGTGACTGATGACCAGCCCTGTTCAAGCCTGGCTGTCCTCGGGCTCAGCTCTTACAGATGCAGTTGTGGGTCAGAGCAATGCAACCTGGACCAAATAATTGCTGATTAAATTGGCCAAGCTGTGGCTCCATCCTAAAAAACAGGGTCTTGCTCTGTAGAACTGGGTTCCACGTGGTTTTTAAAAAAAAATTCTGTAAGAAATAAAGCAATTGTGCCCTTTGGGGATGTGAGATGTTGCCGTGTGAGGGCACAGACCTGGAATGGCAGCAGCGAGGAATTGATTTGCATACAGAAGGCAAATCCTTTACACAGTGCAGATAATGCACATTGTAAAACAGTTACAATAACATTCACCACAGCCATGAAAACAATTTTACAGCAGATTAAACACACTTAGAAAAAGGGGAAAGATGAGTGAGAAGGCAATGCTGACACTAAATTAGACTTGAGTCAGCAGCAGCGAGAGAACAGAGGAGAAAATGAGAAAATGTTCCAACTGTCCTGATACATTTTTTTTCCCCCCAGGCCAACTCCATTCTGTGCTCACCTTTTTTTGCTGAGTTGGGAAGCTCTGGTGCTCTCTGAGGTTGTGGTAATCAGTGGGAAATACTGGACCTGAGGTGAGCATTGCCTGGAATAGTGCTCAGGGGAGATGGTTCTGGACAAAGAGTGGCTTAGTGGGTTTGGTCTTTATGAAAAACACTAATAAGTTTTTTTTTTTAAATCTTAGAAGTTTATTAGTAATAAAATAGTTATTAAAATAGTAATAAAATTAGAGTAATAAGATTTTGGACAATGAGGATTAGGACAATCCTAAAATAATAAAAAGCAAAGAATTCTGGACATCCGGATGTTTTTGGGCACTGAGCTGCCAAAACCACGCCTTGTGAACAAAGGAACAACCCTGAAAAGCAACAGCCTGTTGCATATTCATGGATCTCATACATGATGCAGAAATTCCTTGCAAATTAAGATTTTTTTTTTTTGTCAACTTCTTCCCCTTAATCCTGGTGGTTCCATAAAGATGGAGAGAAGGTGGAAGGATGTTTGTCTTTTCTGATAAGGAGGCTGTAACTCTTTATGTGCCCTGTCGCTGTTATCTTTGTACGAAGAGTTTCGTGTTTATCTTATCTCTTTCTTGAGCTAGTAATAAATATATTACATCACAGAGTTTCTATTTTAACATGATGTTATAACCTAAAAGTATATTTAACACACTAGTTTAAAAGGATCAATACAGTGTTACAAAATAACCCTCCATAACACATACAGTATTCAATTTAAGATTTGTGAAGGGCCATTCATAAAATACACATTTTTCACAGTCTTCCTTCTCTGTCACGTCAAACAACCTGTGAGAGCTTGAGAGCTCGGGAGTGATGTTCCAGTGGATCACTGAGAGAGCTGTCAGCACCGTGTGATGCATTTGAGGTGCATTACCAAGGGTGTGTTTCTCCTGCACGGTTTGGGATGGCTGCCAGGTGAATTGTTTGTGTGAGGCACAGAAGCTCAGGCAAATGCTGAATTTTGGTGCACACACGGTCTTGAAAAAATGAGTTTTGTGCCATTGTGCGTATAGGGAGGTTGTAAACCATGAATTTGGATGTCTGGATGATCATTTAAATGCTGTTTTTTTGCCTCCAGGCTCTGGATCACACAGGCAGATGGGTCCTATGATGCAGAGGAGCCAGGAGGTGCTGAGGCCTGGCACTGCTGAAGGTTCAGATTAAATCTGGGAGGTCAAACACATTTGCTGCAGCTGCTTGGCTGTGTCTATAGAATTTTCATTAATGAGCTGTTGCTTCTTGACTTTACATGTGTGTGTGATGGTTGATTATGCAGGATTATCTTCTGGCAGCACACAGACACCTGCTAAAGAGGGAGTAATCTTGTTAGGAGCCAAATCTCATCTGATCGTTAAACACGGTGTGCTTACAACCCACTTGTCAGCTCTGCTTAATTCAGCATGCAGGGCTCTGTCACAACGGCTATTGATTCATTGGGATTGCTTGGCATCTTTGGAGATAATGATCTCTCTGTGTGACAAGCTGCTGGGCCCTTTCAGGAGCAGAGCTGGTCATGAGTGCCACGGGCTGCGGTGGCTGGGTGACTTTGTGCGGTGTCCTGGCTCCTGTGAGCCCTCCTGGCTGCTCTGTTGGAATAAAAAATGTGAGGAATTCTCAGAACTAATGGTGCCTCAGGTTTGGGTTTTCTATTTTTCAGATTCTGTGCTGCTTCAGTGTGTGGGTCTGGGCTTCCCATGAGGGGATGCTGAGCTCTGTGCACAGAGCAGGGAGACAAAACAATTCCTGCTCCAGCTGGGCACCAAGGACAAATGATCCAAACCTCAGGCCCAGGAGCACAAACAGCGTGGGCTGGAGAGAGAAAAACAAGCAGGATGGGAGTGCCTGGGCTAAAGCTGGAATGGGACAATGAACTGCAAGGTGCAAATGGAGCAGAGCTGATCCCAGTGAGAGCCCCCGGGAGCGCTCGTGCATTTTGGGACCATTTTGGTTCCTCTTGGGTGCAGCCCTGGCTGGGCTCTGGTGCTGCCCAAGGTGGATCCATGGAGGAGTTCCTTTGAATAAATCCCTGCTTTATTCTGTAGCTCTGCCCAGCTCTGCTCTAGGCCAGCCTGCACAAGGCATCAGTTTGGGCCTGGAAGCCAAAGCTTAGAGATAAACCCAAGATTTGATCTGAGACTTTGGAAAAGGCTTCCAAACTTAGGTGCTAGAAGTGAGAATGTGGATTCATAGTTTAGAGCAGAGACACGTGAAGTTAAGAAAAAGAAGGTTTAGAGTTTTGGAGTTTGGGAGATAGAAAAAAATAAAAGCAGTTACAGAGGTAAACAAGGAGTTTAGAATGCAGAGCTATAGGTTTGTGTGCCATAACATGATTGGCTAAGAAAGCTCACACTGTAGCATGAGTCCATAAGATGAAATATTTAAGGATTGGATCAAAAACTGATTCACTGATCAAGGTGCCTCTTCTGGTCTCTGCAAATTATCCCATTTTTGGTTAAAAATGAACCATTTCTGTAACTTTTGAACATTTAATGCCTGTCCAGAGACTGCTGCCCCTGTTGCTCTAAGGCACGGCTCAGTGAAAGGAATGCTTGGAAGGTTTGGATATATGAACACTGCCAAAAATTCCTAAAGGACGCCGGGAAAATAAAATTTCCTCCCAAGGAGAGAAAATACCTGTGGAAAACCTTCTTGTGGAAATTTTCTTGTGATTTGAGTGAATGCCAAAGGCCAGAAGGTTCTGTGAGACACTCAAGTGCCTCCCCTGGGGACGTGGAAGGAGGCCCAGGGTACAAGTTGGAACTGCTCCTGTGTGCCGAGGCTCCCTGTCTTTATAGTGAGTGAGTTTATTGTGATGGAAGTTTGCACAAGTTCTGCCTCCTGAAGGATGAGAGCAGGTTAAATGAAAGTCAAGAAGTTGATTCTATCAAGATCATCTGGGATTTTCCATCCTGGCAGATTCATTACTTCCAGAAATGATAACTGATTGTATCTGAAGAGGCGAGGGGAAGAGTGATTTAAATCGTGTCCATTACCTGTCAGCAAATAATGCTGTGTGCAGCTGTGAGGAGTGAAAGGAGTGCAGCTCACACTGTTGTAGCTCTCTTATTTGACTTTTCAATGAGAGCTACTATTTGTGCTGATTTTTTTTTTCCTTTTTACACATCTATGCCCCAGGGAAATTTCAATTATCACGACTGGAGGGAGAGGTACCTGTGGAATGTGTGCAGTGAGTGCTCCTGGATAAGGGAGGCAAGTGGAGCAATTTGTTGCACAATAAATCTTGCAATCACCGAAAAACCTGGCCTGATGCAATATTCTGATCTGTTAATCATATTTCTACATGGCAAACAGCTTGCTGGAGTGCTGTTTGCTCTCTGTCTCAAAGCAAATATGTATTTTTGATTTGAGAATAATTCCAGGTTTAAGTAACTTCTGCTTCCCTGTTAACAAAAGTCATTGCTGTTAATTAGTCATGGGCAGAGATGAAATATTTATTTGAGGGGGTGTTTGCTCTAATTTCACTTCTGTGTCCTTACGTGGGTGTTCAGGGCTGATGCTGGAGGAGAGGTGTAGTTCTTGTAATCTGTAATCAAAGCAGACAAAGCCTGGCTGCAAGAGCCACCAAACCCCTGTGGAATTCCCAGTGGAATGTGTTTGTCAGCCTGTCCAGCAATCCTGGAACGGCTCTGGGGTGGTACCAGGAAATTCAGGGCCTCCAATGAGTTGTTCAGCTGGGAATGTCCGTGGTGTTACAGCAGAGGCCACTTGACGTCTCTGCAGTTTATTTGCTTTTTAAATGTGCTCTCCTAGTGCCCAGCCTTGTTGATCCTCCAGGCTTTAGGAATTTAATTGGATTGGGATTAGACTGTTAATTTTCACCTCCATGTAGGACGTGGTGAAAGCCCTTCCTGCCTGAGTGGAGTCCCCAGGAGCTCAGATTCCATCCTGAACCCTGCGTGCTATCCAGAAAATTCCATCCTGGAAATTCCATCCTGAACCCTGCGTGCTATCCAGAAAATTCCATCCTGACACCTGCCTGTCATCCTGAAAATTCCATCCTGGAAAATCCATCCTGGAAATTCCATCCTGAACCCTGCGTGCTATCCAGAAAATTCCATCCTGACACCTGCCTGTCATCCTGAAAATTCCATCCTGGAAAATCCATCCTGGAAATTCCATCCTGAAACCTGCCTGCCATCCTGAAAATTCCATCCTGGAAAATCCATCCTGGAAATTCCATCCTGAACCCTGCCTGCTATCCAGAAAATTCCATCCTGACACCTGCCTGTTATCCTGAAAATTCCATCTTGAGACCTATCTGCCATCCTGAAAATGCCATCCTGGAGATTCCATCCTGAACCCTGCCTGCTATCCAGAAAATTCCATCCTGACAACTGACTGTTATTCTGGAAATGCAATTGTGAAAATTCCATCCTGGAAATTCCATCCTAAACCTGCCTGCTATCCAGAAAATTCCATCCTGAGACCTGCCTGCCATCCTGAAAACTCCATCCTGAAAATTCCATCTTAAACCTGCCTGCCAACCTGAAAATTCCATCCTGAGATGTGCCTGCCATCCTGAAAATTCCATCCTGAAAATTCCATCCTGAAAATTCAGTCCTGAAAATTCAGTCCTGGAAATTCATCCTGAAACTTCCATCCTGAAACCTGCCTGCCATCCTGGAAGTTCCATCCTGAACCTGCCTGCTGCCCTGCAGGGCTGCTGGGACCTGCCTTGGAGCTGATAAATCCCATTTATCCATCTGTTCCAGCTCCTGTGTGTGAAAGCTGCCTCCCTGCTCTCTCCCAAGTTCAATTCCTGTGGTGCTGCTGTGAGGCTCATTAAGAAGTAGGGCTTGGAATATGTTCCAAGACTTTTATGGGAATGGCTCTCAGCAGTGTGGAGAGGTCGTATTTTGCTTGATTTCCTTGTGAAATAAAATGCAGAGTAGCTTGTGCTCAGTATTTTGGGGGTGTAAAACTTGTTTACAATGTGTGAAGCTTATATGCAGTTTACTTTTAAGGTTTTTTGGGCTGAATATTAATAGAGAAATAGCTCTAAATTCTAGCTAGTGGAGTAAAAACAGTGTTACATTTTGGAGAAGGACAATTTTTTTGCAGTGGGTTCTATTTTCTGCCAGCCTAAAATGCCCAGAATTTGGGGTAGAGACTCTCTCAGTGCAGTTGAGCAGAATTTTTTACTTCCATCATAGCAGTCTCCTATAAAATGAACTCCCTGGCAAACCAGAACTTCCACTGGATTTAAATACTTGGCCACTGTTTCATTAATTGGGATTTCTGGGAACAGAGGTGCACAGAAAATTTGTAAAACCTTTTGTAAAACAAAAATACTGTCAGTCACGGCAGCAACAGGCCGGACAAAATTCTGCTGGTGAGGTTTTTAGGAGAATTTGGCTCATTTCTTGTGGGCTGGAAGTATTTTGGCAGGAGGGAACAGGGAATTCTAAAGCAGAGGCTCCTCTGTGGCTGCTCTCTGGGAGCAGAGTCGCTGCCTCGGCTGCTGATTGATGAAAATTGATGAGAATTTTGCTCTGCTGATGGAAATTCCCCTGCGTGGGGAGCTCTGCCCTGGGCTGAGGATGGAAGGGGCTCCATCGGTTCAGGGGAGCTGTGCTGAGCTCTGCCATCTTCATTCCAGAGGAGGCTCCCTGTGGATGTGATAGTTTGGTCAGTGTGAAAAATGCATCTTTTAGGATTGGCTTTTGGCAAGTATTACAATGAATATTACATGTGTACTGTTAGAAAGTTATGCTGTGTTAATTCTCTTAAGTAGTGTGTTAAATATATATTTTAGGTTATAACACAATGTTAAAATAGAAACTCTGTGATGCAATATATTTGTTACTAGCTCAAGAAAGTGATAAGATAAACAAGAAACTCTTCACACAGAGATAACAGCGACAGGGCACATAAAGAGTTACAGCCCCCTTATCAGAAAAGACAAACATCCTTCCACCTTCTCTCCGTCTTTATGGAACCACCAGGATTAAGGGGAAGAAGTTGACAAAAAACAGAAAAATTCTTAATTTGCAAGGAATTTCTGCATCATGTATGAGATCTATAAATATACAACAGGCTGTTGCTTTTCAGGGTTGTTCCTTTGTTCACAAGGCGTGGTTTTGGCAGCTCAGTGCCCAAAAACATCCGCACGTCCGAAATTCTTTGCTTTTTATTATCTTAGAATTGTCCTACCTCTAAATTTTTATTACTCTAATTATATTACTATTTTATAACCATTTAATTATTATTAAACTTTTAAAAATTCTGAAAACAAGTGATTGGTGTTTTTCACAGTCAGAGAGTGAGGAAACGAGATAAGTTTTCTCACGGCAGATTTGTGAGACTTTTAGGGAGTTGCAGAGAAACGATGATAGCTTGTTACTGTAATCAGCTTGCAAGTAGTGTTTTTCTGCTCTTTGCTTTTCTGTTCTTCTCAAATATTTTTTTGTGAGAAAAGTGTTTTTGTTAATTAACCGATCAGGTAGAATATGTAAGAATAGTCTATAAAGAGAAGAGTTTTTCACATTCAAGTTGTTGTTGTGCAAACCAGCCTTCTTGGAGTCCTTGCTGCTTTTGTGCTCAACAGCGACAGCTCCCTCCCCTTCCCTGCACGGACACAAAACTCTGCTCACTCCGTGGTTTACTGACAGAGCTGGGGAGGGACAGGCACCACCAGGAGCATTTTCCAAGGGGAGGATAAAAAGGGGATTATCCTGCCCTGCATGGCAGTGCTCAGACCCCGGAGGGGCCTCCTGGGGAAAGCCCCGTTAGCTTTTCTAACTTGAGATGCTGAAATTTCAGCTCTGAAAACCTGGAGAATATTCCCTGGGTTTGCAAAGCAGAGAATCCTGTGTCCTGCAGGGACAAGGGGAGGGTGCTGCCAGCAGCTTGTTCCTCTGCACTCCTTAAACTGGTTTTGATGTTCACTGGCCACATTCACCAGCTTTATCCAAAGCAAACTGACACACTGTGTCCCTGGTTTTTAAAAGTGTTAAGTTTTCTTTTATAGTTCTATTGAAAGTTTTAGAGTTCTCATAAAACTTCTTTAGCTTTCTAATAGTGTTTACATATTTCTACTGGAGCTCTCACGCACTGTTCATGTAAATATTGATTGTTTTACATTCTTCTTTGTGGGACTTTCTGATGGACTGTTGGTTTGACCAGTGTGGTTGGAGAGGTGGTAATTCCATCCTCCAATCCATAGTCACCTTTGGAATTCTATAAATACCAGATGTTCAAATAAAACTTTCTCTGTTTTTCTCTTTTGATCTTACCAAGCTTCTGTGTACTCATTTCGTGTCCAAGAGCAACAACACACAGAGGATGAATTAATATTTACTATTTAATCCCACTCCTGCTTTGGATGCCATTAGCACAAGGTGGGATAAGGAGAGAGTGGTGGCACAGGAGGAATAGATGAAAGCAGTTCTTCTCATGCCCTTGAGGGGCTTTTCCAAGCACAGCTGTTGAGCCTCCAGAAGTTTTCTGACAGCTGCTTTGCACTTGTTCTCTTGTAGCCTGTGTTTACAGTTCAGCAGCAACGCTGAGAACGCATTTCATGTAGAAATCTAAAAAAAAAATACGTGAAAGCATCACCTAACTTCACTTGTGAAGCAGGATTCCAGAGTAGGATTCCCAATCCAGAGGTAAAAATGGCATTGTAGACATGAGCTGGCTGGGGAGGAGGTGGTGGCTGAGCTGGGGAAGGTGTTCCTGTGCTCTTTGGCCTCTCAGGTGGCTGTGACAATAAAAACATTTATTGTTGCTGTGCTGTGCTGGAGGAGGATGCTGTGTCTGGGGACCAAACGTGTCTCCTGTGCACATCTCCAGAGCAGGGCTGCTCAGACCTGTAGGGAACACAACTTTTGAGCTATGTCTGGTGCATATTTATGGTATGGTGAATATTTATGGTGTGGTGTATATTTATGGAACTTATGGACACTTGTGAAAGTGTTTTTTGTGTCAGTGTTGCGTTATAGGCAGGAAAAAAAATGTTTTCCTGAGTGCAAGAGCTGCAACCTCCAGAGCAGAGAGCAGGGGAGGCGACAGGGGCTGCAGATTATTGAAATGCAGATTATTGTCCCCTCTGGGCAGCAGAACTTTCTGGAGGAACAAAAGCTTTTAAAGTCCCCCACTCCAGGCAGGGATCTGGGGTGAGGCTGAGCTCAGGAGATCTCGGGCAGTGCTGGGGCATGAAAATGCAATTTGGCAGCTCAGTGTTGACAGTGCTGCCTTTTCAACCCCACCTGCAATGGAAACAGTGCTTTGGAGAGAAGGCTGGCTGTGAAATCTATCCATATTTAATTTAATTAATATTAAAATATTAATTAGTGCTGCATATTGAAGGGAAATAACCAGGGTGGGTGTGTGCACCTGCTCTGGGGAGCAAGGAAAGGGAAAGGAGGGAATAATTGGGAAGGAGGAGTGGGAAACCAACAGACTTTAGTTCAGTTCTCTGGCTGAGACTTTCCCAGTGAAGTTTTGATATTGTCTGCAGTGTTCATCTTTTCCAATGAAGTGATGAAAAATAAGAATATTTGAGGGGGTATGTGTGTTTGTATCCAGACAAATAACAATAAAAAAAACCCCAAAACATACCTGTCTTTATACTTTCTGATATTCTGAAGGATAATTAAGTGCAAAGGTACCAAGATGCCAAATATCAGAAAACTGAGGCTGGAATTTTGGGTTAAGGGGTGCAGAAGAAGGCAGTTCATGCATGGAAAAGGAAAAATCACCATCCTCTGGCCACACATGGCTGGAAAACATCTTTGCCCTCAATATAGCAGAGCTTTGTGGTAGTTAGTGAACCTGAGATGTTTGACAGGGCTGAGGGGGATTTATTTACGTGCAATTTTATTTTCAAACTCCTTTTGGCTGTTTTGACACCTCCTGGCAATTTTCCTAAGTGCTTAAACTGCACATTACAGTGAGGAATGTTTTTAAGCAGCTCCACATTGAAATTGGGTGAAGCTTATTTACTGTTTGACTCCTGCCTCTGACAGCATTTATTTCTCCCAACAATTTCTGCTAAATGAGTTATTTTTCAGTTGGATTGAGCAGGCTCCCACACTTGCATCTCCTTTTCCATTTGCATTTCCTTTCTTTCCTGGCGGTGCCAATCACGGAGCTCCCTGGGTAAATGATGATTTCAGGAGCCAAATGTTGCCTGACGTGGTTTGAGCAGCAGAAGGGGCAGGAAAGCAAAGGGGGCTGAGGGGAACCTTGAAGCTTTTAGCTCTTGGCAGAGAACAACAACTTTATTTCATTTCATTTCATTTCATTTCATTTCATTTCATTCCTTGTTTTCTAACAAGAATGTATCGATGAAGCAGAGGAGAGAGAGACACAAACCCAAATAATGGTATTTTTGCAAAGAGCTTTCGTGTTGCCTGGATTAAGAGCTCTGAAGGGCTTTGGGATCCTTATTTCCCATCTCCATTTCTCATTTTCCATGAAAAAAATGGAGTGGACAGAGATGCTCAGACTTTATCTGAGGGGCAGGATTTAATGGAAGTTATTTCAGAATGGTTCTCCTTTGGGACTTCAAAAAACACCTGATTTGAGCTTGTTTTGCCCTAGATATGAACTGAGCAGGAGCTGGGTGTGTTTATGTCCTTGATTTAGATTTTTCTGCTTTTGGAGCTCGGAGCTTAATTCTTTACCAAGCATTCAAATAGGAGGGTGATTAAAAAAACCCAAATTAATCCACACTGGCCTTCCTTTTGCCTGCCAGCACTCAGGTATTGCTCTTGTGAGGAAGAGTAGGAAGAGTCTGGTGCTGAAATTAAGAATCTTCAATTCTTGGACAATATTTTTCGGTTTTTTCTCCCTTCACTTTGGCTGTTGGACAAGAAATCACTTTGGTTCTTTAGGTTTTGTGTCTGTCTTTTGTTTACCTAATTTTTTTTTCTTTGTTGTTAATTTGTGTTTTTGCCACAGGATTGCTGTAATTCAGATCCCACTGTGTTGATGAATCTGCACCTGTAGAATTTGTTTGGCTTTGCCAAAAGGAATCTGTCTTTATTTATATTTGTGCCTGTCAATTGAAATGCAACTGAAAAAACCAGAGGATTTTGGGGCTGCTTCATCATTTGTGCTACAGCTGTGACTCTAAAAGAGCTTCTGCCTCTTTAAGCCTGCCGTGCTTAGCAGAAGAATATTCCAAGTTTTCACCTAGGAAAATTCCGTCAGTAATTGGAAGTTTGCTTCCAAACAATCAATAACAAATGTCATAAAGCACCAATCTATTCAGGAAATTAATTGAAGATACTTAGGAGAAATTAATAATGAATGTTCAAGTGATAGTTCCTTTTTAACCTTGCAACATTATTGAGACAAAGTAAACATCAGAGGAATTATAGTAAAGCAGACAAACTGTGGGGGAAATTAAGTATGCAAACGAGAGAACTGCATAAATCTCCATGTTATTAATTGGGGGAGAGTTCCTGAAATTATCATCTGGGCTGAATATTAAGTATCATAAATAAAAATGAAATGCAGAAGTGCTCTGTGGGGGGAAATGGGAGGAAGCATTGCAGGCATCCCTCAAAGGACTGCAGCTTTTCCTGGTGGTGGATAATGAACATGATGGGTGTGATGCTTTAAATGGATCCTGTTTCCTGTGTTTGCAAAAAAAAAGGAATGATCAAAGCCTGGAATAACCACAGCGAGGAACTTTTCATTAGAAACCTCTCTAATTGCACAGCCGTTGTGTTTTACCTCCTACAGCCCCCGGCTCCTCTTGAGGGATTGTAGCTCAGAAGAAAGCAGGTAATTCACATTCTGCTGTCTTCTGAAAATGGCTTCAGGACGTGCTCTAAATGTTCTTCATGCTGAAATTTCAGAAGTGTTTCAGGTACCTAAAGCACTTCGACAAAATTCTCTGAGTAAGGAAACATTTATTGAGCCATCTCCCTGTTTGAGATCATGTGGAATGCACACTTCACAGAGGATTTCCACTTAGAAATCACAGTGAATAAAGGTCTGGAGAATGTTTTAACTGGTCCTGGTAAAGCAGTTTAGAGCTGTTATTTATATTATTCAGAGCTACATCTCCCCTGGTAGAATTCAGATGCCTAAAACACGAGCTATGTTCCATAACCTTCACATATGCAACTGTTATCGTCCCTGATGTCATTAGGTACCCTGGAAATATGTGAGAACACAGTTTGATAGCTGGTAAAACTCCTGAGATGGAGAGTTTAGCTGAACGGCTCCAAAATGAGTCATAAAATTGCTGTCAGTCGTTACTGCAGTGAATTTTTGGGGATCTTCATCAGCCCAGCTGAGGAGTTGGCTAAAAAGCCACCAGTGGCAGCTCAATGCCAATTCTGAATCTCCTCTTCATATATCTCTTCCCTTTCTCCCTCTTTAAGGCACAAAAGTGTTTGCTGAAATGCCCAAGGACTTGGATTTATTTCATTTTGTGATGGAGCTGCATTATTCATGAGGCAGCACATCCCAATTTATCACTTCAAACAACGTTCTGCAGATGCTCCTTGTGAGGTGTCCAGTAATGCCCCTCCCGTGCTCAGAATTATTTCCAGCTGCTAGAAGTCTGAAACTGGTCCTACCTTAACTCATGAGTGCTGTGCTTAGGTGAGGGTTTAGTCTTAGCTGTGAAAATTCAACAGGAGGGATCTGTGCTTAAAAATCAGAGTGAGGAGGTGAGTGGAGATTTTCAGGACCTCTCTGAACTTGTATTTGCCCTGAAATAAGAAGTGTTTTCAGCTTGAATATCACACTGTAAATGTATGATGTGATGCCTCACAACTGCTATTAAATCTCCACACAATATGCATTTTGTTTCTCTTTTCCAATTAGGATTGAAGCATCACTTCCATTCTTCCCAAGCAGTTATTGAAGAACTGAACATGCCAAATGTATGGCTCAAACTGTCTGGGGACATCTTTCTGGCTTTATGCATTTCCCTGGGACAATATTTGCTTTTGTGAGGAGTACTATAATTGATTAAACAGGAAATTAATGTGGGGCTATGCCATGGTAAGTGTGAAGAGATTAAATTTCTGCTGTCTCACTTTTCATTGTGAGCTTGAAAAATGAGGGTGTTGAGAGCACCCCTGAGGGAAGTGAGAGCAGGGAGGGTGGGGATGGAACCCAGAGGGACCTCAGCATCGCTCAGACGTGAACCTGCTCCCCCTTCCCATCCTTTTCCAGTGATGTCAAACTTCCCTTGGACACAGCCCCCAATTTTCTATCACCACAATGAGAAAAAAGGGAAATAACTCAGCAGGTTATTGGCTAAACCTCACCCGCTGTTTTGCATTTAAAAAATTGTCCCACAACATTGGTTTGTTTCTGCTTTCATATGAATAGTTCGGAGTGGATTTTCTGCTTATTTCTTCGTCTGCTCAACAGCTTTGGGGTGGCATTAAAGTTCAGTTAGAAAGGGTCAAGTTTCTAACTGAGCTCCTTGCTGGACAATGACTCCTCTTGAAGGAAAACACCAGGCACCGCCAATGGAAAAATCTGAAATACCCTTAAAAATACCCCAAAAATTCCCCCTGTGGCTTCAGGATGATCTGTAAAATGTAGACTCTGTGAAATCTTCATTTTGCTCCCAATTCCAGGCATTAAAAATGATGCAGCAGGAGTTGAGTTCTGATGGTGCTGCCAACGCCTTAGAGAAGACACTTCTTAATTATCCTTTAAGCCCATGGACCTGGAGCCTCCCCGAGGGGATGGAGGAGTGGATATTCCTGCAGAACAAAAGCTTTGGAGTTGAAGTGTAAGAGGTAAAATGCTAATTTTACTGTGGATTTATGAATTGAACGCTGGAAGCTCAGGCGCTCTCCCTTCATGTGCCCTAATTTTTGTCCAGTGGCAGGAAAAGCAGTTGAGGGGTTTTTGTTTTCTTTTCTTTTTTCAACAGTGATAATTTTCTACAGCTCAGAGAACTGGGTAATTAACAGTTTCAAGATTGTGCCTGAACACCTGATCCTTCTCTGCTGCACAGCCAGAACTGTACAGCTGCAACTCTTAACAGTCCCTTTGGTTTCCCCCAAGAAAATCTGTTTCCATTATGGGAAATTATTTCCTTACTTGTTTTTATAAGGGATGAGATCCCCTGCTACCATTTTTTGGGATAATTGGCTTTTCCTGTGACTCCTCTGACACTGAGTGGTTATGGCAAGGCTGAACCTTTCTGTCTCAGCTCCAAAAGTGCTGTTTCCTGCATGGTTTGTTTGCCTAATATCCTTTTTTTACTCTTGATTTTAGTAGAGATGCTGAATGTCAGCTGATCCCTTCAGAGTCCAGCTCATTTGGGATCTGGCTGCTGGCTTATGCTGGGTCTGAAGGTAGTTTTTAATGTAAAGTTGAATGGATTTGGGTTTTTTCCCTACTAAAAATTGAAACATCATCCAAAGGAGCACAAAAGCACCTCAGGGAAACGTGACTGAGAGATGGGAGACTCGGGGCTTTGAAATAGTTGCATTTCCTTTTATTTATTTTTTCTAGATTTGTAGCCTGGTTTCCATCAGGGCCTCACATTACAGATAAAGCTGCCCTGAAAAGTGGCAGCATTTGCGATCAGTGATTGCAGCTTCAGACCGTGGCACACCTTCAGAAGGGGCCAAAATCCCCTGGTGTGAGGCTGGGATGTCAGCCTGACTCCATCCTGAGTTCTTGCCACGAGTGGATGTTGGACCTGGGAGCGAGGCTCAGCTCTCCAAACCCTGAGCACTGAGAGTGATCATGTGCTCCACTCTAGACTCTGCTCCATCCTGTTTTTTCCCATAGAAAAACTCACAGATTTGTGCAAAACTGTGTCCTATGAAAGACCCCATGGCACAGCAAAAGAGACACTGCTTTCTAAGTGAACTAAAAAAAGATTTAAGACGTGGCAAACGGACTAAAAATCCCATATTTTGTCTCCCTGCGCTGTCAGTGGGAAGGAAGGAAGGGCTAGGGTGAGGGAAAAGATGTTCTAAAGGTTTATTTTAGTTCTCATTAGCCTCTTTTAATTGTCTTAATAATTCTTTTCTTTATACCTTTTTTTCTTTATACCTTTTTTCTTCTTTATACCGTTGAAAGTTTTGAGCCTGTTTTGCCCTTAAAGTGTTTTCTCTTAATCCTCATCTCACCCCATGAGTTTTCTTGCCCTCTCCTCTGCTTAACTAAGTGATTAATAAATGATTTTTGTGGGTGCACTGGCATTTGGCCAGCACCAACCCATCACAAACTGCTCTGGACTCGAGCTCTGCAGTGGAGAGATGCAACATGCTACAAATAACTATGTAGTTGTTGGCTTTCACTATCATATATTGACTTCCACAAATTATTTTGACATAGTACAATTTATAATCACTTCTAACTGCTTTTGATATAGTATAATTTGTCAGATTTTGTGGCCAATAGCCTGGCCCTGTGTAGCTTGTGTATTTTAGAGTGATAAATGGTCTAAATTCCTTCAGTTTAGACTCTTGCAAAATATTGAAATTGAGAAAAATGCCAATCACTTGTTTTTAGAATTTGTAAAAGTTTAATAATAATAAAATGGTCATAAAATAGTAATAGAATTAGAGTAATAAAAATTTGGAGTTAGCACAATTACAAGACAATAAAAACCAAAGAATTATGGACGTCCGGATGCTCTCGGGCACTTAAGCCACGACAAGCATGCCTTGTGAACAAAGAATAACCCTTAAAACCATACACTGATGCATATTCATACATGGTTATGCATACATTCTAATTAAAACAAGAAACTCTGTCTGGGATATTTCAACTCCTTCTTTTAATCCCCACGGCATCTTCGAGTCTGAGCAAGGCCTGAAGAAATTAGCTTCTTCTGATTAGAAAAACATCAATTCCTCTTCTCTGGAAGATTTAGGCGTTTTGTGACTGTTAACTTGAAGTGAATATCTCATTCCTTTAAAAAAAACCCCACATACATAGTTTCTATTTTAACTACTCAAACTTCATTTTAGCTACAAAACTACATTTACCACACTATTAAAATGTTAATACAGCACTTCTAATCAATATAACACAATACATATAGCATTCAATTTAATATTTGTGAAAAGCCAATCATAAAATATGCGTTTTTCACAGAAATGAAGACTATGTGCTGTGTATTAACTGCTGCAGAAGTAGTTAATGTTAACTAATTGACAGTGGTAAGAGTAACTCAGATAGTTCTGTGAAATAGATAATGGGGATTTAATGTACTTGTGGAATATCCTATCTAAATGATAAGCTAGCATTGAAAAGAACCAGGACATGAGGAGAAAAATTTACTACTGACTTCCAATTATCAGGAAATGTCAAACAACAGAACAGAACCTCGAGAAGAAATGAAATATATTGATTTCATCTACAGGATGGCATGAAGACAAGTCAGAGGTTAAAACCAAGCAAAAGAATTCCCTGAATGTGTAAACTCACAGGAATGTTTGAATATGTATAATCCTCATGAATATGCATTTACCAATGTCTCAGGGTTCTGCGGTCAAGATGACCCCGAGATCGTAAAAAGTCTTTTCCTCCCAGCCCCTCAGCCAAAGAAAAAGTTCAGATGCCTTGGTTTTGCCTCTCAAGGCTGTTTATTTTCTCTTATCTACAACATTCTCTCTCTGACCTGCTGAGCTCTGTCTAGCAAGTCGGATCGTGGCATTCTGTCTGCCCTCAGGGCGGTGTTCACATTTTAAACTATGAACTACGTGTACTTTATTTACGATTAATTCCCCATACCCATCACCTATGTGAGGCAGTGTGTCTCTACTCTAAACCAATAAAAAGTGTCACCATCACAGTGAAAGACGGAGAACAAGGAGAAGGAGAAGGACAAGACACACCCAAATTCCTCCATCTTGCCTCCTGAACCCCATTCTAAAAAAACCCAAAATTCTACTTTTCCACCCTGTGTTACATTAACTCAAACTCTTGGGAACTGTAATTCCTCACACAAAGTTGACAGGTTTTTCCACGGGCTAAAATGGAAGCCACAGGTGTTTTTGACTTCGTGCCAAAGTCTCTGAGCCCCCTGCCAGGGTCTGGAGCCAGCCAGGGCAGCCAGAGGGATGTCCTGGGTTCCCACACCAATGTAAGGAAAAAGTATATAAGAAAATTGTTTTAAGCTAACAGCACTGGGTACTGTCTCTTTTACCCCTTATGAAACTTTAAAAAATTTTAAAGAGTGAGCCTTGTTTCTCACACAACACGAAGCAGATAACTCTCGAGTGCTCCCTTCCTGCTGCACTGGAATGCCCCTATGGAACGGAAAACAAAAATCCTTCCATTTTCAGAGCCTTTTCCCCAAGCTCTTCCCTTTGATGGAGGAGTTGGCCTATGTAATCCATCCCTGAACTGCCTTGCCAGAGGTGAAAGAAGGGAAGAAAAAGCATTTTAACTGCTCCCCTGTGAGCCAGCAGCGGCTCCTTGTGTGTCTGTAAAACAGAGGTGACCCAGGGACTGTTAATTAATGTCCCTGCTTGATCCCAGCCCATGGCAGGTCGTGTAGGCTGGAAAATCAGGCACAAAGTGCTGCCTGTCTAATGAACTCTTTCAAATGAGCTCCAATTAAAGCATTAAGCTCTTCTCCCGAATGTTTTTTTCGTGGTGGTGGTTGTTAAATTGAAGGTTGTGACAAAAGCAGAGCCATTAGCAGGGCTTTGGCATTGCTCCTGCAAAGGGTGAAGGGGAAGGATGGGGTTGGAGAAGCGGGGAGAGATGTCACAAATTCACACTTCATTGAAATGCTCGGTGTTAGCTGGAATTGCTTCATAATCCTTTAAAAACGACAAATAAAAAGCTCAGTCACAGGTAGTTTTTGCTTGATTTTTGAGTGAGGGTGGAAAACACTTAAATATCAAAATGTGACAGCGTTTGAACGCCTCAGAAACTCTAAATTGTTGAACCCCACCAAAAGAAAAAGCCATCAAAAAAACAGTGGGAACCAACTCAGCAGGCACAGAACAACCGAGTGATGAAAGTTCCCCTGAGGAGCCTTTCTGCTGCTTTATTGACCTTGCAGGTGTTCACCTGCAGCAGGGAGGGGAGGAGGGCCGTTTGTCCTTGGTCCCCAGCTGAGGTGACATCTCTGGATGAGCCATTTCCCTGGCAAGGCTCAGTCCCTGCTGCCCTTGCAGCAAACCTGTGACAAACACAGAAACCTGTGCCAAAAACCCACTGATGCTCGTCTGATGGCACTTGCTTTAGGAGCTGGTTTACTCTGATTTTTTTATCGCTTTCACTTGGATTAATTTTCAGCTGGAATTCTGGACAATGAGGAGGGAAAGAGAAGCTGCTTGATGTTTTCTAAGTTTTCTTGCAAGCAGAATTCCTTGCTGTGTAAAATAAAATGGAAAATGCAGAGATTTTCCAGGCACTGCCTAAACCCTGGTGTGTGGTGTGTGTGTGTGTGTGGTTTCTCCCTGTGCCTCTGTGTGGCTGTAAATAAATCCACGGCTCCCCTAAATATTGCCGTGTTCCTGTGTTCACTTCCAAAAACGTGGAATTTTCAAGGATATTTCACACTATCTTGGAAAACCAGGCAGCTGAAGCAATGCACATTGCTGGCAGAAAATATTGTGGTCTAAAGTTCAGTAGTGAGTGTGTGAAGTTGTTCTAAGGGGTGGCAATTGAGCAGGAATTCCTAATTCCAAAAAACTCTTCATTTGCGAATGCTTGGAAAGGCTTGGCAAGGGCAGCAGTTGTAATACAGGTTTTGTTTCCCTTCCATCCATTTCTTGTGTGAGACTGATTATTTTACTGTTTGGTTTGTTTTTTTTTTTTTTTTTTTTTTGGTCCTGCAGCTCCCTCTACCATGGTATTTATTTGGAAAAAAAAACCCAACCTAACAACTTACAAATATGCATTTGCACAGAGCAAGTGTTTGTGGATAAATAACAGACCCCAGCTTGCTTTTCCTCTGCTGACACAATATCTCAGAAATAATGGCCTGAATAAATGCTATCAAAGCAGAGTGCTTAGCTCAGGCCTTTGCTGCTGAAGGAATTGATTATTGTAATGCTTTGTTTTGGGGATTATATAGTGTTCTACCTCCTTTAGTCTCTCTTGGCTGGTTACTGGTTCGTTTCTAGTTGGTTTTAGAAGCTGTTTAAATTTCAACTTTGCTCTGGGTGCTTGTATTTTCTGACTTCTGTTTCTGTGTTGCTGTACAAAACCATTAATTCATCAGAAAATTACTTCACTGAGGTTTTTCCAGCAGTGGTGAGAAGAGCCTTCTTTGGGGCAGATATTTATTAATAAATAAATATTCCCTTGACTTCTGAGGGGTCTGAACATTCCTGTCTGGAGTCTGATCGAGAGCCATCCTGAGCAAGGATTTATTCTGAAATAATGGTACTGAAAGCCCAGCAGGAGGGTTTGGACTCCTGGCTGCCACATGGAGATGTTTAAGGGACTGGGAGGGAAATTCTGATTAAATAATTCTGAAGAGTTATCCCCCCTCCCTAGCCAGGCTGGCCTGATATTGTCCCCCCTTCCTGTCCAGTAAATCACATTGTTGAGCCCATGGACAAGTTCATCTGCTCTGGATCTGCATGAGGGAATATAATTTTAGGGATATTCTCATTCTGTCTCCCTCACCCTCCAGGATTATCCTTGGAGTGAGCTCAGCACCGAAGTGCAACTGTGCAGGTGTTGAAGTGTTGGCACTTGGAGTTGATCTGGAATTTTTCCTGTGCCTTCACACCCAGGGAGGGCAAGAATTCATCACCTTTAATCCTCCCCTTAAAGAATTGCAAGGTTAAATTTCCCTAAGTTTCACTGCTTACAACAACCTCATGTGGTTTATTCTGAACCAGCTAAAATGCAGAGCACTCCCCAAAAGCAGAATTTGAAATTCCCTTGCTGCTGTTCTTTCCCCAGCCACTGTGTTCTTTTGATGATTAATATTGGTTCTCATTGTCTTAAAGCCAGATGGGTTTCCACACCTGCTGTGCCATCCCGAAAATAATGCACCTTTTCCCTGAACTTGCATTGCTCCCAGTTTGGTGGGAGCTGGAGCTGTAATTTCCCTCTTCTGAGGTTACTTGGTGCTGAAATGGCTTTGGAGCTGGTGGCACATGTCTTGATGCTCAAAAGCAGAGATTGAAGAAGGAAATGAAAGCCCAGAATGGAGAAGAAAATGAAACCCCCTGCTTGGAAAATGATTCTCTTGCACTCCTCATGAATACGACTCATTCTCCCCGCGTCCTTTCCCTGCCAAGATTTCCCAGCCCCAGCTCTCAAACCGGTGTTTTTCTGCCTTTGTCTCTCTGAGCTGACAATTAAGCTGCAGTTCAATTTCCTGAAGGGTCTTCAGCCCTGACCTTGCCATGATTGCAGTGTCAAAAGGGAGGCAGAATATGAAATTGAGCACTGGGATTGCCCAAGGACCAGGACAGCTCTGCAAACTGGCACTGGGAAAACACTTCCCACTCGTTCAGGCATTGAACATTTCATCCACTTCACATTTTACAGGTGTCTGTGGCATTGCTAATGGCAGGGCTAATACAGCTTTGAGAAAATAACTATGTCTGTGAATTACTGCAAAAATCTGATTTTCTGTTTATTTTAAGCCAGTTTCACTTTTTTGGCATCTTTTCCTCCAAGTATCAACTGCTGGTGATACCTGATGGTGCTGGTGGCAGACCTGTGGATGCTGGGT
Organism: Vidua chalybeata; assembly: GCF_026979565.1. Taxonomy (NCBI): domain Eukaryota; kingdom Metazoa; phylum Chordata; class Aves; order Passeriformes; family Viduidae; genus Vidua; species Vidua chalybeata. The sequence continues at coordinate 3,806,920 of NC_071552.1, read as the reverse complement.
GTGGCTGGGTGTGGTTTTCTTGTTCCAGCTGGCAGTGCCCCTCGGGGGGCTGTGAGGTGCCAGCTGTAATCCAAGGATCACACAGGGGAAATTTGGGGTCAAAGCCAAGCTGGTTTCCACCACAAAAGCCACAGCAGCTGCTGGTGGTGCAAAGCATTTTGGCTCTGGTCTTGTGATGTGAAATCTCTGCTGAATTATTTGAGAAGGTTTGAGCAATGGGAAGGCTCTAAGACAGAGATGGTGCCTGATCTGCCTCATTAAGTGTGGGCAAGTTTTGCTCTCCTTAATTGTGGATATTCTCAGTTCAGTCAGAGAGAAAAAAAGAAAGATTTCTGCCAGGCTAAGCCTGGGAAAAGTCCGAGAGGAATGTAAACAATCTGTTTTCTTGCTTTCCGTTCATATTGTTTATAGATCTGTTCTACCACACTGACCTAAGCCCAGTGTACCAATCAGGTGAGATGTTTTTACTGTAAGACCAATGAAATTAATGTTCACAATGTTCTCTATAAAAGAGATAAGTGCTTTTGAATAAAGATCATTCTTTGCCTTCTGAAGATGGAGTCTCTTCATTCCCGTCCCTGCCTCAACAGCGACACTTAATGAGGATGGAAGCCAAGGGGTGAGGAGGCAAATCTTCTCTGCCCCTGCAGAATGACAAAAAACATATTGCAAAATTCTCCAGCTGCTGCTGAAGAAGCCCCTCTGTGTCATCCAGCCCAGCTGAGCCTTGGTTTTTATCTGTACAATCCCAACCCTTCCCTGTTAAATTTGGGTTTGGATCCCCCATGGTGCAGGATGGACACATCCACTGCATCCCAGGGAGCAGCAGGGTCAGTCCCAGACCTGATTTCAGGAGTGTTGGGTGGGAATTTCTGTGGAATGAGCTGAGGAGAGAACCCCTGGGCCTTCTCCCCCAGGCATCTGCTCAGCTGGTGAGTGCAGCTGTCCCCTATGAGGGCTGCTGTCCCAAATTTCATATGCAAACAATAATTAAAGCAATAAATGCTCTGAATGCAAATTCTGTTTAGGGCTGGCTTTGAAATTATGTCTCTTTTCTGCTGCAATGGGGACGGGAGAACAATGGAAGTGAAAACCATAGTTTTCACAGAAAATTCTTTGTGAATATCTTTGTGGCTTTAAAAGAAAACAGAGTACAAAAAACCATAAATACAAATTGCTTTGATTTTGAAGTGGAATTGACATTCATTTTTTCAGATGTAAACAAAAAGGGTAAATATCAAGAGAAAACAAGTTTCAGTTCTTTTTCTCCCGAGCAAATGTCCCTAGTGATATTTCACCAAGCAATCTTTTTTTCTTCCTTGAATTTCCAGTAAGAGAATCTAACGTGTGATTGGTATTCTTGGAAATTGGTCAAACAGGCTTTCCAGGCAAGTTGGATGCTTTGAAGTGAGCTCAGCTATTAGAGACTGACATTTCTTCCTCTAAGAGCTCTGTGCAGAATTGTAACACTTGTAATTCTTCCAAGGGCTCAGATTTCCAGAGGAGTTGAGGTCGAGGGATGTGTGGAGAGGAGAAGTCACATCTGTAACTTTTGGGGGTTATGTTGATGAAAAATATCTTAATGTAGAGGGCTTTGAGTGCTCAGTCCTGCCATTCTTGCTCGTGATGAAGAATAAGAATGGCCCAGAATAGGGTGTTAAAGAAAATTTCCATGGGTAAGAAGAGCTCCAAGTGATGCTGAAGTGCAGGAAATAAATTAATTGCTGCCTTTTTTCAGCAGAAATTATGATCAACAGATTAAAAGTCAGCTGTGTGATCTCCTAGGAGGGAGATGCAATTCCTGTAAAGCCTTCTCCAGTCAGAAAAAACCTCCTTAAATTTTTGCAGTTGTGGCAGCTCAGGAAGGAAAATGAGAGCGAAGTGATGGTGGCTGAAAGGAGCAAGGATCAGGGGAAAAGGGGAAAGACAGGGGTGGCAGAGCTGTAAAGGGGAAGGAGCTGAATGAAGATAAATGAAGATAAATGAAGAGTGAGACAGAGAAAACAACAAGTGTGGGGGAAACTTCTAAATTGGAATTGCAGTGGAACAAGGGAACTAATCTTAGCTGGGGGTTAAACACTGCCCCAGCACTGAGAGGTACAAAATTAAACACAGATCCCTCACTTTATAAAAATCCCCACCTGGTGAAAGAGATGAATTGCTCTAAAAGGTCCCTGGTTCTGTTTTTCAAAGAAAAACACAGTTCAAACTGGAAAGAAAGCAGATTAGTGAGAAGCAGCTCCTCAGTTTGCACTGTCCAGCAAACCTGAAATGACAAACAACGAAATCAAAAAGGCTTTTTGTAACAAAACCTTTTGTCTCGAGCAGTCAGGGAGCTGCCAACCATCCCTCCGTGTGAGGAGCTGCCTGCTTTGTTTCGGAGAAGTGAAAGCACTGCCTGAAATCCTCGGGGCAGGGGATATGCAGTGACAGGAGGTGCCAAAGGGCTCGTGTGACACAGCTGTTGTGACACTGCTGATAACGGGACGCCCTGGTTCAGCACGGGCCTCTCCAGCTCAGCAAATTGCCCAACAAGGGGAGAAGCTGCTGCAGAATTAATCTCTACCTGGAAAACAATTTCATGCTAGGCTAAACAAGGATTAAAAAAAACCTCCCTGGGTTGCTTCACAAGCCAAGCCTTGGGTTTGGAAAAGAATAAAAGAGTTATCCCCAGGTGTGACTACAAATCCGTCCTGTAAACAGGACCTGGATTGGGGGGGCCTGACCCAAGTGAAGATCCACAGGACACTGATTATAAATTTATTAATCAGTACTTTTTGGGGATGTCTTAGGTTGGAAATGGGGCTGTGCATTCTGTGCCCGTCTGTCAGAGCTGGGGCAGTTCTCTGCTGTTCATGGGGCAGTTTTTTCTTTATCTCTCCCACAACCAATCCTCCCTCCAGCAGATCTCTTAATGGGCCATTAATTATTAATTATCTCCTGTTCATGGCCAGTGAGTGTCCCTGCATGGCTGAGAAAATTCCATCATCCCATGGGGAGAGGCTGTGCCCAGGGGAGGAGCCAAGCATTCCTACCTGGATACAATCTGACCTTGGAACAGCACAGCAGCCTTTGCCCCCTGCATTCCCAGAGGAGCAGCTTTCTGCCCCACTGCATTCCCAGAGGAGCAGCTTTCTGCCCCACTGCATTCCCAGAGGAGCAGCTTTCTGCCCCACTGCATTCCCAGAGGAGCAGCTTTCTGCCCACTGCATTCCCAGAGGAGCAGCTTTCTGCCCCACTGCATTCCCAGAGGAAGCCCAGGCCCATCTCCAGCAGCCCTGGAGCTCCAGAGGAAAACTCCAGCCTTGTCCAGGATCCTGCTCCAGCAGAAGCACAGCTGGCACTGCAGGAGGGCTGAGCCCCCATGGAATGGCACTGCTGCCACCACCCTGACCCACAGGCTGCCAGGGCCTGCTCTCACTCTGGCAGTGTTGCTTTGTATTACTGCATTTTTATTGTTAATTTTCCTAGTAAAGAACTGTTATTCCTGCTCCCATATATTTTCCTGAGACCACCCTAATTTCAAAATTATAATAATTCAGAGGGAAGGTTTTACATTTTCCATTTCAGGGGAGGCTCCTGCCTTCCTTAGCAGACACCTGGCTTTTCAAACCAAGACAGCAGACATCTGCAACCTGAGCGAGTGGGGAACGAGGGGTAATGGGAGAGCATCCAGAGGTGCTGAATGGGAGGATTTGTCCATCCCTTGCAGATCAGGGTGTAATCCAGAGTCCAGATGTTTAAAACCAAGTTCACTTATCCTGCAGAGTGTTGAACCTGGGGCTGGATGGTTTTCTTTATAATTTGCACTGACCTGAAGGAGAACATGGACAAGGATCTGAAATACAGCATTTGTGTGGATTAAATGTTCACTGGGAGGGGCCACTTTGGGGCTATTCCCAGGTTTTCTGGATAGGAATAACCATCAATCCATCCAAATTTACTGATTGGATGGGAATAACCATCAATCCATCCAAATTTACTGATTGGATGGGAATAACCATAAATCCATCCAAATTTTCTGACTGGATGGGAATAACCAACAATCCATCCAGATTTTCTGACTGGATGGGAATAACCAACTTTATAAATCCATCCAAACTTACTTCCTGGATGGGAATAACCAACAATCCTTCCAAAGTTACTGGCTCAATGGAAATAGCTTTTCCTGAAGGAGTTAATGGGAAAATATCTGCTTGAATTTTCAGGTTCTGTGGTGAAACAGCAGCTCAACCTGGGTGCTTGCAGGAAATGTTTTGTTCAGGTGGAGCAGGAGGCTCTTAAATTTGGGAATTCTGGGGCTCTGCTCCCTGCTGTGCTTTAAATTCTTTTTGGCCTTAGGCAAGGCACTAAAAGGAGGGTCTGGAAAAGCTTTTAATGCTGCATCCTAAGGCACTGCCACTTCTGGGAGGTAACTGGGCATCCAGTGGAGCAGAAACCACTCCATTCCAGGTTGTTTTTCTCTGTTTAAGCTAAATCCAGTCAAACCAGTAGGAAACTTGTCTAATTGCCCAGGATATTGCAGGTGCCCGAAGGGTTGGGTGTGTACCTTGGTTAGCACAGAATAAAACCTCCCAAAAAGCTTTTCCTTCATGAATTTGCATCAAATATGCCTCGGTATCCCAGGTGTAAAACACATTTGGTGCCCTGAATCACAAGGATTTTCCTGTGGGGAATACAGTGGGTGACGAGAGAGTTTGTAAATAAATATAACAGCTCTGGGAATCTGCTGAAATGCCATGCCCTGCCCTCTGATCTTGATTTTTCCCTGAAAAAAAAGTAAGAAATGTTGAGTGAGAAGCACCAGAGTTTAGAAACTCAGATTTTGTTTCATGTCTCACTTGACAGAATTTTCCAGAGCCACTTTCTCCATTAGAAGTGCTGCCACTCAGAGGTGTGCCCCCTGTTTAAATTTCTTCCTTTTTTTAAGCCTGTAAAGTAGATCTTTGAGGAAAAAAAAAAAAAAAACAAACTTAAATGAACTTTCAGGCAAAGCTTAAATGAACTTTTTAGTGCTGCTTGCTGAGCGACAGTGACTCACCAGCACAGAAAAAAACCATTATATGGAGCATGGCCTTTGTTCCAAGGAATAGGGGATTTTAACAATGGCTTTAGAGATTTCTCTACAGTGAGGGAAGAAGTTTCATCTCTTCAGTTCCCTGGATGCAGCCCTGGTGCCTGTGCTAAAATTGCCCCTGGAAATAGGGGTGAGTTCCAGAAACTCAGCTGCCAGAAGATATTGCAGTGGAAAAAGGGATCTGAAAGATGCTTGGAAGAATGGAGTCAGCATGACTGGGCCAATCTTTGGGTTCTCAAGAGCTTTTTTCATAATTGCTAAAGCGTCCTGACACTCTAGGAGCAGGTAAAAGTGAGATAAAGAGGCTGTTCAAGTGTTTAAGCTTGGAAATGAGAAATAATGATTTTTGGGCATGCTGTGGAGAATAAATCAGGAATGTGGATTTAACACTTTTCTTTTCCTCCTGCTCATATCAATTGTAGTGGATGCAAGGCACCTCTAATCCAAACTGTACTTGTACAATGCCGCCTCTGTAAAATTTCCAGGGATAAATAAACATCCCAGCAGCTTTGTTCAGGGCTGCAAAATAAGTCCAAGCCACAAAACCCTGAAATCAGGATCATATTGGCTTTTAAAGGCATTGTTTCCTGACAGGAATTCAGTTTTATTAAATGCCCCTTAGTTGCAGTTAGACATTGTGAGAATATTTAATATTTTCAGCTTTCAAATGAATTCCTGATGGGATCCAGCTGGCCTGAAGTTTTTCCTCCTGGATGGACACGTTGGTTTCATGTCTCCTGTCCTGTCAGAGCCACTCAGTGCTTTCATCTGGATCTGAGCATTCCTCTGGAAACATTTCCTTTGTCAGGACTTTGGGAGGAAGAGAGGGAGCGATCATTAAGTGCCTCTGATGGGTTATGTGAGCTCCCTCAATCTAACACTTGCAGCTTTTGATAAATTACCAGCCTGATGTTTTGAAAGCCTTTTTTTCCTCTTGTCCAGAACTCCTTTCAATCATTTCATATTCTATTGCTGGCAGTCACTTCAGGCTTTTCTTCTTTCTACACTCTGCCTCTTAAGCTGCCAGCTTGGCCTTGGAGACTTCTGCCACAGACCAATTTCCCTGCTAAAATCTTCTGCAAGGTCTTGGCACGGCTTAAAAAGAGTTACTTCTGCTGCTGCTGGCTGACAGAATTGATCCTGGGTTTGAGAGGATGTACGAGGCTTTAAACTTTGCTGTCCCCTGCAAGAAGAGGCTTTTTGGAAGGGGCAGTTGCCACACTCAAAGCAATGTTTAAATCTCTGGTGGTTATGCTGATACCTTTCTTTTGTTACCTACTCCTGTGATTTTATTAATTAAGAAATGAGGCAAATAAATAATGTCAGTGGCGGGGGGCACTTTGAAATTAAAGTGCAATTTTGTTGGAGTCAGCAGCTACCTCTGCTTTTCTGCTGTGGCAGCAGTTTGGTTTGCCAATAAAATGCAGGGCAGGGTCTCACAAAAGCAGATCTGGTGCTGGTTGGAGCCTTTAAACTTGTGATATTTCTGCACATTTTTATTTATTTATTTACATTCATTTATTTTTATTTTATTTATTTTTATTTTATTCATTTATTTTTATTCACATTATTTCTGCATATTTTGTGCTAATTGATCAGTGTATGGAAAGGGTTGGGTTATCCAGACTCCAGCTGTTGGGTGGTGTGAGGGTTTTTTTTTTGTGTTTTAAGGTTGGACTCGATGCTCTGTGCTGTACTATAGATCCTTCACTGTCTTACCCAATACAGTTTCTCACTTAAGGCATGTTCTTACTTACAACTACAGAAACAGAAATTTCAAGATTTTTCTGCTTAATGTACTTTATTTTTACATCGATCCAAGATTTTTCCAAGGCTGCAGATCAAACCCTCCTGTATCTGTAGAGGTTTCTATCTTTCCATTTCCCACAGACTGGGACCTTTGGAGCTCGCTCAGGGAGAAGCCAAACAACTCCACAGAGCCTGAGCAGGGACTGAGAGGTTTTATCATGAAGCTGCAGAAATTCCTGGGTTGTATCTCCAGAATGTTGGCTGTGCTGCTGCTCTCATTGCAGCCTGGACTGTGCTGGCAGACAGCAGAGCCCTGTTTATCACTCTTCATGCCCAAAACCCTCCTGTTTATCACTCTCCATGCCCAAACCCCTCCTGTTTATCACTCTCCATGCCCAAAACCCTCCTGTTTATCACTCTCCATGCCCAAAATCCTCCTGTTTATCACTCTCCATGCCCAAAACCCATTTATCACTCTCCATGCCCCAAAAAAACCCAGTTTATCACTCTCCATGCCCAAAAAACCCCTGTATGTCATTCTCCATGCCCCAAAAAACCCTGTTTGTCACTCTCCATGCCCAAAAAACCCTGTTAGTCACTCCCCATGCCCAAAATTGCCTCCCTTGCTCCCTTTGGCAAGCCCTCTGCACATTTCTCTCGCTTCCTCCAGCTATTTCAGCACCAGCTTAGTTTGGGAGCGAAGCACTGGCCCTGTTTCTATTTTTTTGAAGATTTTATGATCCAATCCTCCTGCTGTAGTGGAGAATTCAACATCAATAGTCTGGATCCAACACAAATGATCCATTTTTGCCTGTTTATTTACTTTCCAGTGATGCAAAACCATATTTATGAAGCCACTTCGCCCTGAGCCTTCCAACAGTGGGAGCTGAGGGCAGCATCAGCTGCTGGGGAAGGATTTCAGATGTGCTTTTTGACAGTAAATCAAGGGATGTCAATCAGACTGAGGAGCTGGAAGACACCAAGAATTATAATTGCTGCTGGCACAACTGGGTGTGAAGGGTTATGGGCAGCAGGGACCAAAAGGGACTGAATTTTCCTGCCCTCCTCATGAAGGACAATATGAAGAAATATGAGATTTCCAGCAGTGTCTTAGTGTAGTTTTCATTAATTGCAGCATAATTACATGGTTAGTTTAATAAATGTTGCTTGAATCTTCTCAGCACCAACAGAAATACATCCTGTGTTCAAATGGGTTTTATAAAATTTTGGAAGTGTTGCCTGCCCTGTGACAACATCCAGGGACAGCCCTGGGCTGTGTTTCAGCTTTAGCAGAGGAAAATCCAAAGTTCTGGGAGGCTGCACCAAGGAAGGATCAGTCTGGTCCTGCCCATCTCATAAAGGAAGAATTTTCTGCTCAGAGAAAAGTGGGGAAAATGCTCTGGTATCGTAGAGTGTTTAACAAAGTTCGATTTGCAGTGGGGCAGGAGCCAGAACTGACCCTTCAACAGATGTGGGGCAAACTGAGGGAGCCCTGCCTGTCTGAGAGGGATTAATGAGGGCGTTGAGCAGCGTTTGTCACTGGAGCTGGGAGCACCTGGGGCTCACTGCCTTGGTTTGAAAAGCCAGGTGTCTGCTGAGGAAGGCAGGAGCCTCCCCTGAAATGGAAAATGTAAATCCCCTCCCTCCAAATTATTATAATTTTGAAATTAAGGGGCTGTCACGCAAATATACAGGAATAGGAATAACAAGATTTTATTAGGGAAAAAATAAAAATAAAAATGCAGTAATACAAAGCAACACTGGCAGAGTGAGAGCAGGCCCTGGCAGGCTGTGGGTCAGGGTGGTGGCAGCAGTGCCATTCCATGGGGGCTCAGCCCTCCTGCAGTGCCAGCTGTGCTTCTGCTGGAGCAGGATCCTGGACAAGGCTGGAGTTTTCCTCTGGAGCTCCAGGGCTGGTGTGGATGGGCCTGGGCTCCCTCTGGGAATGCAGTGGGGCAGAAAGCTGCTCCTCTGGGAATGCAGTGGGGCAGAAAGCTGCTCCTCTGGGAATGCAGTGGGGCAGAAAGCTGCTCCTCTGGGAATGCAGTGGGCAAAGGCTGCTGTGTTGTTCCAAGGTCAGATTGTATCCAGGTAGGAATGCTTGGCTCCTCCCCTGGGCACAGCCTCTCCCCATGGGATGATGGAATTTTCTCAGCCATGCAGGGGCACTCACTGGCCATGAACAGGAGATAATTAATAATTAATGGCCCATAAAGAGATCTCCTGGAGGGAGGATTGGTTGTGGGGAGATAAAGAAAAAACTGCCCCATGAACAGCAGAGAACTGCCCCAGCTCTGACAGACGGGCACAGAATGCACAGCTCAGCCACATCTTGCATTTCCAACCTAAGACAGTCACACAGCTCTGCCCTGCCCCACTCTCACAGGGAGTGCCTCTCTCTGTCTGTGATTGTCTGTCTGTCTGTGCTGCCTCTGCCATGCTGCATTTCAGTGCTGGGAGGGTTTGGTGGTACAGCAAATTTTATTTGTTGTGTGTTCCACCACTCTCTGTCAAACCTGAGTTTAATGTAAATACATCTGATATAGGTTATACCAGTGTTGTGTCAAGTCTTAGCCCTGTGGAAATCCAGGAATGTTTTGCTGTTGGATTCTCTGGATCTACAATTCCCCCCTTGCTTTTTTGCCTCCCCTCCTGCTGCCTTTCACTCCCCATTTCCATCAGCTTTCCATGCTGTGCTGCTGGAGATGTCTGGGAAAGCTCTGCTCCATCTTCATCTAAATTTTCCTGAAGCTCTGATTTTCTGTGTTACGCCATTCCATTTTTCCTCTACATTCTTTATTGCCTTTGTAAATTCAGTATTTAACTGTGCAAGCTCAGTAAGGATGGAGTTTAACATGAATAATAAAGGTGTGCTGTGATTTTACACTGCTGCAGTTTATTCCAGAAGGGGAAAAACTTCCAGTTACATCTTGGGTGTGTGTTGGCATCCTGCTCATGCCACACTCAGGTCAAGGGTTTCAAACCAAGTGATCTCTCAGGTCTTTTCCAACCAAAAACATCCCTGATTTTTTTTTTTTTTCATGGTAAATCTGCTATTTTTTGTCCTCTTTTCCCAACTTACCCTAGGACTGCCCAACAGGAAAGTGGCCTCTGTGTCACTGCAGCACCTCTCAGTAAATCTGCAGGGTTTTGCATTGGTGAGTGGTGTTATTTTGTGATATTTGTTCGTATTTTTTTTCTCTCCAAGTCATTGGGATGAACATGTGGGAAGCACTGGAGCTGCCCAAAATCCCACAGTGAATTATCAATGTGTTTTGTAGGTGTCTCATTTTTATGAGGGGGGTGTGTATTTGTAGAAAGGCCTGCAGGAAAAAGGTAGCCCTGACTCTGCTGCCTTAAAAGGGGAATTTCAATGCATTAATCCACAGAATTCTGTCTGTGTGATAAAAGAATGAAAAAAGGAGGAAAAGGGAGAAGGAAGCACAGAGAGGAGGCTCCACCCTCACCCATCACTGCCATTCCTGTCATTTTATCAAACAAAGGGGTGGCTTGGAGTTGAAATTCCTTCCTGCTGCTGTGCAAGAAGTTTGGATTCAAAATCACAGATTTTTTCCTTTTGTTTTGAAACCACTGTGAGCTGTTGGTGCTACTGAAATTTCTATCTATACAAATAAGTAACAAATAATTCCCAATGTGATTTCCAGCTCCTGCTTTTCCCCCGGCTTTGAGCTCTGTCCTTTCGCCACTTCCCGTGTTCACCTCCTCACTTGCTGTGGGTGAAATGAGATGTGCAATTTGGGGCATTTGCATATTTTTCATTTAGGAAAGGGATATTTTCTCAGGTTTGATGGCTGAGGAAAATTGCCTGTGTGGAAATGGAAACCAATTTCAGGATGAGTGATTGGAGCTCCCTGCGAGGTTCCAGGTCATTCCTGTCCCTTCCAGTGTGTTCACACCCAAAATTCTTGCTCTGAGGAACTCCTGCCCTTGCAGTGCTGCTGATTCCACACCTGGATGGTGCCACCGAGCTGAACAGAATGAGTTTTTGGGGGTCAAATCAAGAAAAAATTGTGAAGGACTCCAAATATTTCAGGGCAGAGTGTTTTCTTTAAGATTGACCAAAGAGTTCAGGAGAAGTCAGAGCTCTCCAGACACAGCCAGGGCAGCAGGAGCAATATCAGAGGAGAGATGAGTGTGTCAGTGCTGGAAGCTGAGCTATTTGTATCCCAGAGGGATGAATATGCTGAATCTTGGTCATCCTCCAGCACCTGCATGGAGAAGAAGACATTCCTATTTATTTTCCTTGCTGGAGCCACACTGCCATCCCCGTGGATTGATTTATAATTCAATCCGTGTCCATTTGTTTGCTGACAGAAGAGGATGAAATCAGAGCAGCTTTTCTTTACAGCCAGGAAGAGAGAGCTCGGTGTGCAGTGGAGGGGTTTGGGATGAATGATGCTGCTGCTGTGTGGAAGCAAATCCCAAAATCCTGGAGTGAGTCCCAGGTCGCTGCTGCCTCACAGAGCTTGGGTTTTGTGCGTGAGGAGAAGCAATCAGGGCCTGACCTGCTGAACAGTGCTGAGGGGAAAAACACAAATTCACAGCAGAAAAAGATCTCATTTGGGCCCAAAAGCAGTGACCCAGAGAGGTCTGAGTCAGGAAAAAACCCATTACTGCACTCTTTCTGCTCTGCCCTGCACTGCCTCAACTCTATTGTCTGATGACATTTTCTAGATGCAAAAATGGTACCTCAGCCTCCAGGTTTGAGTGCTCACACGAGGGTTTGCACGGTGGCAGAAAAGCTGAGGTCAGCAAGGTTTTCCTTGCTGCTGACTGCAGTGGAAGTGGGAAGGGTCAAAATGGGTGTGGATGAAGCAGATCAGGACCTGATTTGAGGGGTTTTGTGCTGGGAATTGGGAATTCTCAGGGGTGCAATCCCAGCTAAGGGTGCGACATCCAACAAGTCAGGGCCCCTCAGAGCTCCAGTGGCTGATCAGAGGAAGGACAAATCAGCATTTCATCCCTCAAATGAGACCACAATTAAACAGCTGACCCTTCCCCATACTCCAGTACCTGCCACAGGAGGGAATTTGACCTGTGAATTATCTCTGCATAGATCTGAGAATTCTGCAGTGCAACAGGAGGGGATTTGACCCCTGAGCTAACTCTGCATAAATCTGAGTATTCCGCAGTTAATTGGGGAACTGGAAACCAGACAAAGTGAATCAAAGCTTTCCTCTTATCTCTTCTGCCTCCTATTGCATCTTCCATCTTTTCTGAACTTTCTGAAGTACAAGGGACAAGCAGGTCAAAAATGAGAAGACAATTAGAAGCACTTGGCCTGGTGCCTGCCTTTACACTGTGTTGATTAGGTTTTAATTGGCAATCCTTGCCTGTAATATAGGATAATTGCAGAGATTTTCAGGAATGGCTGTGCAATAGGAAGAAAAGACACATCTGAGTTCTACTGGAGGAGTTTAATTGAAGACTTTTACAAGTGCAGCAGACGGTGCTTTGCTGGGTGGGAAGGGAGGCTGAGGCCTCTCCGTGGACGTGATGTGATGGTCAGAGCTCCAAGGGCGTTCGTTATCTCCCGTTTAAAGGAGTTTTCTCACATTTCAGCCTCAGCAGGGCTGCAGGAGCTCCCCTGGGATGAACTCTTTGTCCAGCTCCTCTTTCTGCAGCTCGGTTTCCATTTCATTCGGGCTGGGTGGGAAAGTGATTACCTGCAAGGGCTTGGGTTACCCTGAGCCTCAACAAAGGCAGCACCAGGAGCTCAAGAAACATTTTAATCAGAAGCTCTGAGCTTTTCTCCTTGTTGGGAACTGCTCACAAGCTCCCATGGCTCAGGCTTTGAGCTGGCTGGTTTTGTTCAGCAGCCTGAGGACCATCCTCAGAGGTGAGTGGGTGACTTTTGTACAAGCAAACTTCAGGGTTTTTTTGGTTGTTTTTTTTTTTTTTTTTTTTTTTGGTTTGTTTTTTTTTTGTTTGTTTGTTTGTTTCTTGGGGGTTTGTTGGGGTTTTTTTGTTGGGTTTTTTTTTTTTTGTTTTTCGGGTTTTTTTTGTGTATGTGTGTGTGGTTTTTTGTTTGGGATTTTTTTTGTCGGTCTGGTTTTGTTGTTTTTCTTTTGGTTTTGTTTTTTTTTTTTGTTTTGTTTTTCGTTTTTTTTTGTGTATGTGTGTGTGGTTTTTTGTTTGTTTGGGATTTTTTTTGTCGATCTGGTTTTGTTGTTTTTCTTTTGGTTTTGGTTTGTTTGTTTGTTTTTGTTTTATTTGGGGTTTTTGGTTTTGTTTTGTCTTTGTTTTTAATTGTTGCTGAAGCTGCTGCCTTCTCAAAGCTAGACAGCATTAAAGACGTCAGTTTTTAGCTCAATTTGCTCATAAACTGTGGCTGCACAATTTTTTTTTAGGAATTCATTCAGGAGAGAAAACAAATCAGCTTTCACCAAGAAGCTTTAATTTTCTAAATAGAGAAAAAAAAATCATGAAAATATCAGTGTGCTGACAAGAATCCCAAGGTGCTTTTTTCAGTATGAAACAAAGGGGGAAAATTCCTGGAAGTTTCCTCCCCACCCTCCACACTCAGGTTTGGTTCCTTGTGAGGAACTTCTGCTGAAATCCTCATGGTGAAACTCACTTTTAAAATCCAAAGTAATTCATTGGGACAGAGGCATGACAGAGTCTAAATCTGATCATAAGAAACGAAAAAAGGGAGATAATGAATTGTTTGTTCAAATATTTAAGTTCAGCTTTCAGGTGTCTTCCTCTTAGTGAAGAATTTGTCACCTTCCTCTCACAGAATGTGATGTCAGGAGCTTTCTTGAAGAGAGATGGGTAAATTTGCCTTTCCTGTGTGGACTCAACAGCTGAAATAGAGAAGAAAAAGCAGCATTTGGTTGAAATGATGAAATTCTGAAATTACAAAACACACAGCACCTCCTTTATCCCTTGGCTCTTTCCATCTGAAATCTGAGGGTTTCAATTTCCTGGCAAACAAAACAAGACTTTTCCTAAAGCTGAGAAAGGCATGGAAAAGTTTCCTTGCTGCCTGTTCCAGAGGTGAATGGTTTTGTTTGATAAACCATCTGAAACTGGGGTTTCCCCCAGGATTTTGTGCTTAGAAAATTTACTTAGAGATCTTAAGGGAGCAGATTTGAAAGTTTTCTTCATTTTAGCCCTCAACACTTCAGGCTGAGTGTGATAACAGGCATCATGGTGTAATAGTAAGTGGCTGGTTAGCTTGGAATCTTGAATATTTGTTAATTGCACCTTAAATTTATTTGATTTTTTTTTTTTTTCTTTCAGGGGTCTCTTCCCTCTCAGCTGACTGCAGCCTGGACTGCCAGAGCCACTGCCTCATAGACTGCAGGCAGGGCCATTATTACACAGCTGGCAACTGCCTGGAGTGCCCAGCAGGGTTCTAGTAAGTTCCCTGAAAAAAGAGAGTTAAACACTCAGGGCATCTGACATTCTGAATATTCTGAGGGTCAAGAACGCAGGGCTGGAGGTGAGGCACAAAAAAACCCTCCACATAATGTCATTTTTTTATATGTGAATAATCAGCTGAGCAGGGAAACCACTATATTTGGGTTAAAATCCATGATTCTGTGGTCAAAACTTTTTTTTTTTTTTTTTTTTTTTTTTTTTTTTTTAGCAGTGGGCAAAGGGGGATGTTCCTATATTTACACAATGACTGATTGGGGATGGAATTTCAAAGGAATTAAAGAATTTCATTTTATAACTTAAATCTTTTTGAACCAGCTGCCCGGGAGGCCAAGCAGCTCCAAGGAAATGCCCACTGGGAACTGCCAATGAACTGACTGCTCAGGGAAACCTCTCAGCCTGCCAGGTGAGCTGAAGAGAGCAAACAAATAAAGGTCTTTTAGCCTCTACACCCATGAATTTTGAACCACCCAATCTCAGTCTTCTCCCCAGATTTTTGCAGCCTGCTTTGAAGTTTCTCAGGAAATCCCTGCACTTTTGGGCTCAAAGAAAACAAGTTGTCCTTCCAGGTATCCAGCAAGGTCCAGATGGAAAAAGCTTCTGCAGGGAGCTCAGGAGTGGCACAGAGGCTGAGAATGATCCAAGATCCTTCCTGGCACCAGGGATCTCTGGATCTTGCATTATTTGTGTGTCTTGGTTTGAGAAGCCAGGTGTCTGCTAAGAAAGGCCAAAGCCTCCCTTGAAATGGAAAATGTAAAACCCTCCCTCTGAATTATTATATGTTTGAAATTAAGGGGCTCTCAGGCAAAGATCTGGGAATAGGAATAACAGTTCTTTATTAGGGAAAAAAAGTTTAAAATTAAAAAAAAAAAAAAAAAAAAAAACAATAAAAATGCAGTAATACAAACGAGCACTGCCAGAGTGAGAAGAGGCCCTGGCAGGCTGTGGGTCAGGGTGGTGGCAGCAGTGCCATTCCATGGGGGCTCAGCCCTCCTGCAGTGCCACCTGTGCTTCTGCTGGAGCAGGATCCTGGACAAGGCTGGAGTTTTCCTCTGGAGCTCCAGGGCTGCTGTGGATGGGCCTGGGCTCCCTCTGGGAATGCAGTGGGGCAGAAAGCTGCTCCTCTGGGAATGCAGTGGGGCAGAAAGGCTGCTGTGCTGTTCCAAGGTCAGATTGTATCCAGGTAGGAATGCTTGGCTCCTCCCCTGGGCAGAGCCTCTCCCCATGGGATGATGGAATTTTATCAGTGACACTCACTGGCCATGAACAGAAGATAATTAATAACTAATAGCCCATGAACAGAAGAGATCTCCTGGAAGGAAGATTGGTTGTGGGAGAGATAAAGAAAAAACTGCCCCATGAACAGCAGAGAACTGCCCCAGCTCTGACAGATCTTACACTCTGACAAATCTTACACACCCCGACCACATCTTGCAACCTAAAACATTGTGTAAAAAATCAGCGTTCCTGTGGCTGTGCTGTGTCCCTGCAGGTTTGTCCCCAGGGCTACGTCAGCCTGGAGAGCAGGGCTGGCTGCCGGCCGTGTCCCCAGGGCTACTCCTGCGACCCAGGCACGGGCACCCAGAGGAGCTGTGGGCCTGGCCAGCACTCGCCAGAGGGCCAGCTGGGCTGCAGGGAGTGCCCGGAGGGACTCGTCTGCCCCGACGGATGGGGCACACAGGTACAGCAGGACAAACTCCTCCTCCAGGGCACGCTGCCCTGCCTCTGCACACACAGGAAGGCCTTGTCAGGAGAGAGAGTTCCCTGGTTTAACAGGGATGTGGATCTTGATGCATCAAAGAAAAGCATTCAGAGCTCTTTGTGATGGAGATCTAAGACTCAGAGAGTCACAAAATATCCTGAGCTGGAATAGACCCATCAGGATGATCAATTCAACCCTTAGCCCTGCATAGACACCCCAAATCCCACCCTGAGCATCCTTGGAGTGGTGTCCAAACACTCCTGGAGCTCTGGGACCCACAGGGATCATCAATTCAACCCCTGGCCCTGCACTGACACCCCAAATCCCACCCTGAGCATCCCTGGCAGTGCTGTCCAACCCCTCCTGCAGCTCTGGCAGCCTCGGCGCCGTGCCCATCCCCTGGGCAGTGCCCAGCACCCTCTGGGGGAAGAACCTTTCTGTGACACAAATATCCTTCTATTAAAATAAATAAATACTTTTAATCTAAATTCTGGCAATGTTAGAGCTCAGCTTTTCTGCCACCGTGCAAACCCTCGGGTGAGCACTCAAACCTGGAGGCTGAGGTACCATTTTTGCATCTAGAAAATGTCATCAGAAAATAGAGTTGAGGCAGTGCAGGGCAGAGCAGAAAGAGTGCAGTAATGGGGTTTTTCCTGACTCAGACCTCTCTGGGTCACTGCTTTTGGGCCCAAATGAGACCTTTTTCTGCTGTGAATTTGTGTTTTTCCCCTCAGCACTGTTCGGCAGGTCAGCAGCCCAACCCCTCTCGCACCCTCTGTGTGCCCTGCACTCCTGTTTCCCTCCCAGCTGAGGACACCAGGCCCTGCCAGCCCTGCCCAGCAGGTAAATGCATCTCACAGGGTTCTTCGAAACACAGAATTTAAGGAGGCTGGAGTGGCATTTTGTTATAGTAACACTTCTCTGATGTAGTGGAACAGAGAGAGGCTTCTGGTGTTATGGTAAAATGGGAGATTAAAATCACATGATTATTTAAAATAGTATAAAATTATAAAAATTCATAATAATTAAAATAATAAAATAATTTTATTAAATTTAAAATATTATATTAAATAACAAAATCAAATATTAAATCCTGAGACAAAGCAGCTGCTTGCTCCAAAGAGCTCATGAAGGGCAGAAATGAAAGTGAGAGGAGACCAAGGATCACAGCTGGGTTTGAGAGTTTATGGGAGAGGTGCAGCTGAGGCGGCCCCAGGATGGTAACCAGAGTGTGCAAATGTCGCTGAGCAACGAGGGAAGCCTTTGGGTTCTCTTCTCACACAGAAAGCAGAGCTCTCACTCTCTGATTCTTAACTGATCATCTGTAAAATTGATTTACGTACAGTCAGAGCTCCCTCCATTCCAGGCCTTGATTCAGTGGCTAGCACAAGTACCATTTACTGTGAGCATTAGGAACCAAAGAGGGAACACTGATTTCTTACCTAATTTCCCTTTCTGCTTGACACTCTCAAAGGAACCCAAACAAGCCGTGTTTAGGAAATTGCTGTGTGTTGTTGAGGGTGTCACTGAGATGCAGAATGAGGCAGCAGGGAATAGGCTGAGAAGGCAACTCCATTGCCTTTTGAAATTCTGACTCTTCAGCAAGAGGGAGGTAGAAACCATCCAGTACTGAATGGCCATGGGCCATAGTTTCCCTATAAAAAGAGAGTTTTCTGCAGAATTAAAGTCCTGGCATGTCCCAGACAATGAGCATAAGCCCAGAGAGGAATTGGTATTCCAACATGAGCTTACTCTTTGTGCTTGTTTCCTGTGAATTATCCCTCCAAACCCTCCACATAAACCCTGTCCTATCCTTCAATACAGCCCCTGGCAAGGGCAGTTTGGGGCTAAAGGGCTGTTCTGGTTTGAAAGCAAAAGTAGTGAGAGACTCCGAGTCAGAAATACAATTTATTAGGAAAAGGGAAAAAAAAAAAAAAAAAACAAAATCCATGCAATAACACAAAATAAAAAGCCGCGGACAGAGTCAGAATACCCTGACACCGTTTTGGTCAGGGTGTTGGTAGAGTCCAAACTGGAGTGGCTGCATTCCTCCTGGAGGGGCAGATGTGGTTCTGTGGGAGCAGTGATCCTGTGGAAGGGTGCAGTCTTCCTCTGAGGGTCCAGTGGAAAACCCCAGCTGTTCCTCTGGGAACCAGTGGAAAGGCTGAGTCTGGTGTCCCCAAAACCCAGATTCTATCCAGGTAGGAATGCTTGGCTCCTCCCTCTGGGCAGAGCATCCCACAATGGGATGTTACAGTTCTTATCAGTCACCAGTGACATTCAATGGCCCGTTATCAGCAGATGTCTCCCCTGAGGGAGGATTGGTTGTGGAAGAGATAAGGAAAACTGCCCAATTAACAGAAGACAACTGCCGTGCAGATGGGAAATGGATACATCTTGCTTCTCAATCAGGAACAAGGGAGCAGCAGCATCACCAAGCATTCCCTCCACACACCCTCAGCTTCCATCCCCATTTCCCAGCCCACCTGAACCCTCGGGGAAGAGGCCTGGTGGGCAGAGGGGTGCAGCTGTCAGCTTGTAGAGGGATTAGCAGTTGGCAATCCGAGGCCCTTCCTGGTTTTCTCTCTCCTCCAAGCCCTGGCTTGCCACAGGAGATGATTCCATCAGCAGCTCCAGGTGCCTCCTGCAGAGTAACCACGCTCAGTAACTCAATTCTCGTGTCTGTAATTAGAGCCCTCCTATTAAATAATGAATTCCTGTGCTCTGGGTGCCTCCCCTGCTGTCCAGGAGAAGGGTGAATGGGAGAGCTAAAGAGATCAGGATCTCAGTAGTTCAGTTATAAAACATGGGGGAGGGAATAGAAGCAGGATATCTGTTATTTCCAGTGCCTGGGGTTCAGTACAAACACAGACTATCCCATGCTGGAATTCAGTGTTCCTAAATCCAAGCCCCCCAGAACAATCCCAAAGCCCTGAGGTGATAAGGAGTTGGGATTCCATCAGCAGTCTGAGATTCCCATGTTCTTTTCCGTGCTTTGACTGATTTTAATGACACATAATCTGTGTATTTAGTGTTGCTGCATGAGAGAAATGCACAGCAATGGATTTCAGCATCGCAGTGGCTCAATTGATCCTGCTTTCTTTTTCTTTCTGCCCTTCAAGTATCCATCTGGAGTTTAGGAAACCTTTTGACGATCAGGTTCTGCAAAACCTTAATTGGGAAGAGCAATTAATTCTAGGGGGGTGTCAGCTTTTTGTCTCGGTGTACAACTGGCAGCAGGATTTTAAGTGAAAGATCATGTATTGAACTGGGGAGAGGAATGTGGTGCTTGGGAAAATATTAGGAACACCTCAGCTGAACTTTAATCTCCATGATCTTGGAGACACCAGAAGAATTGGAGTAGAAAGAGAGAACAATTAACTCTAACCATGCAAATAAAACTAATTTAGCCAGAAATGTCATTGTATGTTTTGAATTTTAAAATGCCATTTTGTGTTAGATGTTTGAATTCCCTCTGCCAGCTCAGGAAGAAACATTTTTAGGCAGGTGGAGGCAGAGCAGCCCAGAATGTTGAGATTTTTTTAAATTCTCCCCAGGTCACTTCTGTCCTGATGGCCTCGAGGTCCCTCCATGCCCAGCTGGGAGCTTCAAGCCCAAGGAGGGAGTTCTCAGAGCCAGCAGCAGCTCCTTGTACTTGCCAGGTCTGTGTCCTAAAATTTTAATTTTGGGCTTGCTGAGGTCTCCCAGCAGGTCAGTTGTGATGAAAAACTCAGAAAGTTTCTGTTTTTAAACTTATTTAACAGCAGCTTTGCATGGGAGGCACTTTTTTAACACTCTTAGAGAGCTTTTCCAGCACAGCCTCCTCACTCAGACTCCTTTCCAAGCTCTCTCCTCAATGGGATCAGAGGAGGGACACAATGAAAGCTGAGCATCCCCCTTTCCTTTGGGAAAGTTTTTTTTTTAAGTTTGTCTTTGAATACTCACAACAGTCCTCATCCCTTTCTTGCATCCAGGGGAAATTAGCTTACACATCAGGGAAAAATTTATATTGCAACAGCCAAAAAAGCACTGGAATTTTTGCCTTCAGAAGCTGCCCTTAAATTTAAAACTGCCAAGCAGATGAAGGAGTTTGCAATGTTTGTAATGTTCTAAGTGCTGCAAAGCAGCAGCACAAGGCTTTCCCAGATTTCCAGCTGTGCTGCTTCCTTCTAAATATTTTTTGTTTTGCTTTGGTTTTCTAAGCCAGTAGAACTTTGTTTTGTACACACAGCTCTGAGTCATCCTAATGACTGGGAAACGTGGGGAAAGCAATGAGATTTTAGTTTAGTTATGGTGAAATTAAGTTTAAAAGGCAGAATAACAGGTTTGTTAGTCTTTTCTGGTAGCAAATCTTTGCTTAGGCATGGAAAGGGAGATGTGGCTTTATAATCACACGTGGCTGAGGCTCTCTCTGCCTGGGTTTGAGCATTTCAGAGCATCTCAGTGTCTCTCACAAAGGTGAGATAAAAATCCTTTTCTGTCCTTAAAAATGCTGTACAAATAGAAAATAGAGGGAGATTCAGGGAATGAGCTCAATGCACCAAAGTAAACCTTAGCCTAAGCCCAGAATGTTTTATCCAGGGTCACAAATCCCAGCCAGGAGCACAAACCTGGAGTTCAGGTGCTCGGTCTCCCTTTGCATCTCTTGGGTTCTTCCCCTCATGTGCTAAGAAAACAATTATCTCCCTCAGATCAAACCATATCTTTGTCCCTCTGATAATTTCTTTTCCAGAAAATGACTCAGCTGCTAAACTGTCTTGACTGTTGAATGATTTTTCTCTGCTCAAAAAGCAAGTCCAGGAAATTGCTGCCTTCCACCCACTCCTGGAATTAAGACCAGGAGTGCATTTCTGTGGTGCAGCAAGGAGCAAACCTCACATCTCATCAGGACAGCCAAATTCAACAGACAGGGCTGGTGGCAAAAAAAACCATTGTAGGAGCTGCACAGTAAATTAGAGTTTGAAAACTCCTTGGGTTTAATAATGTAAGCTGTTGTGCTGTGCTTTATATAATGATGTTGTCATCTCTCCTCAGGAACACTTGGAAAGGCAGGATAATTCCTGATGGCACAGGACACAGGGATAAACTCTGGGAAGCCTCAGGATATTCCAAATGCACTGCCCTGATGGTCTTGCTGTGCTCACCCCCTGCACTGCTGTGTGTCAAGAGTGACAAACTTGTTTTCCACTTTGAATGTGTCATATCACATTTATTGCACAGTAACAGGTCCAGCCTGGTCCTGCAGAACAGACAACAGCTTAGATAACTGCAGAGATAACAGGCTTAGATTGGCCAGAGGAGCTGGGGCTGCCTGGGAGTGTCCAGGGTCAGGCTGGAGCAGCCTGGGGTGGTGGAAATGTCCCTGCCCATGGCAGGGGTGGGATGGGATGGGCTTTAGGGTCACAGAATCACAGAACCACTGGGTTGGAAGAGACCCTAAAGATCATCAGGTCCATCCCAGCCCCAACACCTCAACTAAACCCTGGCACCCAGAGCCACATCCAGGCTTGTTTTAAACCCACCCAGGGATGGTGAGACTGCACCACCTCCCTGGGCAGGCCTTTTTCCAGAACTTTATCACTTTATTCCAGAACTTTATCACTCTTTCCATAAAAAAATTCTTCCTAAAATCCAACCTGTATTTCCCTTGGTGCAGCTTGGTCCTTTCCAGCCCAAACCATGCTGGGATTCTCTGCTGTAAATCTGCTCCCTCACTGATCTCATGTGAAGTGTCCATGCAGCCACACTGTTCAATCTGTTCTGAATTCCATCATCTCCAGAAAGTCAGGCAAGAATTGGGAATTTTCTGGCCCTATATCCACGAGGTCCTGTAAAATCACTGTCCTGCTGGATTTGCTGGGGGTGCAGATCCACATCAGGAAGCTTTTGTCAGCTTAAGGCTGAGTTTTGAGTGGGTCCCACAGCTCCATGAGTCTGGAGAAATTAGTATTTCATCCTGCTGAGGTTTTCCCACCCGTGTGATGTAAATGTAAGGAGGAAATAATGAGATTTCCCTGAGGGGTGACAGTGATGGGTGGAAAGCAGGGACAGGAGATGACCCCAAAACTCACGTTGCACCCTGAGGAATCCCAGCGTGGCCCTGTGCCTTCAATCTGTGGGGGGAGACGCCTGGATTTTAATGAATCCTGATATTTTTGGGGGGCTGTAAGGCAGCCTGCAGAGGCACACACACATACACCAGGGCATGACTGAGTCTTGACAAACTCAGGTTTGGAGCAGTGTCCACCCTGGCAGTTCTCCATCCTCAGGCAGCATTTTCCCTTCCCTGGAATTGCTTTAGGAAGGCCTGGCTCAGGGGGAGAGCAGCCACTCCTGGGCTCAATTTGTGTTTCTTTTATTTGGGAAGGTTCAGTAATGAAATGCAATTTCTAAACATGCTAACAGCAGCCAGGGATCATTGTTTTATTGCATATTGATCTTGCTTTAGGTTGCATCACGAGCATCTTTTGTTTAACACGCGGGATTTTAGGGATGATCACAGCTCAGGCTGCTTGTCAGCTGAGCAGCTTTGCACCGAGTTTATCTCCAGCCTGCAAAACCCCTTCATCTCCCTGCACTCAGACATGGAATCAGCCCGGTTTTCCTGGAAACCCCAGGCTCTCTCCCAGCTGAGCCCCAGGCACGGTGATTATTATCTGTACCTGCACCAGAGGCTGTGTTCAGGCTGTGGTTTGTGTGTGTTTTAACACCTCTCTTCTTATCACAGCACAGAGCACGGGGGTTTAGTGCTTCCAGGACTAAATTCAGCTAATCCAACACCACCACCTCCTGGCTTTGCAGGAACTTTATTCCTGGTGTGGATCAGCCTCCATCAAATTTCCTTGCTGCGGGTGGAAGCAGAGGTGAAATATTTTGACCTCACCAGGTCATAATCCCTTTCTGCCCTCACATATCTCTCTCTTTAGGAGCTGGCTTGTGTTTGAAGTGCCCTGCTGGGTATTTCTGCCCTGCTGGAGCCAGTTTCCCCGTGCCCTGCCAGCCAGGGACACACAACCCTCTGCCAGGACAGGACGAGGCTGCTGACTGCAGAGCCTGCCCGGCAGGGAGGGCTTGCACCCAGGCTGGCCTGGCCCAGCCTGACACGGAGTGCTCAGCAGGGTAAGCCTGGATTATTTTCTGCCCACTTCATGTCTGTGCAGGCATTTCACCTCCACAGCTTTTGCTTTCAGCAGCTTTTTCTGCTTTTTCCTGCTCGCCTCTCCCTCAGCTCACACAGCACCGAGGTGTTGCTGTCTCTTTGCACCAGGAATATTTTGGCAGCCTTCAGAGCTGTTTTCACTTGGGTGGTGGCCTCCAAAACCTCCTTCAGGCCCTGCTGCTGGGTCTGCTCCCAAAGGGAATCCTTTTGTCCTCCCTGAGCTCCTCCTGACGGGCAGTTCTGTGCTGCTGCTGCCTCCAAGGGCTGTTCTTTCCTGCCAGCAGAGGAGTTCTCAAACCCCCCAGGACAGCCCAGCCCCAGAAGCCACAGCAGCTTCACCCCTCAGCAATCTGGGGGAGATTCCTCCCCGTTCCCAGCTGATGGAATGGAGTGAAGAGAATGAGAATTAGCTGGAAGAGCCCCTGAGAGTGGAGTAGTTGGCACAGATTTAAGGAAGAGCACCCAGAAATCAGCCCTCAGGTGCAGGTGGCTTCATGCCCTGTGCCAAGGCTTCACTGCAGTTTCTGGTCAGTGTGACACAGACTGTGCTGGTGGAAGGTTCCACAAATTAAGTAAAAACAGCCAAGAATTAAGCCAGGCCACACAGCCCATGGCTGAATAACCCACTTTTGGTTTGAAATGTCTCACACATTCACAGAGTGTGGCAGGGACATTCTTCTCTTTCTCAGGATTTTTCATAGAGGAGCACAGAGAGAAGAAAGAGAAAGCAATTTCTATTTCTGCTCCTTTTTTTTTTCCATGTGGAATGTGTTTGGAGAATTGTTTCCCGGGGGTGATTGCTTGGTTGGATTCTGGTGAGGATTGTTTGAGCCTGGTGGCCAATCCAATCCAATCCAATCCAATCCAATCCAACCCAATCCAATCCAATCCAACCCAACCCAATCCAACCCAACCCAATCCAACCCATCCAATCCAACCCAATCCAACCCAACCCAACCCAATCCAATCCAATCCAATCCAACCCAATCCAACCCAACCCAATCCAATCCAACCCAACCCAATCCAATCCAATCCAATCCAATCCAACCCAATCCAATCCAATCCAACCCAATCCAACCCATCCAATCCAATCCAACCCAATCCAACCCAATCCAACCCAATCCAATCCAACCCAACCCAATCCAACCCAACCCAACCCAACCCAATCCAATCCAATCCAATCCAATCCAATCCAATCCAACCCAATCCAATCCAACCCAATCCAATCCAATCCAACCCAACCCAATCCAACCCAACCCAATCCAACCCAACCCAACCCAATCCAATCCAATCCAACCCAATCCAATCCAATCCAATCCAATCCAACCCATCCAATCCAATCCAACCCAATCCAACCCAATCCAACCCAATCCAACCCAACCCAATCCAACCCATCCAATCCAACCCAACCCAATCCAACCAAACCCAACCCAACCCAATCCAATCCAATCCAATCCAATCCAATCCAATCCAATCCAATCCAATCCAACCCAACCCAACCCAATCCAACCCAATCCAACCCAACCCAATCCAACCCAACCCAATCCAACCCAACCAATCCAACCCAATCCAATCCAATCCAACCCAATCCAATCCAATCCAACCCACCTGTGGCTGGACTCTCAGAGAGGGTCACGAGTTGTGAGTTAGATATGACAGTTAGAACAAGTAGGTTTGTAGTTTTAGTATCTCCTTTAAATAATATATTAATGTATTATAGCATAGTTCTAATAAAGAAATCATTCAGCCTCCTGAGCTGGAGTCAGACCTCAGCATTTCCTCCACCGGGTTCGCCTGCATTTACAATAACAGAGTTATTGTAAACAAATATTTTAATAGTTTAATAGTTATTAAATACTTTAGTAATTATTGTAAATAACTCTGTTCCATCGTAACTGTGCATTGTTGCTGCTCTGTCGTGTTGCTGTCAGCCACGTCAGCTCTTCCCCAGCTGCTTCACCCGATATTTCTGTAGGGCACGGGGTGGGGGTGCCTTCCCCTGGCGCCCACACCCCTGTGCCAGGTGCTGTGTGTGTTCCAGGTACGTGTGCCCCACGGGCTCAGCCAGCCCCCATGCCCCCAGCAATGCCTGCCCTCCAGGAACTGTTGGCAACCGCTTGGACCTCTTTGACAAGTCCCAGTGTGAGCCCTGCCCTGCAGGGTTTGTCTGTGCCAGAGGTATGTGGCTGTGAGAAAAACGGTGCTCACTTCCAAGAATTTAAAAGGTTGGTTAAAACCTTATAAAAAATACAACAGAAGACTGAATAGAGAAAATATTACCGTGCTGGGAGCATTTTTCCCACCGTGTGCTCATCCACACAATGGAGGTTTCACCTTTTAACCCTTTAACCCCTCCCAAAGTTCTGTCCATTGACTCCTTCTTTGCTGTCCAGCAAAGAGAGCAAAGATTCCTAAACTGCTCTAGGATCTCAGGGAATGACTGCAGTGATCAATGCTATGATGATTTAATTTATTTCCAAAGGAAAAATGGGTGCCTGCAATTGGAATTTTATGACATCCAGAAGCCAGAAGACTTTGCACTGAAAACCAGTGATAAAACACCAAATGCAAACTACTGGTTTTTAATATCTTCCAGTGATATAATTTCCTGCAAAAAAAGGAGTGGAGTTCACTTCCTTACAGCTTGATTGGAGTCAGGTGCTGCCATAGTGACAATCCCACCCTCCCAAACGTCCCAAACCCAGGGCACCCCTGATAACAACACAAGGGGGGTAAAACAAAACTATAAATCTGTAAAACTTCTCTTAACTTATATCCATGATATTTGCCTCTTAATTGTGAGAGTCAACCCTGGCATCACTCATCTGTCACACGGCTTTAGCACAAAAATGAGCTGAATTCTGCCACAGAGCCCACCAGACCAGTGAGGCATCACAGCGATGGGAAATGGGGGAAAAGTTTCCCTCTGTGCCTGCTGGACAAGGTGATTTTGCCCTGAATTCTCTTTTTGTGTTCTGACTTCCAGACCTCGAGGCAGGCAGTTTTTAGAGCTTTCCAAATTTTTTAGCTTTTTGTGGCTTCTTCAGCTTCATCTCCACGCCAGCTTTGGGCAGGGGCACCATGTAGGACACTGGAGCTGGTGAATAATTGCTTTAATAATTATTCAGCTCTGGGCTAGAGCAGAGGCAGTAATTATTATTTATTCTTATTATTTCTTATTATTTTTATTATTATTCATGATTTTTCATGTATTATATAATTATTATATAATAATATAGTGTATTCTATTATATAGTATATAATTATATAATTACATGATATATAGTTACATAATATATAATTATTATATAATTATATATAATTGTTTTATAATTATATAATTATTATATATACAATAATACAATATATTATATACAATAATTATTATATTATGTGGTATTATGTAGTATTATTATTTATTTATTTTTAGTTCATTTATTATTATTATTATTATTATTATATATACTATATACTATATAATATATATAATATATAATATATATAATATATAATATATAATATATAATATATATATATAATATATTATTATATATTATATATTATATATTATATATTATACATTATACATTATATTATCTATAATATATAATATATAATATATATATTATATATTATATATTATATACAATTATAAGTATTATTATTATTTCATTATTATATTAATTATTATATGATAATATTATTATAACATCATAATATATATATTATATATATTATAATATATATATTATGTATCTTATATATTATTATAATTATTATATTATTATTATAGAATTATTATTATATAATAATGTTATTATTATAGTAATTTAATAATAATAATAATAATAATAATAATAATAATAATAATAATAATAATAATAATAATAATAACCTAAAATAGAGAAAAGGCCCAAAATGAGGGGGAGATTTAACTCAGGGCTGCTCCCAAAGAGCTGAAGCCTCTGAGGACTGTGTGCTGTGAGTGCCCCACGCCGCCCTTTGCTGCTCCTCAACCCCCCTCGGTGTTCCCGCAGGAACTGGGGGCCAGCAGAAGCCGCCCAGCCCGTGCCCAGTCGGTCACTACTGCCCAGCTGGCAGCAGGCCCGCGGGCCAGCTCAGGTGTGCCCCGGGCACGTGGAGCAACAGGAGCAGCCTGGCCGCTGCCCAGGAGTGCTCGCCGTGCCCTGCGGGCTGGTTCTGCCTGGGAGCAGCTCCTGAGCCCACGGGGAGATGCAGCTCCGGGCACTACTGCCCCCGAGGTAAGCGGCTTCTCGCGGCAGCCAGGGAGATTTCAAAATTCTTGGGAGGTTTAGTTAATGTTTGGCTTTGCGAACTCTGATAAAGCCCCACATTTGATTTTTTCAGCGTGTTTTTTACACCATGGGCAGCAGACTGTCCCTTCTGTGTAGTCACTATTTTATTTTTTTTTGAACAGAGCATGTTTGTCCCATTTTTTTCCCCCCATTTATTTGCAAAGAATTAAAATGCCCAATCAAGCACCTGTTACAAGCAACCATTCTAAATTTGAATCTTCCTGCAAAGATTCTGCAACGGCTGCTTAATGCTGATATTTTTTTTTTTGTTGTTATCAGACAAATGAAACAGACAATCAGAAATGCTGATTTTTTTGGTGTTATCAGACAAATGAAACAGACAATCTGAAATGCTGATTTTTTTGGTGTTATCAGACAAATGAAACAGACAATCTGAAATGCTGATTTTTTTTTGTGTTATCAAATGAAACAGACAATCAGAAATGCTGATTTTTTTTTTTTTTGGTGTTATCAGACAAATGAAACAGACAATCAGAAATGCTGAATTTTTTTTTTTTTTGGTGTTATCAGAAAAATGAAACAGAATGTTAATATTTATTTTTTTGGTGTTATCAGACAAATGAAACAAACAATCAGAAATGCTGGTGGCTTTTTTTTTGTTGTTACCACCGCGAGCGGTGATTTTTTAATATGAACTTAAAACCAAAAAAAAAAAAACAAAAAACCAAAAAAAAAAAAAAAAAAAAAAAAAACCCTTCCCGCCTTTCGTGTTTGAAGCTCTGTTAAGATTTGGGGTGGTTCTCTGCTCTCTTTCTCTTGGAAAGGCAGCTGGAGGAGCACGCAGTTCCCCTGCCCTGCAGGAACCTTCAGCACCAGGCTGGGCAGGGGCAGGGTGGAGGATTGCTCTGCCTGCCCTGCCGGAGCCTTCTGCCCCCCTGGCACCTCCAAACCCGTGCTGTGCCCACTGTAAGTGCAGGACAAGGCTGCGGGGCTGAGCAGGTACAAGGGAAAGTGGCTCTTTGTGGCATCTCGTGGCTCTTCTGGGTTTAATTATTATTTTGCTGCTCTTGGAGTGTTAGAGGTGCCTTTCGCCTCGTGTGTTACCGGGTGGTCCAGGCAAGTTTTGTCAGAGTTGGGTGGGTTTTGCTGCAGAAAGAGAACATTTCCTCTAGTCAGAACACCAGGATTTCAGGACAGAGGTGCACTGCTGGTGCCTTAGGATTTCAGCTTTTCTATTTTCCATCTATTTGTAACCTGCAGTTCTTTAGTGTAGAACTCCAAACTCCACACCCAGTGTGAGCTGCTGCTTCCCCATTTGGGGCAGACACAACAATTCCTCTCCAGGCCTGGCAATCAAGGACCCCTCACTGCCTCAGGCCTGAGAGATGGAAACAAAAGTGATTTGGGGGAGCAAACTTGGGGTAAATGACTTCATTAGCTGAAGCTGTAATTGGAAGACCCCCAATAATAATTGTAATTGGAATAACCTCCAATATGCAAATGGACCAAACTTATAAAAGTGTGAAACCCATGACCCATCATCCATTTTTGGGTGTAGCCCCTGGGGGGGCTTTGTCTGCCCTAAAGGTACCTGAAAGCCCTTCAATAAATAGAACTGCTTTTTATTCTCTTCATTTTGTCTGGCAGCCCCAAAAGGCATCAGAGTATTTCCCTTTTTTGCCTGGCTGCTCTCTGGAGTGTCTCTTGTTGTTTTCTCCCCAGGGGATCCTTTCGCTCGGCCCCTGGAGCGGCGGTGGCTGCAGACTGCACCCCCTGTCCTGGGGGCCACCACTGCCCCGAGCTGGGCACGGTCACCCCCCGAGCTTGTGGGGCTGGCAACTTCTCAGTGCGTAGCAACCCTTCTGTCCTGCCTTCCCTTCAGCACAAGGCTGGGGTTTGGCACAAGGGGAGCTCCCAGGGGAGGCTGAGGCTGGGAGTGCCCCGAGGGAGGCGCTGGGATGAGCTCACCTCCTTCCACGACGAGTCTGGGAGTTTGGGGTGGCTGCGTGCAGAGCTTTGAACACCGCTGGCCACCTGTGCTGGCTCTACAAGGGGTTCAACTGCTATTCCAGAGACTGGGAATGTTCCAACAGCAGGTTTGGGGCTGCTCCAGACAGGAAAAGCATCTCCCAGGGGTGCAATGCTGCTCCTCCTGCTGTTCCCAGCGCAGAGGCCATCCCAGTTCACCTGTCCTGTGCCTGCTGGGTGCAAACCTCAGGTTTTTGTGGCACTTCTGGCCCTGGCAGAGAACAGACAGCTCTCTTTCCTTCCTGCTCAAAAGGAGGTGTTGGATGAGCTGGGATTAAACTCTCAGCTGGTTTGGGGAGGGAGAGCAGCAGGGTGGAGTCACAATAGGGGACAGTGATGGCACAACTGTTCCCATAAACAGGTGCTATGGTTTGATTCATATTTATCTGCCCCAAACCTCTAGTTAATTGTTGTACTGATAATTGCCACTGTTGGTGACAAACTCTGTTGAAGGACCCTGGCACCTCTGTCCTGACCAGTTTTCACCCCTGCAAAAATTTGGGAGCTACCACTGGACCTCTCCACTGAGACTGGAGAGGAGATAAATTACAAATGGAGATTTATACGTGGCAAATAGACCCAGCTTACTCCTCGTTTGCACTTGGAGTTGGGTGCAACAAGGAAAGAAGAGGGAATATTTCTGTATTTCCCCTGCTCCTGCTGGCAGAGGTGTCGGACTCCCTGCTCTGAGGGTGTGGATAATGGACAGGGCTGATTTGTGGAGGCTCCTTTTTGCAGGCTGGGGGCTCTGAATTGCACCTGAATGCTGGCAGAGCTTGGGGGCAGGCTGGACATGGAGGGGTTTTGTTGCTGCCGAGCACAGCAGGGAATGTTTGCTCAATCTGGCTGCACTGCCAGCCTTGGCTGGGGGCTCACACAGATCGTCCAGTGCCCCGGCAGTGACACAGGGTCCGTTCTGTCCCAGGAGCCGGGCTCGGCCTCCTGCTCGCCCTGCAGAGCCGGGCACTTCTGTGCGGGGGAGAACACGAGCCTGGAGGTGATGCTGCTGGCCATGGTGTGCCCCGCGGGGCTCCTGTGCCCGCGGGGACAGGCGCGGGCCCCGGATGCCGCTGCCAACGCCTGCCCACAGGGACACTTCTGTCCCCGCGGAGAAGCTGTGAGTGCTCTGCTCCGCGGGCTCGCCGCTCTCTCCCGCTGGGCTCACTGCTGGGGGAAAGCCTTTCCTGATAAGCTTTTGTCACTGATTTCTGCCCTCTTCCTGTGTTCACAGACCTTAGCAGTATTTCCCCACATAAAACTGTTAATAATATAATAATATTAATGAATATGATAATATAATGAAATCTGTATATAATATAATATAATATAATATAATATAATATAATATAATATAATATAATATAATATATATAATATAATATAATATAATATAATATAATATAATATAATATATATATAATATAATATAATATAATATAATATAATATAATATATATGATATGATATAACGATATAATATAATAATTATATTATATGTTATTATATATGACATAATTTAATATGTTAATGATATAATATTAATTAATATAATATAATATAATATAATATAATATAATATAATAATACATCATAATATAATATCTAATATTATTATATAATGTTATATAATAATATAGCTGTTATTATGCTATAATAATAAATTATAATAATAAAAATAATAGAATAGAAATTATTGTATTATATTATATTATATTATATTATATTATATTATATATATATTATATTATATTATATTACATTTTAATAATATTCTAATATAAATATAAAATAATTGGTGTAAGAATACATAATAATATAATATATAATATATAATATTGTTATATAATGGTATATAATAATGTAACTGTTATTATGATATAATAATAAAATAATAATATGGACTGTAAATAGTATGATAATAAATAATAATATTATAATAATTTCAGGATAGCACTTTCTGAGCAGCTGTACACGATAATTCTGAGCTGTTTTCACAGCTTTAGCTGCTGCACGTTGGCCTTGTGGGCTGGAGGATTCATTTTAGGGTGTCCAAAACCCCTTTTTCTGTTTCACTTCCAGGCTCAGCCCTGCCCCAATGGCACCTACGGTGGGCAGAGGGGGCTGGGCAGTGCTGCTGGATGCTCGCCCTGCCCTGCAGGGAAGTTCTGCTACACTGATGGGACTGAGCCTTCAGGAATTCCCCACCCTGTAAGTACAGCCCAGCTCCTCCCAAAGTTTCACCCCAAAATTCTTACCCCAGGCTGCATCTCTTCATGGAGCCAACTCTGTGCTTTGTGCACGTTTTCTGTCTTTATTTTGCCTTCTGCCTGTCAGTGCGGGCTGGGAAAGAGGGTTCAAAGGTGAGGAATTGCTGCTGCTCCTCATCTAATGAGTTTTGGGGTTTTTCTTTTCATTGCTTTGTCTCAGAGAAGAATGAACATGTCAAATATTAATAGCTGTTAAAAAAAAAAAAAATGCAGATGGATTCTCTTCCCCATGGATGAATCCATGGGTTTATTGAAGAGCGAGGTGATAATTCTGTCCCAGCTACAGCTTTTCTCCAGGTGTGGAAGAGCATCTTCCTCACAGCACTACAGGCAGAACCTGCAGGGCTTGTCTCAATGCCAAGATTTTGTCCTAAACCCACCTTGCCTACAGTAATTATCCCACATGGTCAGAGTTTTACTGGCAAGAGTGTCAGTTCCCTTTCTTCCCTTCTTCCCTGCCCCATCTGCTTGCAGTGAAGGAGCCCCAGGTTGTTCAGATCGCCGGTGGAGCTGAGCAGACTCCTCTCCTCTGGACACAAGCGGCCAGGCCTGAGTGTGTGCTTTGTTCCCAGACAGGGCAGTGCCCAGCTGGCTACCTGTGCCCTCCAGGGACTGGATTCCCCTTCTCCTTCCCCTGCATGCCAGGCAGCTTCTGGGACAACTCCAGCACGGAGGGACAAGGGGTTTGCAAGCCAAGCCCAGCCGGGCACTTCTGTGACTCCCCTGCCCTGACAGAGCCCAAGCCCTGCCCAGCAGTGAGTGGTTTTCCTTGCTTTTGAGAGGAATGAGGGATTTTACAAACAAGCTGGTAGATGAAACTGAGAGATTAAAAAAAAAAAAAAACAAAAAAAAAAAAAAAAAAAAAAACCACAAAAAAAAAAACCAAAAAAACAAATAAACAAACAAAAAAAAACAATGGGAAGGATTCCACTGATTGATGAATGGGGAAAGATATTTCCTCTTACAAATAAGCTGTAAGTTTGCTGATAAATGAAATTGAAGGATGAAAGAAACCATGGGGAAAACCCCTAAATTCCATAAGAATTAAAAATTAAAAGGCAGGGTTATACATTAGAGGGGAATCTTCGGTATCAGGTGTTCTGGGAAGTCTGAACCTCTCAAGTACTTCAGCCAGTGGGGAAGAGAGAGGGAAATGTGGTTGGGAAATTGGGATAAAAAGGAGGTTGCCTCCCCTAAAAATTTGAGAGAACCCAGGGGAAATGCCCCATGGCCTCTCCCTTTATTGGAATAAATTTACAGGACTCCTCTGTCTCCTTTTGGACATCAACCTCTGATGTTTGTGGATGAATTTTCCTGACATTTTCACGGAAGAAGCTGCTCTGGGGGGTTTATTTCATAGCAAAACCTTGATGGTAGAAATCTGGCTTTGTTTTGTAGGGTTTTTACTGCGCTGAAGGCAGCTCCAAGCCTGAGCCCTGCCCGGAGGGGACATTTGGTGACAGGCAGGGGCTGTCCGGACCCTCGGGGTGCAGCCCCTGTGCTCGGGGCTCCTACTGTGCTGGCCCAGGGCAGACTGGCCCAAGTGGGCCCTGTGAGGCTGGATTTTACTGCCAGGGCAGGGCTCTGACTCCAGTAAGTCCCACTGATGAGTTTTGCTCCTCTTCTTCTTTTTTGTGTTGTTCTATTTTCCCCACTGTGGTGCCTTTTTTGAGCCCAGTGATTTGGACAGTCACAATTTTGTGCTGCTCACGCTCAAGTTTATGGCACGAGGGCCCTCAAAGGGAGTGTGACCATGTCATATTTTTCCCCTCTCAACACTGACACCCTCTTAACTAAAAGGTCACCAGGTAAAAAGTCCAGTGGGTGTGAATCCGTGTAAAATTTCATCTCTATTTATTCTCTTTGAATTTCCTTCAGTCAGTGTTTTCTATTCTCTCCACAAGAGCATGTCTTTATTTTTTTTTTCTTTATTGTCTACATCAGTTTAATGCTTTAAATATTTTAATCTCATTTTCTCCCTTTTTTTTTAATGTTCCTTTTCCCATTTTCAGTGGCCCACGGACGGTGTGACAGGAGCTGTGTGTCCTGCTGGCTCCTACTGCCCACCTGGCTCTGCCTTCCCCATCCCCTGCCCTCCAGGGACTTTCAGCAACACCAGTGGGCTGAGGAGCCTCCAGGAGTGCTTGGATTGCCCACCTGGGTGAGTGTCCTCCAGCTCTGGAAGCAAACAGGAATCAGGTCTCTAAAATTCCAGGGGCTTTTTTTTTTGTATTGGGATTGAGCTATCCAGGGGGGAAATAAAAAAAAAAAAAAGGCATTATTGCTACCCAAATTTGTTTTTTTCCCAACTTAGCTTGTATTGTGATGGAATAAACAACCAAGCCCCCTCAGGACTTTGTGAGCCTGGTTACTTCTGCACAGGAGGGGCCAAAAGTGCTCTCCAGCACGTGGTGGTGGAGGGACATTATTCCTTAGCAGGAGCTTTCAAACCAGAGCCGTGTCCCCTCGGCACCTTCCAGCCCGTGAGTACCTCGGGGTCCCAGCCTGGGGGGTCAGCAGAGCCCTTGGAAACTGTGAAAATGTGTGAGTAGAAATT
Source organism: Vidua chalybeata (assembly GCF_026979565.1). Taxonomy (NCBI): domain Eukaryota; kingdom Metazoa; phylum Chordata; class Aves; order Passeriformes; family Viduidae; genus Vidua; species Vidua chalybeata. The sequence continues at coordinate 3,772,700 of NC_071552.1, read as the reverse complement.
CCTCAGGTGTTTGGATGCTGTCAGCTTGAAAAAAAGGTGTTTTGGGGCATTTCTGCTAATTTGGGTAATCACCACCTGCTTTGCTTTTACCCTGCAACAGAAGAAGAACCAGAAGCCTTCGGGTGAAGACACCAGATCCATCAGTCCAGGCCTGTTGCCTACCCCTCATTTGGCACTTTCTGTTAAGTTTTCTCACACAGCACAAATTTGGAAGTGCTGCTGAGTCTTTGGCCTGGCAGGGGTGAATTAACTTGTGCATTTCCCTCACTTCTGTGATGATCAGGGCTCTGCCTGCCACTGCCTTAGTGCTGCAGGCACCCCAGATTTGTTGCTTTTGGACTGCAGGTCATTCCCTTCAGTGTTCATTTGGAGTTGGTAGAACTTGCAAAGTTTATTTCTTCTCGTGGTAACAGCAATACCTCACCCCTGCCAGGCTCTGTGCTCTCTTTCAGGGCCGTGCTCAGTCTCTTTGCAGGGACTGCCCTGAGGGGACTTTCTGCAGTGAGCCAGGCCTGGCTGCCCCCCAGGATTGTCCCAAAGGCCATTTCTGCCTGGCTGGCAGCTCCGTGCCTCTCCCGTGTCCCATGGTAAGAGTCAAACACGGATTTGTTTCCCAAGCAGCGATTTCCAGGAGGGTTCCACCCCTGGGCAGGGCATGCAGTGGCTGTCTCTGTGCAGGGAACTTACTCGGATGTGGAGAGGGCAGGCTCCTGCAAGCCCTGCCCTGCGGGGATGTTCTGCAGCAGGGCTGGGCTGCCTGAGCCAGAGGGGCACTGCCAGCCTGGATATTACTGCACTCAAGGCTCCAGCACCTCCTCACCCGTGAGTGATGAACATTTCACATCGCTCAGGACCTTTACCAAAGCTCTCCTGAACCATAATAAATTGAATTTCAACTCCCTTCAGGTAGGGCTTCCATTTGGAGATCTTTGCCCACGAGGACATTATTGCCCGGCTGGCACCGGGCACCCCAAAGAGATGCCGTGTCCTGCTGGCACCTGGAACGGCCAGAGAGGAGCCCAGGATGTCACTTGGTGCCTGCCCTGTGCCCCTGGGTTTTTCTGCAACGTGTCTGGCCAAGATGCTCCCGGGGGACTTTGTGCACGAGGTGAGACAAAGACAGAATTCACAGAATTCACAGAATTCACAGAATTACTGGGTTGGAAGAGACCCTAAAGATCATCGAGTCCAACCCACCCCAACACCTGAACTCAACCCTGGCACCCAGTGCCACATCCAGGCTTTGTTAAACACACCCAGGGATGGGGACTGCACCACCTCCCCGGGCAGAACATTCCAGAGCTCTATCACCCTTTCTGTAAAAAACCTTTTCCTAATATCCAACCTGTATTTCCCTTGACATAGCTCGAGACTGAGAACTTATAAAGCTTCTTAGAAATGAGTTTTGACTTGGGGGAAGAGCTCCAGTGTTTTCTGTTTTTAGGCTATTACTGCACGGGGAGGACAAAGACTGCAAAGCCAGAGGATGGCATCACTGGAGATCTCTGTCCTCGGGGACATTTCTGCCCTGCAGGCTCAGCAGCACCTTCCCCCTGCCCCAGTGGGGAATACAGCAATGCCACAGGTCAGGAGCTACAGAAATGCAGCAGGTCAGGGGCTGCAGCTTTGCAACAGGTCAGGAACTACAGAAATGTGACAGGTCAGGAGCTGCAGAAATGCAGCAGGTCAGGAACTAAAGAAATGCAGCAGGTGAGGAGCTGCAGTAATGGAATAGGTCAGGAACTACAGAAATGTGACATGTCAGGAGCTGCAGCTTTGCAACAGGAGCTGCAGCAGTGGAACAGATCAGGAACTGCAGAAATGCAGCAGGTCAGGAACTGCAGAAATGCAGCAGGTGAGGCAATGCCACAGGTCAGGAAGTACAGAAATGCAACAGGTCAGGAGCTGCAGCTTTGCAATAGGAGCTGCAGCAGTGGAACAGATCAGGAGCTGCAGCAGTGTCACAGGTCAGGAGCTGCAGCAGTGTCACAGGTCAGGAACTGCAGCAATGCCCCAGGTCAGGAACTGCAGCAATGCCCCAGGTCAGGAACTGCAGCAATGCCCCAGGTCAGGAGCTGCATCTTTGCAACTCCACTGTGACTCAGGGGAGGTGGAAACACTGCTCGTAGCTTTTGTCAGTATCCAAGAAAGTCCTGAGAGCTCCTGGCCGCTGGAAATATTTAATATTTCAGGGGCTGGGGTAGAGCAAGGGGTCGAGCAGGGATGTTTTGTTATTTTTCCCCTGGTGTCACATGAGGAATGTATTCCCCCTGCAGCAGCCCATGTGGTTTTAGGTTTGTGGCAGTGACACTCAGAGCTCCAGGGCTGGCAGCAGTTTCCAGCTTTCCCTCTGTTCCTCCTGCCACCTAATGGGGACGCGTGGAGGTGACTCGGGCTGGTGGAGTGGAGTTTGCTGAACTAAATGCTCTGAGAAGAAATCCATATTTGAGGCCAGTTACTGCGGGAGAGCATAAAAAATGGCTTTATTTCGATTTCTGCTCCTTTAAGTGCACAACCAGGCAGAGGGAAGCTGTGCACGTGGTATTTTCCTTCCACTTCATTCCATGCTTCCTTTTAATTCCTATTTTTCCCTCTCAGGCCAAGACAAATGCCTTCCTTGTCCTGCTGGGTTTCACTGTTCAAAGGGGCTCCGGCGCCGCTGCCCTCCCGGGTTCTACTGCCCTCAGAAAACTGGGATCAGTTTTTATCCTTGTCCTCCTGGGACTTACAACCCCTCCTACGGCCTGAGCCGTGCTGAGAGGTGCCAGCAGTGCCCTGCAGGTGAGGGAATGCTCTCTTGGGACGTGTCTAAGAGGGTGATGATCTCTTGCAGCTCTCTCTTCCCGTTCCTCTGATGCGTTTTGGCCTCCAGGAAATGCAAACATAAAAATCCACAGGCAAAGGAGGGTCCTGGTCCCACTGCTGGTGTCCCCACTGGGTTTTGGAGGCTCTGCAGGAGGGTTTGGTTCACACTCAGGGCTTCCCAGAGGAGCATGAGCTGAATTAGGATGGGGTTCTGTCCCAGTCTTGCTGATGCTGAGGGATTTGATTTCTCAAAGTTTTCCCTTTGCCTTCCAAAAGTACATGCAGCACAGCAGCTCTCCTGGTTTTTTTTTTTTTTTTTTTTTTGGTTTTTATTCTCCCAGTTTGCTGATTCTCTTTTCCCTCTGTGTTCTTCCAGGAATGTTCTGTGGAGAATGGGGATTATCCTCTCCCAGTGGTCCCTGCTGGCCAGGATTCTTCTGCACAGCAGGTACAGAATTTAGGATTCAGAGGGCAGAAAGAGTGAAAAGGTGGGGAGCTGTGGCCCTTACGGTCCTTGCTGTTATTTATTCCATTCCACCACGGATTTCTGCCTTTATTGCCATGAGCTACCACCAGCCCCTCTCTTCTTCCAGCTATAGAAATGATTCTATGGCCCTTATGGTCCTTGCTGTTATTTATTCCATTCCACCATGGATCTCTGCCTTTATTGCCATGAGCTACCACCAGCTCCTCTCTTCTTTCCCTTGTGGAAATGGCTCTTTAGCCATGGGGAGAAAACTTGCCTATGAGAAACAACCCAAATAATTCGGGATACTTTTGCTTTATCTTCCTCGTGCAGGAGCAAGTGTCCCAAACCCCAGTGGAGCCTCAAACACGAGCAGTGGCGGCCCCTGCCCACCTGGACACTTCTGCCCAGCTGGCACCAGTACCCCCCAGCCATGCCCCGTGGGCACTTACTCAGACAGGTGAAGCTCTGTAGACCTGCTGATGCTAATTTTTAATTTATTTTCATTTTTGTTTATCCAGCAGTCCTCTAAGCAATGAAGTGCAGCTCAGTGAGGCTCATTAGACACATCCTTGCATTGCTCAGAAAAGTTTTGTGGTTGCTGGTTTGCCACTCACCAGCTGAAACCCTGCTTCTGTCCCTCTCAGGCTCCACAACGGGCAGGATTCCAGCTGCACAGAGTGCCCACCTGGCCAGTTCTGTGGCTCCCCTGGCCTCACAGCCCCCTCAGGACCCTGCTCACCTGGGTACTTCTGCCAGCCTGGCGCTTCCTCTCCGTCACCACCCGGTGAGCAGCGCTGGGTGAGCCAAGGTTCTGGCAACAGGCAGCTTTAAAAATGCCACCTTTCCTCCCAGTGTCCCACCTTTCCTCCCAGTGTCCCACCTTTCCTCCCAGTGTCCCACCTTTCCTCCCAATGTCCCACCTTTGCTCCCAGTGTCCCACCTTTCCTCCCAATGTCCCACCTTTCCTCCCAATGTCCCACCTTTCCTCCCAGTGTCCCACCTTTCCTCCCAATGTCCCACCTTTCCTCCCAGTGTCCCACCTTTCCTCCCAATGTCCCACCTTTGCTCCCAGTGTCCCACCTTTCCTCCCAATGTCCCACCTTTCCTCCCAGTGTCCCACCTTTCCTCCCAATGTCCCACCTTTGCTCCCAGTGTCCCATCTTTCCTCCCAATGTCCCACCTTTCCTCCCAGTGTCCCACCTTTCCTCCCAGTATTCCTGGCCCTGACTCCTGTCAGTCATCCAGATCCCTGTGTGAATTTTCTTTGAGGGGTTTGTGCCAACTGATGCCTCAGGTTTGAGCTTTTCTATTTTTCACATTCTGTGCTGCTTCAGTGTGTGGGTCTGGGCTTCACAGGAGGGGATGCTGAGCTCTCTGCACAGAGCAGGGAGACAAAACAATTCCTGCTCCAGCTGGGCACCAAGGACAAATGATCCAAACCTCAGGCCCAGGAGCACAAACAGCGTGGGCTGGAGAGAGAAAAACAAGCAGGATGGGAGTGCCTGGGCTAAAGCTGGAATGGGACAATGAAGTGCAAGGTGCAAATGGAGCAGAGCTGATCCCAGTGAGAGCCCCCGGGAGCGCTCGTGCATTTTGGGACCATTTTGGTTCATTTGGGTGCAGCCCTGGCTGGGCTCTGGTGCTGCCCAAGGTGGATCCATGGAGGAGATCCTTTGAATAAATCCCTGCTTTATTCTGTAGCTCTGCCCAGCTCTGCTCTAGGCCAGCCTGCACAAGGCATCTCGGGCATGCCGGTGTTACTGAAGGAAATGCCTGCACTGAGCATGGGGCAGTCATGGGGGTCTGCCTGTAATGGGCACAGCCATTGCCATTTGATTGCCTCAAATAATCATTTCCAGAGGAGATTCCCAACCCCTGCTTCTCCTGTCTGTGTGCCAGGTGTGTGGCAGAAAGGAGGTCCTTGCCCTGAGAGCCACTTCTGCCCAGAAGGGACCAGCTCTCCCTTGCCCTGCCGTGCAGGGACTTACAACAACCTCTCCAGACAAGCTGCCTGCTTCCCCTGTGCTGCAGGCTACTTCTGCCCAGAAAACACCACCAGCTACAGCACAAACCCCTGCCCAGCTGGATTTTACTGCCCCAAAGGTGAGATGGGTCCAGAGAACCCAGCAGTCCTTTGGCCAGGCTGAAACATCCTCCTTAAAGACAAAAAATTATCTTTGTGTATAAAATATTTAAGTGTCAGCCTGGTTCTTCACAGAAAAAAATATGCCCAAAAGTATTTTTTTACATGTTTGAGTGTCTTTTTTTGTTTAAGTGTATTTTTGGACATGTTTAAGTGGTTAAGAAAAAAGAAAAGAAAAAAAAAAAAACCCACAAGATTTTAAGCTGTAGATGTGGCTATTGCTTAACAGCTTCACAAATTGAACAGCACCCAAACACAATTTTGGCCATGAGGAGATAAACAGTGGGATAAACTGGCAAAGAGGACATGAAATGATGCAGCAGAATTCAGATTGTGATTATATTCCATGAAAGACTCCTGCTCTCTTTATCCCACAGGCACCAGGTTTGCCACAGAGTTTCCCTGTCCCAGGGGCTACTACAACCCTGACCCCATGAGCCAGAGCTTGGACAGCTGCCTGCCCTGCCCACCTGGGCACTACTGCGGGCAGGAGGGGCTGCCAGCAGCCTCGGGCAGGTGTGACCCAGGTGGGTGTGGGGCTGCTGGGGTGCCACTGGGGACAGGGTGTTTGGGAGGGTGATGCTTTCACCCTGGAGCCTTCAGCACAGCCCTTGCAGTCTGCTGGGTTCTGTGTGTCGGAGCCCAGCACATCCCTCTGGCTGCCCTGGCTGGCTCCAGACCCTGGCAGGGGCTCAGGGACCTTGGCACGAAGTCAAAAACACCTGTGGCTTCCATTTTAACCCATGGAAAAAACTGCCAACTCTGTGTGAGGAATTACAAGCCACAAGGGTTTGAGTAGTGTGGTAGTTGAGTTAACACAGGGTGAAAAAAGTAGAATTTTGGGGTTTTTAGAATGGGGTTCAAGGGGACAAGATGGAGGGGTTTGGATGTGTCCTGACCTTCTTCTCACCCTCCATGTCTCGCTGTGCTGGTGACACTTTTCTGTTGGTTTAAGGCACAGACACACTGTCCAACACCAATGACAGACACTGGCACGTTATTGTAACCACGGCACACGGAGTTTTTGGTATAAAATGTGAACACTGCCCTGAGGGCAGACAGAATGCCATGGCCGAGCTGCTGGACAGAGCTCAGCAGGGCAGAGAGAGAATGTTCTAGAGAAGGGAAAATGAACAGCCTTGAGAAGCCGACCCTGCACATTCAGACTCCTCCTTTGGCTGCTTGGGTGGGAAATGAGGAATTTTACACTTTGCCTGGTAGCCAGGAGCAGTCTCTGCCCTCTGAGCCTGCTCAGGCAGCTGAGCTGAGCCGTGTGACCATAAAGCAAAAGTACTGAACTTGATGTTGCAAGATCTCTTTGTTAATATGGTATTTATAGTATTAAATTGGAGGTACTGCTGCATGGGAAACTCTGGCCTGCTGGAGTTAAACTTCGGTGGGATGAACCTGTCCCACACCCTGCGCTGTGCCCGCAGCACACCCAAAGCCACCCCAGCTGGATTATTTGTGATGGGTTTTGGGGGCTCTGTCACTGCCAGAGCTCCTCAGTCCCTTTTCCTGTTCCCAGGCTGGTTTTGCGTCTCAGCAGCCTGGACCTCGCAGCCCTTCGACCTGGACAACTACACCAGTGCCAACTGCCTGTGCCCAGCCACTGCCACCGGGGGCAAGTGCACAGCTGGCTTCTATTGCCCCCAGGGAAGCCCAGAGCCTCTTCCTTGTCCCCCGGGGCTCTTCTGCAATGCCTCAGGTCGGTGTGTGTGGGGAGGAGCACTTTGGAGGGGATGCTCCTGGCATTTCCATGGGGATGTAGCAGGGCTTGCCAGATGCCCGTGGTGTCTCCCAGAGGGAGGCTGTGAGCAGTTGCTTTCCCTGCTTTTCCCCCTTGGTCTCAGTGCTCTGAGTGCCACTCATCCTCTCTGTCTTGCAGGGCTGCCTGTCCCCAGTGGGGAATGTGCTGCTGGCTTTTACTGTGCAGGGGGAGCTGCTGGCCCCAAACCCACGGATGGTGTCACCGGGAACATCTGCCCCGTGGGCTCTTACTGCAGTGGGTATCCAGCACTGAAGATTCCATGGCACAGAACTCCTGAAACACTCACAGGGTGTGCCAGCCAACTGCCTGGGGTCTGACCATGGTGCCAAAGCCCCAGATTCTTCCCCTAATTCTTCCCCTTCCTTTCAAAGTTGGGGGGTGACATCTTTGTCTCAATATCTGAACTTTACTTGGCTTCACCTGTGGGTAAAATGAAGCCAATGATTTCTGTCCCACCCCACACAGCATTGTTGGATCTCTGAGTGGAAAAGAAGACTTCCCTGCTGCTGTTTTGTGTTCATCCTACCCCCAAGTGCAGCCATCTCACTCATTCTGTCATTTTTCATTTCTCTCTTGCTTCTCTTGCAGCTGCAGCATCAGCAGCGCCGCAGCTCTGCCCAGCGGGCACCTTCTCCAGCCTGCCAGGGAGGAGAGCACTGTCTGAGTGCCAGCCCTGCCCCTCTGGCTTCTACTGTGAGGAACCTGGCCTCAGTGCCCCCACTGGGGAGTGCTGGGAAGGTGAGTGGGGAATAGAGTGTCCTGCAGGCTGTCACAGTGCCTGGGGACGTGCTCAAAGGACTGTGGGTGACAAATCCAAAATAAATGTCTTTCTGTGAGTCACTGGAGTGGAAAAGCCATTTCCCTGCTGGGAGATCTGACAGAGGTGCTGCACATCCAGAAAACAGGAGTTTGTTTTACAGGATCCAAATGTCGTTCTGTGCTCCCCTCAGACAAGAGATGACAGCTTGTTGTTGTCTTTGGAGCCTTCCCATGATCAGAGATCTGCTGCCCACATGGTTTCTTCTCTGTACCGGAGGAGAACATTTTCTGTCTCTCTGAAAAGCCCATTAGAGGTTAAAGCAGCTCAGATGTGAAAGCACAAGTAGCAACATCTGTGTATTCTGAGCAATTTGAACACTGACAGGGAAAAGCTCTGATGTTCAGAGGGAAAACTTCACTTGAAGTGTTTCAGTGGCTGCAGGGAAACAGAGAGATCAATGTTGGGTCATTAAGTGTTTTCCTGTGTCAGCTGTAAGTCTTGTCCTGGTTTTTGGGGACCACTGGGTGTTAAATTTCATGTTAAGAAAATTAAATTTCCTGTTAAGGGTGCAGTGTGTTTGTGCAGCAGCAGTGGCTCACATCAATAGCTCTTTAAGGCCAGCAGCAGGTTTATCCTGTGAGATGTTTGTGTGCCTGGAGAAGCTGTTCCTCCCTAATGAGCAGCTGCTCTGAGCTAAATTCAGCTCTTCCCTCTGTCCCTGCAGGGTTTTACTGTGACAGCCAGGAAGGGCCACTCATCGATGTCACCCTCTACCCCTGCCCACGGGGCTTTTTCTGCCCGGCAGGGACCAGCAGGAGCTCTCAGCACAGCTGCCCTGCAGGGACCTTCGGAGCCCGGCAGAAACTGACATCTCTCCAGGAATGTCAAAGATGCCCAGCAGGAAAATACTGTGAATTCCCTGGCCTGGCTGCCCCCACAGGTACATCGGTGCTCTTCTGAGCACCCTCCTTCCTGCTGAGATCATCCGTGGCTGATAATGAGAGCAGGCCTTGGAGCTGGGCTCCAGGGCTCTCACCTCAGCTGAGCCAAAGTGTCCCATTTCATTTGTCTAGAACTTCTTGAGGTAGGAAAAAACCCTCATTTTTCTGAGCAAGGAGTGAGAGAAGGACTGCAGAAACCAGAATTCTATGTGGGATACTTCTTTAAAAAAAAAATTCAGTGTGAAATGTTTTTGTGTAAGAATTAGTTTGGGTTTTTAGCCTGGTTGCCAAAGAACTACCCCTTCCATGTAATTGATGTGCACGTGATGAGGTTTAGCAGAGAAACTCAGGGCAAAATACCCAGCAATGGCATCTCTCCATTTTTTTCCAGGATTTTTTTTCCACATGTGATGATTTTTCATTGATCCTTATCCTGAAAGGCCCTGTTTCAGCAAAACACAAAACCGAATTCTTAATATTTCAGTCTCCCCTTACGGATGTGTGGAATATGATTCTGAAGGGGAATGTGTGCTAGAATATTTATTGGAGTGTGAGAATTTTTTTGGAGTCTGGAATATTTATTGGAATATGGGATATTTATTGGAGTGTGGGGTATTTATTGGAATGTGGAGGCAGTGCCCAGGCATTGAAGGGCTTCTCTGTCTCTGTCAGTTCCTGGCAGATGCAGCAGCTCCTCAGGGATTCCTAGGTGGCAAATGGCTGGATCTGAAATCTGCATTTACATTGTTTTATTTCCCCATTATTCTGTTTTTTTCCAGGAGATTGTGCTGAGGGGTTCTGGTGTAAAAGTGGCGCCCGAGTGAGGAACCCCCAGGATGGAGAGTCAGGGCTGCCCTGTCCTGCTGGTCACTACTGTCCTGAAGGTAGGGGAGCTTTGGAGCAGCACTTTGCTCCATTCCTAGAAATCCTGGGAGCCATTTCCTCAGCCTGCCGTGACCTCACCAGGTGCCCCAGTGCCACTGCAGTGCCCTCCTGGCACGTGGTCCGGCCGGGAGGGCAGGAGGAGAGTGCAGGAGTGCCAGCCCTGTCCTGGGGGACACTTCTGCAACGGCTCTGGGCAGAGGGCACCCTCGGGGCAGTGCAGCCCTGGGTGAGTAGCAGAACAACCCCATTCCCGTGGTCCTGAAAAGAATGGATGTGGCACTGGGTGCCATGGTTTGGGTGAGGTGTTGGGTTGGACGCAATGATCTTGAAGGTCTCTTCCAAGCTGGTGATTCTGTGAATTCTGTGAATTCGGTGATTCTGTGGTTCTGTGAATTCTGTGAGCAGGGATGGTCTCCTGGGTATTTTTTTTTTCCCTGGGTGAAACCCAGAGGTGTGTCCTGGCTGCAGGTTCTACTGTGCCAGCGGTGCCCAGACCCCGACACCCAGCGACGGCCTCTCAGGAGCTCCGTGTCCCCTCGGTCACTTCTGTCCCCGCGGCTCCAGGAGCCCAGTGCCGTGCCCCCCTGGCTCCCACGTGCCCCATGCCCAGGGAGAGCAGTGCCAGGCTTGCCCAGAGGGTCAGTTCTGTGTCTCTGGTGAGGAGCCACAGCCGTGTCCCCAGGGTGAGTTAAAGTCACACAGAAACGCCTGCTTTGACTTTGACTCTCCCAGCTCCGCTGATTCCGAGCTGCTCTGTCTTTTGCAGGGTATTTCTGCCCCCAGGGCACAGCTCTTCCCATGGCTTGTCCAGCAGGATCCTATAACCCTTCACTGGGCCAAAGCAGCTGCCTGCCCTGTCCTGAAGGGTGAGACACAGGGAGCTCAGAAATGCTGGAAATAATTGTTTATCCAGGCATCCTGGAGCAGTGTGTGTGGGGAAAATGAGATTTTTTACCACTGGAAAGCGCTTGAGGAAGTGCTGTGAGGCAGCAGAGCAGCTGCTGAGCTGTTTCACACCACCACAGTGATTATGGGACCAGGAAAAGCCCCAGCCCCACACACAGCCCCACTGGAAGGGAATTTAGGCTGTTCAGAGCACAGAAACCACTGGCACCATCAGTTTATTCCATGTCTGCAGTAAAAGCTGGTTCCCTTGGCAACAGGCTGGCACCAGCCTGCTGAAGTGGAAGAGGATCTTGAAAATCACCTGATGCTGAGCCTGGCTTTTCCTTGGGGGATTTATCTCCAATTACTGCCTGGGTTTGAACTTGATTAACTTTTACAAGTTGATGAATCACAGCTTGGATGTGTTGTGATTCAAGTTAAGAAAATTATGTCTCTGTGGCTTTTGCAATTATGCCATCAATTTGGCATTTGAGGAATCAACTCAGAGTGCAGTGAAATGCACTTTTAAGGTCCCTTCTCTGCTCAACCCAGCACAGGAGCCAAAATCCTCATTTTTTTTTTTAATCCTCTTTTTTTGCCCAGGTTCTTCTGCCCCAAGAATTCCTCTTCCATTTTGGAGAAGGAATGTCCCCCTGGCCACTACTGCCCTGCAGGCACGGCCTCTGCAGCTCAGTTCCCATGTCCTAAAGGGACTTACAACCCCCGGCCTGGCAGCAGCCTGAGGTCCCACTGCAGCCCCTGTGAGCCAGGTGAGGCACAGGAGCCTCTCTCAGCACGGTGACAGCAGGGACAGAGTGTCCTTGATCTTCAGAGGGTGTTTTGATCCCTGAAATGTCTCCTCTGCTGCAAAGCAGGTTGGGGGGGAAGCACTGACAGGAGCTGCTTTGCAGGAGAGTTTTGTGTATCCCTGATTTCCCAATCCCAGCCCCATTTCCCCCCATTCCAGCCCCATTTTCCCAAATTTTCCCCCATTCTGACCCATTTTCCCCACATTTTCCCCCTCTCAGCCCCCTTCTCTCCCATTTTTCCCAATCCCATCCCATTTTCCCCCATCCCAGCCCTGTTTTTCCCCATTTTCCCCAGTTTTTCACCCCTTTTTATCCCATTTTCCCCCATTCCAGCCCTGTTTTCCCCCATTTCCCCAGTTTTACATCCCTTTTTATCCCGTTTTCCCCCATTCCAGATGTTTTCCCCCATTTTTCCCAGTTTTTCACCCCTTTTTTCCCATTTTCTGCATTCCAGCCCTATTTTCTCTATTCCAGCCCTGTTTTCCCCATTCCAGCCCTGTTTTTTGCCCGTGCTGATGGCATTGTTTGCTCTCTCAGGGCACTTCTGTGCTCTGCCTGGGCAGTCCCAGGTGACAGGACCCTGCCTGGCCGGGTTTTACTGCTCTGGAGGAGCTGCCAGCCCAACCCCCAGCGATGCTGTGGTGGGGAACACGTGTCCCCAGGGCTCCTACTGCCCTCCGGGCTCTGCCTCCCCACTGCCCTGCCCTCCTGGCCACTACAGCAGCTCATCTGGGAACACTGGGATCCAGGACTGCCTCCCGTGTGACGCAGGTAAAGCACTGAAAAATCCTGACTGCTGAGATTTCAGCCATTCCCGGGGCTCCTGTGGCTCTGGAGCAGGAAATCCTGAGCAACTGCTGCCCTGCAGAGAGGTGTCAGGCAGGGCTTTCCTGAACAGAGGTGCTGGGCAGAGGAGAGAGACTAAATCTGCCACTTTTCCACCTCAGAGGATGCTCCCAATAAAGTGTAGATGTTCCCTTTCCACCCTCTCTCTGGATGTTCTCTCATTCAGAGGTGACACAAGTGCTGTTTGTTCCCTGCAGCTGTAGCTGAATCAAACAGGATGAATATTTCCCCATGCCAAATTTGCTGTTGTCTGTCTGGAGCGACCAACATCATTCTCTTCATTTAATTTAATTTCAGGGTATTTCTGCAATGGGACTGGACTCGTGTCCCCCACTGGAGTGTGTGAGGCTGGCTTCTACTGCACTGGAGGAAGCCTTTCCCCCAGACCTCCCAGGGTAAGCTGAGGTGTGGTGGGAACAGTGGAAAATAGATAAATTATCTGTTTTATCTGTTTTTGATTGTGGAACTGAGAGTCACAAGGTCACCTGAGTTCTCCTGCCCTGGATTAAGCTCTCAACATTTCCTCCTTTGTCAGGTGCATCTGGTTGATTGATAGTGACAGGGGAACAGAGATAACAAAACACATCTGGCTTTGCTTGAGCTTTACATTTAAAATCGAAGCAAAAGTAGCTCTGTCTTTGCATGTTGATGCTGCAAAGCAGCGTGGAATGCCACATCACATTAAAATTCCAGAGGTTAATAGTTCATGAGTTTGATTAGAATGCTGCATCTGCCAGCCCTCCTCTGAGGCAAAGTTCAGCAGGAATTTTTAAAGATGATGACAAGAGCCAGCCCTGGCTTTGTGCAGCCTTTGGGAGCGAGGGGTGAGAGCAGGATTTCACAGTGAATGCCTGCTTCTCTTCACCTTCACCCTCTGACTCGGATCTTTTTGCACACGAGGAGTTTTTGGGCTGTAACTGTGGTGTTTTCCTTCCAAGCCGAGTGCCAGTGGAGGTCCCTGCCCGCCTGGGCACTTCTGTGAGGAGGGGAGCAGCAGAGCCCAGCCGTGCCCTGCAGGGACCTACGGCCCATCCTGGAGTGGGAGCCGGTGCCTGGAGTGCCCAGAGGGCTTTTACTGCACCTCTGCCTCCACCAACTACACAGATTGTCCTCAAGGTGGGTCTGGCTGCCCCACCCCGGGGCATTGGGCACACCTGATGGGATGTACCTGTCAGAGCAGTGACAAATTGCAGGATGGGCCCGCACTCACGCCTTGGGATCAGTCCTTCTGATGCCATAGGATTTCAGATTTTATTTTTTCCATTTGTAACCTGCAGTTCTTTAGTGTAGAACTCCAAACCCCACACACAGTGTGAGCTGCTGCTTCCCCATTTGGGGCAGACACAACAATTCCTCTCCAGGCCTGGCAATCAAGGACCCCTCACTGCCTCAGGCCTGAGAGATGGAAACAAAAGTGAGTTGGGGGAGCAAACTTGGGGTAAATGACTTCATTAGCTGCAGCTGTAATTGGCAGATTCACCCCCAATATGCAAATGGACCAAACTTATAAAAGTGTGAAACCCATGAGTCCATTTTTGGGTGGGTTTTGTCTGCCCTAAATGTACCTGAAGGCCCTTTAATAAATAGAACTGCTTTTTATTCTCTTAATTTAGCCTGGCCTCTGTTTTTAGGTAGCCCAGAAAAGGCATCACTTCCCACAAAGAGATGAAGGGAATGCCTCATGTGCAGGCTGGGAATCCTTCCTAGGCTGTTCCCAGCCTGTCCCATCCATTATGAAACCCTTTCTCTCTAGGTCACTACTGCCCCAGGAGCACAGAATTTGCCACGCAGCATCCTTGTCCCCCGGGAACCTACAGCCAAGCCCTGAATCTCTGGGATGTGTCCAGGTGCCAGCTGTGTCCTCCTGGAAGGGTCTGTTCCAGGCCAGGCCTGGCGGGGCCAGATGGACTCTGCACGCCTGGCTGGTTTTGTCCACCTGGATCCACATCAAGCAAACCAATGTTTCCTGGAAATTTCTCTGGTAGGGAGGAGAACAGCAAAGAGTGGTTATTGAGGGGTATTGGGGTCACCTAAAGGATATTAGGGTCATCAGCCAGGTTGAGGATTGCTTTCTTTCCCTTTTCTCCCCTTAATTCAGTGCTCTAGCTCTCTTCCTCCTGAGCTGTTCCAATAAAAGAGTGTTTGTTTGCAATTCTGGTGTTTCAACTCACTCTGTGTCTTTCCTATTCACAGGAAAGGCAGCTCCAGCTCCAGGATCTGTTGGGCTGTGCCAAGCAGGAACCTTTTGTCCTGCTGGGTCATCCCTTCCCCTTCCCTGCCCTCCAGGTAGGAGCTGAGTCTTCCTTCCAGCACACATTTTTTGGGTTCGATTTTTGGTGCTGCATCCCCTTTCCCCTCCTGCCAAGACCTGCAGGTGATCCCAGCCTCGTGCTGGGGCTGCTCCAGCTGTCTCCAAAAGCTGCTCCCGGTTCTGCCCCGTGCTCCAGGTTGGTTCTGTGCCAGCCCAGAGCTGGCAGCTCCATCTGGGCCCTGCGAGGCCGGGTTCTACTGCACGGGAGGCTCCACAGCCCCGAAGCCCAGGGATGGAGCAGGGGGAGACATCTGTCCCCAAGGCCACTTCTGTCCTGCAGGGAGCTACTCCCCATCTCCGTGTCCCCCAGGTAGGTTTGGTGGCAGCTGGTCCCACTGGCATTTCCCTCCCCAGAGCCCAGCTGAGGCCCTGCAGCCCCTTCTCGACCTGTGCAAAGCTTTCCTGTTCCCCAGGGAAAAGCTGCTCCCAGCACGGGAATTCAGCCCCTAACCCAGTGCTGCTGCAGTGGGACATCAGCCCTCAATCAGACAGGAGTGGCTGCACTGCCCTGGAGCTGCTGAGGGGGAGGGAGGGTCCTGCTGAACCCTCCTGAAGGACAGGTCACCCCCCTGCACAGGGAGACATCGTTAGCAGCATCACTAATGAGACAAAGGGTTCATTAAATACGAGGCTGCGGAACATTAAATCTATATTTGTATTACCAAGGGATTGCATTGCTCAGTCCAGAAATAAAAAGGAATTCACCTCAGCAGTCAGGAGCAGGCAGCACCCTCTGATAGGAAGCTCTCATCCCAGGGAGTGCTGGGATTTTGGGAATTCCTTCCTAAACCAGCATCCTTCTGCATCTCCTGGGCCAAGCGCAGCCAGAAAGTTCCTGCTGCTTTGAGACCAGATAATTCCCCCACAGCCACTTCCAGCAGGGTGTGTGAGGGTGCAATCATGTGATTTCGGTGGTTTTTTCCTTATCAGGCTCCTTCTTGCCTCATCCTGGCGGCCGCTCAGCACAGGACTGCCAGCCCTGCTCCCCGGGCTGGTTCTGCCCCCAGCAGGGCCGGAGCTCCCCGCAGGGGCTGTGTGAGGAAGGATGGTTTTGCCCTGCAGGCTCTGTGTCAGACCAGCACTCAGGTAGGAATTCTTTGGGGTCATTCTTTGTCTGAGCCCAGCACATCCCTCTGGCTGCCCTGGCTGGCTCCAGACCCTGGAGGGGGCTTGGAGACCTTGGCATGAAGTCAAAAACACCTGTGGCTTTGATTTTAGCCCGTGGAAAAAGCTGCCAACTTTGTGTGAGGAATTACAAACCACAAGGGTTTGAGTAGTGTGGTAGCTGAGTTAACACAGGGTGAAAAAGTAGAATTTGGGGAATTTTAGAATGGGGATCAGGGGGACAAGATGGAGGGATTTGGGTGTGTCCTGACCTTCTTCTCCTTCTCCTTGCCCTCCATGTCTTGCTGTGATGGTGACACTTTTCTGTTGGTTTAGGGTAGAGATTCACAGTCTAACAGAGGTGATAGGAATTGGTAATAAATTGTAAACATAGCACACGTAGTTTTGAGTATATAAGGTGGGTGTAAGTATATAAGAATGCTATGGTGGACTTGCTAGGCAGAGCTCAGCAGGTCAGAGAAAGAATGTTATAGATAAGAAAAATTAAACAACCTTGAAAACGCAAATGGAAGCGTTCCAGTCTCCTCTTTTGGCTGCAACGGGCTAGGGAAAGGACTTTCACAATCTTGGGGTCACTCCAACAGACAAGCAGACCCCGACAATTCTTCATCTAGAGGAGTTTCAGCAGCAAGATCAGTTTAAAATCTGACCTTAGTTATGGTTTAGAAATGAGGACTGAGGTGAGAAACATGTTCCAAAAATTATTCCAAGTAACACAAAAAATTAAATTATTACATTATTGGGTAATAGTAGGAAGTATGAAAAATAGGGGATCTTATCAAGCAAGCAAAAAAAAAAAAAAAAAAAAAAAAAGCCGAAAAAATAAAAATATTTTCACCACAGGGGTATTTCTTGTTTTGCTCCCAGATTATTTGTGTCCTGTGGGTCACTACTGCCCCCCTGGCAGCCCAGAGCCTGTGCCCTGTCCCCCTGGAGAATACCAGCAGCAGGCTGGGAAAGGCCAGTGTGAAACATGCCCAGCAGGAATGTGAGTGACCTGGATTTGCTCCTTCCTCTTGATGCTTTCTTAGGAATTATCAGGAGTGTTTCCCTCTGCCTCAGGCTGCTCTGTGTTTGATACACAAGACACACTTTGATATACAAGAACGGTTCTGCTGTTTCTGTTTTCACATCACCTTTCCCTTTCACAGATCATTTTCTGTGCCACAAAATAATGACAGGGAATCCCTCCTGGCAGTTCTGCCTGCTGGGATGGGCAGGGTGATCCTGGCAGGTCACACCTGAGCTCTCTGCTGGTTTTTCCAAGGAATTTCCTCCCCTTTCATTGTGTGGTCACTGCTGTGCACCAAGTTTTCATCTCTGGCAGAAGAGAGGGAGAGCACAAGCGCTGGGGTTTTTTGGCAGGTTCTGTGCCCCACAAGACCACCCAGGTGATGTCCAGCAGAACATCCGTGGCGTGGCCAAAGCCCTGGAATGCCCAGCAGGACATTACTGCCCGCCAGGAACAAGGGCTGCCAACCAGTACCCGTGTCCAGAGGGCACCTACAGCCACCAGCCCGGCCTGGCAAACGCCAGGGACTGCAGGCCTTGTCCTGGGGGCACATTCTGTGCCAGGGCAGGTGGGAATTGCATGTGGGCTACACCAAATCCTCGTCTGCTTTGGGTCTGGGGGTGAGGGAAGTGTTGTGTGCAGTTCATCCAAATGTTATGGAGCATTTGCAGTGATTTCTGGGACCCTTTGAACAGATTTTAAAGGGTTTTTTGCAAACCATCTTTTGATACTTAAATTAGAGGCAGATCAAGATGGTTTTGTTCTAGCAGAGGTTATGAAACCAGAAATCAAGAAGCTTGGGGGCTTTCATTTGGGTTTGTCTCCCAGTGGAAAGACTCATAATGATCAGCCTCCTCTAAAATGGTGATTTAGGAAACAGTTTGGGCTTGTATGTGTCTGCTCATCAGTTGTGTGAGTAAATATTGAGAGTACAGATTGAGCTTTTAACTAACAGAGCTCCTGACTGGCCAGGAGGCTCGGGATCCTCGTGGTGACCAAGCTTGTCTGGTTGCTTTAGTCCCAAAATTCTAGGGTGATTTCTAGGGTGCCTCTGGCTCATCTGACGTGATGCTCGTGTCCTTTAGGACTCTCAGCCCCGAGCGGCCTGTGCTGGCCCGGGCATTTCTGCACTGCCCGGGCGCGTGTGCCCGCCCCTGTGGGCGATGGGACAGGGGGCCTGTGCCCAGCAGGGCATTTCTGCCCCGCAGGGAGCCCCGAGCCCCAGCCCTGTCCCGGTGGCACCTTCCTGCCCCAGTCTGGGATGGCTTCCCGAAACTCCTGCCTGCCCTGCCCTGCTGGGAAGTTCTGCCAAGGAGAAGGTCTGGCTGCTGTTTCTGGTGTGTATTGCACACGTCCAATATCCTTTTTCTCTCCTGGTGTGGATATTTTTTATATTTTCTGGTTTCAAACCTAACGCTGAAGCTTTTCTCTCTTGCAGGACTGTGTTATGCTGGGTATTTCTGTGATCCTGGCTCCACGCAGCCAGACCACAGGCACTGCCCTGCTGGCTTCTACTGCCCTGAAGGCTCTGAATTCCCAATTCCCTGCAGCCCTGGAAGCTTCAGCCCTGTCAGTGGGAAAGGGCAGGCAGCAGACTGTCAGCTCTGCCCGGCTGGGCACTCCTGCAGCGGTGAGGATGTGCAGGGGTTACAGAGTGAGGAAAGAAAATCACCCACCACAGCCTCATTTCTGACAGCTTTGGGTACAGCGGGAACAAACCGAGTGCCCCACGTCACTTTTAGTCAGTGATGGTTTCTAGCACCAAGCAGAAACGCCCCAAATCATTTTAATTCCAGAACTCCTGTTGGGTTCTCGGGAGCAGCCTCGGGTCACGCAGAGCTCCTTGTTTGCTGCTAAACCTCCTCTGCACCTCCTGTGCATGGCTGACGTGGCTCTGGCCTCGCAGGGAAACAAATATTCCTGCCAGGGAGCTCTTGGTCTGGCCACGAGCCAGAGCTGCTCCTGCTCAGAGCTTCGCACCATCTGCCAGCCCAAGATTTATCTGCTGCCCCCAGCACTGAGATCTTTGTGGTCACTGTGACAGTGACAAATTCTCCCATCACCTTCCTGGGGACAAAGAGGCTTTTCCTTTCTCAGGTGAGCAGCTGTAGAACAGGGAAGGAATTGCTTGACTGAGCTAACGTGAGTTTTAGCAGAGCTAGAACCACAACTGAGAGCCTCAGAAGCCCAGCTGAGGTTTTTAATGGGAAGCCTTTTTTTTTCCCCAGGCATTTAATTCAGGACTGACTCAGCTGTGTGGTAAAATGCTCCTTTTCTGAGGCTGAACTTCAGAGAATTGGTACTTTGTGATGCTTGGTAGAGGGATGTGAGGAAGGAGATCATTATTTTGGATTTCCATTGTCTCTGATCTGCACAAGAGCAGTTCTGAAGGACCATGTCCTGTCTCATCACCTGCCAGACCCCACTGCAATCCACAGGGATCCTCCTGCCCCATGGGATCTGCTGTGCCTATGCCTGGGTCTGCCTGCACAAACAGGGGAGGGAGGCTGGTTCTGTGTCACACTGCGACACAAAATAACTCACAGAAGCAGGCTAGATGTAAAAGGAAAGAAAAAGAACTCAAAAAAGCAAACTTTATTTTCTGACTCCAGTATATATACAATAGTAAAAGTGACAGTGGATTGGAGGGTGAAACTGCCACCTCTCCAACCACACTGGGCAAACCAACAGTCCATCAATTCTCTCCACCCACGAAGAAGAATGCAAAATAATCATTATTTACATAAACATGTGTGAGAAAACTCAATTAAAAATGTAAATATCAGAAGGCATAAGAACTCTAGAAGAACTTTAAAACTCTCAAAAAAACAGAGCAACAGTCCTGCTGATGGAGAATGTCATTACCTGTCACAATCCCTCCTGAGCAAGCTTCTTCCCTCATGTCCTAGGTCCTGGAGCACAAACTCCTGAGCTGTGCCCTGCTGGCCACTTCTGTCTGCCAGGGACCACCTTCAGCACGGAGCATCCCTGTCCCAAGGGCACCTTTGGCCCCAGGCCTGGTGCCACCAGTGAGTCTGACTGCGAGCCCTGCCCAGCAGGTGAGAGGGGACTGGGCACAGGAAATGTGCAAATGGTTTCTTGAAAAGAGACCACGTGCTGTTCTGTGCAGCCTCTCCCCTGCCACGTTCTCTGTCTGTTTCAGGGATGTATTGCTCAGCTCCAGGGCTATCCCAGCCCTCTGGATTTTGTTACCCAGGTTATCACTGTGCCAGGGGAGCCGTCAGCCCAGCCCCCTTCAAGCACAGGGTGAGTGCCAGGCAGCAGCACAGTGATCTGGGCACCTGGGCACCAGCACTGGCCTGTCACACCTCCAGGCTGCTGGTGGCACCAGGTCTAGCCTGTGACACCTCCAGGCTGCTGGTGGGATGCTTTCCAAGCATTTCTGCTCCCTCAGCTGCAGGGATGTGCTGCTCCTGATGCCTGCTGGAATACCTGGCTGCCCAAGGATAAATTCTGGCCAGGCTTTAATTTCTACATTGCACTGGAGCACGGGCTCTGACATCTCCTCCAAGATATGCACTTGGGCCCTGTGTTTTGAAGTAAAAACATTTTTATATTTTCATATTTCCAGTGACAGGGTAACCCCCCTTCAGGAGCCAGGACCCTTTTCATGCCAGTGCTCTTTGTTTAGTTTCAAATCTGCAGGACTCAGCCCCTGTGTGCCCTGCCCAGCACCTCTCTCTGTGCCCACTGTGCCAGATCTCCTCCTGATGATACTTTTCCCACTTTTCCTCACCCAGGTGGAATCCTCCAGCCCTGCCCTGCCTGGCAATGACATCTGCCCCGTGGGCCACTTCTGTCCCCGTGGCAGCGGGCACCCCGTGCCGTGTCCCCCCGGGTCCCTGTCCAGCGCCCTGGGCCTGGGGGCAGAGGAGCAGTGCCAGCCCTGCCCGGCTGGGAGGGTCTGCAGTGGCCCAGGGCTGGCTGAGCTGGCCCAGACGGCGCTGTGTGACCCAGGGTGAGTGGCACTGTCACCGGGCGGTGACCAAACGCAGCCTTGCTGTGTGTTGTAATCAAGGGGCACCCACATTTCCAGCTCCTGGGCTTGCTCTCAGCCCTTTGGTTGGGATGTGGCATCTCCTTGTCGGTGTTTCAGAGCCATTCCTGTTCCCTTCACATTTGCCTGATGTTCTTATAAATATTTTTTCTCTCTTTTCAGTGAAAAAAGAAATCATTATTATAAATAAATTGCTGCTGCAAATCCCTTATTCAGCCCCATAATCACACTTGCTGGGAATTTAATGTTGTGGGTTTTTTTTCCCTTCTGAGTCCTCTTCTCCCACAAGGTGGTGCAAGAACCAGGGACAAGGCACCATTCCAGCCTGGGCACAGTGCCCTGAGCAGTGTCTGTCCATCTCATGAGCCTCAGAGCAAGAAGCTACAGAAATTTCATTTATTTTATAAGTGTAAGAGAGTCTTAGAAGTGATTTCAGTGCAGTGTAATGAGATTTCATGAGATTTCCGACAGCAGCTGGCTCTCGAATGGAGCAGAGAAAATCACAATGAAATTTGTTTAGAAGTTGAAGCTAAGCTGGGAATACAATGAGGGCTACACTGAGAAGGACAGGAAATAAATATTCTTGAGAATATGAGGGATATGAACTGTCCTAGTTGAATTTTCCCAACATTTCCTTTAACCCTAAAAGTTAAGACTTCCCCAAAGTTCCTTTAACCCTAGAAGTTATTACAGCCTAGCTGTAACAGTAATGATCAAGATTTTCTGAGCTGGATGGTAATGAAATGGAAATTATAAATCATAAATGATCCTTGACTTCCAAAATCCGTGTCCCTCAGCAGGGAGCAGTTTGGTGCTTTTCAGCACCTTTATCACACAGCATCCATCGCTCCTCAGAACCTGCTGCTCAGTGGAATTGGTCTTGTTTCCAGGCAAAAAAGAAAAAGCCACTTTTCTGGTTTTCATCCAGTGCTGTTCCTTTCACACTCAGTCGTTTGCCTTAAGAAGTGGGAATTTTTTCTTCTCCAGAAACTCCATTGCTTGAATCCTTGTCGGTGATGGGATCACAGCTCTCCTTTCCTTGTTGCTCAGCTCTTAGAACCATCATGGTTTCTGAATTCCTTAATCTCTGCTCGTTGTGAGGGGCTGGAAGTGGTGGAGGGAAGAGAGCACTGGGGATAAAAAAAGCCACCAGGGACTGAACCTGGGCCCTGTCTTTTGAAGTAAAAATATTTTCATTTTCAAAGGTTTTTTTTTTGTTTGTTTTTTTTTTTTTTTTTTTTTTTTTTTTTTTTTCCAGAATGAGAACACTTTACCAGGCAGCCTGGTGTAAAAAAGCTTTTCCCAGGGCATGGAGTTGGGGGAAGCTGCTGGCACAGCTGAACCAAGCTGCATTTTCCAGGGCTGGCTCTTGTGTGCCTCCCCAGCATCACCCGTGAGCAGGGCTCCTTGTTCCAGCTGCATTTTCTCTCTCTCTCTCTCCAGCTACGTGTGCCTGGAAGGAAACTCTGCTCCCTGCCCTTCGGATGGCATCCATGGATACAGATGTCCCAGCGGCTCCTACTGCCCGGCGGGCTCGGCGCTGGAGCTGCCCTGTGAGCCTGGCACCTTCAGCCCCGTGCCCGGGGCCAGCGCCTGCCTGCCCTGCCCGGCCGGGATGTCCTGTGGCAGTGCTGGCACCGTGCAGCCCCTCACCTGCCCCAGAGGTGAGCACGGCTGTGGCAGGGGACTGGGGGATTCCTCTCTCCGCTCAGGGAATGGGGGGTTTGCTGCTGGTTGGAGCTGCCCAGCATTTCCCTTCTCCCCTGGTTGTCTCCTTGTTGCTGTCAGGATGGACAAGATGCTTATTTCTTCATGCACAAGAGCCCCCTTTTATTTTTCACAGCTCGTGTTTCTATGGTTTTCGAAAGGCATCGTGTTTAATTGGTTAGTAACTTACTGCAGCTCAGTTCATTGGTTAGTAGCTGCTAGAGTACATCTGTCAAAAACTTTCCTCTCTAACCACGTTTACATTCTTGTCTGCTAAACAGATGATGTTTCACATGGGTAGATGTCTTTCTTGACACAGGTGTAGATTCTTTTTTTACAAGAACTTACGGCAGGCCTGAGCCATGATTTAATGGTTGGATGGATGGGCAGAGTCCAATAAGATGGAGTTTAATGAATCCAAGTGCCCAGTCCTTCATTTTGGCCACAATAGCCCCCTGCAGTGCTCTAGGCTGGGGATGCTGTGGTTGGACAGTGCCCAGGCAGAAAGGGACCTGGGGGCACTGACAGCCGGCTGAACGTGAGCCAGCAGTGTGCCTGGTGGCCAAAAGGCCAATGGCTCCTGGCCTGGGTCAGGAGTGGTGTGGCCAGCAGGAGCAGGGAGCTCATTCTGCCCCAGTGCTGGGCACTGCTGAGGGCACACCTCGAGTGCCGTGCCCAGCTCTGGCCCCTCAGTTTGGGAAGGACCTTGGGACACTCGAGAACATCCAGAGGAGGCAACGAGGCTGGAGAGGGGCTGGGAGCACAAACCCTGTGAGGAACGGCTGAGGGAGCTGGGGGTGCTCAGCCTGGAGAAAAGGAGACTCAGGGCTGACCTCAGCACTCTCTAAACTCCCTGAAAGGTGGCTGTGCTCAGCTGGGGTTGGGCTCTTTCTCCAGGAACTGACAGAACCAGAGGATACAGCCTTAAGCTGTACCAAGGGAAATACAGGTTGGATATCAAGAAAAGGTTTTTTACAGAAAGGGTGATAAAGTTCTGGAATGGCTGCCCGGGGAGGTGGTGCAGTCACCATCCCTGGGTGTGTTTAACAAAGCCTGGATGTGGCATTGGGTGCCAGGGTTGAGTTGAGGTGTTTGGGCTGGGATGGACTCGGTGATCTTTAGGGTCTCTTCCAACCTGGGGATTCTGTGAATTCTGTGTGATTTCACAAGGGAAACAAGGCTGTTATTTTATAAGGCTGTACCTAAATGCGACATCTCCTGCCCTCTCCATCACAGGGTACTTCTGTCCGGGCCGCACTGCTGTCCCTGTGCCCTGTCCCGAGGGGACACTCAGCCCCTTGGAGGGGGCACTGGCGCCCACGGCCTGCAGGCAGTGCCCCGTGGGCAGGTACTGCAGGGGGGAGGCCAACTGGGAGCCTGATGGTGAGTCTGGGTGACACCAGAGCTGCCCCAGCCTGGGGGGGAGACTGGGGCTGGAGGATGTGGAAATGGGAAACATCTCCGTGAACAGGGTAAAGGCTATTGCAGGACACCCTGCGGCTGTGCTTATCAGCCTCTTCTTTTTCTCTGTTTCATTCTCCTCACTGAGCATTTAGTTTGGTTTTACTCTTATTTTATTGCTATTATTTATTGTTATTGAATTATAATATTTATAATTATATTATTTATTATGATATAATCATATTTTAGCATTTTGTTGTTTTATTATTGTATGTTATTACTTACTATTTTATTTTGGGTTTATTACTATTATAAAATTATATATTATAATAATTATCTTATATATTTTAATAATTATTATATTTATATATTATATATACATGATATATAATGATTATTATATTTTAATAGTCATATATATGTTTGTTATTATTATAACAATAACTATATATGATATATATAGTTATTATTATTACTATTATTATTATTCTACAATTATTTAGTTTTATTATTATTTTTATTTAACAGTTATTTCTGTTACTGCATCACTTTTCTTTCTCTCCCTTAGTTTTTTTTCTGCTTTCTCTTCCTTTGCTTTAACATTTTTTCTAACTAACTCCCTTAGTCTTTTTTTCCTGCTTTCTCTTCCTTTGCTTTAACATTTTTTCTATGCTCTTTCTGTCCTCCAAAATCCTTCTCCTCCTATTTACGCACAGAGTAATTGTCCCTGGGCCAAAACTCCAGGCTGGACACCTGGACAGAAGAGAGGCAGGATTCTTCCCAGAGGAAACAGAGTGTAGGGAAGCAGTTAGAGAGGAGATAAATGAGCAAACACCAGGTGAGGTCAGTGCCAGCCAAGAAAGGGATGGAGGCCAAGGGTTGGTGGAAGGAGCAAAGGCAAGGAAAGGTGACCAGCACGGGTTATCAGCAGAGATAACCCGGGACGAGGATGGGCTCTGGCTTCTCGCGGGAGCTCTCTGCTGTTGGGGAGGTGTGAGGAGCTGCTGGGGGTGGTGGCTGCCTCCCTCTGTGCCACTCAGGGCTGTGCTCGGCCGGGTACTTCTGTCACGGAGGAGCCACCGACGCCACCCCGCGTGGGACAGCCGGCTTCCCTCTCAGCGGGCCCTGCCCTCTGGGGCACTACTGCCCACAGGGAACTCCTTTCCCACTTCCTTGCCCACCTGGGACCCTCAACAACGCCACTGGTGAGTGTGACCTCCCCTACGGGTTTGTCCTCTGGGGACTTCAGTGGTGACCACAGTGGCAAGTGTGACTTCCCCTGGGTTTGTCTTGTGGGGACTTCAGTGGTGACCACAGTGGTGAGGGTGA
Source organism: Vidua chalybeata (assembly GCF_026979565.1). NCBI lineage: Eukaryota > Metazoa > Chordata > Aves > Passeriformes > Viduidae > Vidua > Vidua chalybeata. The sequence continues at coordinate 3,747,483 of NC_071552.1, read as the reverse complement.
CCTCTCCTATGGGTTTGTCCTCTGGGGACTTCAGTGGTGGCCACAGTGGTGAGGGTGACCTCTCCTATGGGTTTGTCCTCTGGGGACTTCAGTGGTGACCACAGTGGTGAGGGTGACTTCTCCTATGGGTTTGTCCTCTGGGGACTTCAGTGGTGACCACAGTGGTGAGGGTGACTTCTCCTATGGGTTTGTCCTCTGGGGACTTCAGTGGTGGCCACAGTGGTGAGGGTGACCTCCCTTACGGGTTTGTCCTGTGGGGATTTCAGTGGTGACCACAGTGGTGACTGTGACTTCCCCCACGGCTTTGTCTTCTGGGGACTTCAGTGGTGACCAGCTGTCCCTGAGGTCAGTGGCCACGTGTTACCAGTGATGGTGGCCACGTTACCAGTTCAAACAAGTGCTGCTGGCGCTGGGAGTGCACCGGGTGTTGTCCCAGCTGCCGTGTTCGTGTCCCCTCAGGAGGTGGCTCCCAGGACAGCTGTGTGCCCTGCTACCCCGGGGCTTTCTGTGCCAGCGCGGGGCTGAGCTCTCCCACAGGACCTTGTTCCGAGGGCTTTTACTGCCCAGCAAACTTCAGCTCCGTCAGCCCCACGGCGTTCCTGTGCCCCAAGGTACTGCTCAGGGCTGGCACGGGGACTTGGCAGCTCTGGGTAGGGCTTGTTGGAAACCGAAATGCAGGGAATTCTCAGAACTTTGGGCCCAGAAGCCAAAGCTTAGAGTTAAACACAGGATTTGATCTGAAACCTTGGAAAAGGCTTCCAAACTGAGGTGATAAAAGTGAGAATGTGGATTTATAGTTTAAAGCAGAGACATGTTAAACTAACTAAAAGTAAACAAGGAGCTTAGAATGCAGTGCTGTAGGTTTGGGTATCATGATTGGCTAAGAAAGCTTACACTGTAGCATGAGTCCATAAGAAAAAATATTTAAGGATTGGGTCAAAAACATAAATATCCTTGTTGGCAGTGTTTAATTGGTCAATAAATCCTTAATAGGTCTTGTAACTGGGGTCTTGTGACCTTCACAACCATGCAGTGAAGATGTGAGCCGAACTCACCCTTCCTGCCTGTATAAAAGATAAAAAAAAAAAAAAAAAAATCACATCATCTAAAAACTCAGAGGTCCCAGCTCTAACTCATTCAAAATTCCTTCAAAAATCCCCATACTCTGCATGTCCCACAGTGGCAAAGGGTCACCTACAGCTGACTGAAACATTGATCACATCCACACAGAGGTTTGGGTGATTCTGGGATTTATACAGCCCCTAACTTTGGCAGGTATTTACTGTTGTTAGATACTTAGTGCTGTTAGATACTATTAGTAGATACCTCAAATAGAGACTCAACAAGGAAGAGCCCTTGTCCGGGGGAATGATGTCTTAGGATTTCAGATTTTCTATTTTCCATCTATTTGTAACCCTGCAGTTCTTTAGTGTAGAACTCCAAACTCCACACCCAGTGTGAGCTGCTGCTTCCCCATTTGGGGCAGACACAACAATTCCTCTCCAGGCCTGGCAATCAAGGACCCCTCACTGCCTCAGGCCTGAGAGATGGAAACAAAAGTGAGTTGGGGGAGCAAACTTGGGGTAAATGACTTCATTAGCTGAAGCTGTAATTGGCAGATTCACCCCCAATATGCAAATGGACCAAACTTACAGAAGTGTGAAACCCGTGAACAGTTATTCATTTTTGGGTGGGTTTTGTCTGCCCTAAATGTACCTGAAGGCCCTTCAGTAAGTAGAACTGCTTTTTATTATCTGCATTTAGCCTGGCCTCTGTTTTAGGTAGCCCGAGAAGGCATCACCCTCTCCATGAAATGCTCTCCCTTCTCTGTCCTGGCCAGGGTCACTTCTGTGGCTCAGGGACAGCCCTCCCGAGGCCGTGCCCTGCCGGGCAGTACCAGCCAGCCACGGGCTCTGCCTCCTGCATCCCGTGCCAGAGAGGATTCTACTGCCAGGAGCTGGTGGCAGGGGACCCCAGGCGCTGCCCACCTCATTCCTACTGTCCCCCAGGTACTCTGGCACTTGCCAAGGCCTCAGGTGTTCTGTGCTTGCTTGTGACCCCAAAGATGTGCAATCCTGAGTGTCTCCCCCAGGCCAGGTGATGAGGAGGTGGCAATGAGCCAGTGTGGCACAGTGGCCACCTGAGAGTCACTTGTTACAGCTTGAGATCCTTGTCACACCTCAACACTCTTAATGAGGTTTATTTTTGTGTCTGTGCTCTCCCTTTTAGGGACACGAGTTCCTCTCACCTGTCCTGAGGGCACCTTCACTCCTGGAAACATGACTGGCCTCTGGAATGAGAAGGAATGCCTGCCTTGCCTCCCTGGCCACTACTGCAGGTTTGGATTCAGTTCACCCTGGCATTTTTTCCCTTCCTCTGGAGCAGTTTGACATCCTTGTTTTGTGCTGGGAAAGTTCTTCCCAGCTCCCCTCCTGCATTTCTCTCACTCAAAGAAAAGAAATATAAGCTTAGCCACAGAGTTGGGTACAGAGGCATTGGATCTGGGAATTCTGGGAGGCAAAAGCAGTCTGGCATCATTGTTGTGGTCCAAAGAAGCACCCGAAAGAGGTGTGGGTGGCATTTATTATCTCGATTTTATCTGTTTTCAAATGTATGAAATCGTGGGAGTAATGCAGAAAGTCCAGCCCAGTGGAAAATCACCCACAATTCCATCTGCAGCAATGTGCCATGTTCATGGAATTTGAACTTTAGTCATCTGTTGGAACCCTAGTTATTTAGAATATTGAGAATTTTGTGCTAAGTAACACTAAGCCTCAAGAGAACCCTACATTTAACCTGAAGATTCCAAATTTGAATAATAGAAGATTATGAGTGTATAGCTTGAATGGAAGTATGTAATATCACATAGTAGAAAACTTAGAATTTAAAGTTTTAGAATATAGTCATATATATAAAGCAAAATAGATGCTTTAAAGCAGAAGCTAGTCCATTTACATGGTTTTTAAGTAGGAAAATGTGTCTATTTTGTCTCTCATACCAGAAGTTATTTTTCATTGCAAGCCTCACAGAGTTCCCAGTCAATACTCTGCTTTTGCACCAAACCAGCAGCAGCAGCTCAGAATACCCAAATTATTGTTCTCCTCTCTGCTCCAGGCACGGAAAGCTGGAAGGGAAATGTGCTGCAGGATATTTCTGCCTGGCTGGGAGCTCTCAGGCTGCTCCCCAAGGCCTCCCCTTCTCCTGGCGCTTCCTGGCCGGGTGCCGCTGGGGCCAGGTGTGCGCAGGGCTGTGTCCTGCAGGTAGGTGTGTGTCTTGGTTTGAAAAGCCAGGTGTCTGCTCAGGAAGGCAGGAGCCTCCCCTGAAATGGAAAATGTAAACTCCTCCCTCCAAATTATTACAACTTTGAAATTAAGGGGCTCTCAGACAAAGATATGGAAGCAGGAATAAGAGTTCTTTATTAGGAAAATTAACAATAAAAATGCAGTAATACAAAGCAACACTGGCAGACTCAGAGCAGGCCCTGGCAGGCTGTGGGTCAGGGTGGTGGCAGCAGTGCCATTCCATGGGGGCTCAGCCCTCCTGCAGTGCCAGCTGTGCTTCTGCTGGAGCAGGATCCTGGACAAGGCTGGAGTTTTCCTCTGAAGCTCCAGGGCTGCTGGAGATGGGCCTGGGCTTCCTCTGGGAATGCAGTGGGGCAGAAAGCTGCTCCTCTGGGAATGCAGTGGGGCAGAAAGCTGCTCCTCTGGGAATGCAGTGGGGCAGAAAGCTGCTCCTCTGGGAATGCAGTGGGGCAGAAAGCTGCTCCTCTGGGAATGCAGTGGGGCAGAAAGCTGCTCCTCTGGGAATGCAGTGGGCAAAGGCTGCTGTGGTGTCCCAAAGCCTCAGATTGTATCCAGGTAGGAATGCTTGGCTCCTCCCCTGGGCACAGCCTCTCCCCATGGGATGATGGAATTTTCTCAGCCATGCAGGGACACTCACTGGCCATGAACAGGAGATAATTAATAATTAATGGCCCATGAACAGAAGAGATCTCCTGGAGGGAGGATTGGTTGTGGGAGAGATAAAGAAAAAACTGCCCAATGAACAGCAGAGAACTGCCCCAGCTCTGACAGACGGGCACAGAATGCACAGCCCCATTTCCAAGCTAAGCCTGTGAGGATCTCAGTCATGTCTCATTTCAGAATATTGCTGCTAACCAAGTGAATTATTGTTGGAACCCTGCTTACTGAAAATTTGAAACTTTCTGTGCTATTAAGCACTAACCCGCAAAAACCCACTACGTTTAACCTAAAACCATAAAGAAAACTTCCAAAATTAAAGAATAAAATTAAAATTATAAGTATATTGTTTAAATAAAATTATATGCTATATCACATAATGAAACTATAAAACTATATCACCTAATAAAATAATAAATATAATAAAAATGACTATAATTATAATAGTAAATAGTTATAATAATTATTCTTATTTATTATAATAATGAATATTATAATAAATATAATAAATCAAATGAATAAATTAATAAATAATAATAAAATAATAGAAATATATGACATATTAACAAACCTTAAAATTTAAAGTTTTAAAATATAATAATAGATATAAAACAAAATAAAAGTTGTAAAAGAAAATCTAATCCTTCTTCTTCGCATTCTTCTTCATAAGTTTAAGTAATATTATATAATTGAATTAAAAAATCCACATTGCAAAACAGAAGTAATTAATTATTGAGTTAAAAATGAAAAAAAAACGTATCATTTATTAATTAAACAATTTATCCTTAAAAACCTTATAAAGAGAAAAATACAACTCCATTTCTAACTTGTTAGGGAGAAGTACTCAGTAGAACTCAGTTTAAGAAACTATGATATAAATAAAAACAAATAAACCTCAAAATCCAAATACCATCTCACAATTTAATCCCAACCTTGACAAAAAAACCCCACAGAATATATAATAGATTGCATAATATCTTGCATTATATCTAGTTAAAATTATCATTGCTCATCCATTTCCTCGGTTTTGCGCTTTTTGAACCAAAGTGCGCCAAACCAAAAAGGCCACCTGGAATCTGCTGCCAATCCAGAAGAGTTTGAAGGCTCCTGGCTTCCCGACAGCTGTAAAAATTCATTCCACTGCAGCAGCAGACCCTGGCTCGCTCGTTTTTGCCGCTGGAGGATTTGCGTGTTTTACTTTTCTCTCTTTCCCACCCATGTTTAGGTCACTACTGCCTGGAGGGCTCTGAGGTGCCCGCCCCGTGCCCTGCCAACACCCTGAGGGCTCTGCCTGGCGCTGGCAGGAGGGAGGATTGCCTGCCCTGCCCTCCGGGCCGATGGTGCCAAGCAGGTTTGGGTGATGGCAGCAGCTTTTCAAGACACTTCTGTGTATCCCTGATTTCCCAGCCCCATTTTCCACCATGCTGAAACCTCAGGTTTTAGGTTTTATATTTTCACATTCTGTGCTGCTTCAGTGTGTGGGTCTGGGCTTCACATGAGGGGATGCTGAGCTCTGTGCACAGAGCAGGGAGACAAAACAATTCCTGCTCCAGCTGGGCACCAAGGACAAATGATCCAAAGCTCAGGCCCAGGAGCACAAACAGCGTGGGCTGGAGAGAGAAAAACAAGCAGGATGGGAGTGCCTGGGCTAAAGCTGGAATGGGACAATGAACTGCAAGGTGCAAATGGAGCAGAGCTGATCCCAGTGAGAGCCCCCGGGAGCGCTCGTGCATTTTGGGACCATTTTGGTTCATTTGGGTTCATTTTGGGACCATTTTGGTTCCTCTTGGCTGCAGCCCTGGCTGGGCTCTGGTGCTGCCCAAGGTGGATCCATGGAGGAGATCCTTTGAATAAATCCCTGCTTTATTCTGTAGCTCTGCCCAGCTCTGCTCTAGGCCAGCCTGCACAAGGAATCAATTCCAGTCCATTTTTTCCCCATTTTCCCAGTTTTCACTCATCCCAGACCCTTTTTATCCCATTTCTCCTGATCCCATCCCATTCCCCTCAATTCCAGCCCTATTTTCCCAAATATTTCCCCCATCCCCTTTTTTTCTAATTTTTCCCAATCCCATTCTGTTTCCCGTATTCCAGGTCCATTTCCCCCCATTTTTCCTCCCATCCCATCCCATCCCATCCCATCCCATCCCATCCCATCCCATCCCATCCCATCCCATCCCATCCCCTTTTTCTCCCATTTTTCCCAATCCTATTCAATTTTCCCCCATTCCAGATCCATTTTCCCCACATTCTCCCCATCTCAGTGCCTTTTCCCTGCATTTTACCTAATCCCATCCCATTTTCCACCATTCCCACCCCATTTCCCCCCCATCCCAGAGCACGGCTTGGATGTCAGATGTGGAATTGTGAGAGAAAAGAGGCAGTGACCTGTTGATCCAGTGACATCCCTGGGTGCCACCTGGCAGAGGAGGGGCTGGGAGGACACTGAGCAGTGCTCCAATGGCACTGGGGATGCTCCTAAAATCCTCTTTTTCTGTTTTTTTAGGGGATTCTGAGGCCCACCCGTGCCCTTTGGGACACTACTGCCTCGGGAGCAATGGCAGTGCCCAGAGCAGTGTCCTGGCCCCTCAGGAGTGCCCTCCACAGACCTTCCGTGGGCACCTGGGAGCACGGAGCCTGGCGGAGTGCCAGCCCTGCCCGCCGGGGTACCACTGTCCCCTGCCAGGTGAGTGTCCCCTGGGTACCACTGTCCCCTGCCAGGTGAGTGTCCCCTGGGTACCACTGTCCCCTGCCAGGTGAGTGTCCCCTGGGTACCACTGTCCCCTGCCAGGTGAGTGTCCCCTGGGTACCACTGTCCCCTGCCAGGTGAGTGTCCCCTGGGTACCACTGTCCCCTGCCAGGTGAGTGTCCCCTGGGTACCACTGTCCCTGCCAGGTGAGTGTCCCCTGGGTACCACTGTCACTTGTCAGGTGAGTGTGGGGCAAAGCCAGCCCTTTTCCCTCCTCTGGGGGAAAAAATTCCATCCTTTCCCACCTCTGGGTGACAAAATTCCCCACAATGAGCTAGGGAAAGGGAGGGAGAATTCCTGCTCACAGCCACCTAAGAGCCTTTCTCCAAATTCTCCCCTGGCCACCCAGCTTCCTTTCCCTTTCCCTTTCCCTTTCCCTTTCCCTTTCCCTTTCCCTTTCCCTTTCCCTTTCCCTTTCCCTTTCCCTTTCCCTTTCCCTTTCCCTTTCCCTTTCCCTTCTCTCCTCACTCCCTTCTCTTCCCCACAGGTCTGACCAGCTTTGAGGATTATCCCTGTCCCCCTGGGTACTGGTGCCCTGGCAAAGGGGACACTTTCCTGTGCCCAGCTGGCACTTCCAGGATGCAGCCTGGTGCCAAATCCTTGGAAGAGTGTAATCCCTGCTCGCCTGGATATCACTGCCCGGACCCAGCCCAGACAGGGCTCCCCAACACCCAGGGAATACCCTGCAAACCTGGCTACGAGTGCCCAGCAGGTGACACCACCTTTGTTCTCCTTATTTCCAGCCATTTCTGAGCCTAGATGATGGATCAGCAGGGATTTAGAGTGACTCTTATCCCATTCTCCCAGGCCGTGATCCCTCCCAGCCCTCCCTGCTTTTGTTTAGCTGAGGTTGCCAAGGAAGTGGCCTGGGCTTGGAAAAGGAGATGTTTTCATGCAGGGCTGGGCACTGAGGTGTCAGCATGCCATGCTAAATAATAAACTGGTGTTGTTATTGGACACGGAGTAAGCACACAAACGCCCGGCAAGTTCAAAGGCTAAAAAAGAGAGCGTTTCATTTGAGCATCTGATATTTATAGGATTCCAGAGATGACAGTGGATTGGAGCATGGAATTACCAGCCACACTGGTCCAACCGACAGTCTATCAATTCTCTCTTCCTACAAAGAAGAATGTAAAACAATAATTATTTACATGAACAGTGTGTGACAACTCTAGCAGAAGTATGTAAACAGATCAGAAGGCTGAAGAAGTTTTATGAGAACTTTAAGACTTTCAAAAGAACTATAAAAGAAAACTTAACACTTATAAAAATCAGGGTAACAAACCGGTTCCCAACAGTTCTGTGCCCTTTTGGGAGCTGTAGAAAACACAGGGAGTTTATGGAAAAGCCTCCTTGCCTCCCAAACACAGATGCTCCTGTTCTGGGAATGTCACCCCAACGCTGTTCCCCCGTTTCTCCCCCAGGGTCAGTAAATCCCAATCCCTGCAGGCCTGGCTCTTACTGTGGTGCTGTGACAGGAGAGCCTCCCCTGTGTCCTGCTGGCTACCACTGTCCTGAGGGATCCTGGACTTACAGCAGCCCCGAGCAGCTGTGAGTACCTGGGGGTTGGGGCAGTCAGCCTCCAGCTCCTGAAAACCCCAATCCTGGGAATTGTGCCTGGGATCCAACCTGCACCACGGCCTTTGTGCATGCTGCAAAAGCAAAGGGATCTCTGTGGCTGCAGTCACGGGTTTGGGTGACTGAACAGGAAGGGGGATTTATAGTTCTGCTCAGCTTGGAATCAGATGAGAACTGCTTTTTGCCCTGTGTTTTCACTGATCACTGAATCCAGAAATCATTTTCAGAGGTTTTCTTCCCTCTCGCTGCCCTGTTTTGACTCCCAGGTGTGTGTTCCCATACTACTGCCCCCCGGGCAGTGCCCACCCAGTGCCCTGTGAAGGAGGGCACATGGCCCTCAGCCTGCCTGGCCTGAGGGGCTCAGCCGAGAGATTCTGCAGAGTTTGTGCTGCAGGGACCTTCCTCAGTGACCCCCTGATCTCAGAGCCCTGCCAGCCCTGCCCAGCTGGCTTCACCTGCCCACCAGGTAAATTCAGGGGAGTGGGGCAAGAAATAGCAGCTTAAATTGGGAGCAGAGAGTTTTGAGTTCTGTGTGGGCAAAGCTCTCAATCCTCTGCAGTTATAAAAGCCTGGTGTGGGCTGTCACGTGGGTCTGCCACTGGATTTAGCCAGTGGAAGAGCTGGGGGAAAGAAAAACTGAGATTTATATTTAAATATGAATTAGACTGAAAAAAGCTGATCTGCACATGTGTGTATTTCTATAGACTCGTGTCTATATATAGAGAGACGTGTGTAGATGGATCACTGGGACAAGCAAGTGCTCTCTGCCTCTCTCCCAGCACTTGCTGGGGTCCCTAATGCCACCCCTTTCTCCAGGCAGTGACAGCTACGACCAGCAGCCTTGTCCCCGTGGCCACTACTGCCCTGCCCTGTCCCCTGCCCCGCTGCCCTGTCCCCCGGGCACCCATGGGAGCAGCCACTTTGCCAAGCACCCAGGGGACTGCCAGGCCTGTCCTGCTGGCACCTTCAACCACCTCCCTGCCCAGGCTGCCTGCTTCCCCTGTGGCAGCTCTTCTTCCTCTCAGCCGGGTGAGTTTTTGTGTGGGAGCGGAGTTTTCCCCTCTGGTGTTTCCTGATGTTCCACAAGCCCTGGGATCCTCCTGGAGCTGGGGGTGCTGCCCATGCCCAGCTGCTCTTCCCCTGTCCCACCCAGGAGGAGGATTCCAATTCCAAAGCTGTCGTTTTCCCACTCTTAGACTCTTACCCAAAGGGATTTGATCTCCTTAAAGGAAAGGAGAGCTGAGCAGCTCTACTAATTCTTGCTCTATCATTGCTTTGAAAGAGGTGGCGTTTCACCAAGATCACTTTAGCCAGGATTTTGGGGGGATTGTATTAAATCTAGGGGTGCTTTTGAGCCAAAATTGGGCACTGAGGGCATGATAAAGTGGGATAAGGCTGGATGGAAACTGGAAAAGTAAGGTGTGCTTATTCCTCACTTAGTGTATGTGCAGCACTGCCCCAGTGTTTAAATCAGGTGGATTTGAGGCTGTTGGGGCACGAGAGAGGGGCTTGGCAGCCCTGCCTGGCTGCTCCTTACCCCATCCAGGGCCTTCATCTACAAATCAATGGAGGGCTTGTAAAAGCCCTGCTGCCAACGAGCAGCTGGGCCTTTCTGCATCTCTGGCTAAATGGGTGCTGCAGGAGATGCTCTCACGCTGTGCTGGTGCAGGCTGGCCCCAGCTGGCTGTCCTGTGGCTCAGCTGTGCCCTGGAAGAGGGGCACAGACCCGAGCAGTGTCACTGAAATGAGCGGTGGGATTTGATAAAGAGCTCTGAGCACAGGAGCTGCTCCCTTCCAGCCAGCACGGTTGTTCCAGGCTGTATTCCCTCTCTAAATCCAAGCTCTTCTCCCAGGTGCCACCAGCTGTACCTGCCACGGGCTGAACAGGGCTTTCCAGCAGTCAGATGGCTCCTGCATCTGCCAGGCAGGTTATGTTTATTATGATGAGAGAGGCAAGAAAGACTCTGACAGCAACAGCGATCAGGACTGCCGACCTCAGGTAAAATCGGGCTCCAAACCAAAATTGTTGTGTGATGTGCAGTGTTCAGGCCTTAAGCTAAGCCAAACAAATCTTTGAGATGTTTTATTGGCCTTTTGTTGTAGGAGGTTTTCTTTACCAACATCTTGTGAGGTTAAATTTAAATTCACAAGGGATGGAAGTAAAGGATCCTTCCATGGCAGGCAGTGGGAGGAGCACAGTGTCTCACAAGAATATGTCTCCTGACAGATTCAGGAATTTAAACCTCCTCTAATATGAAATTCTTCTTTAGAGCTGCCATGGGAGGGGAGACACTAAAACCAGTTTTTGTTTGTATATTGCATGATGTCACTTTTTTCCTCTTTTTGAATGAAGTTCAGTAGTCCAAAACCCCCTCCTGGCCTGCGTTCCACAGCAATCCAGAGTGTTTAAAATTATACCCTGGTTCTTTCAAATATTTTCTTACAGCTGAAGGAAATTAGAACCTCATGAGGGGTTGGGAGGTGAAATTGTTGTGTGCTATTGGAATCCGAAATGCAGAGAATTCTCAGAACTTTGGGCCTGGAAGCCAAAGCTTAGAGTTAAACACAGGATTTGATCTGAGACCTTGGAAAAGGCTTCTAAACTGAGGTGATAAAAGTGAGAATGTGGATTCATAGTTTAAAGCAGAGACACGTGAAGTTAAGAAGAAGAAAGTTGAGAGTTTTAGAGTTTAAGATATAGAAGAAATAAAAGTAGCTACAGAGGTAAAGAAGAAGTTTAGAATGCAGAGCTGTAGGTTTGTGTGTCATAGCAGGATTGGCTAAGAAATCTTACACTGTAGCATGAGTGCATAAGATGAAATATTTAAGGATTGGGTGCAAAACATAAATATCCTTGTTGGCAGTGTTTTATTGGTCAGTAAATCCTTAAAAAGTCTTGTAACTGGGGTCCCGTGACCTTCAGAACCATGCAGTGAGGATGTGAGCTGAACTCACCCTTCCTGCCTGTGTAGAAGATAAGAAAAATAAATCACATCATCTAAAAACTCAGAGGTCCCAGCTCTAACTCATTCAAAACTCCTTCCAAAATCCCCATAGTGTGTTTTCTCAGTGCTTTCCTTGTTGGATTGCCTTTATGAGGAATGTTGGATGGTCTTTATGAGGAATGTTGGATTGTCTTTATGTGGAATGTTGGATTGCCTTTATGTGGAATGTTGGATTGTCTTCATGAGGAATGTTGGATGGTCTTTATGAGGAATGTTGGATTGTCTTTATGAGGAATGTTGGATGGTCTTTATGAGGAATGTTGGATTGTCTTTATGAGGAATGTTGGATGGTCTTTATGAGGAATGTTGGATGGTCTTTATGAGGAATGTTGGATTGTCTTCATGAGGAATGTTGGATTGTCTTTATGAGGAATGTTGGATTGTCTTTATGAGGAATGTTGGATGGTCTTTATGAGGAATGTTGGATTGTCTTTATGAGGAATGTTGGATGGTCTTTATGAGGAATGTTGGATTGTCTTTATGAGGAATGTTGGATTGTCTTTATGAGGAATGTTGGATGGTCTTTATGAGGAATGTTGGATTGTCTTTATGTGTAATGTTGGATTGTCTTTATGTGGAATGTTGGATTGTCTTTATGTGGAATGTTGGATTGTCTTTATGAGGAATGTTGGATTGTCTTTATGAGGAATGTTGGATTGTCTTTATGAGGAATGTTGGATTGTCTTTATGAGGAATGTTGGATGGTCTTTATGAGGAATGTTGGATGGTCTTTATGTGTAATGTTGGATTGTCTTTATGTGGAATGTTGGATTGTCTTTATGTGGAATGTTGGATTGTCTTTATGTGGAATGTTGGATTGTCTTTATGAGGAATGTTGGATTGTCTTTATGAGGAATGTTGGATTGTCTTTATGTGTAATGTTGGATTGTCTTTATGTGGAACGTCTGAAGCACAGCAGTGGGAACGGAGGAGAACTTTAGGGATGCTGCAGCTCAGCTGAAGCCTGGAAGCTGAAGCTCTGGAGCCTGTCTGGGTGGGTTTTCCTGCAGGTGGACGAGTTGTGTGCCCCTGGCGAGGTCCGGCTGGCGTCCACGCGCCGCTGCGCCGCCCCCGAGCGCCACGACTGCGCTCCCGCCTGCGGGCCGGCCGGAGGGGAGCTCCACGCACAGCTGGGCATGTGAGTCACGCAGTCATCACAGAACCACCGGGCTGGAAGGGACCTGCAAGATCATCGAGTCCAACCCAGCACTGTGTCTTGGTTTAGGGCAAATTTGGGAGAAAACTTTTAAAGTTTTTTTTTTTTTTTTTCCTAGAAAGCAAATGCAAGAAAAGGGAAAGCCACAGTCTAGGGAATTTCTCTGCTTGAGCTAGCTAAAAACTAACTAAAAGCAAAAGAGAGCTCTTTCCTGCTGTCTGTCCGTCTGCAGACAACACAGTCCAGGAGCAGGAATGTGGAGGAGTGAGTGCAGTTTCTGAAAACAAACTGTGCGCTGCTTCTTCCCCCCTTCTCTCTCAGAACCAGTCTTAGAGGTTAAAAACTTATTTCTGGGCTAAGCAGACAAATGGGGATATGAGCATCATAAAGTCACCTCAGGACACCCCAACACCTCAACTCAACCCTGGCACCCAGTGCCACATCCAGGCTTTGTTAAACACACCCAGGGATGGTGACTGCACCACCTCCCCGGGCAGCCATTCCAGAACTTTATCACCCTTTCTGTAAAAAACCTTTTCCTAATATCTGGCCTGTATTTCCCTTGGCTTGAGGCTGTGTCCTCTGGTTCTGTCAGTGCTGCCTGGAGAAAGAGCCCAGCCCCAGCTGAGCACAGCCACCTCTCAGGGAGTTTAGAGAGTGCTGAGGTCACCCCCGAGTCTCCTTTTCTCCAGGCTAAATCTGGTGTGCCAAAATCATACTCTGATTCTTTCAACCATTTTCCTGGAGCTGAGCTTTGGGGAGGGGTGTGGTGCTCTGTCACAGGACTGAAGGTGGTCTCTGCTAACCAAGCACTGCTCGTGGGGTGTCACATTTTGGCTCTGAAGAGCAGGCACGGTGCTGGTGAGATGGACAGCGAGTTTGCTCCATCCTTTTTCCCGTGGATACAGAATAGAATCATCCACCCTGTGGGCTGTGGGAGACTGGGGCTCTGTTGGAGCTGTTTGCTGAGGGATCAGGACTGACCAAGGATTTGTCCCTTTTTCAGATGCCACTGCAAGCAGTACATCTCTGCTGAGGAGCTCTGTGACCAGCTGTGCCTGCTGAGAGCCCCACGGATCTCCCTGGGCTTTGGCACCCACAGAGAGCTGCTGCTGAGGATGAGCGAGGGCCAAGTGAGGGTAGGTGTGGAGGGAGGGATTGCTGTCCAAATGTGCAGGTCTGGGAGAGCCCAGAAATCACAGCAGGGTGAAGGAACTCCTTCAGGGGAGGTTAAGGGTTGCTGCATTACAGAGAAACAACAATTCCTGATTTAGAGGGGGAAAACTCCTAGAGCAGCCTTTTACAGCTGCACTGAAGGTTGACCACAAACCAGGGCTGATTGAATCAGAGTTCCCTCTGCTTCCCACAGGAAGTGTCAAATGTTCTGGGCCCTGATGAGCACGTGCAGAGCAGCCAGAGGGTGCATTTGGTTCTGTTCAGTCCCCAGGGAGTGCTGGGTTTCATTGTCTCCAGCACAGAAGTTCTGGATGCATTTCTCAAGGGTAAGGCTTGAGAGGGAACCCCAATTCCAGCCACACCAAGCCATCCGTTTCCTCCCGTGTTGGCACAACCACTGGACAGCAAGTTGGCACAGAGGGAATTCATTATTAGATGCTCCAAACTATTTAGAAAGCAGGGAAATTCTTGCTCTGCCTGGAAGTAAATAGTGGGGAATTCACTGGCTGCATGGGTAACTCCCTGGGAAGGGGTCAGATAGAGATTGCAGGATTTGGGATTTCCAAGGAACTAGAAGGAAACTCCATTTGGAGGCAAATCTGTTGGCAGGTGCGCGGATTTGGCTTTGTGAGCTGTATTTGCCCACAGATAGAAAATAAATAATTCTTCCTTGCCAAGGGTCGGGTGTTGTCACATGCTGCTCGCTTTGCAGGGCTCATTCTGGTTTCTTCTCTTGCCTGTGGCAGGAGATTTTTCCTCAGATCAGCTGCTGCAGAAAGGGCACAGAGCCCAGAGGAGCTCCCCCAGGGACAGCCAGGCCTTGCCCCTCATCCCTAACCCAGTGGTGTGTCTGGAAGCAGGGGACACGATCCTTTTCCAGCTCAGCATCAATTCCCAGGGTGAGTGTGGCTGGGGCTGAGCACATTTGTGTGTCCAGAGCAGTGGCTCCATGCTGGGCACCCTGCATGGATGCATCCCTTCACCTCCTGGCTCCCAGAACTGCAGCCTGGACTCTGCCAGGGGCTTACCTGCAGGTTTTCACTTTTTGATTGGATTTCTGTAGAGTGGGATAAAATTGGTGCTGTGTTAGACAGCATAAATCTCTGGGGGGCACTAGTTAAACTCAGTTAAATGAGCTGACACTGCATGGTGCTATAAAAGCAGTGCCACAGCTCTTTGCCAGCCCAGTGCCAGCTTTCCCAGCTGAGGTGGCTCAGAGCTGCTGACCCTGTGCTGCCCCACCCCAGAGCGTGCCTCCAGCCATTACCCCGTGTACCAGAAGCAGCATCTCTACAACAACAACCCAGGCTGGGATTTCGGACCCTTCCGAAGGCTGGACCACCTGATCCAGGAGACTCAGCTCAACATCTCCTGGTAATACCTGCTGTGGGCAGCAGTGCTGTGGGCAGGACCTGAGAGCGAGTTTTTGACAGAATCTGCAGGTCCTTGGTGGTGAAAATGCCAGATTTTGCTGTGTTCAAGTCCCTGTGTTCAACCATCCTCGCAGATGGAGCCTGAAGGAAGCTTGGATCAGCTGGCACCTTCCTCACTTCTCTCTTCCAGGTTTGCCCATGTTTTCCTGGAGCCTGGGACATTTGTTTTCAGGGACAGCTCCGTTCAGGAGCGCTTCCTGATTGTGACAGTGAACGAAGCCAACGTGAGCTGTGACGCTGGGGAAGGGTCCTTCCAGCCCTCCTCCCTGTTCCAGCTGGCCAGACATGGCATTTTGAAGCAGCAGAATCTGAACTTGGCTCCCAACTGGGCTGCTATCACAGGTACAGCCAAAGCTCTGAGATACCCACCTTCAACCTCCATTCTTACCCATGACCTTTCTTGTGCTCTTTAAGGGTGTTTAAAACAAGCATTTTATTTGGAAATGCCACCAAAGCACTGCTTTGTCAGCTTTAATTCCTTGCTGCTGTGGAGCTTCCCAAATTCCACTGCTGTCTGGCCTGTGCCTGTGCAGGAGCTGAGGTGGTGAGAGAGGGAAGGAGCAGTCGTGCTTCTCCCCACACCCTGTTTGAAGAGTTCAGTGGGCTTTGTTCTCCTTGGCTGGAAAGCAGAAAATGACAGCGTATTTCCATGATAAACTGAGCTGAAATTAAATCCATCATTCCCAAGTTGACTAAAAGCTAAACACAAGGTCAGGTAAGGTCTCTGCTCCAAAGCAGGTGTGGGTGTGAGAGCTGTGCACACGCCAGTCCTTCAGTGGGAGGCCAGAATACAACAGAAAAGGAAGTGTGGTGTGCAAGCATGATCCTGACTCTATAAAATGTATACAATATATATTTATATTTATATGTGTATATTTATAAATTTTATGTTTATAGTTTATATGTTTATATGTATATTTATATGTCTATTTATATTTATATTTGTAATATGTTTGCATATCATATGTAATAGAAGTATACATTATATATTATATGTATAATATATATTGCATTATATATGATATATTGTAGATTATTTTATATCTATTTTATATATTTATATGTATTTTATATACAATATAATAATATATATTTTATTATAAAATTGATAAACTGGATCCTTCAGTCCTGGAAACACTTTGCTCCTCACCCACCTGCCCCAGCTTCTCCCAGAAGAAGCAGAAGTGAAGTGAGCAGGAAAGGTGCTGAATGGTTTTTTTTGTGTTTCTCACTTCTCTCCCTCCCTCCTGTCTTCCCCAGCGATCCTCTTCGTCCTGGGCTTCCTCGTGCTGCTGCTGACCACCCTGGCCATCGTGTTCCAGCCTGCTGGCCCCAAAATCAGCCCCCTGAAGAGCTGGAAGCCACGATGGAGGAGCCTGGGGGAGCCCCACATCCCACCAGAGTACATCCTCCTTAAGGACAGGTAAGGACCAGCCTCTCCTACAGAAAATCTACCCAAGAAATCCATCCTTGAGCTGGGCTCTGATCTTCCTGAGAAAAATGAGGTGCTCTTCACCCTCTTTGCCATTCTCTCCAGCCTCAAGTTCTACCAGATGCTTGGTGCTCGTGGATCTGGAGAAGACGCTGGCTCTGGGGAGAAAGGAGCAGTGCCTGGTGCAGGTGAAGTTCTGGGCCAGCCCCAGGTGTTCTCCCGTTGGTTTTTTCCCACACTTCCTCCCCATTTTCTTCTCTCAGGTGCAATATTTTCACACCTGCTCACCCAGAATTTCCTGCACTCTCAGGAGGCCACACAGGCACTTTGCTGTGTGCATTTCCACAGGCACACATTCTTCCACCCTGGGTTTATCCCAGGGAATTTAACCCCCTGTCATTGGGATAGGTTGGAGATTTTTCCCTGAGGAATTGACAGAGGGAATTCCCAGCCTTGACAAGCCCTTAAAACAGCAGCGAGTTCAGGTGCCAGGTGAAGAAAATAAAGATTTTGAAATGTTTTCCTTGGCTTCGTCTGCTGGTTATTCTGTTCCCTGAAGGCACGGGACTCCTCGTTTGCTCTCTGGGAATGAGCTCGGCTCGGGAATTTCGGGATGCTCACAGGGACAGAGCCCGAGCCCAGCAGATGGCAGCAGGTGGCGATGCTGGGAATAGCTCAGGAACAGCTCTGGCAGATTTCTGGACAATTTAAGAGCTGATAGTAACGCTCTGTCATCCTCCCCCTCGCTAGGGAACGAGACCTTCTCTCACATCTCCTGCCTCATCCGTTTTTCCTTCCTCACAGAACACAAAATTCCTCTGGCCAGGCAGCGTCTTGTGAGGAAATAAACTCAAATAACCTCGTGTCCAGTGTTTGAGTGTGAGCCTTCCCCTGGTGTTTCAGAAAACAGCTTCACACCCAGGCTCCTGGAGGATTTCAGTGTCCGCACCCTCTATGACAAGCTGGAGGATCAGAATTTGCACTTGGCCTCTCAGCTGGCAAAGCACAGGATGGACGTGCTGGTGTTCCACAATGGGATCAGCCAGAGGATCCAGAGCCTCATGGTCAGTGGGGAGAGGCATTGGAGGGAAGGGAGCCTTGGAACCATGAAAATCTTAAGATAAATGGTTGCCCTGAAGGGAAAGTTCATCACAGGATGGGTATTACTCCTTTCAGTAGTTTATTTTGGCATAAAATAATTTTTATATGGTTTTATTGATGCCTCAGGTTTTAGGTTTTCTATTTTTCAGATTCTGTGCTGTTTAGTGTGCAGTTTTGAGCTTCATATAGGAGATGATGCCTGCACAGAGCAGGGAGACAAAACAATTCCTGCTCCAGCTGGGGACCAAGGACAGATGATCCAAAGCTCAGGCCCAAGAGCACAAACAGCGTGGGCTGGAGAGAGAAAAACAAGCAGGATGGGATTTCATAACCTAAAGCTGGAATTGGACAATGAACTCCAATATCCAATATCCAATATCAGTTCTTGGAGCAGAGCTGATCCCAGTGAGAGCCCCCGGGAGCGCTCGTGCATTTTGGGACCATTTTGGTTCATTTGGGTTCATTTTGGGACCATTTTGGTTCCTCTTGGCTGCAGCCCTGGCTGGGCTCTGGTGCTGCCCAAGGTGGATCCATGGAGGAGATCCTTTGAATAAATCCCTGCTTTATTCTGTAGCTCTGCCCAGCTCTGCTCTAGGCCAGCCTGCACAAGGCATCATTATATGAGGGGCTGAATGTGGATCCTGGGGTTTGCAAAATATAACACTGCTGCTTTCTGTGAACAGGACACAGTGCAAGCTCTGGACTGGGAAGCCCTGAAAACCTTTTCCAGGCAAGGGATTTGTGGGCAGGAAGCTGCAGAGCAGAGCTGGGCAGCAGCGGGTGCTGAGCTGAGCCAGGGACACTGGAACAACAACTTCCAGCCAGGTGAGAGGAGCAGGGTGCAGAGCCAGGGACAGGTACAGCGTGAGGGCAGCAGCAGCACGGAGGAGGCTAAAAAAAGACCTGACTCATCCACATGAGAGAGCCCAAAAATCGTTCTGTAAGAGCTGACAGCCTGTCTGCACCTGAGCTCAGTGAGAGGAGAGGTCTGGCAGCTCAGGGAGGGGTGTGACGCCTCAGGTTTTAGGTGTTATATTTTTCACATTCTGTGCTGCTTTAGTGTGTGGGTCTGGGCTTCACAGGAGGGGATGCTGAGCTCTGTGCACAGAGCAGGGAGACAAAACAATTCCTGCTCCAGCTGGGCACCAAGGACAAATGATCCAAACCTCAGCCCAGGAGCACAAACAGCGTGGGCTGGAGAGAGAAAAACAAGCAGGATGGGAGTGCCTGGGCTAAAGCTGGAATGGGACAATGAACTGCAAGGTGCAAATGGAGCAGAGCTGATCCCAGTGAGAGCCCCCGGGAGCGCTCGTGCATTTTGGGACCATTTTGGTTCATCTTGGGTTCATTTTGGGACCATTTTGGTTCATTTGGGTGCAGCCCTGGCTGGGCTCTGGTGCTGCCCAAGGTGGATCCATGGAGGAGATCCTTTGAATAAATCCCTGCTTTATTCTGTAGCTCTGCCCAGCTCTGCTCTAGGCCAGCCTGCACAAGGCATTAGGTGAGCACAGAGTTATTTGGAAATGTTGTATGAAATGAGGCATCCTGAGAAATTTCCAAAGAAAGGCTCCTGCTCTCAGTGCTGTTCTGGATTTAATCGTGGTTTTCCAAGCGGTTCTGGGGAATCCCATTGAAATTTCTTGTTGGGCTCCTCAGGTGCCCCGTGGCAAGAGGTGACAGAGTTAATGAGAGCTCTGGAAGCGCTGCTTGGGAACACTCCTGAGAGGAGCAGAGCTGCAAATCCAGAGGTGGAGCTCAAGATCCAAGCACAGGCTGCAGTGGGAGCTGTGCCCTCCCTGCACAGCCTGGCCAGTGAGAAGAAATCAGAAGGGCAGGTGAGCTGCAGGTGTCTGGTTTTGGGCCATCTCTCACCTTTCTGGGAGTTTTTCCATTTCTTTAACTTCTGAGCCCTTTTTATCCCACAGGATCCTGAGCTGCCTCAGCTCTGGGAGCTGTTCAGCAGGAAAGATGCTTTTTCCAGCCTGCCAGGGCATGAAGAGCATGGTAAGGGTAGTGCCCCAGTGTGAGGTGCTTTCAGGAGGCTGATTCTGTGCTAGGAGGATAAAAGGGGGTGTCTGTGTTTGCTACCACAGCAAATGCAGAATTACTTTTCCCCATTTATTCTATTTTTTACTTTCTTTCTCTTTTTTTTTTTTTTTTGCCTCCTTTATCCCCTGTAGAGAGAGGTCAAGGAGTTTCCATCCCTTTACATCCTTCTCTGCAGGAGAGAACTCAAGGAATTTCCATCCCTACAGACCCTTCACACTTTTAAATTACGTGACCACCTGTAGGGAAGAGTCAGGATGTCATTATAATAATTAAATGCTAATTTGGGAAGGCCAGGCAGATTGTACACCATCATTCTGTGATCCTCACAGCATTCCCTCTGCCCAGGACATCATTTCCTTCTTGCAGCCATGAGGAGCCTCTTCCTTTCGGCTTAAAAATGCCCCAATTTGTTCCAGGTTTAGATCTCCAGCTGGCTTATCTGACTGAGCTGGAGGTAGAGGGTCTGGTGGCAGCTTCCCCCCTTGCCAAGACCCTGTGTGAGATCAAGGAAGCTTTGGTGAATCTGCAGCAACCCTCAGCCCATGGCAATTCAGGTAATTCAGCTGGTTTTATTAATATGTGCTGGTTTAGGGCAGTGAATAAAGCAGGAGTTAAAATAAGCAGGATTTCTTCTGAGCTGAACATTTTCCTCCAGCAGCTGCTGAATTTTTTAGGCCGTGATGCTCAGAGTTTGGAATTAATAACGGTGTGGGGTTGGTGTAATTACGGGAGGATCATTTGCATCATTTTGAAATTCAGATGCAGCGGGTTTGCAAAGGCCTGAAGCTGCCTGGATCCTGCAGCTCCTGCCCTGGGTTATTCCCCTTGGCTTTGGCTGCACTGGTGGCTCTGGGTTCCACTGAATTTCTCTGCTGGATCAGTCCGTGTCTCACAAACGGGACAGACCCTGGCTGGCTGCAGATTTAGGATTTATTATCTGTCTGTATCATACAAGCAAAAAGCAAGAGACACAGTGAAATAACAACATCCATGCAAACACAGATCAGAGATGGATGGCAGCCCATGCAAAGCCTTTTTCTAAATATTCTATGAACCAACAGCGTAAAAGAAAAGGTGTAAAGTCATTAAACTCTAACCAATAGGAAAAGGACCCACGTGAGTTTAACATTAACAAAAGAACTTCTGTGAACCTCAAACAATACCCAATAATTCATTATTTAAGATGGAAACTTTTTCTATCTTTGCAAAGCATATATCTAGGACTTTTCACATCTTGAACGATCAATAAATTCTTGTTCTTTCTTGTTCCTTATGATAAATATAAATGCATTCACTTGGTTCTTAACTTCCTAGCTTCCCATGAGAAGGTTTTGAAATTTCCCTGCCTTTCTCAGCTTTATGTCTAATTTCTGGGGCCTTTTTGCACTTTCTAAAGTCTTTTACCTTTTTATATTCCTACAAATTTCCACGGTGTTTTTATTCTGAACTTCTCTATCAGCCAGCAAACATCAAGCCAGCCTGGGCAGCTCAGGCCTCTTCTGACTGCTGGATTCCTGGGATGAAGCCTGCAGCTGGAGTAAAGAGGAGCTGCATTCTCAGAGCATTGAAGGGACAGGAGCAGGAATATTTCAAGCTCTGCACAGTAAAAGAGTCACCAACTCCTTTCCTGGAGGAGCTGAGCTTATCCTGGGCAATGGATGAGGTTGCACTGGGGAGGGAGGGGGTGTCTGGGACAGAGCAGCTTTACCTCAAGTGTCAGAACAGACACAAATTTAATTAAGGATGTATTTGGTCAAATATGTGATGAGGAATCCATATTCTTTTTGCTTAACCTTGAAATATTTTCACATTTGCTGTGGATTATCAATAATTTGTAGGCTGGAGAAGGAGGCTGAAGTCCTTGGTGCTGCTGATTTTGTGGTTTTTGTTGTTAAGTCAATAAAGCAATAAACAGAAGACCACATGTGGCATCAGAACCTCATTTTACCAATGTGCTCCGTGCAGCCTTTCTGATCCCTGATGTGAAGGATGTTTGTGAGTTTTTCAAGCATTTTAACATCCTTTTAAGCCTTGCCCAGCACCCCTACATGGCCTGTGTGTGTTTTAAATACACTCAGTAAGTTCTGCTGGCAGAGACCTCAAAGGTCTCTACAAATGTGATTTTTCTGAGCCAAGATACACTGAAACAATTCCTGCAGGGAGAGCTGCTGCTGCCCAGTGCTCTGTGAGCCTGGTTTTAATATTTTAATATCCCTCCTACCATTGTGCTTCTCTTGCCCTGTCTGTGTGAGAGCAGGGCTGTGAGGAGGGAATTGTTCCGTGGCCCAGGAGCAGAATCCCCTGCTCCTCATCCCTGATCCCCAGGTGAAGGGCAGCAACACCAGATTTGAGCCAGGACAGTCCCTTGGGATCCCCCAGGGAGGCTGCAGCCAGCAGCAAAGCCAGCTCTCCTCTCAGGGCAGTATTTTCAGGTCTGTTTGTGTGTGAGGGGCTGGCTGAGCCCACTCCTTGCTGGTTCCTCGGCACAAAGCTGTGTTTGCTCTTTCATAACCCCAGAGGGGGTCACAGAGTGACATTTGGGTGCCCAGGAGCCAGGACGGAAGCTCTCAGCTTTGCTTCCACTGCTGGATCAGAGGAACTCCAGGATTTTGCCACTCTTGTTGGTGGTTCCACGTTTTCCAAGCTTGCTCCCAAAAAACACAAGGTTTGTCCAACTTCCTTTGCAGTTTCACCCTGTGAGAATTTTGGGGCTTCCTGGCAGCTCAAAGGGACTTTTTGGGAATTGGAACAGGCAGGAAAACACTGCAAAATCCCTGCAGGTCACTGTGGTTGCCTGTGGGGGGATGTGGCAGTGAAAAAAGCCCATCCTTGCTTTGTTTTTTAGGTTTTCAGCAGATATGTCCATAACAGTCCTCCGTGGAGGTAAGAATCTCTCTGATACCCAAGGGAAACCTGGTCCCCAAGAGGTGACAAAGTTATCTCTGTGCCTTGTGGCTCCAGATCCTATTTGTAAAAGGCAGGGTGGAAGGCAGCTGTAAATAAAATATGTCAATTTTTTGTATTGTAGCAATATTTCAATGAGTAAATTGGTTTGGTTTAAACCAAACCAAAGATACCCATGTGGAATTTTGCTCTAAGATTTTTCCCCCATTCTTGTTTTCTTAACTTTAGTTGTAATTAAAAAAAAAAAAAAAAAAAAAAAAAATCAGAGTTTCAAAATATTTTGGGTCTTTTTTTCCCCCCCACAAATCCAAAGGATATCAATGCAAAGACCAGAGTTTCTCTTAACAGTTCCTTGGAAAGATCTAATAAAATGAGGAGTGGTGCAACCACAGGGTTTATTGCACTTGTGAAGTATTTGCTGCTGACTGCTCGTTTTCCAGGGTGCTGTGGAAGCTGCTGAAAGCCCAGCACAGTCTGGAGTAGCAGTGAAGTTCCCTCATATCAGGAGAGCTCCCTGGGACTGCTGATAACAGATGGAGTGCAGGGTCAGTTCATTTGGCATTTGGAGAGAGGTCACGGGTTTGCCTTGGCCTTCTTTGAGTTGTGCTCCCTTGGCAGAGAATGAAAAGGCTCTTTTCAACATCCTCTGCAAAGCTCAGCCTCTCCTGGAGAGCATCAGGGGCTGCTGTGGGTTCCCTGGGGTGTGAAATGAGCTGCTGCTGGTTTTATCCTTCAGGCTGAAGCTCTGCCACCTGCCAGAGTGCCACCTGTGCCACAGAGTGCTCCTGGCACAGAGTGCCACCTGTGCCACAGAGTGCTCCTGGCACAGAGTGCCACCTGTGCCACAGAGTGCTCCTACCACAGAGTGCCACCTGTGCCACAGAGTGCCACCTGTGCCACAGAGTGCTCCTGGCACAGAGCGCTCCTGGCACAGAGTGCCACCTGTGCCACAGAGTGCTCCTACCACAGAGTGCCACCTGTGCCACAGAGTGCTCCTGGCACAGAGTGCTCCTGGCACAGAGTGCTCCTGGCACAGAGTGCCACCTGTGCCACAGAGTGCCACCTGTGCCACAGAGTGCTCCTACCACAGAGTGCTCCTGGCACAGAGTGCCACCTGTGCCACAGAGTGCCACCTGTGCCACAGAGTGCTCCTGGCGCGGCTTGTGGCACTTAGACTGCCCCTGGCTATTCCACAAAAAGAGTTTTAAATGCTGTGAGGAGAAGAAAAAGCTTGGAGCTGACCCTGGAGCCTGTTGGTTCAGTCCGTGGTGATACCCTGAATTTGTTGGGTAGAACCCTGAGCCAATGCCTCATTCCTGAGATCACGGTCTCCGTGTGTCGATACCAACCTAATCAGGGACAGAGAAACAGCAGTCGTTTCTCACAGTAACGTTTGAGAATTTTTTAAGAGTTATAAAAATGTAATGATTATAAATATAAAATTATAAAATATAAATAGAAATAATTCTAAATATTAAATAGAAATAAATATAATAATTATAAATATAAAATAGTTATAAAAATGTAATAATTTTTAGAGTTAAAAATGTAATCATTTATAAAAATGTAATGTAATAATGTATAAAATGTAATAAAAATATAATAAATGTAATAACTCTTACATAAAAATATAAGAGTTATAAAAATGTAATAATGTAATAATTAATAAATGTAATTAGTCTAAACAATATACAATTTGTGTTTTTTCACTTTTTTTCAGAAGGCTGAAGGATAGTTTTATTAAAACTATACTATAATACATTAATATATTCTTTTAAGAGATACTATTTTATTTTACATACTTACTTCTTACTTATTTAACTTCTAACTCACAAACTCGTGACTGCCTGCTGAGAGTCTGAGACACAGCTGGATCTGATCAGTTATTGACCTTAAACAACTTCTACTGGAATCTAATCGAGCAATCACTTCAGGTAAATAATCTCTATACTAAATTCCACATGGGGAAAACCAAGGAGCAGAGATAAAGATTGTTTTCTCTTCTTCTCCCTGTGCTTCTCCTGAGAGACAGGATTTGGTCTGTCTGTCCAGAGAGTGTGACTGTCACACCCAGAGCAGCAGGAAAGCGCTCTGGAGGCAGGAAAGCCCTGGGAAATTCACCGTGATGCTCACAGACACTTTGGCACAAGGACGAGCTGCAGCCCCGAGCTGGCTCATCTTTCACACAGTAATTCTATTTCTGGCACTGTTGAAGTGTTCCATTAACAGGTTCATAGTGCTTTTATCTTTTACTCCACCTGCTTCTCTAATTCACTTTATAACCCCTGAGATAGCTCCTATCTTCACGTGATGGACCCTGGCCCAGCACTCACAGACCTGTTGATTCATCAGTCCTGCTGATTTGCTGTGCTGAGCACTCGGATATCTACCACAATTAGAAACGTGTGTAAAACTGTAAAACCCATAGATAAACCTTACTTCCTCAAGGCTTCTCCTGAAAAAATAAAACAGGCTATAAAACCTCATTATCAAGGGCAGAGATTTTCTCTCTGCACCACCCAGGGGCTCATTGATCTCAGAAATACTCACAAGCAATTTTAAAGTCGCAGCACTTGGTTTTATGCAGCTTTTTTTGTTGCTGTAAATATTCTGAATTGAACAAAAACATGACCAAAATGTATTTTTTCACTGTGGTACCCAAAGAAGCAAAGGGCTGTTGGGATTTCCCAGTAATACCCATGTGCTGGTGGTCACAGAGTGAGAATTCCCTGTGTTTATGTGAAAATTACGTGAGAATCTTGGAAGTTTTTAGCTGTTCATGTCCTGGGAAATTGGCGTCCATATTTTGTACAAGGAGAAGAAATTAAGCAGGACAAAATCTTGTCTTAAAATAAATCAGGTTTCCAGTCCAGTCATTGAAAGAACTGGAAGAAACACCAACTAAGGAAGAGGAAACTTGGTTTTCTTTGTTGCCTTGTGTTGTTTGGGAGCATTAGACCCTGAAAAAGAGAGACCTGGAAATTCCAGTTTTATCCACCACAAGCAACAGGCCTCAAATCCCAATCTCCCCCTCAGCCATCTGCCAGCCAGTGCAAGTTCTGACAAATCAAAGCCCAAAAATACCTCCAAATCTGCCCTGCTCCCTGGGAGGAATCTGCTGCAGCCACAGAGCGAAGAGCCCTTCCTCCCATCCTTCCCAACCCACACCTGCGGGAGCCAGACGGGCAGAAAAGCTGCCCATAAACCCATTTCTTGGCAAGGCAAACACAGATAAGGTGCAGAAGGTTCTCCCTGTGCCCAGCTCTTCCTGAATTCCCCTGGAGAGCCCAAAGTGTTGGGGCTGACCTTTGCCAGCGGCGCCAGCGAGGTGCGAGCTGATAACGGGGCTGTGGTCAACAAGGAAGTCAACGTGTGGTGTGTGGGTCAAAGGCCTCCAGGAGCCCAGGTCAGGCCCTTTGTTTTCCCAAATCCTGGAGCACCAAACTGTCCAGGATGGATTTCTTGGGTAGATTTTTTTGTAGGAGAGGCTGGTCCTTACCTGTCCTTAAGGAGGATGTACTCTGGTGGGATGTGGGGCTCCCCCAGGCTCCTCCATCGTGGCTTCCAGCTCTTCAGGGGGCTGATTTTGGGGCCAGCAGGCTGGAACACGATGGCCAGGGTGGTCAGCAGCAGCACGAGGAAGCCCAGGATGAAGAGGATCGCTGGGGAAGACAGGAGGGAGGGAGAGAAGTGAGAAACACAAAAAAAACATTCAGCACCTTTCCTGCTCAGTTCACTTCTGCTTCTTCTGGGAGAAGCTGGGGCAGGTGGGTGAGGAGCAAAGTGTTTTCAGGACTGAAGGATCCAGTTTATCAATTTTATAATAAAATATATATTATTATATATTACTATTATATATTTTATAGATAAAATATATATTATTTTATATTACTATTATATATTTTTTATAGATTAAATATATAAAAATAGATATAAATACGTATTTAAAATATGTCTAGGATGCATGTGTGAGGTGAAGGGCAGGAAGGGTGAGTGGCCACAGCCCTTGATAGCCTGGGCTGACAGAGGGGAATGTGCTCAGCAAAGATATCCAGGGAGGGATCACAGGGAAAAGGGGCAGGAGGTCGGAATTGGAGCTAAAAATAGACATGGCTCTCTCTTAGGGTTAGGTTTGGGTTAGGGTTAAGTTTGGTTTGGGGTTAAGTTTGGGTTAGGGTTAGGTTTGGTTTAGAGTTAGGGTTAGGTTTGGTTTAGAGTTAGGGTTAGGTTTGGTTTAGGGTTAGGGTTAGTTTCAGGTTAGGGTTAGGGTTAGTTTCGGGTTCGGGTTAAGTTTGGTTTGGGTTTAAGTTTGGGTTAGGGTTAGGTTTGGTTTAGAGTTAGGGTTAGGTTCGGGTTAGGGTTAGGGTTAGGTTCGGGTTAGGGTTAAGTTTGGTTTGGGGTTAAGTTTGGGTTAGGGTTATATTTGGGTTAGGGTCAGGTTGTGGTTAATGTTAGGTTTAAATGCCCAGGGAGGGATCACACGGCAAAGTGGCAGAGTTTGGGAATTCAAGCTTAAAGTAGACATGGCTCTGTCTTAGGCTTAGGTTTATGTTCAGAAGTCCATGTAGGGATCAGAGGCAAAAAGGACAGAATTTTTAAATTTGTACTAAAAAGCCATGGTTCTCTCTTATTTAGTGCTGCTGGGAAGTTGGGTTTGCTCCACCTTCATGAAACTTCTATACAATTTGTTATAAAGCTCCTGACCTGTTCGGGGTTTTCGGGTCCCTTCAGAGGAGGCAGAGTTTATTTTTTGTCCTGTAGCCAAAGGAGGGTTGCGTGCTCATTAAACAGTCCTTGACCTCGTTCCTGGGCTAATAATTTGAAATTTAAGATGTAAATGTTATTTGCATCGAGATTTAGTCCATCAGCAAATGTCTCCCATCAATGATTTACCACCCTACAGAGCTTTCCTGAAGCGCATTTACCTGGGTTTTGTAGATCAGCAGTAAGTAAGAACAAGCAAGACTTTGTAGTGTCATAAATCCTTTGCTTACCTTGGCTTCTTCACCTGCTCTTAGCAAACTGCAGCTTCAAACCCCTTAGCCAAGCTCAGAAATAAAGTGTTTGGGCAGGGAATCCTCTCTTGGGTTTTATTCTTTTGTACTTTTTTTTTTTTTTTTTTTTCTTCCTGACACATTCACCTTCTGCACTGGGAGGAAATTTGAGGCTGGCTGGAGGAGATCCTGCACTCAAGGAGAAATTCACCTTGTGGAGGGATTTAATCTCAGAACAAGCTGGACCCAGCAGCTCCTTCCCCTCTGAGTTATTCTTCAACCTCCCTGGGTGGTGCTGGGGGGAAGGAAAGAGCACTGACAAGAAATCCCAGTTGCAGCTGGGCACTGGGAGGTTGGTCTTGGGAATGTTCTGTGTGCTCAGGGGGGAATGAACTTTCCTCCAAAGCAGCTCAGACCTGACAGAAACACGGGGTAATTTAAACCTAACCTGGAAGAGCTGGTTTGGACCCTTGGGAATTTAGTGCAAAATTCCTTTCAGCCACGATGAAGGGACTGGTTCTGGCCAGGGCTGTGCTGCTCCCAGCTTGGCAAAGATTTAAAGCACAGAGAGCTCCCCAACTTTCCTGGAATGATTGAGCTGGACACCTGAAATTAAATAATATTTTAACAACATTGCACTTCTGACCTCACCCCTGCACCTGAGCAGAGGGAAGCTGCTCCAAGCTGCTGCTCTCCCTGGTTCTGCTGCTCGAGCTGTCCATGTTTGTGCTATGGGAGCTTCTGGAACTGGTGAAAATTGGTGATGCCTAAAAACAGAGCCTAGACAAAATTAGGAGAATAAAAAATATTTATTGAAGGGCCTTCAAGGGCATTTAGGGCAGACAAAACCCACCCAAAAATGAAAAATTGGTCACAGGTTTCACACTTTTATAAGTTTGGTCCATTTGCATTTTGGGGGTGAATCTGCCAATTACAGCTTCAGCTAATGAAGTCATTTACCCCAAGTTTGCTCCCCCAGCTCACTTTTGTTTCCATCTCTCAGGCCTGAGGCAGTGAGGGGTCCTTGATTGCCAGGCCTGGAGAGGAATTGTTGTGTCTGCCCCAAATGGGGAAGCAGCAGCTCACACTGGGTGTGGAGTTTGGAGTTCTACACTAAAGAACTGCAGGTTACAAATAGATGGAAAATAGAAAAGCTGAAATCCTAAGGCACCAGCCTCACTGCAGGACCTGCACCTGGGGGCAGGGAAGCTGCTCCTGGCAGCTGCTCTCTCTGGTTCTGCTGCTAAAGCTGTCCATGTTCGTGCTGTGGAAGCATCTGGAGCTGGTGGGAAATTGGAGCTGAGGTTGCTTGGGCTGTTGGCACAGGTTCACACCTGGTTTTGAGGTGAATGGAGC
The DNA here is from genome assembly GCF_026979565.1 of Vidua chalybeata. Classification (NCBI taxonomy): domain Eukaryota; kingdom Metazoa; phylum Chordata; class Aves; order Passeriformes; family Viduidae; genus Vidua; species Vidua chalybeata. The sequence continues at coordinate 3,718,594 of NC_071552.1, read as the reverse complement.
CAGGTTTACAGCATTACATCACTGTGGCTCCAAGCCTGGACTGGGCAGGGATGCAGCTGGAGCTGCTCAGATGAAAGGCTCCGTGCAGTGGATCCCTCAGTCATCACCAGCACACCCAGTGAACTCTGTCTTTGTGTGACAGCACTGGAACTCATAAAAAAAAAGCTGTTTTAGCCCTTCAGGTCACAGGCACCTCCTTTATCTATCAGGCAGACACACATCAATTTTCCTGCTATAAAATCCCAGTCTGGAATTCAGTTATCACCTGTTCCAATCCCATAGGAAATGACACTTAAAGTGTACTTTGCTCTTAAGTCACTCATTCGGGATGACTTCATTTGTGGGGGAAAAATAAAACACTGCATGGGGGAAAAGATGGTTTTACTGGAAAGATTTGGGTTGCTAGGGGCAGTGAAAATGGTGGAAATGATCAATTTAGATCTATGGGAAGCTCCTAAATGTCTGAAATTTAGAAATTGTCAGTTTTAGACTTGAATAATCTGAAAGGATTCCACTGCACTGTCATTTTTGTGCTTAGTGTTTTTTGGTTAAAGCAATGACCCGGCTCTCGTGCTCCTTGTGACCAGGGGAGTCTGCAAAAGCTTTTGTCATCTCCAATTTGCTTTTGCAAGGTTTTGATGTGATCTCTGCGTTCTGGTGCCCTGCTCCTCCTGGCCCAGCCTGCTTTGGCTTTACCCTGGTCAGTGCTGTGTTCACATTTCTCATCTCACACACTGAAATTCTCACGGAGCAGCCTCTTCTGTAAAAAAAAAAAAAAAACAAAAAAAAACCCAAAAAAAACCAAAAAAAAACAAAAAAAAACCAACAAAGGAGAAGGCTGCAGGGATCCAGCGCTGCAGGCATCTTCAAAAATAGCTCTCTGTGTGGTTTTGTTCCTCGTTCTGCCACAGAAGCAGAGCTGCTGCCAGCCCTCCCTGCAGGCAGAGCAGAACCCAGCTCAGGCCCAGCTGCAAAGCTCTGCTGGGAGTTTAACTCAGCTTTAACTCTCCTCTCCCCTCCTCTCTGGCTGCACTTTTTCCCCGCAGGAGAAGGAAGGGCAGCTCCTGGAGGCCATTGGGTTTTCTGCTTTGGGGGAATTCCCTGCTGTGGATCTGAGTTACTCCCTCAAAATATTCTGGTTTTGATTTGTGCAGCACTTCTGCTGAGCTGCTCCACAAACATTTGCTCCCATCCCTCTGGAATCCTCCCTCTGTCCCCCTTTCTCCCATCCCTACATCTGCCAGGACCCTGCTAAATGAATTTTAGACTTTATGTAGGATTCACACTTCAGCACTGTTGCTGCGTAAGTGCTCACTCTGATTTACAAACCTCTCAGAAAATCATTGAGATTTTGAGTTTACACCTGGGTAAGTTTCACTGCTCCACCAGAAATCCTGCTCTGGGAGAAGGGAGCAGGATTTACAAACCTCTCAGAAAATAATTGAGATTTTGAGTTTACACCTGGGTAAGTTTCACTGCTCCACCAGAAATCCTGCTCTGGGAGAAGGGAGCAGCCTCACAGGGCTTCAGGCCTGGCCAGGGTAGGAATTTCTGCTTTAGAAGCAAGACTTGCACAGAACAATGTGGTTTTTCCTGTCATTTCTCAGTTGCACAGCCCCAAAAGTTGTCCTTTTTTTCCAGTTTTACAAGAGTGGTGGCTGGAGAAGCATGGAGAATATGCAGGGTTGGAATGGCTGAAGAAATCAGAGCTTGGAAAAATAAATAATGCAACCATTTCCAATATTTTTATTGTCAAGATAAGGAGGTTAGGACATTTCTTGCCTGCTGGCAGCAGGTGACTGATAAAATACTTTTTATTTTATCCCCTGAACCTGGAATGAGACTGGCTTATTGTTCTACCAGAGGGGTTCCACCATAATGTACAAAAGGGCAGTTACAGGGTTTGTTGGGGTGAAATTTACAGGGAAAGGCCCTGCTATTCCTCTCAGAGCTATTTCCAAATCTGGTTTTTTTTTTGGTGCTATAAAAGGCCCAGTTCAGCTGGACTGACCCCAGGTGTGGTGCCAGCGCCTGGGTTTGGTGCCTGGCAGGGCAGAGATTTCACAGCTGCCCAAGCCACTTCCTTTGGCAGAGGAATCTGGTAACATTTTTAGAATTTTTTATTTTTTCTGCTCATTTTGCACCTCACTACACATTCCTTGTCCTGAAGACTATTTATTCCATTCCCCTTGGCATCAGGAAAAACTTCTCCTTTAGGGCTGGTGAGTCTTGGTGGTGCAAGAATTCTGATTTTGGCCTTGCAGGCAGCTCCGGGGAGCCGTGTTCTTGCAGGGAGTTAAAGAGAATTAGAGGTGAATTTGCTCATTGCCCATCTCCCTGCTGCTCTTTGGGAATGGCTCTGGTGTCCTGCCCCCTCCTCCGGGGAGGTTTTTGTGTCTTTTATAAAATTCCCAGTTAACCTGGAAGGTTTAGGAGGAAAAAATACTGAAATATATCTGCTCCAAAGGGTGTTTATTTAGGGAAAGAGGGCACAGGAGCCTTTCAGAGTGAGGGGATGGAAGACACAGGCATGTCCAGGCTGGGATGGGCAGGACAGGCCACTCAAACTGGGCACAGCCTCTTAAACCTGCAGCAGTTGTGCTCCTAAACTCCCTCCCATAGATACCTGGCTGTTTTTCAAGATCCTTCTGGTTTTTTTTTTTTTTTTTTCAGGGGAAAAACAAAACAAAACAAAACAACAACAAAAAAAAAACCAAAAAAAAAAAACCAACCAAAACCCACCAATTGTTTTTCTTGTTCATTTTAGATTTTTGCTTAGAGTTTTCATGAAACCAAAGAAATCAGTCTTCCAAATCTTTGCCAAAAAAAAAAAAAGTCATCACCTGCTGCAATTCATTTTCCAGTGAAAAGGGTGTTAGCTCAAAACCACAGTGGTGTTTTAGAGTAGCTTGTTAAATAAAAGACACAGTTCTAGACTGGTTTTTTCTATGGGTCTTCTAGAAAAAAAAATCATCTTTGTCCTTAAGTGCAACTTATTGTATTGCTCTCCTGGGCATTCTCCTTGAAATTCCTAGGAAAACATCCCAAGGGTTTTTAGCAGCACCAAACCAGCTGAAGTTGATTCCAGCTGAGCTCTATTTCCTAAACAGCATTTGAGAAATGTGAGCATTTAAATGAGCCTTGAAGATAGCATCTCTCAGCTTACAGAAGGAAACTGCTGCTGTGGGGATTGGGGCTCATCCAGGGCATCTGCTGGGGTCAATATCTGCAATTTCTGTGTTCTTTTGGGTTTCATTCATACTTTGCACCTTCAGAGTGAAATTCATTTTCGAGCTGGAAGAAGATTTTTCTGTTGAGGAGTTGAAGGCAGCTCAGTGGTGCTGTGAGCAAGGAATTGAGTGTTATTACAAATGCAAACTTGCTGCTGCCTGGAATTCGATGGCTTGGGTGATTAGGGGGTGTGCAGAGCTGCCAGAAAATACCTGTTCCCAGGGAGGTCCTTCCTGCTGGTGGGTCTGGGCCAGTTTTTCACTAATTGCAAAAGAATATTTTGGGAAAAGTTCATGAACAGACCTAGCTTGAGCAGGTGAAAGGACTTCTTAATTATAAACAACGACAGCAACAGAATTTTGAGATTTTCAGTCCTTCCAGCTGATGTTTCAGTAAACCATAACAAAGAGCAGTAATTTTAACTCTTACATTCAGTATTCCTATAGTAATTCAACCAAAACCAAGCCTAAAACTCAAGCTGTTGCTTCACATCCTTGCTTGCTGGTTTTTGTAACTTTTTCTACCTTCAGACTTCGCAGCTGATTCTAATTTCTCTGCTCTTTCTGTTTCTAAGGCCTGCTTTCCCAGCTTTCTGAAAATCTGCTTACCTTTATTTCCCACAGCACAGGGCATGACTGAGGAGGGGTTTTCCCTCGGAGAAAGGCTCTGGAATCAGGAGAAATTAGTGGAGCCAGTTTGGAGGGAGCTGTCAGAGGACAGGGCTGGAGCAGCTCAGTGGGGTCTCTGTAATGCAGGACGTAATGCTAAAGAAATTCCTGACAAGGCATGAAGGCCCTAGAGTGGCAAAATAATCCCGTTTTTTTCCGTGGAACATTGTCTCTCTCCTCACAGTTTGGTGTGAGTTGACTTTGCTGCACCATGGCCCCTCGGGAGTGGCCATCCCAGTGACCTCTGGAATTGCAGGAATAAATCCAGGCTGGGAGCTGGGTGTGACTTTTCAGCATCCCCATGACCAGTTCTATTTCCAGTGGCTGTTGACACCGTAGTGAGAACAGCTGTCTGCAAATGTTTGCATGAGAATGTGAATTTCTGTGTTTTCCTTCCTCTCCTGGAAGAGATAAACATGGGCCAGGAGTGCCCTGGTGTCTGCCAAAGAGATTTCTTGCACTGGAGGTGATGCATCAGGGAAAAAATAAGAGTTTTCCATGTGTAATTTGGCTGCAGTTTTTCTTTGGAAAGGTGAACTCCTCCCCACAGGTTCATGATGCTGAAGACACTCTCACTTTACACAACACAAATCCTCGCTGTGCTCCTGTAGCCCTTGCTGAAGTCTCAACACCACAAATTCTCCCAGTCCTTCATCTCTTGAATCCTATCCTGTGGTTAAAAGTGCAACCCAGGGAATTCCCAGTTTCCAGGCATTTTCAGTGTCCCACAGGAGAATGATTTCCAGGGAAGGGAATGTGCTCTGCAGATGCCACTGGGAAGTCTCCACACCACACTGAGACACCTCACATGGCTCTGCTGCTGCTGCTGCCAAAATCAGCCTGGGGTTTGATCACAGGGGAAATGCAGCCCTGGCACACACAGGAATTCACCCCTCACACAGCTCTGACAGAACAGGAATTACTCTCTTGGAGCTTGCCTCACTCAGGATAAACAGCTCTGCCTCGTTCAGAATCCCTGTGTTAGGAGGAGGATCTAAATTCCCACTAACTCCAGCATGAAGTCTTGCTATCAATGGGTTCCTGAGGGTCAAGAGACAGAGCAGCCAGCACAATTCACCACCCTACACAGAATTTTATAGCTGCACTGCACAAAGCTTTGGCCTCAAATTCTCCCTGTCCCTGTTGTAGTTGAGATGGAGACAAAGCAACACTCCATTTTCAGAAGGCTACAAACCTGGTTTTTTTACACTTTTTATACATCCTTACAAAACTCTTCAGTTTGCACTTTACTCGTTGGTCAGGAGAGACAAACAAAGTGTTCATTGGAACAGGCAGTTGCAGGTTTCTCTTATTTATCTCTTATTTATCCTTCTTTTGTTCTTGGTTTCTGTGTCAACTTTCTATTCTTGGTAGAGAATTCTTTCAGGGGTAAACGTGGATCCTCTTCTCAAACTTCTCTCTGGCTCACAGAAGTGGCTGGAAAACCTCTCCCACACTTCCCCTTTTATCTAAGCCAGCTCTCCCTTTTCCCCTGGCTGCAGGGATTGTCAGTGACACCCAGGTGAAAGGGGAAAGTGCTGGGATTTTTTTGGAGCTGGGAGGGGGAGAGGGTGAGAGCTGGTTCAGACTGGAGGAAACTGTGCCAGGAAAATGTTGTTCAGTAAAAGGAGGTGAAGGGAAGCTGTGAAGCTCAGGGCAATCAGCAGGGACATCAGACCTGCCCAGTCTGGCTGAGGCTGGAGCAAGAAAGGGTTTTGTGCTCAGCAGAGATTTCTCAGTTTATGAGGTAGGGAGTTAACTCTTGGTTTGCTTGGAGTGCAATTGTAGCAGAAAAAAAAAAAAAAAAAAAAAAAAAAAAAAACCTCCACTCTGCTTAAAGGGTTCAAAATCTGCTGCACTTCATTGCACTTCTTAAAAATAAATTATTTATTTATTGCTCTCAGCTTTTACCTGGCTGAGAGCAATGTCTGCTCCTGCTGAGGCTGCAGAACTGATCTGAGGAATTTACAAGTGAGAGATGAGTGGAGGAATTGCATTTCCTGTTTGTTATTTAGCACAGAAGTATTTCTCATGATTCATGTGTTCATATAAGTTTTCCCATCCTTCAAATTATGATGATAATAATAGTAATAAAAATAAGAATAAAATGTATCTAGTAGTAAAAAAAAAACTCATCTAAGGTTGAATGTTCTGTGTGAGGCTGAATGAAAAAGCCAAACATAAATCTGATCTGGAAAACAAATTCTCTTCCTTCCCAGCTATCATATAAGGAGCTTGCCAGCTCAATTATTCAGAATTTGGATTATAATGTGTTTATTCTGCCCAGATTTGGAATTTAACTAAACCTCTCTAAGATTTCTGACCTGGGAGCCACCAGGACATGAAGATGCCACGGTGAGCATCTTTAACCTGCTCACAAATGGGAGGCAAAGAGGATTAAAGGGAATAAATGATGCAGCACTAAGTGTGAGAATTGATTTGTGATTCTGCTACTTAAAATCCCCTTCCTGGGGGGAAGGTGCCTTTGTACCCTCCCTTGTTCTTTGTATTTGAGTTTGCAGCTGGATTTTATCATCTCTGCACTTCTCCTCATTTAACCTGAACGTTGCAGCGCTCCCTGAGTTTATGGGGTTAAAATTGGGTTCTTGCATCAGGTCCCACAACCTCCTGCCCTAATCAGGTGTCAACACTGGGCAGGGAGGTCCTGCTGCTGCTCCCTGTTTGTGCTCTCATGCAATGACCTGTCCTGTCCTGGGCTGTAATTCCCAGCCCTGCTGGTTCCAGCAACCCCATGGGCAAGTGCAGGGTTCATTCTTCCCCTGCCTCTGCTCTGGTTTCCTTCTGGAAAGTTCCTTTCTGTCCATTTTCCTTTTGTAACTCTGGAAAGTTCCTTTCTGTCCATTTTCCCTCTGTAACTCTGGAAAGTTCCTTTCTGTCCATTTTCCCTCTGTAACTCTGGAAAGTTCCTTTCCGTCCATTTTCCTTCTGTAACTGGGAAGTTCCTTTCTGTCCATTTTCCCTCTGTAACTCTGGAAAGTTCCTTTCTGTCCATTTTCCTTCTGTAACTGGGAAGTTCCTTTCTGTCCAGCCTCCTTTCGTAACTCTGGAAAGTCTCTGAGATTTAGAAACAGCCAATCTGTCTTTAGGCGTTCACGGGCTCTGCCCTTGTTGAAAATGATGTAAATATTCTGATTTCTTTGCAAACCTCTGATCTGGGCTTTCTGCTCAGGTGTGGATAGGGTAAAACAGATGGCAAAGAACATTTTGTCATCTCGGGGAGATATGGGTGTGATTGAGCCACAGGCACAGAGCTCTGGAGCTCTCGGGGAGCATTCAGAGCTCTCAGGGTGAACAAAGATCTCTCTCAGCCTTTGAAGAGAGCTGTGACAAAGAAACGTTTGAAACACAAAGGAGCATCTGTTGTCAATCCTTGTTAAAAACAAAACTGACCCTAAGCTACAAACTATTTCAGGAGCATTTGCTGGGTTGGAGGTGTTTGCTCCAGATAATAAGCTGCCTTTGGTTCCTATTTTTTGTATTTTTTTCTTTTTTTTTTTTTTTTTTTTTTTTTTTTTTAGCTGTTACTGATCTTCTAAGTGGCTTTTCCCCCCTGGAATGGTTACAGGTGTGGGAAATGTGAGTTCCTCCCCATCACCCTTGCACAGAGGGAACATGGACACCCTCATTTGGCAGCTCCCAGTTGCCATGACAGGAGGCAGAATTCCTTTGCTCTCCTCTCAGGAGCACATGTTGGTGTTTAAATGGATTGATCCCATCTGGCTTTTAAGTTTTCCTCTCAAAATTTCCTTTTTTTTTCCCCCTCTTCTGCTGCTGTGTTTTTTTCCAGCTTGCATTGCTTTGTTTCTTCCTGTTTCTTTATTTGATTTTTCTTCAAGCCCAGAGCAGCCAAACTTCCCTCTGATGTTTCATTTCCCAGGGACTGAATGGTTTGTGGCATTTAAAAGAATATTCCTGGAAACACAACCATGAAGCCAGATTATTTCCAGAGTTACAGCTGCAGCTCTGTCCCTTGGCCCTGAAATCCTGGGAAATCCCTTTCCTGTGGCTCTGTGGTTTTCTCCTGCTGTGTTGGGAGATCCTGAGGACAGAACCTTCTGAATATTTTGGGTATTTTTTTTTAGTTTTGGCAGCAAAATCTGTTGGCTGTTGGTGCAGCCAGCAGTGCTGAGGTTTTATCCAGGTGACAACGGGAGAGGCAGGAATAAACCAGGAGCCAAAACCCTCCTGTCCTTGCCCAGGGATGTGTTTATGAGGTGGTAGCTGCCAGGAGATAGAGCACTACACCTAAAAGTCCTTTTTGTACAAATTCTTTGTAGATTTGGTCTTCAGCCAGCAGGGAAAAAAACAGATTTTTACTCTAGAAATGATTTTGCAGAGAAGCCACTGTGCTTTTAATCTTGGATATTCCACAAAACCTTTCCAAGGGTATTCCACAAAACCTCTCCAGGCACCTTTCCCACAGGTTATTTCAAGGAAACATGGGGTTTTTTTTTTGTTTTGTTTTAGAAATAAATAATATAAATAAATAACATATAAAATATAATAATATATAATAAAATTTAAAATACTATATATTATCATATATTCTTGTTGTTGTTGTTGTTCTTGTTGTTGTTGTTGTTCTTCTTCTTCTTGTTCTTCTTCTTCTTGTTCTTCTTCTTCTTGTTGTTCTTCTTCTTCTTGTTCTTCTTCTTGTTATTTATTATATTTGGTTTTAAAAATAAACCAAAAGCAGCTGCATTCTCTCCCGGCTCTGAGCAGCAAATTCTCCCCTCACACCGAATTTCCTCTTCTCCTTTCCTCTTCCTGCCTCTGTTGGGGCAGGAATTTTGGCCAAGCCACAAGTGCTGGGAATCAGCTGGTGTCGCAGCTTCTCTCCTATCTCTGCTATCATTCAAACAAGATAAAATAAATCAGTGCTGGCTGCTGGCGGGTGCCAAGGTGTGAAATGAGTCAGGCTGGCACCTGTGCCCTGCTGCTGCTGCTGCCCCAGGGTTGCATCACCAGCGATAAAAGCACATTTATCTGGAATTTGGGCCCGCCCCGTGTTTACCGCTTCATTTTCTGCCGCTCTTCCTCCTCCCTTGGCAATTCCTCTTCCTCGTGTCTCTCTGGGAAAAGCGCTGATCCCCGGGATAATTAATACTCGGAGTAATTAACGCCCAGCCAGGCGCTATGCGGGGGAAAGAAGGTCACAAAATGCAAAGTGGCTCCTAGCAGGGAAGGGAACAGCTCTAGATTGGAAATTTAAATTTAAAATTTCCATTTTATCTAAGCTTGAATTTATTAAATTTTAGATTTTATTCTAAGTGCTGTAAATGTAAGTTTAGATTGATGGGGACAGCTTTAGATTGGAAAACATTCCTCATTTTCCCCTCCCTCAGCTCTTCCCTTGGTTTTTCTCTCTCTTTGCTGCAACAGGAGCTTTCCTTCTGCCCCGTTTCTTCTGTAAAACTTGTCTAAACTTGTATTTAAAAGTGAAAAAGCAACATAACTTTTTTGTTTGTTTTTGCTTTAAAATTGGGAAATCGTTTGTCTAAACAAGAACCTACAGGTTCTTGCTGAAGTGACGTTTTGAAAAGTACTTTACCTGTACCTAACTAATCCTAAAATCAACTCTAATATCTATTTTGCCCTGGAGATTGCCACCTTTGGGAAGTGAGCATTGAATTTGGGGTCTCAAAGTGTTCAAATCTGGTTGTGGCTCGATTTTCAAGACACCTCTATCAGAATGGGGTCAAGTGTTTGGTCTGTTAATGGGGGTAAAAAATGGGAGTTAATGGGGGTTCTTTCCTCTGTGATCCACTCGGTTTCTCTCAGTCTTTCTGAAAAAAAAATAAGGCAGAGAACAGTTTTCTGGAAAAAAAAAAAAAAAGTTTTATTATCAAATTATTCCTATACAGCACAATTACCCGTGGCAAGGTAAAACAGATCTAGGTGTGCACTCCCTTGGAATTCAGTTCCACCAGCACAAAAATCAACAAACAACTCCTTCAGTGCAAATTAATGCCTTGGATTGTGTGGAATTCCTGTCTTTGGGTTGTTTTCCTCTCACACTTCTCTCCAACTCCATCTTTGAACGAGGGAAAATCGTAGCAGTTACAAAAATAGGTAGTATTTCAATTTCTAGGCTTTACAGTACAGTGGGAGGTAATTTCTCAGCCTCTAAAGTCCTTATTTCTTCATAGAATTCATGAAATCTCTTCACCCCAGCACGGGATGGATCCATGCTCGATATTGCACAGACAGGACTCGAAAGCAGCAGAGGCTGGGCCAGGTGGGGAAGGAGCTCTCCTGTGTCAGACTCTTCAGTAATACATGTTCTTGTCCCACCAACCTGCAGGAGAAGGGAGGGGGTAATAATTTTTTATTTAAAACAAATCGGTTATTTTTCCTCAAAAAGGAAAAGGGATCATTGGAGAAAAATGGTTCATTTTTCAGCAGTCACCTGCGAGGGGCAGCTGAGGTGGGGGTGGGAGTGAAAGGGTGGGAAAAGACAGGTGAAATCAAAATATTCCATTAAAATTCAATTAGAACAGTGCACTCACTTCCTGGGTGTCTCCTGATGAGCAGCTTTCGGACCTCGTCGTAGACCCAAATCAGGATGGCAAAAGGAACAGCCACAAACCAGTACTGGAACCTGGGAGTGGGGGCAAAAGGTCTCACTCAGAAACTCCTGAAAACATCTCAGCTGCAGTTCTGGGGTCCCTGTGCTGTTCCATGCCACTAAAACAAATCTGCCCCCTTGGGCCTCTCCTTTTTCCTAATTAATCACACAAATTGATGATGAGCGTGTAAAGCCTCGCAGTTTTAAGTTGTCACTGGATTAATTAATTCCAGGTCCTATTCAGAAGGAAATTTTGCCTGGTGTTATCACAGCAATAAATCACCTGACTGATCTATTTAAAAGAAAAGTTAAATGCTGGCTGTGCTCATCAAAACCTTGGAGATGCTGGAAGAAATATTTAAATGTTGAAACCTACACAAGTAGGTTTTTGGATGCTCAGTAGGAAATCCAGTAGGAGAATGTGGAAATTATGGCAATAATGGCCTTTTTGGCCAAGAAATAGTGATGAATATAATGAATTTTTAAAAATATTTATCCTGCAGTGGTGCTGCACGGGTTCCTGCTCCCATTTTGTGCCCACGGGGAGGGCAGGGGAGCTCAGTGGCACCAGAGCTCACCTGAGTGGAGTGAAGTTCAGGGCTGTAACGTGTCCAAGGCCATAGGTGAGAATCAAAGCAATTCCTATCTGGGAAAATATCCCCACCCAGATGACTTTGTTCCTGCAGGAAAAGCAGAGAGGAAGAGTTAAACTCCTGTGAGAGAGCTGAGTTAACCCCAGAGTTAAACCCCTGTGAGAGCTAAATTAACCCCAGAGTTAAACCCCTGTGAGAGTTAAATTAACCCCAGAGTTAAACCCCTGTGAGAGTTAAGTTAACCCCAGAGTTAAACCCCTCTGACAAAGTGACAAAGCGGAGTTAAGCCCCTGTGAGAGAGTTGAAGTAACCTCAGAGTTAAACTCCTGTGAGAGTTTAATTTAACCCCAGAGTTAACCCACTGTGAGAGGGTTAAATTATAAATAATATTATATAATAATAAATTAAACCCGTGTAAGAGAGTTAACCCCAGAGTTAAACTCCTGTGACAGAGTTAACCCCAGAGTTAAACCCCTGTGACAGAGTTAACCCCCTGTGAGTGAGTTGAATTAACCCCAGAGTTAAACCCCTGAACCCCTGTGGGAGAGTTGACTTAACCCCTGTGAGAGTTAAATTAACCCCAGAGTTAACCCCCTGTGTGCCTGCAGGAACCTTCTGGATCCCTGCAATCCCTGCTCCGGGTGAGCTCTGCAGGCCCAGGGCTGGGCTGGGCACCTCTGTCCTGTACCCCAAGTGCTCCTGCCTCTCCTGGCAGCATTCCCAGCCCAAATCCAGCTGTGGGAGACACCCAGAGCAGCTCCTCAAGGCTCGCGCTGCTCTGGGACTGCGCTCAGGGTGACTCAGGTGTTAATGCAAGGAGGAAGCACACATAGGTGTAGGCTGCAGATAAAGGATGGAAAATAAATTGCTCTGCTATCAGAAACCCCGGGAGGCAATGCCAGCTCTGCTGCTGGCCTCTGTCCCAGCTGATATTTGGAATTCTCCTGGGACTGGAGGTTTGCAGAGGGCGGCCAGCACTGTCTGGGGGAGTTTGGCCAGCTGGTATCTCCCTTCCCAGAGCCTCAAGTTATCTCAGGGAAGTCCAGACTTGCTATCTCTTGATAAGGAGTTCAGAAAGTAATCTGGAAGAGAAACTCCCATTTTCTTCCAGTAAACATTTTAATGAATGGAAAGTTGGCTTTAAGCTGGTGCATTTTCAGAATAACCAGCACAATGTCTTTAAAGAAAATCCCTACCCTGAAGTAGAAAAGGGGCTGAGGGGAGGTGTAATAAAATATTTGTCTGAGATTTGTGATTGTTTAAGGCCAGGCTTAATCTTTGTGCAAAGACTGAAAGTGAGAGGGCCAAATCACTGAGCTCACCTGCTTCTGAAGGGAGCAGGAGGCTAACTTGAACTGCAGGTTTAGATTAGATAGGAAAAAATCCTTCCCTCAGAGGGAATTCTCCCCAGGTGAGGCCCTGGCACAGGTTCCCTGAGAAGCTGTGGCTGCCCCTGGATCCCTGGCAGTGCCCAAGGCCAGGCTGGAGCAGCCTGGGTTGGTGGAAGGTGTCCCTGCCCATGGCAGGGCTGGGATGAGATGAGCCGAGCTCTTCCAACCCAAACCATCCTGGGACTGTGCCTCTGCAAAACCCACCTGAAGAGGCCCTGGCGGAAAATGGAATTCCTGCGAGTTTTCCTGATGATCAGATCAGCCACCTGCTGGATGGTGATGCTGACAAAGAAGGCTGTGTAGCCAGTCCACTGCAGGTACATGCGCTGGTAATGGGTCTGCAGAGCCAAGGAAACACCAAAACCTTTTAAAATCAGACCCTCCCACCTCCCCCAGGCTGCTGCAAACCTCCGTGGGAGGCTTCATTTCAGTGCCCAAGGTGTGAGTGCGGGGTTACTCCAGATTTAGAGACAGAATGATCAGATTTGGGCCCGGCTTTATTCCGGGACTGAGTCACGAGGCTGCAGCACGAGCTGGGGGTGAGGGGTGTTTGTATGGATTTATCAACGCCTCCTGCGCCTTGTGATTCTGCAGGGGAGGGAGGGGGAGGCTGCACAGGACCTGGCAGAGGTGCTGCTCACCAGCAGGGCTGGGAGAGGATGGTGAGGATTGATTTTTAACCATCAAAACCAGAGAGGAAGGTGCATCTGCAGAGGCTGTGAGTGAGTGAGAAGGTGGCAAATTGTGGAAGAATGAATGAAAGAGAAGAGGCTGAATGAAAGAGCTGTGTGGCAGGAAGCCCTAAAGAGTCTCTCCTGCAGGAACACGAGATGAAAAACTAATTCTATTTGCATTTAAGCCTGATTTGCATTCCCTATGCCTTTATTTTGGGGGAATTTTTAAGCAAGCAGGTGGGCAGGGAATTTTCAGGGCTGCCTTACCCATTGCTGTCCGTAGGAATCCTCAAAGTCGTTGATGGCATTGCTCTCCCAGTTCACTCTCACTCCCAGCAGCGTGAAGGGGAGGAACCCTTGCTCAGCATAGACGGTGAAATAGGTGACAAAGGCCCCCACCGACTGCATGATTCCTGCAGAAACAAAGGGGCAGGAATGAGGAAAAACCAAAATTAAGGAGCACTGGGGGATGTGCTGGATGCCTGAAACATGCTAAAGGTAATTTGAGAGTTTTGGTGCTGTGAATTTCTTGCCCTCTCTAGATAAAACCTCATTTTATTGCTGAATAACGAGCAACAGGAGGGGGCTGGTGAGTTTGCAGAGGAAGGGGTTGAGTTTCATCTCCTAAATTTAGAGTTTTTTTTTTTTAAATGAATCAGCCCGAGTCTTGCTTTGGTGACACAAGAGAGTGTTTGGGAGGCCAACCCACCAATCTGCAGGTAGGAGTACACAGCCAGCTGCTGGTTGACCAGCCGGTCTTTCCTCTTGTTCCGAGGTCTCCTGTTCATGATGTCACTCTCAGCTTTCTCGTAAGCCAATGCCACCGAGGGGATCTGCAAGAGAAACAAACCCTCAGGGGCTGGGGGGCAGCATTTCCCTGATTCCCGGGGCTTTAGCAGCAATTTGCAGCTCCCAAGTTCTGCTGAATGTTGGCAGGACTGGAGGAAAGGAGAGGAGGATCTGTGTGGATTCCTAATAATTAATTCATTCCTATTCATTCATTCATTCATTCCTATTAATGTGTAAAGGGTTTGGGGGAAGTCTGAAACTTGCATGGATCTGGTGATCAATACAAAAGGCTGGAGGAGGTTAACAATAATTGAATAATAAAATTAAAGGGTGTTCCAGGTCCCTTGGGCTGGGCTGGATGCAATGTGAGGCGTAACTGCAGAAATCCCTCTGATCTCTTGATTAAAACACAAGATACTATATTTATATTGTATTTATATTGTATTTATATTGTATTTATATTCTATTTATATTCTATTTATATTCTATTTATAATATTTATATTGTATTTATAATATATGTTATATATTGTATTATATTGTATTGTAATTTATATTATATTGTTATTATAATTATATATAATTATATTATTATTATTGTACTAACATTATATATAATTGTTCACTGCTGATTTTAGCCTGCCTCAGATGTCTTTGCTTTCTGCTCCCCCCTTGCAGGTTGTTCTTGTTTTCTACTCTTCTTTCCCTCTGCCTGCCTGCTTTTAATCCCTTTTTTCCGCTGCCTTTCTCAGCTGTAGGATAAAGCCACAAAATCCCCTGGATTTTGTCCTGGATGTGCCTCCACGCCCAGCCCCTCTCCCTGGCAGGATATTCCAGCAGGAAATGACTTTGAAGCTCCCAACTCACGATGTCCGTGCCCAGGTCGATGAAGAGGATGGTGATGGTGCCAATGGGCATTGGGATGCTGGCAATGATGTAGATGAGGAAGGGGCAGAGCTCAGCAATGTTCTTGGTCAGGGTGTAGGCAATGGTTTTCTTCAGGTTGTCAAAGATCAGGCGGCCTGGGGGAAGAGAAAATTCTTCTGTCAAAGGGAATTTTTATCAGGGAAAAAAAAGTTCAAATTTAACTAAATGAGGCGGAAACATTTACTGCTTATTTCTACTTTCCTCGTGTGTTTCCTCATGCATTTTGTAATTTGGTTTTGTTGGGTTTTTGCAAGGTCCCCTCCCTTAGAGCCTTCTGAAAACTCAAGTGTAATAAAACATTTCTTTTGATGAGGCAGTTTGAGGGGAACAGTCCCGTTGCCCAAAATGCTGTGGTTGTGATGCAAACCACAAGCTCTTCACAGTGTGGGATGAGTGCTCCTGTCTTAGGTGGAGAACAGTGAAGGTGATGCGTGAGAAAATAATAGAGGGAAAATATGGAGAAAATAATTTATAACTTTGTGAGGCTTCAGACTGCATTGGAACGAGTCAGGAAGTGCTTTTATCTGAAGCTTGATCAAATAGAGACAGCAAATCTTTATTATGTGTGAGACAAGGAGATAATTTCCTTATTCTCTGATTGTCACGAGTAGAAATAGAATTCATTCCCAGTTTTCCCAAATATCAAATCCACAAATACAGAAAGAGAAGAGAGGAGGGAAGGATCAGGGAGCCCTGCCAGCAGCTTCCAGCTCAACAAGTGGGAAACAACATTATCTTTACCTTCCTCCACTCCTGTGACAATGGAAGCAAAGTTATCATCCAGCAGGACCATATCAGCTGCATTTTTGGCTGCATCTGAGCCAGCAATCCCCATAGCAATCCCAATATCTGCTTTTTTTAGGGCAGGGGAGTCATTGACTCCATCTCCAGTCACAGCAACCACAGCTCCCTGGAACACACAAAAGCATCCACGTGTGGGTTTGGGAGGAGAGGTGAGTCCTGCCATCATCAGTCCTTACATTTCTAACAGGAAAATATCAGCAATCCCAATATCAGCAATCCCAATATCAGCAATCCCAATATCAGCTTTTTTAGGGCAGGGGAGTCATTGACTCCATCTCCAGTCATGGCAACCACAGCTCCCTGGAACACACAAAAGTATCCACGTGTGGGTTTGGGAGGAGAGGTGAGTCCTGCCATCATCAGTCCTTACATTTCTAACAGGAAAATGCTGATAGGAAGCTGTGAATCCTCCCTGTGCCAAACACAGCCAGGGATCAGGAGGGTGGTGGGCAGGGCTAGGAGAGAAACCTCAGAGTTTTGTGTGCTTCCCTTTACAGTAGAGACCTGGAAAATTCAGGGATGTCCTGAAGAGTGGACATCTCAATTAGATGCATTTCAAATGCAATTAATCTGATGGTTTGGTATAAAGAGGATTTAAGATTTGGATGTCTGCTCTATGTACGTGTTCCATCCCTGTCTGAGCAGAGCCAGGTTCTCCTCTGACATCTGGGGGAGGTTTGATTAACACAAAATGTCCTGGTTTTTTTTTTTTTAATGAAGTGCTACAGAAACAGCCAGGCTTCATCTGATTCACAAATTATGTAACTGTTGAGTTAGAGCCCGTCCTCATCCTATCCCCACAGCTTCTGGCCAGCCTCAGTCTGTGCTAGAATTTCTCTACTAATCCAAAAAGATGGAAAGCTCTGATTTTCCAACTCAGCTTCTTTCTTATCTTCCTGAACATCTCCTGCAGCTCCAGGCTCTGCTCTGGCTGATGCAGAAGTTTCTGGCTTGGTTCAAGGCAGGGTGTTCAGAGTGGGGGCAAAGCCTGGCAAACTGATGAATAAAATGCTGAATTTCCTGTCCCTGGGGGGATTGAGCACAGTGTCACTACCTATAAATAATGCCATGTACAGAAAGGCTTATAAGCTCTAAGTACTAAACATAGCTGGAGACTGGCTGGGGGAGGGTGTTCCTTTTCATCCCTGAAGAGCCAAATCTGCCAGGAGTGTGGGAGTCTGAGCAGTGCAGAACACGTTTACCCACCGTGTGCCTAACAGAGACCATTCAAAAAATAAAAAAACGCATCAAATTGAAAAGTTTTATCTCTTTTTTACTCTCTGGAGAGCCCTCCAGGCTTAAACCCAAAGAGCTGATAATGCTGATTGGGAAGCTCAGTGCTGGCACGACTGCAAAAATAAAATAATATCTTGTGACACATCTTCTTCTCTACAAAGTCCAGGCACAGCACTAGTGTGGCTTTAATTCACAAAATCTACTTGGAAGATGTCATTTTTTGAGTGGAGAGTCTTTTGATGGCAATTTTCATCTTTTATAGAGCTCTGTAATATTTTTTTTTTTTTCCTCCTGTGCTGGCTGCAGTCCAGGCTGCTTTACATAATATTGCCCATGGATGGGACAAACTCTCTTTAAGTCCTGCTGCCTGATTTACAGCCCTGGGAAGTAACACAGATAAGACTTGGTGGTACATAAATCATGCTCTGGCGTTCTGTGGAGTTCATACCTCAGAATCACAAATAATCTAGGCTGGAAAAGAGCTGTGAGTTCACCTGTTCAGCCAGCACTGCCAATAACCTGTTCCACTCCCAAACATTCCTGTGGGCAGGAGGACATGGCTCTGAGTGGCCACAAGAGATAAGAGGAGAAGATGTGGCAGCAGCATTGCTTTTATCTGGGTTTAAAGAATTCCTGAGGGAATTCACCTTCCCAGACAGGGCACAGGAGGCTTTTTGTGCTTCTCAGAGTGACAGGGACAATCCATGCTCTGGCTACAGCTCCAAACCCAGGGAAAGCTCATTTTGTCACCAGGAGCTGTGTCTGCAGCAGGAATTTGAGTGCCTTGGATTGAGTCCAGGCAGCGTTTGTGGCAATCTGTTAGATAATGTTCTGGCACGGGGGAAAAGAGCATAAACAGAGCTTAGGGAGCACTGGGAATTGGCTCCCAGCCTCTCAGCCCTGGGCTGGTGTCTGTGTGGGACCTTTGCCACGCCTGCCTCACCTGCCTCTGACAGCCCTCCACGATGATCAGCTTCTGCTGGGGCGAGGTGCGCGCGAAGACGATCTCGGAGTGCTCGCGCAGGATCGCGTCCAGCTGCTCCGAGCTCATGTCCTTCAGCTCCATCCCGTTCACCACGGCTGCCGTGGCTTCCCTGCAAGAGCCACGGGCAAGGCAGAGTGGGGGTTCAGACTGGAAGGTTGAGAATGGATGGGCGTGCAGCTGGATGGCAGGAAAGCGGCACACTGAGTTAATTGCAGAGGCGTTTGTTGTTAATCAGCAGGAGCTGAATGAAAGGCAGAAATCCAGAGTGGATCACAGTCGCCTCTGGATACAGAGGGGGTCTCATTAAAGCTTCAGAAAATGGATTTTGAAGAGGCCTCTCACTGGGAGGAGCAGGGGAAGACATCACTTCTGCAAAGAGCTTTTATCCTTCCCTTGTGATGTTATTTTTTCCCCATTTAAAGGGTGAAGCAGGAATTTGGGCTGATGGTCCAAACTGGGTCGTGTGGTGCTGAATTTTGCTCTGTGTGTGTGTGTGTTTAGTCAAACAGGCAGTGACAGTGACTTCCACATGATCTGCACAGTATAATTCGCCAGATTTTCTTCACGGGCAGCAAAGATGAAAACCACTGAGTGGACACATTTAGGTGGAGATGACTCAAGAGTGGGAATGTGTCACAAAAAAAGCAGAAAGCAGCAGGGATCTAGAATAAAAGCACTGAGGAGGGAGCAGGGAAATGAAGCCCTGGGTGCTGCCAGGCTCTGCTGGCTCTCACCTCCTGTTGACCTGCTCCACGGGGATGTTGAGGCGCTTGGCAATGTCCTCCACGGTCTCGCTGGTGGCTGAAATGATGCCCACGCTCTTGGCGATGGCCTTGGCCGTGATGGGATGGTCGCCAGTGACCATAATGACCTGAGCAAGGGACAAGCGAGTGCCAAATGGCCAAACGGTGGAGGGAGGTAAGGGGCAATGTCCGGTTTTGAGGAGCAGGAAGCACTTTGGGATCAGAGCAGCGCTGTGTACACAGCAAGGGCAGATTAGGGGCGGTAATTGCCCAGCTCTGTATCAACATCTGGGCTCTGCCTCTCTTTCTGAGCTGCTTTATCAGGGCTCTGAAGGAAGAACTCGTCACAGGCAGCCAGATTAGAATAATGCAGAATAAAGGAGCCCTTATATAAGGATCTATATTAGGTATGTTCAGTGGGGAGGGTTTGTTAGAATATTGCATCTTAAAATGGATCCTTGTGACTGAGGTGTCCTGACAGATAAGGCACAGCCTTTTCTTGCTTTTCTTGAAGAAAAGTTGCCAGATCTGTCTTCAGGCTATGGAAAAATTCATCAGGGTTGGGGTTTGGGATTCATCTCATCTGGGATCTGTAATTTCAAATATTATTTTCCTTGATTTAGATAGATTTCACCTCTGCTTAGGGCTGAAAGTTTACTTGTGGGTCCCCAGGGAGTGAAATGAGGGGAATTACTGCTTCAGGTTCCACTTGAATAATGTTGAGATTAGTGATTCCTTTGGATAAATGTTCACAGCAGTGTCCTGATGCCTTCTCTAGAATTGTTTCTATCACCTTACTCTGTTTCCCAGCAAGTAATTCCAGCTGGTGTGGGTTCTGTATTCTAGAAATGGATCTGATGAGAGAGTCTCTGAGCTTTTGCAAATTTGGATTTCCAGGTTTGAGGGTTTTGTGCAGTTCCCATAGTCCAATTCCCACTTAAATGAAAATGTTTTGTCTCTGGGGACTTTTTAAATTGAAATTATAGGGTGGTCTTAACTAAAGTTAATATTTTTGGTAGTTGTTGCTAGAAAGATAATTAGTGACGATGTGGCAGAAGATCTTAAATTTTAAATACTTTAAATAATACCTAAAATAATCATAATGAATCTTTCTGTAGTGGACCCACTGTGGTTTTCCTCTGTAAAATCCTTACCTTGATGCCAGCACTGCGGCACTTGGAGACAGCGTCAGGCACCGTGGAACGAGGTGGGTCAATCATGGACAGGAGCCCCACAAAGCACAGGTTGGAGCTCGGGAAGTTCATGGAATCTGTGTCAAACTGGAAGGTCTCCGGAAACTCCTTCTCAGGCAGGTACAAGTGGCAGAAACCTGAAAAGATTTTTAGGTTGGTGTGATGGGCAGGACAATGTGGGAGAAAGAGGAGAGGCTTTGCTCTTGCCCATGGAACTCCGGGATTTAACCATTTCTCCAGGCATGCTGGATATGCCAAGACTTTAAACCCCATTTCACAGGTTTTAAGCTGGATTTTACCCCATTTTCATTTTTTACCCTGTTTTCCCAGGCACTCACCCAGCACTCTCTCCCCCATGCCCCCCAGCTCCATGTAGGCTGTCTGGAAAGCCTCTGCCTTCTCGCTGTCCAGAGGCTCTTCCTTGCCGTTGATCATGATGGTGCTGCACCTCTCCAAAATCCTCTCCGGGGCACCTTTCATCACCAGCAGGAAGCGTTTGTCCTGGGGGTCGTCGGTCTCGTGGATGGAGAGCTGTGCCACAAACAGGAGATGGGTTGGAAGAGCTCAAATTGTGCTCATTTGCTTCTAGTTTTCCATGGGATTAATGTTCTTTTCCATGAAGAAATCATGATTTCCATCAAATGGAATGAACTGTATCTATTATAACTTGAATTTCCTCTGTTGTTACCCCATTAAGGCTTCCAGGTCACCCATTGTTGCATCAGGCCCAGTGATAGAAACAATCTGGCACGATTTCCAAAAAAAAAAAAAAAAATGAAACACACCTGGAATTTGTTGGTAGAGTTGAAAGGGATTTCAGCCACTTTCTTGTTCTGTGCTCTAATGCTCATCACGTTCCCCAGAATGACCTCAGAGAATTTCAGCAGAGCTGTCTCAGAGGCATCTCCAGCCACGACCCTCTGTGGGCACAAAGGAAGAAAACATTTTACTTCTGTGTTTCCACAATTCCATGACTTGCCGCACACTTCAGCAACAAGGAATCTACATTTTTATGTTCAAGTGATCCTGGAAAAATATTAAAATAGAATTTGGGGATGTCTGCTTTGCTCTTAGAGTTAGAGCTGAGCCACAGCAAACACAGGCAAAGAGCATTTGCTGCTGTTTGGGGTCACACTCAGGTCACTACAGGTGAGCTGAGGCACAAACCCAAATTAATTTGGAGATGGTGTTGATGAGTAAACAGCAGGTTTGTCCTGGTAGTCCAGTCAGTAGAATTTACTACCTCCAAGCAGTCATGTGGAAAAGCATCAATTAAGGTATGTTTACCTTTGCTATAATAAATTAACAGTGCAGTAATTGCTGTTCCTGCTAGTTGTCTTGCCCTTGTCCTGGCAGGCACAGGGTTTGGACAATGCACAGGAGTTCTTGGGGCTGTCCTGTGCAGGGCCAGGAGCTGGGATTGTGGATCTCCTCCAATTCAGGATAATCTGCATTTCTGTGCTCTTGGCTGTGTGGGTTTTTTATCCTGTGTTAAATTTTGTGAGTGTGCAGCAGTAAAACCACTGTCAGTAGGAACTTGGCTGGCACGGTAAAATGGAGATTGCTAAAGCCAAACAGAGAAAATGGCTTTTTCAGAGGAAGGGAAAGAAGCTGGTGTGAAGTCAGCAGTACCTTCATGATGGGGAGATTTTCCTGTCCTGGCCGGAATTCCGCCCGGTTGCAGAGGGTGACAATTTTTGATAATGCTGTCCATGAGGGGGAACTTTGATCAAAGGGCTGGGCTGAGAGAAGCAAAGCACACATTGCATCCTTTAGCACGTTGCATGACACAAGTAAAATCTTAACAGTGAAAAAACAGAACTGACTTATTTGCAGAAAAAAATTCTTCTTTTGACTGCTCCCTTTATGGAAAAAAAATGATATAACTTTTCCCTCTAGCAGTGCTGGCAAAGGGGTTTGGATGATTTGTGTTTGCTTAATTCCCTGCTAAATGTACTCTTGGCAAAAGGTTCTGGAGTAGAACCTCCTTCAGGTTTACTTCCTGTGAGTGGAATTCAATATTAATTCTTCTTTTCACATGGCTAGGGGGGGATTTCCATGTGTAGAAGGAAGATATGTCTGATTGAGCCACCAAAAGTGAGCATCCTAGGATGGATCCCGGTATCTGCCCCTTCCCACACCCCCATTTTCCCATTTACTTGTTTGATCTTCACTGGTGTCGGCCGAGTAGATCTGGTTGTCAAACCAGAGGTGGGCAACAGTCATCCTGTTCTGGGTGAGGGTGCCTGTCTTGTCGGAGCAGATGATGGAGGTGGAGCCGAGGGTTTCCACGGCCTCCAGGTTCTTCACCAAGCAGTTCTTCTTGGCCATGCGCTTGGCCGTGAGGGACAGGCTCACCTGGCAGGAGGGGAGGGGTCCAGCTGTCACCAAGGTGTGGTGACACACAGGTGTAACGAGATTGCGTTCTCCTGGTAGATCTTTTGTGGGGTTTGTTGTGTGTTTGGTTGGGGTTTTTAAGGGAATATTTAAAAATTTGTCGTTTTTGTTGGCTGCAGTGCATTTTTTTTTCTCCCTTTTTAAATTTAGCATCTGAGATTTGGCTGTAACAAGCACAGGTAGATTTGCTGCTGATAGGAACCTGCTGCCTGTCCCTAGAGATAAGGATGTCTTATCAGTTAAGAGGTTATTTGAGACTGAAGAACCTGCAATGGGCAGGGAGCTGCTGGTCACCAGCTCCATGAGTCCTGCAATGATTCCCTTCATTGTTTGCTGCTGGGGTGCTTTGGAGCCAGCAGGGCTTATCAGGTGTGCTGCTCCTCAGGCAGGGATTTTAGTGCTGGACAACTGGTAATAAGTGGAGTTTTCATGTGACTTTCAGGGTACAATGTCCCCACTACCAAGTGGGAGCGGGTGGTGGGGAAATGAGTCACGTCATTGTACTCGGCAGCCATCGAGGCAGAGCAGCACTTGAACTTAAACCCCAGCTGGGTTTAAGATGAATGACTCAGTTACACCAGAATTCCCAATGAAGGGTTTATCCTTGGAATAAAAACCCCCACCCCTCTTCAAACTCAACCCAGCCCAGAGCTGGAGAGGCAAGCAGAGAACCCCAGCACAGACTCACCGTCACCGTGGCCAGCAGCCCCTCGGGCACGTTCGCCACGATGATGCCGATGAGGAAGATGATGGAGTCCAGGATCTTGTAGTGCATGGAAACGGAGATGATGAAGAAGAGGACCCCGATGGAGATGGCCACTCCTGCCACCAGGTACACGAAGTGCTCGATCTCGATGGCGATGGGCGTCTTCTCGTTGCCCACGCCCGAGGCGAGGGAGGCGATGCGGCCGATGATGGTGCGGTCCCCGGTGTTGATGACAATGCCGGTGGCAGTGCCTGCAGGGACAAAAACTGTCACCTCCAGGGCACACAAACACTCAGAGGCAGTTGCAGCCTGACATTCCAACAGGTATTGATGGAAAAATTGGAAGGAAACCACCACCAAATCAATCCATCGATTGGTGCAGCCATAACCACGCTGCGTGTTGGAACAAACGTTAAGTGTGACCACCTCCAAGGTCACGCTTTAATCTGCTCAGGTCAAAATTCATGTGGGCAATAAACCTCTCTGAAGTTCCTCAAAGCAGAATGCTCAAATGGGTTAGCAGGACCAAGCAGCACCTCTGCAGGTGCCTTTTTGGGGGCCCTTCTCTCTGTACACTGATAAATAATAAAAATTAGAAATGTTCGGTTCACCTGAAGTTGCTGAATAGAGGTCAAAGACTAACTAGAAAAAAAGAGAACAGGATGTAAAGGTGTGCACACAGGATGATAAACGTGGCTGGAGCCAGTGGAGAAACAGATAAAGAGGATGAAATGGGATTTCCATGCCCAGTTTCAGGACCAGCTCACCTTCCACACAGGTGGTGGAGTAGAAGGCAATGTTCCTGGTCTCCAGGGGGTTCTCGTGGGTGAAGTCACAGGAGCGGGACTGCGGCTCTGACTCCCCTGTGAGTGAAGAATTGTCCACCTTTAATGAAACGGAGACATGCCCAGATTAAAGTCAGCAGTACACAGTGGTGTCCAGCCCAGGAGGTGAGATGGCAGCTTCATTCATAATCAGTGACATCACCATCTCCCAGTGCTTCTTCTCTGAGCTGCTGCTGTCCGTGACAGAACCTATTTCTGTGGGAATTCAGGCCAGCCAATGCTGTGTGTCTGCCAGCAGGACTTTCAGCAGCAGCCTGAGAAAACCCCACAATTTTGAGGCTCTGCCTCCAGTGGAAACTCTCAGTCGTGTATTGATGCATCTGGCAAAGAGCAGAGGCAGAACATGGCATGGACTTCTTGGATGTCCAGGGAGGGAGATGTCAGTCCTAGAGGAGCTCAGCATCACATTCAGGCTTCTGCTCTCTGACTTCGTTAATTATGTCCAATCAAAGCTCTAATAACCCATATTGGCTGTGTAGAAATTCTTCCTATGTAATAAACCTCTCCAAACTCTGTTTTCCCTCTTTCCTTTGCTCTTCCAAGCCCTGTTTACCTTGCAACCCTGAGTGAAGATGAGGCGAATGTCTGCAGGGATCCTGTCCCCACCCTTGATCTCCACGATGTCCCCAACCACCAGCTGGTCTGCTGGCAGCTCCTTCTTCTCGGCATCCCTGAGGACAACAGCTTGCTGGAAGAGAGAAATGGGACAAAAATTAGGTTTGTGCTACTCTCTACACTGAGATCCTCCCCTCTGTTCTGGGAAAGAGCCAGAGCAGGGTGATGGAGAGGAAATGGGAGCGTATTTGACATCCAGCTGGACTGCTCAGGCTGGAATTTGGGGGATCCGAGATGGGAAGTGGCCTTGGAGATGGGGAATTGCCTTCCAGGGAAGTGCTCACATGACATCAGGTCTGTGGGTAAAAGCAGTGAGCTGCAAAATGTGGAACCCAGCACATTTCACCCTTTTACAGGTTTTAACTGGGCACGGAGATCTCTAACCCAGTGCTAGAGGGAAAACAAGGATGTGCATCCTACAATTCACAGGTCCAGGGAAGCAACCACCGTGTGCTTTTTAACAATGGTTTGTGATTCAGGACATTTATCTGGGTCATTTGCTGAGAGATAAATTCAAGTTGGGCTCGCTGGGCTTCCCTCACGCTTTATTTGGATTAATTTTTGCCTCAGTTGAAAGGCAGTGGTGGTTCTCACCTGTGGGATCATCTTGCTGAAGCTGGCCATGATGTTTGTGCTTTTGGCTTCTTGATAATAAGCAAAGATGCCAGTGAGGATGACAACCAGAGCCAGGACAACTCCGAGGTAGAGCTGATCAACAAAAGATATAATTGGGTTAATTTAAGACAAGCTTTCAGCAATTCCTCTGTTAGAATGAATCAGTTCTGTGTTGTTTCAAAATGAGGTGTTGGCCAGGTTAAAAGACAGGTTAAGAAAAGTACTTCAGGTGTTGGCCTGTAAATGTTCAATTAAAGCTTTTTTTTTTTGTGTGTGTGTATAAAGAAAGGTTTTAATCGCTTTAATAATCTAAAATCCTTCTCTAAACTGACACAATCCTGAACAAATTACAGCGTAAGAAACAAATTCTAAAAAAAAGCAGAGTATCACTCAAAGGGGAATTAGTCAGAGACTCTTTAGTCCCTGACTGAAGTCAGAGTCTAAAGTCTTTAGACTTTTTTACTGCTCTCAGAATTCTCAAGAATTGTGATTATGCCCAGAGGTTATCAAACCTTTGCCCAGGCACTCTTTAAGCGAGTGGTGTGCGTGGTGTTTGAGTTTTTATCAGAAGTGGTTGGCAGCGGGACAGTCTGGAGAGAACAAGAGGGCTCCTTGCAGTTACTGAGTAACTGTGCAGCATTTAGATCAGCCCGAGCGCGGCGGGATCCAGCGCTCGCGGGGTGGGCACTCATCCACTCACGTTGTCAAAGGCTGAATCCACCCCCTGCGCCAGCTGGATGCCGAAGGAGATCCAGGAGAAGCCAGCCCCGATCCACAGGAGGATGGAGAAGCCCCCGATCATCTGCTTGAGGAACTTCACGATTTCGGGGGTGGCTTTGGGAGGAGTGAGCGCGTTGGGGCCGTCCCGAGCCAAAATCTCTGCTGCTCTTGCACTCGAGAGACCCTGCAGAAGGAGGTGACACGTTTACAATGACATCACACACAGATTTTTACCCCAGCTCGGAACAAAATGCCCCTGCTGCTGCTTCTTTCAGGGTTGTTTGTGTCACAAACCAGCTGCAACTCTGATTTCCAAATCTCCTGATTTCAGAGCAGCTGCTATTAATTATCTGCTATGGAGGAACAGCTACTTCTTTCTTCTGGAGCACTGAATTTGGGGCCACATCCATCAGGAGTTTCCATTCCGTTGGTTATCAATCAAATATACCTGGACTAATTGTTTGGAAAGCCAGGGGAAAACTGACATTCTTTTGCTGCTGTTTCTGCATTTCCACAAGGTGTTTGTAGCTCAGGAGGTTCTTGAAATTCTTGTCTGGGCTCTGGCCACGTTCAGTGCTTTGATATTCAAATGTCAGGTGTCAAAGGTGTAATTTTTCAAATCTAGATTCTCCTTCAAAATCAGCTCAATCCATGCAGTGTTTGGCAAAAAAATTGAAAAGTGAATTGTGGTGAAATCAAAAGATAACAGCTTTAGAAAAAAAATGAGGTCCTGCTGCAAAACCCTGAGGTCCCATTTTTGATTTCAAAGCAGCAGCTTTCTTCAGACTCAAGAGGAACTCCACTTGAAATCCAGGGCAGTGCTCGTTGGCTTGCTGGTTTAGGCTTTAGTGGGAGCATCAATGCAGGCACCCACACACATCTAATAACGAAATTCCTGCTCCTGGGGAGCTCGGGGGAGGCCAGAGGCACTGAGTGAGGCAGCTCCTTAAGGAAGCCCTATGCACTTACTTTGTCGATGCTGGTACCGTACTTCATCTCCAGCTCCGAGGTGCTGAGCCTGTGGTCATCCTGCATCCCAAGAGAGACAGAAAATTACAGCGAGCAGGGCATCAGACTGCTGGAATTTTTAGTTCCAAACTGCCTGGATCTGGGAACATGGATGAGGTTGCTTGTATGACACCTCACTTTCATTAATCAGACAAATCTGCATATTGATAAGCAAAATATCTTCCACTGGAAGATGAGATTTTTTTTCCTTTTGATTTGCAGAGTGTTTTTGTAAATAGCTCCCTCCTCCAGCAAATCTGTCACAAGAACAGGGTGGTGTGTTCATGTTTCTGCTGCTTGCCACGAGGGGCTGTGCTTCTTTTGGATAAATCATTTCTGACTGCATGCTGCAGGGCTCAGAGTGTGTGTGACAACAACCTCTGCCCTTGATTGCCAGGGCAGGGAATGTGAATTATCCTCCTCAGTCTGGTGGAAAGAGGCAACAGGTTCTAAGCACAGTTAAAAAGGGTGTGGGAGAGGGAAACCTCAAAGCTCTTCTCCTTGGCCTGCAGTGACACCTCTGTGGTATCATTGGCCTAATTATATCTTGTGCTGAACTGGGATTTAGAAGCCAAGAATTTGAGAGATCTCCCAATTGTTTTCTCAGAGTGATTCATGGGTACTTGGGTGAGTCAATTCTCCTGTCTGTGCTTTGGTTTCTCTTTAGAAACACGGGAGTGGAGTTACATCCCCCGGTGGCAAAGACAACACAGACAGAAATATTTACCTTTACCTGCTGCTGGGCAGATCTTGGAAACGTGCTGGGTGAATGGATGAGAGAATCATGGAATCAATATCTTATTTTGGTGTTCTTTGAGCTTTGAAATGCCATCCAGCCCGTAAATAGCCTCTCCTCTGAGCTGCTCTCACAGCAATCCCAAAAAGAGGTCAGCATAATTACCCTCATGTTCCAGATTGGGAAACTGGAATGCGTGGAGAGGAAGCAACATTTCCAAGAGCAGCCAGCAGGTCAGTGGAGAGCCAGGAGGAAAACCCAGATTTCTTGAAGGCCAGAGCAGTTGGTTTGGGTAAAAACCCTCTGTGTTTCAGGCTGAGACTTGCTCTCAGCTCTGGAATCTCTGGAGCACAATGCCGTGGTTCTGCCTCTCCCTCTGACTCCTGGCTGGCTGCGCAAGTTGTCAGGAAATACTGATGGCAGTGATTCCATCTGGGGAATGGCTCCTTTTTTGGGCAGATAATGTTCTGTACCATTGGTGGCTTAATTATACCAGATCCATCCTCTCATTTTAGGTATTAATCTTGCACAGGGCTTTGCTGGCACACTCCAGGAGTGTGAGGAAGCAAATCCTTCCCTGTGCCAGGATTTTCAGTGCAGGACAATCCCTGGCTTTCACGGAATGTGTAATGGAAGCTCAGCAACACTCACCAGGTCCAGTTCTTTCTTAAGATCTTCTGCCTTCTTTTTCCTCTTGTTGCCTTTTTGGTCTTTGTGCTTCTCCTCTTCATCTTCGATCTCTGTTTTATGCAGATCTTTTGTCCCATAGATCTCAACCGAGTAGACATCAGACCTTTTCTGTAAAAGACCACAAAAAAGTCAAAATTTTGCAGATCTACTTTTTTAGACAACTTATAAATTTCTACTCTCACTTTCTCCTGGCTACTTAAGGTGTTTTTTCCTGTCTTATCCAGAGATGCATGACGTTTGTGTTACTGGGATTGTGGTCAGGACTTCATCAGGTGCAAATTACAGGGATTGCTTTAGAGATGTGCAACACTTCCAGCAGTTCATTATCTGAACCAAGTGTAGGAAAATACTGCCCAGTACCTCAGCAGTGAAAATTATTAATTCATTTATCAGCTCCAGAAGAGATCAGTGGAAAAGCAAAATATTCGTGAAAGGAAAGGGGAGGGAAAAATTATCCATTGAGAACTTGCTTGTTCCTGGAGCTTTTCAGATCCATAACTTCACAATTCAAATTTTAATTACAATCAACACTTACAAATATGTATTTGCACTGAATCAAAGTGAGGAATGGAGGCAAACAACAGACTGAATGCCAAGGAGGAGCCGCTCTGTTTCTGCTCACACGGAGCTCAGACCTGGCAGGGATTTAGCCAACAATTCACTTATTTTTGGCAGGGAATATTGGGCACAGGGAGCTGTTGACCCAGGGAGGCTGCTGCACCTCAGGGAATGTTTTGCTTTCAGTGATAACTCTGGAGTTGTGCTGTTTCCAAAGCCTGGGTTAACTCTGCAGTGTGCAGGACAAACTTCCCTCCCGTGCCACTGATTAATCATAACGTTCCAGCTCCCAGGTTATCCTGGAAACTGCATGCCAGGCCTTGGGAGAGCCATTGGGTGACCCCATTCCAGAGGTTTCCTTATGGATTAAACCCCAGAAGTTCAGGAGAGCCCCCCTGGATGTTCCCTGATGGGACAAAGCACAAAGGGGCTCTGCCAGTGCTTGGCTTCCTGAGAGATCTCACAGCAATGAAGGAAGATCCCTCCATAACACAACGAAAGCTCAAATAATGGAAGCAGCAAGAAAAAACAATCATAATTGGGGTGTCTTATTATTTAACACTGTTCTGAACTCAAAACTGGCATCTTATCCTGAGCTGTCCCATTACTAAAGGAGTATTTAAATCTTGACATTGTCTCTTGATAAGGGGAAAGCAAAGAGCTGCTGAGCAGTTTGAGGACTTTAAAGACTGAAATATTGTTCCTAAACACTTGATTTTGCTTGGTGATGCACATCCCAGAGACAGGGCATGCCTGTTATAAGTTCTGATTTTTTTCTGCCATGCTGAAGATTCACGATCTGTTTTATCTATTGGGATTTTTTTCTCTTCACCTTCCTCCTCCTCCTCCTCCTCTCTTTAACTCTCAGCCCAAAAAAATCTGTTCAGCTTTTCAAATCCCCATAGAGCACAGAAACCAGGAGAGAAAGGCAACAGCTCTCTGCTGGGAGAATTTAGCAGATGGAAGAGAAAAATAAAGAAAAGGGATGAAGTTAATAAAATCTATTCCTCACTTCTAAGCATGACCTATGTTAACCTTTAACCTTCAGAGTTTCATAAAATCTCGGATTTTCGGCTCAGCCAGTCCAAGAATTCTTCCCAAAAATGCAAACCATTAATGCCCAAGAGTGTCTGGTATTAATTCAATTTCTCACTTAGCCTGTACTTAAAGTATAGATTCACAAAATAAAACTTAAGAAGAAACCCAAGGGGCAGTTCCTTGGGCACTGTACCCACCTTGACCATCCTGGTGAGTTTATTCCTTTCCTGATGGAGGGAAGCAGCCAAGCCAAAGCCTCTGGATC
Organism: Vidua chalybeata; assembly: GCF_026979565.1. Classification (NCBI taxonomy): domain Eukaryota; kingdom Metazoa; phylum Chordata; class Aves; order Passeriformes; family Viduidae; genus Vidua; species Vidua chalybeata. Next base: position 3,688,579 of record NC_071552.1, on the reverse strand, counting down.
AAAAGCCAAAATCTCTGGATGAAAAGCCCAAGCCCAGCTGGGGAGTGTGGTGGCTCAGAGCAGTCCTGGAGTGCAGAAGCTCCCCGAGGTGGTGGGTCCCTCTCCTGTGGCCAGCAGGTGTTAGCTGGAATGCTGCTCCCACCTCGGCATCCTTCAGGCAGGACCAGCTCCCTGTCCCAAGGCTGTGGAGAAAGAGCTCTGCTTGCTGCTGCTTTATAAATCAGCATCTTGGGCTGCCACTCCACCCCTCCCCTTCCAGGTCCAGCCCATCTTCTGTTTCACCTGGAGTAGGTGGAAAAATACCACAGTAATGGGCATGTGGGTTTCAGGTCAGATAGGTTCTAATTATTCCTTTGTAGTGTTTGCTCACAAGTAGGGAACAGGTGTATTATTCATCTTGCTGGAAGCAAAGAGTTTCCTCCAGAGACTTTCCAGCTCCGGGCTCCCCTCAGGATCCTGGGCTAAAGGAGGGCTCTGCACATTCTGTCTCACCTGCCCAGGTGATGTTCTCTTTGCCTGAGGCCCCTCTAAGTTGAATTTCTTCCTCATTTGGCTGCTGGCAGGGATTTAGTGGAGTGGTGCCCTTTGAAGCTTCATAGCTTGGACTTCACTCTGAATCCTTGCCTTGTATTTCATGTGTTTTCCACCTTCATGCTGAGCTGGGAGAAGTGAACTTCCTGGTGCTTGTCCAGCAGGGCACTGACCCAAACAGTTCTTGGTTTGTCTTGCACCAATTACCAGCTTCCAGGTAGGAGTGACAATGACATTTGGGACACTTTTGGAACCTGCCTGGTCTCATCACTTAGGAGTAAAGCTGCTTCTTCATCTCTGAGGCTGAACTGATGAAAAGCTGAGTGAAACACGGGGAATGCTCTTCTGTAGTTTAACATTATTTGGGGAAAACGTTTCTGTCATCCCTCTAAACGTGCTGATCAACAGTATTTGGTCTTTAATATTATAACCTTTACTCTTCACTGTTATAGTCTTTAATTCTATGTAAACCATAAACTTTAAATCCACTGGAGATACTGTGTGGTGCCACTGGTGAATGACTCAAATTGTGGTCAGAGATATGACGTGTTGATGGAGATAATCAATGCCAACTTTATCAAATCACAGATAGAGGTGGAGGGGAAAATCCAAAGGACTAATTTATACTCAAATGAAGTTCACAGGAAATTGAGTTCACAGACCTCCTGAAGCTGCTCCCACTTCACAACTGATGTGTGTTTGTGTTGGTCTTTTTCCACGGAATTCCTTAAGCCTGGAACTTGCGCAAGGTGCAAGAGTGGGTCTGGAAAGGTTTCGTGTTCAGTTTCTGCTGCTTGATGTACTCAGAGCTGGGTTTTGTCCTGGAATATCAACCTTTCCCTAGGTCTGAGAGTGCTGGAGGTTTCCCAATGTGAGCAAGAGCAGGGATGAATTGGCTGTATCCAGGGAATGTGTGTTGTGTGATACCCAGCACTGAGATCCTCCCCTCTGTTCTGGGAAAGAGCCAGAGCAGGGTGATGGAGAGGAAATGGGAGTGTATTTGACATCCAGCTGGACTGCTCAGGCTGGAATTTGGGGGATCCGAGATGGGAAGTGGCCTTGGAGATGGGGAATTGCCTTCCAGGGAAGTGCTCACATGACATCACGTCTGTGGGTAAAAGCAGTGAGCTGCAAAATGTGGAACCCAGCACATTTCACCCTTTTACAGGTTTTAACTGGGCACGGAGATCTCTAACCCAGTGCTAGAGGGAAAACAAGGATGTGCATCCTACAATTCACAGGTCCAGGGAAGCAACCACCGTGTGCTTTTTAGCAATGGTTTGTGATTCAGGACATTTATCTGGGTCATTTGGGCAGTTTTTGCATTTGCCTTCTATAAACCGTGAAGGCTTTTGCCCGGGGGCGAACGTTAGGAATGCAAATGAGAGAAGGGTTTGGCAACAGAGCACGGGGTAACGCTGCTCCTCACGGGTACTTACCCTGACACATCTGCCTGCCGAAGGATGTGCTCTGAGGCCAAGCAGCTGAGCTGGGAAAGTCTCTGTGGGCACTTCTGTGGCTCAGGATTTGCAGAGGGTTTGCTGCTGGCAAAGCACCTGTGTGGAGCTGCCAAGTTCAAAGGGCAAATTTGAACTGCTGTGGCCAAAATTCTATTTTGTCTGTCAGCTGTAGGGCTTTTTCTTGGCCAGTTACAAAGCAAGGATGAGGAGCACTGTAAAAAAGACAAATCTCTTGTTTTTCATGAGCCAACATAAGGTGGTTGGATAGCTGGAATCTTCCTTGTTAGCTGGGGTCACTTGTCATGACAGAATTTGTGTTTTGTCACTTGGCTGTGCTGAAAAGGTTCCAAGAACAGAGCCCAGATGTGAACCCAGGCTGAATTTCTGAGCAAGGGCTGCTCCAAAACCAAATCCTGCTCCGTGCCCTGCAAGACGTGGCATGTCCTGAGAGGAACATACCTGAGGGCTGGGATTGTCACGTGTGCTCCTGGTGTGTCACAACAGTCACAGCTGGGCCCTGCTCAGGGGGGAAACGAGTGAGTGTTGTGCTGGTTCCTAACGATCAGTCTAGAAAAAATAACGTGGCCTTTCTGGATTATTATGTCTCATATTTATTCACTGGAATTAAGACCTATTTGGACCCTATGTGAAAAAAGACAGCCAGGAGAATGGTTGGATGTTATTTAGCACAGTGAGGCCACATTTCTTAACTCGTAGGGGCTGGTCCCAGTGCTCAGATTGTCAAATTCCTTCGGGTTTCGAAGCAAAAGTGTGAATGCTTGCAAAGCATTTTGGGGTAAGGAGAATGCACAGCCTCTGCCTGATGAGCTTTACTGTGTTGTTTACGTCTTGGATGAAGCAGGACGAGCATGAGCGGTGGAAGGACCTGAAGCCGCAGAGAGGGAGGTAAATCGATGCCAAATTTTGCTAAAGTTTGCTTAAATTCGCTCAAGTTTGTTTAAATTTGCTTTAATTTGCTTTTCTCGGGGGTGGTGCGCGCTGACTGCATTTCCCGAACAGGCCGGCAGAGGGCGCACGACTCTCTGCGCTCAGCGCTTCCCTGGCTAATTCCTGAAAAAATTCCCCAAATTCCCCAGAAATGAGCCCGAATCTGCCTCGGTGTCCCGGCACATCCCTGCCACCTCCCCTGCAGTGTCGCCCCAGCACGGCAGGCACGTGGAGCTGTGGCAGCGAGGCCACAGGAGGCTGCAGGATGATGAGAAATTGAAGATTATTCAGCCTTTTCCTGCAGGGGTGACCTCATTGTGACCTTCCCTGTGCATGAAGTGAGCCAGCGAGAGAATCTCTGCAATGGTCTGGAGTGACAGGACAAGGGGGAGTGGCTTCAAACTGATACAGAGAAGGTTTAGATGGGATATTGGGAAGAAATTCTTCCCTGGGAGGGTGACACAGAGAAGCCGTGGCTGCCCCTGGATCCCTGGAAGTGTCCAAGGTTGGGTGGGTTTTGGAGCACCCTGGCACGGTGTCCCTGCCATGGCAGGGTGGGACTGGATGGGATTTAAGGTTCCTTCCAACCCAAACCATCCTGGGGTTCTGTGATTCTACACAGAAAGGATTTGTTGGGTTTGTTTGGGGTTGGTTTGTTTGTTTGTTTTCCCTCCCTCAAGGCCAAGGGTAAAACTGACCCTGAACTCTCCAGAGTCAGACAAGTGGAAGGGGCTGAGAATTTATTCTGGGTCCATCCACTACCCAGGAAAGAATTTCTGAGAGTTCCCTCTTTTTCTGGAGAGCAGAAACCCCCTTTCTTCTAAGTGCCAAGTGCTAAATCTTCCCTGTTTTTCTCCTTAATTTAAACCAAAGATGTTAAACCGTAACTCAGAGGCCACAAGTAATGAGCCAAGCACCCATAAAAACCTCCCAGGAGCCAAATTAAGACAAAGCTTAAGTGGTATTTGGACAGTGGTAATTTGGGCATTGGCTGTAAACCACTCCTTGTCTGAGCATTCACCTCCCGACAGGGGGAATTGCACATTCTGCTTTACGTGGTGCCCACGAAAACCTCAATTTCTCTGCTTTTTTCCCCTCCTCATTTCTCCGTTCTTGTTAATCAAAGATGAGCAGGAAATGCTGAGAAGCAAAGGGTTTAACTCCCAGCTTTCAGGCTGGCATTTTAAATGCTGAACTATGCTATAAGCTCTCAGTAAATGCCATGGTGACTTGGTGTCCCTGCAGACCTGGCACAGCCACCACAGCTTTTGGTCATTTCGGGGCAAGGTTTGGATTTCCCAGAAGGATTTGCCTTTTCCCTCGTCCTTTTGAAGCTGAGCTGGGTTCTGAACACGCACAAAGAGATGGCACAGGTGGAATTCAGCGTTTCATGTCTTTATTTCTTCCCACCCCCTGAAGAAGAGCTGGTGAATCCTGGGGAAAGTGACTGGATTCTCACCTCTAGCCCTTGTTTGCTCAGGGTTTTTGAGTTTCTACAGCAATATTTCCACTTTTTGACGTTGAAAGCTGCTCATTTCAAACATTTCCATCAAAAAGTCAGGGCTGTCTTTAATTTCTAGATCAGAGCGTGCTGAGCTCGCTGCTGCCTGCCCAAAGAGAGTGCAAAAATCAGAATTTGCACATTTGTTGTTGGAGGGAATATCACTGAAAATCAATTTTCTGTCAATGTTTTCTGTCTGTGAGGAAGAAAAACAAATCACAAGCGAGTCACAGCATCCAGGACTATTTTACTCCTCTTAATATTTTCTCTTCCTGCTTCCTCATGCTCCTAAATATGAACCATTACTGGATTCATATTACTTTAAAAAACAGTAAAGAAAATTGATTTTCCTCCTTGTGACTACCTGGAGCTGTCCGGAGCAGCCAGGACTGGAAATTGGTGCAAAACCACAGAACTTTTTTCTTTAAACATGAGATAGTCCCAACATTTCATGATTTATAGGAATTTGTAAATTTATTATAAAATATATATGATTAAAAATATATATGTACATTTATATAATATTATATATATCATAATTATATATAATGTTATATATTATAATATATGTATTTAAATTATATATATATGTAAATTATTAAATAAATATTGACATTATGGGACTTTTATATATATATATATTATATTATATATTATATATATTATATATATATTATATATATTATATATATTATATATATATAATATATATTTATCTATTAAAATATATACAATATGTAAAATACATATAATAGGTAATATGGATAATGTAACATATAATATATTATCTATTATCTATTATACAATATATAATATAAATATATATTATATAATGTAAAATATATAATGTATAATGTAAAAGATATAATATAATGTATATATAATATAATATAGAATATAGAATATAGAATATATAACACAGAATATATAATATATAATATAATACATAATACATTATATACAATATTATATATATTATATTCTATATTCTATATTATATTCTATATTCTATATTCTATATTCTATATTATATATTATATATTATATATTATATATTATATAGATATTTTTTTTTTCCTTTTAAATATCATCTGATGTGCAGGATAAGGAACTCACAGAGCCAGCTCATGGTTTGCAGTCAGAATCTGCTGCTCCAGAACCAACCCTGCCTCATTCCTGCCAGGCACCTCAGCCTGGAATTCTTTGGGATGCCATCAGCCAAATGGGGTGGTTAAAAGAGGGCTGTGGGTTTGCTGTGCAGCTGAAGCTGCACACACAGGAAGACAAAATGGGGTTTTTTTTTCAGGGGTGTGTTGACCCCAAAGCACCTCTGCAAATCCAGGGGAGGAAGCGGGCAGGCTTGTAAAAGGCCTGGTATGTGTGATGTGTCCTGAGCCATCACAGCCTCCCGCAATCCCGCACTCCTCGGGGCCAAAGGCACCTTAGAGCTGATCCCATTCCCCCCTGCCCTGTGCAGGGCACCTCCCCTGTCCCAGGCTGCTCCCAGCCCCTGCTGCTGGCTAGAAACAGCCAGCACATTTTCCATCTCCAGCCTCTGGAAGAGACACGTCCATTTGTCACCAAAAAACCACTTTGAGTGGGCAAGAATTGCTTCCTGATTTCATGTGGAACCAAACCGAGTATTACTTGGCGAAGATTTGCTTAGAAAATCTCGGTTCTGTCGCATTTTGGGAGTGTTTTTGGGATGGAAAGCAAACCAGTGCAGCAGTGTGACTGCACAAACAAATCACAAAACAATCTAAGCAAACCAAGCATTGTTTGGCATAGATTTGTTAGAAAATCTCAGTTCTGTGGCTCTTTGGGGGTGTTTTTGGGATGGAAAGCAAACTGTTGCAGCAATGTGACTACTAAATTTCCAAAACAATTGAACCAAACCAAGCATTATTTGGCAAAGATTTGTTAGAAAATCTCAGTTCTGTGGTTTTTTGGGGGTGTTTTTGGGATGGAAAGCAAATCAGTGCAACAATGTGACTGCACAATTGCCAAAACAATTGAACCAAACCAGGCATTGTTGGGCAAAGATTTGCTATAAAATCTCAGTTCTGTGGCTTTTTGGGGGTGTTTTTAGGATGGAAAGCAAATCAGTGCAACAATATGACCGCACAAACAATTTCCAAAATAATCTCACCAAACCAAGCATTATTTGGCAAAGATTTGCTAGAAAATCTCGGTTCTGTGGCTTTTTGGGGGTGTTTTTGGGATGGGAAGCAGGTCAGTGTATCAATGTGACTGCACAAACAATTTCCAGCTGCTTCAGCAGGACGAGACTGGCAGGATAATTCCCGCTGGAAGGTGGCTGAGGTGCCACAGCCAGATGTTTACCAGCTGCATGACCTGGAAAGGGATTAAACCTGACTCAGTTGGATGTGGGTCACCCCAGCCCCGTCCCCTTCCATGTCCTGCCGTGTCACCCCGCTGAACTTGTCACTTTGTCAGGCCACAGGTGCCCAGGGTTTCAGCTGGGAATGCCAAAATCCTGGCTCACAGCTTGCAACAGCTGCTGGCAGAGCCAGGCAGGGCTTTAGTCACGGCTTGCAGAGGCTGGGACTGGCCCAGGGGTGGCTCGTGGCTCTCAGGAGCTGCCAGTGCTGGCACAGCCTCACCTCTGCCACCCCCAGCCCTGGCACTGCCAGGTTTGCAGCAGGAAGCAAAGTGAAAATGCCAGGAATTGAGAAAGGTGTTGAGAAGTGGGAGAAGGAAGTGAGCCACGTTGGGGAATGATGGGTTTAAAGCTATTTTTGTGGTTTTGCATTCCCAGAAATGTCTGTGGATTCTGTGGAGCTGCTCCCGGAGCAGGCAGAGTGGAAGGCATCTATGGAAGCATTTCAAGAGAAGGCTGCTTCCCCTTTTTCCTTCATTTTCCTTTTTTAAAATTTTATTTTTCTCATTTCCATGCATTATCATCACAGTGGAATTCTGTTGGCTGCTTCCAAGGAAAGGAGGAAAACATTCTCTCACTCTCTTCATCCATTCTGAGAAGGTATTTCAGACAATGTGTATTTTATTTTTCATTTGTATTTCCTCCTGAAATCCCGCCCTCTAGAAATTCTGTCCTCTAGAAATTGCATTATCACTGCAATGGTCACGTTTTGCTCTTGAGCAAAATTCAGAGAAGGCTCCTGGGGTCAAAGATAATGGCCTTGAAATAGTTCGAGGTGTTGCACAACTGGGCTGTGATCTGAGCTTGCAAACAGCACTTTCCCCATGGAATTTGAGGATCACATGGGTTTGTTGCACAGCCCGGTGTGAAATCCTACCTGCACTTGCACTTGGCCTGCAAGAAAAGCTTGTTTCATGTTTGCCAAAGCCGTGGAGGGGCTGGGGCTGCCAGGGCACCCAGAGGTGCCACAGCATCCTTCCAGCCAGTGCCTCGCTCAGGTGCCACACTCTGGGGTGGGACATCAGCAGCTGAAGGTAAAATGAGGATGTGCAGAAAGGGCTGGTGCCATGAGAGTGAGAAAGTCACAGGGAAAATCCTCCCCTGCCTCTGGAAGGCCAAACATTTTCACCATGGAACAGCTCCCTGGAGGTTTTGGGTGCTGTGGGTCCCTAGAGGCAGAGCTGAAGCCATCCACGCTGCCATTCCCTCGGAATGCCATTCCCTTGGAGTGCCAGCTCCCTCCAGCGCCCTGGGAGGTGGCAGAGGTGCCCCAGGCAGGTGTTTGCCGTGGCTGTGAAGAGAGGAAGAGCCTCCAGCTGTGCCCGGCAGTGCCAATCTGAGCTGGCCCCATCCTTGGGCCGTTTGCACCTCCCAATTTCAACCCTGAGGCCCCTCGTGCTGCAGGAAAATCCAAGCTCACCTTTGCCCTCCTTTCCTCCTGGGAAAATGGCCTGGACTGTGCTTTACGCCAGGCATTGATTGAGTGCTGCTGAGAACCAGTCCAACCACCCAAATAAAGTCACTTCAGTAGGAAACACATAAAGCTGCAGACCTGGGGCTTGGCTAGCAATGAATTCCCTGATTTTCAGTCTGCCTGGCTTTGGAAATGGCTCGGGATAGTGTGGATAATGTTTTGTAAAGCTCTTCTACCCACAAAGAATGCAACATTTTTAGCTGCAGGATGTGCCTCAGTGTTTCCTAGCTTTGTTTTAGTGAAGCATTTGGTGTTGGGCAGCCCTGAAATGTTAAATAGAAAAGGTTAGCTGGGTTTAGATTTTCTCCCTGCAGCTCTTGTTTTATACATCTCGTCTGTGGGATCTGTTTTTACTGTGCTCAGCTGGGGAAGGTCACAGGTCTTTATTATCATGGTTAACAAAAAAGCGCATTTTAAAATGCCCTTAGTGAGCAAGAAGTTACATCTGTGTAAGGATTTGGGTTCTCTTCATCAGTAAAGTGAAGAGGAATTGGCAGAGGACGTTGGGAGCATCATCTCCACTCTGCAGACAGAGAAAGGGGTCCTGCAGAGGCAGTGACCTGTGCAGGATCAGCCAGGAAATCTGGTTGGGAATTGTGTCCTCTCCCTGTGTGACCCTCAGCCAAGGTCCCAGTGAAAGGAGGAGCCCTGACTCTCCTCCCTGCCTGATTTCTGTGTCCTTTTCCAGCTTAATTTGCTAAAGAGCTGCAGAACACAGGTACAGGACTGCCTGGGATGGGACGCAGCTCATGTAATTTGACTCTGCACTCACCACTCAGGTTGCCTTTGTAGCCAAGAGGAAGAAAGCAGCACCTCCAGCCAGCAGTTCCTCAGCGGGGCAGGCAGAGAGGAGATGACAATGACCCCGTGGAGCATCCTGTCCTCTGCCTGGATGAGGGGAGAACGCTGCAGATGAAAGAGCTGCTCTAGGACAGGCAGACAACTCCTGTCCTCAGGAACAAATGCATAGGGATGAGTCCAGATGACATGGTTTCAATATTAAAACGAGCTTTGATTTGGTTGTTGTGTTCAGATGTGTCTGAGCCAGCCCCTGCCTGCTCCTTGGCCTTCCTGGGTCTCGCAGTCTGTGTGTCTCTGGGTGCTGGGATGACCCCAAGAGTGTAAAAGTCCTTGTTATCCCAGCCCCACAGCCAAAGGAGGAGTCTGAATGTGCAGGGTCGGCTTCTCAAGGTTGTTCATTTTCCCTTCTCTAGAACATTCTCTCTCTGCCCTGCTGAGCTCTGTCCAGCAGCTCGGCCATGGCATTCTGTCTGCCCTCAGGGCAGTGTTCACATTTTATACCCAAAACTCCGTGTGCCGTGGTTACAATAACGTGCCAATGTCTGTCATTGATGTTGGGCAGTGTGTCTGTGCCTGAAACCAACAGAAAAGTGTCACCAGCACAGCAGGACATGGAGGGTGAGAAGAAGGTCAGGACATGCCCAAACCCCTCCATTTTGTCCCCCCTGAACTTCATTCTAAAAACCCCAAAATTCTACTTTTCCACCCATGTTAATTCAACTACCACACTGCTCAAACCCTTGTGGCTTGTAATTCCTCACACAGAGTTGGCAGCTTTTTCCATGGGCTAAAATCAAAGCCACAGGTGTTTTTGACTTCGTGCCAAGGTCTCCGAGCCCCCTGCCAGGGTCTGGAGCCAGCCAGGGCAGCCAGAGGGATGTGCTGGGCTCCAACACCTGCGCACATTTTTCTGGGGATTGAGCTTGTGCTGGTCACACTGCTTTGCTGCAGGAATACTTGCAGTTAATGCTGACTTTTACTGGAAGAGGATCTGGCAAATCCCATCAAGTTTTGCTCCAAGAGTCAAATATTTTGAGTGCATCTGAGCTGAGATGATTTGTGAAAAAGCTAAGGATGAATGAAAAGCTCTCTGTGTGTCACCAAATCCATCTCGTGTGCGAAGTTTTGTGATGAGTAAGTGACTCTGTTGGGAGCTGTCAGCCAAAATAGAATCCCAGGCTGGTTTGGGATGGAAGAGACCTTAAAAATAATCTCATCCCACCCCCTTCCACTATCCCAGGCTGCTCCAACCTGGCCTTGGACACTTCCAGGGATGGAGCAGCCACAGCTTCTGTGGCCTCACCACCCTCACAGGGAGGAATTTCTTCTGAATATCCAACCTAAGCCTGCCCTCTTTTGCCAAGAGGGAAAACAAAGAGAGTCCTTTTGGTGGTGGGTCTGACCCGAGTGGTTCCCAGTGTGCAGGAGGCTGTTCCTCCCCTGGGACAAACTGCTCCATGGCTCTGGAGGTGGAAGAGAGGAGTCAAAAGAGAACCAAATTACAGGATATGCTCTGAGCTTAATAAGGTGAAAGACTGTGAGGTGCAAAAGATGTTTATGTTGTTGATAACCCTGGGAAAATATGGAAAAAGCAGGGGGTAACTGAATTATCCTGTCAAATGAGCTTTGTTGTGTTTCCCTTGCTGTGTCCTGCAGAGCTCCACGCAGCACTGGGGTGCTGCAAAGTGTCCAACCTGGATGAATTTTGGGTGCCAATGTGGATGATTACTGAGAGTCTCTGCCTGCAGACCCTTCCCAGGGCAGTGTGAGGGTGCTGGGGGGGTCACAGGGCAGGGATGGAGCTGCAGCTGCTTCGGGATCTGGAAGCAGCAGGGTCCCAGCAGCCGTGCCGGGGTTAATCAGCCCCGCTGCCTCCAGCAGTAATTGGTGTTTGCACAGCACTCTGCAAATGTGAAAGCAGTGCTGAAATGCAAATGATGAATAAGCTGGCTCCCAGCCTGCCTCTGGAGCTTGCCCTCTCTGCTAATGAGGCAGGCAGGCATTTGGGATGAGTGGAAAATACGGGATTGGATCAAATATGTGACAGCGGGGTCTGTCTGGATGGGCTCATCCCCTTCAAAAGCAGCTGAGCTCAGAAAACTCTGAGGAGAGGAAGGTGCAGCATTCTGGGATCCTGATTGCACAGAGTGCCCTAAAAGCCATGGAAACAGCCGTGCCCGTGGTTAATTCTGTGGGAGCTCTTGTGCCACGAGGGTTGCAGTGTTTGAGTTTTCACCCTTGGTGCCGACATCCATTTAATTCTGGGGACGTGCACAGCTCAGTTACTGACCCAGGGATTTATTGGGCATGAGCCATGCTCTTCTCAGCAATAATAAACTCCATCTTTAGCTCCTTGCGATTGTTTGAAATTGCAGAGCAGCACAGAGAGTGCGGTGGGATGACTAAAAAAGATCTAAAATGTGTATTATTATTATTATTATAATTTCTCTCTCCTATGAAAACTGTAATCACAGCAAATTAAAATACATGAGGTGGTGCTCTCCTCCTTGGAAAGGAAGTCAGATACTTTGATATTTCATGTGCACAGAATAATATTTTCAATTTAGCTGTTGCAGAACCCTGAAAATTTACACTGCTTGGCACTGGCTTCCCAACATGTAGGAGTTTAGGCTGCTGCATCATTTGGAAGCAGATTACTCTTTACCATAATGTATTTTAAAATTAATAATTTCAGAAGTTTCTGGGCATCCATTCAAGAGAACAGCTCCTTGGAACAATGTCTGGTTTTATTAGGTTATTGCACAAAATCAGCATTGCATTCAGATATTGCTGTCTTGCAGTATCACCCTGAAGGATTTTATTCAGCTACTGAAGTGATACTACAAAATGAGCATAATTTTGCCACCATGTGAAACCAACCAGCAGAAAGGAGGAATTATATGCAATGCTAGCAGGAAACAAAGGCTGGAACACAGCAGTGAAACAGTTTTGCAAAGTTCAGAAAAGGAAAACTGCATCATAAAGAAAATCAGGCTTAATTAATTACCAATCCTGTGGGAATTGTGTTGTACTCTGAGAAGTAATTCTGGGTATTTCTGCTCATCAGGATGATGAATGGGCTGGTTCTGCCTAAGGGAGCGTGTTTAAGCACAAGGTAAGCACTAAAAATGAAAGCTCCATCTTTCTGCTGCTGCCCTTTGTGAAATTGGCTTCTCTGAGGAAGAAGCAGAAATGAGGGTGGTTCCAAAGGAAGCTGGGCCAGTGAAATACAGCAGTTTCATTTTGTTCCATCAGAGAGAGATTATCCCTGGAGAAGTCCCTGGCTTATGCCAAATCATCTCAGCTACCTCAGGCGCTTGATTGTGGGTTCAAATTAGGAGCCAGGAGCTTTCCAGCTCTCCAGAACGTGGCAGCAGCAGCTTTTGGGTTCACACAAACCCCTTAGCCAGGGAGAATGAGATGGAAACCAGTTCCTGGCATCCCTTAAATTGAGGAGTCCCTTTTCTGTGGCAGCAGGTGGCTCCTGAAGCTCTGTCAGGTCCAGGGTTCTGGATCAGCAGGTGATTTACACCTGCTTGGCTTCCTCTGAGGGTGAGTCAGAGGCTGAAGAGTTTCAGTCCAGTTTCTATTTTAAGTTGCTACACCTTGTTGGTTCCTCCTGCGAGGGGCTGGATCTCGTAGCTGATATCACTGACATCTCCAGTGATAATCTGTGGGGTGCAGGGGGTCAGCAGGGTACAAATCCCCAGCTTGGGCTACAGCAAATGGATAAAGGCTGAGCAGGGAGACAATGACTCCATTTCCCCAATTCCCACCTTTTTTTGGGGGGGATGTTCTCATGCTGCACTCCTGACATCATTTCTCTTTTTCAATTTTAAAGAGTTAAAATTGTTCCATTTTAACTGGACTGTTAACACTTTTCAGCTGGAAGAGAAATCACATGCAGGTGCTGTGACCCTACGAATGCTGCTGTGAGTTCAGAGATACATTTGCAGCCACTGCTAGCCTGAATATGGATTTAATTTTGTGCATTTTCCCTGGATTTTTGCTCCAGCAAAAGCCTGGCTGTGGCACTGGGTGTGCTGTGCAGGAGAGGGAGCTTTCACTTTTGGATGTCACATCCCTGGTTGTGATGGATTCCTTTGGTTTTGTGAGCGTGTGGGGTTTGTTGCATTACGGAGCTTGTTTAGGGAGATAATCCACTTATCAGGCCAAGAACACCTTCTCTCCCTACCAGACAACAAATTAGTTCTTCCCTTTCTGAGGGAGATATAAAAGGATATCCTAACCCAGAGGAACAGGGCCATGGCATGGGGCTGACAGGACCAGAAACAAAAGGAGAGGAAGAAAAAAAAGAAAACCACATTTATTGAAGAATGGCTGCAAAATCTGAGTGATTTACTGCAGCAACTCATTCATCAGGGGAATTTGGCCTTGCCTCACTCTAATCTAAATTGAATCTAATTTAGATTCCAAGCAAGGGATGGGAATCCTTTCCTGAACCAAAACAAGCCTTGCCACCTCCTACCTATTCATTACTCATTCCTTAATTTGTTTGGGTTTGTTATGTAGGACACTCAGGAAGAATAGCTTAAAGCTGTGAGTGCTGGGCTGGGCCTGGTGCTATAATCTCTGCTTTGCTGCACATGGGGTTGATTTTTGATTCAGTTTTGATGCAGGGTTGGTTCCATGCCTCTGCCTGGGGCCCCCAGGAATTGGGGTGTGAACATCTTTTTTTTTTTCCTGAGTGCTGAACTGCCTGGAGAGAACACTGCAGCCTGGGGCTCAAACAGTTTCTGGTTTTTCATTAAAAACCAGCTCTGCTCATGCAGAACCATCCACCAGAGCCATCAGGCAGAGCCCTCCTGGAAGGAGGGGCTGGAGGATGGTTCTCTCCACCTTTGGGGTGTCCTGCCTTCTGACCTACTTTCAGTTCTTGCCTTATAAGTCAATAAACAGCAAAACTTGGCCTCCCAGTCCGTGCATGTCTGGGAATGGCATCATCCCTTCCCCACGGCTTGCCAGGGCTGCCAGCACCTGCACTGGGGCTCAGGGCAGTGAACAGTCCTCATTTGGGACTCTCTTGCTGCTTCAAATGTGTGCCACAGTTTGCTCTGAGCCTGTTTCCTGGGGAGAGATGAGATTTGGGCATTTTTTGGGCATTGATTCCAGCAGAGGCTTCTGTAACCTGGAGCATGGCACAGACCACGGTGCTGCCTCCTAATTTTTGAAATCCAGGCCTGATCCTTTGCTTCTCTGTGTCTTCCCTCCCTCCTTCCTGGAAATTCATCTCAGTTCTGAGGTGTTTGCCTCCCTGGGAATACTCTGCTGCCTGCAAGGATCTCCTGTGACCCTGTGGGGATGTGCTCCGTGGTCTGGTCACTGTCTCAGTGCCATAAATCCTGTCACACCCACAGACATCATTCCCATTAGACTAATTTGTCTCCTGCTGACTCTGAGCAGAACCTTGGGCTGTGCAGGTTGTTAAACCCCAAGGATAAAGGTGTGGATTGCAAATTCAAGACCTGGGAAAAACCCTGCCTGCAAGCAGTGAGGAAGTGGGAAAATGGGAAAAAAATGAGCAGCTCAGCAGGGGTGTGAGAGTGGCTTGGATTTGGGGGCATCAGGAGAATTTGCTGGAAGAAAAAGCAAATTATCAATTTCCCTGCAGGAACTGATAGAAAGGGTTGGAAACCCCCAGTGGAGCAGAGCATGTTCTGTGTGTGCAGCCCTGGCTGGCAGTGGGGTTTGTGCCCTCTCTGCCCTGCTGCTCCTCTCTGTGCCCTATTCCAGAGCTGTTTGCCAGCCTCCTCCTCAGGGACAGCATTGCCAGGCACGTGAGGCGGGTGGGTGCTACAGCCCAGCCAGCTGGTGATGGGATCGTGGGAATGCTGCTTCCTCCCCACTTCCTACAGCTCCAAAACAAGAACCTCCAGCACACGTGAGCAGCTCCAGGCAAAGGCTGGGGAGCTCTGCTGGGGTTGCAGGAGGAAATTCCAGTGGAAGCCAAGGCTGGCTTGACCTCATTAGAGGCAACCAAACACCTCCTTTCCCAAGAAGCCTTTCTTGTTGCCGAGGTGAGTGCTGGGGTCTGCTGTTGCACGCCTCCAGGCACTTCTCCTGAGCAGGAACTCTGTCTTCTCCCACAGCCTGCTTTAGTCACGTCTCTCCTGCTTTTTCCCCTTCTGAAGTTTCCTCCCAGCAGCTGCTCAGCTCTTGGATGCAGTTTGGCACATCCAATCTGGCACTGTCGTTTGGAGCTGAAAGGAATTTGCATTTTGGTGTTCAGGGAGATTTTTCAGGCATGTAGAGCCACCCCGTGAAATATGAGTTGGTGGAATCGAAACTGAATTATGTTTTTCAAATTCTTAATAATTACATTGAGGGGATCAGCATAAATTATTATTATTTTAAGAAAGTGGTTTTAAATTAGCTCTAAACCAGCTGGAGCTAAGGAATCATGAACTAGAAATGTTATCCTGCAGCTGGGGAGTTTTCCTGCTCTGATTAATGACAGGTACTTCCCATGGTTCAATCTGAGACCTGCTGGGCCAGGCAGGGCTGGGGTTTGGGTTGGACCCTTCCAAGTGAGCTGAGCTCTGTTTTTTTCCTGGGACTGAGTTTTGGATCAGGAAATGCTGCCACAGCCAGAGTGAGCAGATCCCTTTGGGGGCAATGTCAATACTTGGAGCAAAACCAGGACAGGACAAGGAGGCAGCTCCTCCTCACAGCTTTGTCCTGTATGAACCTCCTGAGGCCGCATTTTGGCTTTGAGACTAAAATAACCCACAGGAGGATCTATATTCTGCTGGAAATGCTCCTGGCTGCAGTAGGTCTTCCTGAAAAACCTCAGCCTGTGCTTGGAATCTTGCCATGGATTCCCAGATCTCCCTGAAAATCCTCAGCCTGTGGAATCATTCCATGGATTCCCAGATCTCCCTGAAAATCCTCAGCCTGTGGAATCATTCCATGGATTCCCAGATCTCCCTGAAAATCCTCAGCCTGTGGAATCATTCCATGGATTCCCAGATCTCCCTGAAATCCTCAGCCTGTGTTTGGGATCATGCCATGGATTCCCAGGTTTGGGGTCAGCCTTGCTCTGTTCCGTGCTGAGTCTGAGTCACAGGAGGTCTTTCAAGCTGCCTGATGAGCATTTTTTGCTGGAAAACACTGAATTAGCAGGACATGGAGCCAGCTTATAGAGAATTGTGGCTATTTGTATATTTAATAATTTGCCAATCATGAAATCCAGGTGATTTGATGCCTCAAGAAGGAAAAATGCATGGGAAGAGAACAAAAACCACAATGAAACATACTGCCAAGAGGAAAGCTGATTTTAGTGCTGGAACCCAGTCGGTCAAGGACTCTCTGAAATTGAAAAGACAAAAGTTTTCAGTGCTCTAAAGCACTAAAGTGCTCCCTGTTCTGTGCTGGCTCCTGTCTGCCCCAGGAGTGTGTTACGAGGTGGGGAAGAGCCCATAAAGCTCTGCCTAGAAAGGGAAATGAGGTGAGGAGGTTTTGCTGAGCAAGATGAATGGTGAAGGGGAAAGACTGACGTTGCTAAAGCAGCCCTGGCGTGGTCATGGGGCAGCAATGAAGGAATGGGGGTCACTGTGGGGGTGGAGGTGCCATAAACTGGTCATTACAGCAGGAAACGGGAAGTGCAGGGCCCTCACCCCAAGCCCAGGTTTAATGTGTGGCCTTGAGCAAATCACCTCACCTTGATTTACCCCTGCTCCCACTGCTCCTGCTGGGAGGGAGGGTTTGACACTCTGTGGGGTCAGGAGGTAAAGGACTTTATTATTTTATGCATGGATGTGCACCCAGTGCCCACAGGAGCCAGAAGGAGGTGCAGCATTGATCCTCCTTGTGTGGATTGTTTCTGTAGCTCAAATTGAATATTTATAGACCCCAGAGTAGCTGGGAAAGGAAAATTTTCACCCTGTTATTTTAAAAGTTTTAAAGTTCTTCTAAAAGTTTTCTCTACCTTCTGATGTTTACATATTTCTACTGGAGTTTCTCATGCACTGTTGTGTAAATAATGATTGTTTTACATTCTTCTTTGTGGGAAGAGGAAATGAATAAACTGTTAAGTTAACCAGTGTGGTTGAAGAAGTAACAATTTCTTCCTCCAATCCACTGTCATTTTTAGAATTCTATATATTACGAGGTCAGAAATAAATTTCCTCTCTTTTCCCTCTTTTACTTCTAGCGTGAATGTGTGAGTTATTTCGTGTGGTAGTGCGACAGAAAATCAGCCTTAATACTCTTAATGCTTAATACTCTTTATTCCAGCTGAGGAGCTCTCTGGCTTTTTAGAGGAAGCACATTTCTCTGTAAATTGAGATGAGCTTCCAGCTTTTCTTGAGGATGTGTGAAGCTTTCTTGCTGCTGCCTCAGCAATGGCTTCATCCTTGTGCCTTCAGAGCGTGCACTAATGTGCTTTATTGCCTGAGTTCTCACAGAAACAGCCAGTGGTGATATTTATTTGTGTGCTGTTGCCCTGAGGTGCTGGGAAAGGGTGGTGCAGAAGAAAAAGGCTTTTTTTAGAACACCTCATTTCTTGGAAAGTGATGTGTCCATTCCTTGTCTGATTTGCATCAGGATGGGAGGGAGGAGGAGGAAGGACTTTTGTCCAGGGGCAGGGAGTTGCCCTCTGTGGTGGAGCACCTGGACAAGGGTTCCATGCAGGAGATGACAACCTGATCCTTGCCAGACAAACAGATCACACTCAATTTTTGCTCAGCTGGCTGAGCACGTCTGTGAGGGCTCTCTTTATGGTTCATTGCTTGGCTCTCTTTGGAATGAAATTTCTGGCATAAAGCTTATGTATTTTATAAAAATGTTGGGGTTTTTTTTCCTCTCCCTTCCAAAGGCTTTGCTCAAACACATTTGTGACATGGAGTGGACACCCCTCCATGGTTTTCTCACTACCCCTGAGGGTTCTGAGCTCTGCCTCAGCCTCTCTGTGCAGATCCTGTGCAGAAAAGCCTGATAACACAGAATATTATATTTTATGGGGTTTTCCATTGAAAACTGCTCTTCCAGACATCTTTGTCATCGAGGATTGTTTGCACTGAGTGAAGAAAGGTGAATTAGGTGCTGTGGATGTGCTGTGAGCATCCTGAGTGCAGGAATGGCCAGAATTCAATAAATAACTCCTGTCCTGCTGTGTGGAAGAGGTTTTCCAGCCACTTCTGTGAGCCAGAGAGAAGTCTGGTAAGAGGATCCACGTTTACCCCTGAAAGAATTTCCTACCAAGGTCCTTGACATAGAAACCAAGAAAGAAAGAAGGATAAATAAGAGATAAATAAGAGAAACCTGCAACTGCCTGTTCCAATGAGCACTTTGTTTGTCTCTCCTGACCAATGAGTAAAGTGCAAACTGAAGAGTTTTGTAAGAATGTATAAAAAGCATGCAAGCTGTAATAAAAACAGTTTTGAAACCTTCTGAAAGTGGAGTGTTGCTTTGTGTTGTCTCCATCTCAGCTACGACGCTGCTGGGCTGTGTGTGTAGTGCCATTGGAATGGGAATGGCTGTGCTTAGTGGGTCACACCAGTGACCTGTCACCTCCTTTCCTGGGCTTTTGTGGCCCTCTGGATGCTCCCAAGTTACCCATTTTTATATAAAAGCTTTTATCAGTGTGAGTAGATTTCATTGTGCTCTGGCATCATCAGTGTGGCTCCCTGTCGCGGCTCAGCTGTTATCACTGGCTGATTGTACCTGCACAAGGATCCGTTGGTGCTGAATAAAAGAAATAAGGAAACGGGGAAATAATTTGAATAAAACAAATAAGGAAGAAAAAGAGATTAGAGCCCAAATGGTTTCCATTTTGATAATTCACAGAATGAAAGGAGCACTAGGATGGAACCTTTAAGATTCAAATGTATGCGTTAGAATAAAGAAAATAGGAAAGAAGCAGATAAAAATTTACTATTCTCTCAGAACAGCAAAAACAAAACTTATTTTTTCCCCATTAGGAGGATTTTTTGCTCATGATAAAATCCTTCTGAGAGCATGGTGCTGATATTCTGCATTTCTCTGTGTGTGAGGGTGATCAGGTGTGACCCTCATGGTGTCCCTTTGTCCTGGAGCACCTCCAGCACCAGAAGAAAACTTTGTTTTTCCAAAGTACCACCCAAAAAGGTGCTTTTAATGTTGTTAATTTTGGTGCAGGGCAGGCAATCATGGCACCATTGGGGCGAGGAACACTCCTGGGTCCCTTGATTCATCCCCCACACGTGGCTGGCAGCTGGCACCAATTTTTAGTCCTGGCCTGAAGAGAGGCTGGAGCTGCTGACCCGGTTCCAGCTGCCCTTGGAGCAGCAGCCTCGGTGCCCTGCAGAGTTCTGTGGCTCTGTGTGCTGCCTCTGCTCTGGGGATGCTCTGCTGGAGGCAATTGAGTTATTCCCGAGAAAACCATTCCTGCAGGAGGCAGAGGAGGAGCAAGGAGCAAGGCAAGCACGTGGAGCGGGGCAGGGTTGGTACTGGATGCCAGGGTTCAGCTGGAGAGGGATTTCTGCATCCCTCATGCTTTTATTGTGCCATAGAAATCTAATCCTGGAGGTTGCTCAGAGATGATGATGCATCACTCAAGTCCTTTATGGCCAGATGCTTTTAGAATGTGTCAGAGCTGTTCTGTCGCAGACATCTCTTGCCTTTGCTAAAGCAAGAGCTCAGATCTTTGACCCGAAAGGGGACAATTTGCATTTGCTCACCACATATTAATTACTGCAGCTGATTAGTTGCCATGTGATGCTTTAATGTAGATTTGCACCCCCAATTTGGGTCTTTTTTTTTTGAGAGAGAATTGATGTATTTCTGTAGCTTCTCACAGCAGCTGGGCAAAAGGTGTGATGCAGGCACCTCAGCTGCTTGCAGATAAATAAAAGAGAGTTTTCCTAGAGAAGAGATTTCCCGCTGAGGATCTAAATCCTGGGATTTAGGAAGGCTGCGCCGCGCATTTAGCCCGGGGTTTATAAAGTTTCTGTGGCTGCTGGGGACTCTCTGGGGTGAATGAGGAGCGCAGTGAGGCCGGCGGGAGGCAGGGACGGCTGCGGCCGTGTCCGGGCGGGGAGCGCAGCGCGGGCGGCCCCGGGGGCACAGCGCTATCTGCCGGGAATGCGGGAACGCTGCCGGCCTGCTCGGCATCCCCGCTGCTGGCTCAGCTCCTTTCCTGACCCGCGCGGCACCTGAGAGGCGTTTGGAAAACTTTTATTCCACTTTCAGTCTCGTGAGGAGAGTGAGACAATACAACTGTCATAATTCACATTATCACAATCAGAAGCCGACTATTTCCTAATTCCAATACACAATATTGTGTTTTAATTACTCTATAAGCGTTTCTTGGTCTACCAGCTTTTGCCACCCCATGCTATAAACGCCTTAAAGTCAATCTGCCCCAGCAGCCCTGGCAGCTCTCAGAGCTGCAGCAGGAATCTCTCCGGGCAGCCTGAGGAGATTTTCACCTCTCCTGCACGGATCAGGCCGGCACTGGGGCTCCTGCCTGTTGGATTGAGGTTTTTTTTTTTTTAAGTGGGGCACCAATTTGTTGGATTAAGCCCTTTCCTGACCCAGATATGGGGCAACTGAGAGGCATTTGAAAAACTTTTATTCCATTTTCAGTCTCATGAGAAGGGTGAGACAATACAGATGTCATAATTCACATTATCACAATCCGACTATTTCCTAATTCCAATACACAATATTGTGTTTTAATTACACTATAAGTGTTTCTTGGCCTATCAGCTTTGGCTATACCATGCTGAAAATGCCTGAAAGCCAATAATCTAAAATTACCCCTTGTGGGTCCTACCACAATGCATCTTTCATAGTTCTATTTCTCCAAAGTATCCAGTCTTATTTATAAAACCAGCCTTTAAAACTTGTTTCCAGCTCCATTTCTCTGTCAGCAATGTCTGTCCTATTCCGTGGCATTTCTAAGGCAGCATTTCTTATCTCAAAGTTTGCATACAAACACATACTATGTGAGCCTTCTGTCAGACTTTAAGAGTTCTCTACAAATTCATTTCCCACAGCATAGCTCCAGGAATACCTTCCCCCTGCCTGGAACACGGGCATGGATGTGCAAACACACACACGTGTGCTCCTTCCCTTCCCCGAGCCCCCACACTGGCATTTCTCCCTCAAATCTCTTCCCTAAGAGTATTTGGGCTCGGGATGGACATCTACAATTGTCTAAATTCCATTTTTTCCCCCTAATTGTTTCTTGAAGTTAATAAAACAACCACTAAAATAAACAGACTGTAGCAGAACACCCAGCCAGGAGGAGGTGCCTGCTTAGATGTCAAAGTGTCAGCAAGGAAAATTGGAAAATTGGTGTTTTGGGGAAAGAAAATGAGATTTTACAGATTCAAACTTCTGGGTAGCTTCTGCTGTTTTACACAGCAGCTTTAAGTATGACCAGGGAGATGTTCTTCACTGACAGAAAACAAAAGAACTTTCAATTCTGTCGTATTTAAGCTGGAAAACTGTTACCTCCTTCCTCCTCTTTCCTCCTCCTTCCTCATTCTCCTTCCTCCTTCTCTTCTCTGGTGTCTAATTTATTACAAGTGTATTTGTCATTTTAGGTGAAAGAAGCTGACAATGTGCTACGAGGAGGACAAAGCTGGGAACCCCCAGATGGAGGGTGCAAAACACAGCCAAAATCCCCAAAAGTTTCTGTTTCACAACGGGGAACTTGATTGTGCAAAGCAATAAGGGGCATCCTACCAAAAATCTCCTTTGCAAAGTCTCCTGTCTTTTAAGGGATGTGGGAATGATTTATGTCCATGTTGACTGACAGCTGGGAGCAGATTCAGCTTTATTTCCTTTATTTAAGGAAAAGCAGTAGCCAAGGTAAGACAGCGACATTTGCTGAACATTTCCTCCACAAAAACACAATCCTCACACGGAGCTGAAATAATTGATGCACTTGTGTGTTTTACAAGCAGTGAGAGTCCCGAAATTAAATGAGCAGATGTGAATGAATATGTGTGGCATCCTGAGACACTAATGGCTTTCCATCCAGGGCTGAGGAGAGGCCTAAAAGCAGATCTGAAAGTGCCACCTCATTAGGCTGGGATGGGTAAAGCAGCCCTGCAGTTCCAGCACACAAAGGCTTCCCTCTGTGCCTGATTTTCTTGGCATCCAGTCCCAGAAAACAATGCCCAAAAGCACCTGGAGCAACACCAGGACTTAGAATTTCCAGCATGTATACATTAACACACCTCTAAATATGGCCTGGGTTAAAGATCTGGGGGGTAAAAAAAAAAAAAAAAAAAAAAAAAAATTGTTGATTGAATTGCTGACCACAACGTGCTAGCAACGTGCAGGAATGTGCTCCATGCTTGTGCACAGGGAGGGGGGAATTGTCAGCCCAGCCTTCAGAGCGTGGCTGCTGTTCCAAGGAATCCCTGACCCTGCCAGGCCTCTGTGCATGCGCAGCTCTGCCTGGCGTGAGGCTGCTCCTCATTTCAGAAAGCGTTTCCCTGGCTCTGGAAGGCAGGGAGTGTTCTGGGAATGCTCTGGGAATGCTCTGGGAATGCTCACAGACAGGGCAGGCTGCTGGCAGGGGCGGCCACTTCTTGCTGGCGGAGGGGAGGGCTCGCTGAAATCCAGCCCTTCTGGTTCTGAGTGCTGATGGAAAAGCAGCCCTCGGAGCCAAGGGTAAAGAGAGGAGGTTGAACACACCAGGGTTGTGTCTGGGAGAGGAGGATGGCAGAGGAACTGTGACTTGTGGGCCCTGGGGGGAAGCAGGAAGAGCAGTAAATCAAGGACAAGCTCGATCTGTATCTAACAGAGAGAGGTCCTGCAGGGTGTGTGTGACAGAAACCACGGATTTGCTCAGGATGGAGCAGAGTTTTTGGGAATCGTGGGGATATTCACACTCTGTTGCACTCCATGGGGAGGTAGATTGGCAAAAAAAAAAAAAAAAAAGGTGCAATGCTGGTTTTTGGCTTTTTCTGCCTCTGTCAAGGTTGGGATGCAAGTGCTCAAGACGGTATTTCGTGTTCAGACTCAGGTGTTGATTATTTCTTATCTCTATCACAATCTTACCAGTCCTGAGTTCTGCAGCATTCTACTAACAAGCTACAAAATGGCTCACTACCCTTCTCTACAAAGCCTTTTAAGGCCAACTGTCCAATTAGGAAATGACACCTAAATTATTTTCACTTTTAACCCAAAACTCTCAGTATCCAGGGTTCCAACAGAGCAACAAAATGCAGGTGTGATTTTTGTATGGATAGAGAGCTCGCTGGGCAGCAGAGGCACTCTGGGGACCTGCATCTAAAGGCAGCAATGAGGATCCACCCCCTGGAATATTGGCTGGGAAGGGGCTGGGTGCACCTGGAAATGGCAGATGAAGTCCTCAGCATGGGATCTGTGCATCAGCTGGAAATGGAGGTGCAGAGGTGTGTGAAGAGCAAAGCTGGAGCTGCCTCCAGTTCAGAGGATCCAGGTGTTGGCAGGTACGCGGGGAACTCGTTTTAAACCTCGAGTGTGAAAAGAGAAAACTGAATGAGCCTTTCTAAGCCCCCAGGCACCCTGTGAAAGCAACCAGAGAGAGAGAGAGAGCAGCGCTCCCTCGCCTGGGATTTGTGCAGCACGGGTGTTGGAGTGCGTGGGAAGGGTGCCTGCATCTATTCAATCCAACAGCTCTAAACTGGCGTGCATCACCCTGTGGGGCTCCTGGGCACAGCCCTGCTCGCTCCATCCTGGCTGGAGGCTGCTCGGGGGGAGCAGGGTGAGGAGCACAAAGGGGGTCCCTCCGTTTGGAGGCTCGGGGGTTGCAGGGCTGGCTGTGGCAGCGCTGCAGGGCTGGGCCGGCGCTCTGGGAGCAGCTGATGCCGGCGGTGGCTCTGCTGTGTCCCCTGGCAGCCAGGAGGGGCCGGGCTGATGTGATGGGGATGGCAGAGGAAGCTGCCGACGTGGCCAGACACGCAGGGCTCTGTTCCCACTGTCCTGTCCCAGCCTCAGGGACCATGACAGTGAGGGATTAGTGGGGGCAGGGTGCTGAAATTATTTTTATCTCCTCGTCTTGTTGTGCCTGTGCACAAGTGCCAGCCTTTTCAGCCTTTTTTTCTCTTTTTTTCTCCTCCTGTGAAGCATTAACTGGGTGGGTTGCCATAGCAACCCCCGCATGATAAGTTGGGCTGCTTTTGCAGAGATTTCTCCCTCAGCAGTCAAGATTTCTCTCTCTCTCAGCATTGCACCCCCTTCCCCATGTCCCCTGGGGTACCAGTGCCCTCTGTGGTGCCTAAAGGCCACCCCTGCCCTCCAGCCAGCTCACGGGAGGCACCAGGGCTGGGGCAGGGCAGGAAGGAGCAGCCTGTGCATCGTCCTGGCGTGGGATGGGGCTGGGAGGATCTCTGCTCTCCATCCCTTGTGCAGGGCTCAAAACTGAAACAGGCTTTGAGTGTGACATCCCGATTCTTTGCAAGTTTCCCTGAAGAGGGCAGGGAGGTGTTTGCTGCTTGTCCTGAGCAGGCACGGGGTGACACTGGAGTGGTTCCCAGCTAAACCGAGATTGTAGCAAGAGTGAAACGATCTTGTCCTTTCATTCAGCCTCTCGGAGCGAGCCCAGAGAGGTCTGCTTTGAAAACAAAGCCCAAGACAGCTTGTGGTGGGTTAGGAATCTGGGTGGACTAGAGGTGTTTACTGCAAATCACCTTGGATCTTGTCTGTGGTAGGCTCGAGGTGAAGAATAAACTTCTCCAGAGCTGGGGAAGAGGGTGTGACCTCCCTGAAATGTAATTTTTCATCTCGAAATCCACCCAAATCCAAGGCCAGTTTCACCAGAGGTTTTCTGCACCTCAGGGCCCCATTTCCCTTCTTTAAATAGCAGCTACAACGCTGGTCTGGAAAGAAGTAATTGAGGTTGGTACATGAGTGATTCTGAGGGAAAACTCATTACTTTTTCAGGATGTTTGTTTGCCAATATAATTTGAATTGTTTGGCAGGTGGGCTCTGGGGTGCCTGGGGTTAGAGCAGAAAAGGCTTCTCTTTCTGCCTGAGGAGCAGCAGGCAGGAGCAGAAGGGGCTGGGGGTCAGTCAGTGACTCTGACTGAGTCTGTGTGGTCGAGCTGCTGCTTCCTCTTAATCCTCTTGGCCCCTGAGTCTCATCCCTGGCAGGATTCTCTGTAATAGATGTAATTAGAGTGGCAGCAGCACAAACAGTGCAGCCCTGCTGATCCCTGCTCTGCGTTCTGCCAGGGCACCTGGCTGCCTGGGAATAGCTCTGATTTCCATGGTGCTTTGTGGAACAGGTGGTTGTCAAAGGAGACAGCCAGGGACGTTTTCCAGCAGCTCCTGGGGCTATAAAAAACCCACCCCAGCACTCGTCTGCTGTGCATGGGATGGATTGTTCCAGAAGGGTTAGGAGCAAATCCTTGTGGCTTAACCTGCCCTTCCCTTTGTGTTGTTGTGATGATAACAAGGGGCAATGGGACAAAAGAAATGGCTCGATGTCCTTCATGCAGCTCTGGGTATCACATTTGCTGTTCTGTCTTCCCAGGGAGGAAATCAGATTTTAAGGTTTGTATATCCATGCTGGATGACTTCTAAGCAGGGGATGGAATGCTGGCATCAGCAACCTGCAAGCTGCTGGTCTCCCTGGTCACACCTGGTGCCTGCAGGTACATTAAATGGGTTTATTTTCTTCTGGTGGGCTGCTGGAAGAGTGCACAAAAAGCCTGAGAGCAGAGGGAACAGTGAGGACAACCTGACAGCCAGCGCGTGGCTTTGGCCAGTCCCTGCTGGAATACTTCTGGCTGCAAAGATTTAGGGAATCCCAGTCAGCTGTGGGCTGGACCAGGGCAGAGCAACCTGTGCAGTCAGCACAGTGAGGCAGAACGAGGCACCAGGAGGGTGTCCTTAGCTGGGAATTGCTTGGAGCAGCCACTGGAGCCTGGGCAGGCTGACGTGCAGGCAGCTGATGAATGCAGCCTGCTGACACAAACACAATTAGGTGATGTCTAGGAAAAGTGGTGGCTTTGTTCTGTGCCTGCTTCACTCCAGCAGTGCAGGGACCTGATCTCACGTGTGTGCCCCTGTGTCCACCCCCAGGAGGCCACAGGGCTGTGGCAGTGGCCACCCCCAGCGGTGTGTGCCCAGCTGAGAGCCCGAATACAGCTGGAGCTGATTTTTCTGCTGCCTGCAAACATTTCTGGGTGGATCTGGCCACCTGCACGCTGAGTTTTGGCACTGCCAGTCACTCCTGTGTCATTCTCTGGTGAGGCTGGTCAGGTTTAATTCAATAGGTTGTGCTGTGTGTGCAGCTGCAGGGGCTTTAAAAGGAGCACATGTAACAAATGTTTCATTTCCCCCTCTCTGTCCACTGTGACCTTCAAAGCTGGAGGAACCCTCCAGGGCACGGTGGCTCCCGTCCAAGGAGAGAAAGCCCAGCCTGCTGCTGGCATTAAATTCCCTGGAATCAGGCAGGAACATGAGGCGAGAGGATTTCCCAGTATTTCCCACTGTGACCTTCAGAGCCGTGCAAATGTTAGTATTAAACTTATTAGCAGCACAGGCCTTTCTGTGACCCCGCAGGAATAACTGCCCCCATTTCCCCCCCGCCCCTTGGCTTTTTTTGGAGGCAGGACAGTGATGCTGATCTGTAGAGACCAGACGAGGAGCGAGGGGTATAAATGGAAAGAGGAGAAATTCAGATTTTGGGAAGAAATTCTTTGCTGTGAGGGCAGTGACA
The DNA here is from genome assembly GCF_026979565.1 of Vidua chalybeata. NCBI lineage: Eukaryota > Metazoa > Chordata > Aves > Passeriformes > Viduidae > Vidua > Vidua chalybeata. The sequence goes on along the minus strand of NC_071552.1, from coordinate 3,661,795 downwards.
GGGCATCTGGGGAGGTCGTGGCTGCCCTGGACATTCTCAAAGGTTGGATGTGGCTTGGTGGGAGTTGTCCCCACACATGGCAGGGGGTGGGACTGGCTGAGATTTAAGGTCCATTCCAACGCCTTAACACTCCGCGATTATGTGATATCCTCTGTGTGATGTCTCCAGCCAGGCTGGGCGCTGCCCGCGGGACCACCGGAGCCCCAGGCTGCTTGCGCTGAGCCGGGAGGAGCCCGGCGCGGCCGGGGCCGGGGGAGGCGGCCGCGCATGTGCCGGCCGTGCCCCCCGCCCGGGCTCCTCCAGCATCCTCGGCATCCTCCTCGGCATCCTCCCCTCCGAGCGCTGCGCCCCGCAGCCCGCGCAACCAAAGCGCCGCGGCCGCGCCCCGCGGAGCCGCTCCCGGCGCGGGGCACCTGCTGCTGCTGCTGCTGCTGCTGCTGCTGCTCCACCGCTGCTGCTGCTCCACCGCTGCTGATCCACCGCTGCTGATCCAGCGCTGCTGATCCAGCGCTGCTCCCGCTCCGCTCCGCCCGCGCCCTGCGCAGCGCCGGCCGCGCCCGCGGAGCCGCGGAGCTGTCCGGGCTCGGGCTCCGTGCGGGCTCCGGGCTCGGGCTCTGTCCGTGGTGCTGCCGCCCCCGCGGCCGAGCGCAGCCCCCGGACCGCGCCCGCCCGGCCGCTCCCCGCCCGGCATCCTGTTGCGCCGGGAGCGCGGCGAGCGGGGGAAGAGCATCCTGCCGAGGAGCCTGAGCGCCGGCCCGCCTCGGAACAATGGCTGCGCTGCCGCGGCTGCTCTGCGCGGCCGCGCTCGCCCTGCTGCTCTGGGGTAGGTGCTGCCATTCCCTCTCCCACCCGGCGCCGCTGGGGCTTGCCGCTGGCAGGGCGCTGCTGGAAAGAAGGGAGGATGCTCCCCTCGCGCCTGCCCTCCGAGTGGGGCTTTTGTTGTCGGGAGACGGGAATTACGCTCGTGCGGAGTTGGTGTGGCTGTGAGGGAGTGAAAACACCTCAGCGCCGAGCACAAAGCATGTGCCCGTCCCTTACTGTTTGCTGTTGGTCTGGGGTTTGCAGTGTAATTTGACATCGAGCTGCCTCGGGGAGGGTGTGCAGCCCATTAAGAGGTGTTTTAGTGCCGGTTTCCCGTGCAGTCTGTGTAAACTGGAGTTAATCAATCGATTGCAGCTGCAGTTTGATTCCAGCCACGAGAAGAGGTTGGGTGGTTTTGCCACATTCAATGTGCATGTGCCTTCAGCCCTGTCTGTGTGTACAGATCTCGTTTCTCAGAGTAAAGCAGGATCCAGGAGCTTTCTCTTATTCCTCCCTGGAAGCTGCTGCTGTCTGTGGAGCTGGTTGTACGGGAGAATTGGAACCAGGCTGCTTCCAGGAATAGTCCCAGGATAATATGTTGCTTGAGAGAGTGGGTTAATGGTGCCTCAGAGGCTGGGGAGGAGGGAGCAGCCAGCAAAGTCAGCGTCTGGGCTCTGGAGACAGCCTTGGACAGACAGAGCCCGGGATTGTTCAGCCCAGGGGACAAATGTCAGCAGGGATTTGGTCGGAGATGTGGTGCTGAAACGATCCCTTTCTGCTCCAGCGTGTGGCTTCACATGCAACGATTTCTGCCCTCTTTGCAAGAGCAGTATTTGAGAGTTGCCAACCTTAGCACAGCTCTGATTGGAAGCGTTTTGAGCAGGAATGTCTGGGAAATCAATAACTCCTCCTGCTGCCAAATTCACTCCTGTCCAAGCCCCTTGGTTCCCAGTAGTGCCCATGGAGCCCAGGGACAGGAAGGGTGCTGGACCCTCCCAGTTTTGCTGAATTAAAGCATCCAGACCTTCCAACTTGGCACAATGAGCGAGCTGTTCCTCCACTCTGGAATTCTGGGCTTCCCCTCATCCCAGACTGTAATTGCTGCTCTAACAGGAGCATGCCCAGCACGCATGGGAGGCAATGAACAATGCCTTTAAAGTGGCATTAATTACCAGGGAAAGATGAAAGTTGTGGCAGAGCAGATGCTGGAGAGGTGAATCTGTGTGAAGTGATCACCCTCTGTTAATTATTATGAATTATTAATATCTCAGGAGAAGGAAGCTTGGTAAAATTTGACATTTGAAACTTAATCTGTTATCAGACAGTGCTAGTAGTAAATCAAGCCATTTTCCATTAGGGACATTAATGCCAAGATGTGAATAACTGATGCTTCTCTAATTCTGTCTTAACGCTTCTTTCTCTGCTGCTCCTCTCCCCCAGCGGGATTTTGTTCCTCCGTGTGTGTGGAAGTCCCATCTGAGACAGAGGCTGTCCAAGGGACGGACATGAAGCTGCTCTGCATCTCCTGCATGAAGAGGGAAGAGGTGACGGCCAGCACGGTGGTGGAATGGTTCTACAGGCCCAACGGGGGAAAGGATGAGCCTGTATGTATGACTGGGATCTGAGTCCTTTCTGTTTCTTTCCTTGCTTATCCCATTTGCACACCTGGGCACAGCACAAACTGCTGGCAGGAAAAGCTGGAATCAGTTGTTGAATTCAAACATTTGGATTGTAGATTAATCAATGCCAATTTCCAGTCCCATTCCCTCAATACCTCCAGCCCAGTATCTGAGGATGTCAAATATGACTGACACTTGGTACCCTTGTCTGAATCAGTTCTGAATCCCAAACCTGTTCTTTTGGAGGTGAAATTGGCCTCCAATAAATCTGCAGGTCAGGATTTACTTCTTTTTGCCTCAGAGAAAGCAGTGTTATCCCCGCTGTGGGAGATCTCTGGGAGCTGCTTTGGATCCCTGTCAGGAAAAGGTAAAATTGATTTTCAGAGTGAATCAAAATGGAAATTGGACAGATGAGGAGCAGCTGGAATTCAAGAGAGAATGGTGAAATGGAGAACTAGATGAAGGCTGAGTGCACATTTCTTTCTAGCTATTTTATCTGAGTCTGAAGCATTAAATCAATGCTATGATTGAGCAGGGCCACGCAGGATGACAAATATTCTCCTTCTGTCTGAGAACTAAAGGGACCAGGCTAAGGAATGAGAGGGGAATTCACTTCCAGTGGCCCAGGGCATCCATTTGCCAGTGGCAACCCAAAGAACACCAACCAAAGTGAGCTGGGACGGGCAGGGTCATGATGGGGACTGTGGTCAGCCAGAATGTCACACTGTCATATTTGCCCTGCAGCACTTCCATCTCAGCTGAATACCCCAGGGCTTCCCAAAAAGGGCTGTTGGTCTTCCCGGTGGATATTCTGTGATTCTTTCCTCAGGTGATCTCACATGCACTGACTGACAGGCACATTGCTAGGCATGAAGAATCCCAGTTTTCTGTTCCATTGCTGATTTTTTTGTGTCCACGTGCATCTGTGTTTTGCTGTGCCTTAGTTTTTCTCCCTCTCTGGTGGAGATACTGGATGCCTGATCACTCATTTTCCTGTCTTTTGTAAAGTCACCTGATACTTTGAGGCAAGGGATGATGGAACATGAATAGCTGCTGTTACCAAGGGAGCTCAGAACATCCCTGAGTGTAGCTGGAGGGGGGTGCTGCCCCTGGCTCGTGCCGTGGTGCTGTCCGAGGCAGAGATTAACCAGCACATCCCTTTCTATTTCCTCACAGATCTATCTATCTATCTATCTATCTATCTATCTATCTATCTATCTTCCTCACAGATCTATATATCTATTTCTATTTATTTCCTCACAGATCTACGAGTACAGGAAAACAAACCATGAATTCCCAAGCCGCTTCAGCGGGCGGATACAGTGGAACGGGAGCAAAGACATGCAGGACGTGTCCATCACCGTGCTGAACGTGACCCTGAACGATTCGGGCATCTACACCTGCAACATCACCCGCGAGTTCGAGTTCGAGATCCACCGGCCCCTCTTCCAGAGCTCCAGGGTGATCCACCTCACCGTGGTGGAGGAGGGTAGGAGGGCGTTTTGTGCTGTCACTGGCCGTGGGTGTTGTCACCCGGGGATGGAGTTTGTCACTGCGACCCAGGAGAGGGCTCTGAGTTTGGCAGTGACAGACGCGGCTCAGGAGGAAAAACCTGTGGCTTGTTTTGATGGCAGGAGGCTCTTTCTGGGCACGGCCTGGTTGTGTGTGAGTGTGGGAAGGCCCGGTGAGCCGGGCACAGCTGGGTACAGCTGGGCAGAGGTTTCCAGCTCCTCCCGTGGTGGCTCTGGATGTTACAGCAATGCCTTTCCCAGGGAGCCACAGCGCTTCCTTGCTGCCGCCCCCTCCCTCCTGGAACGACGACTCATTCTCCATTTTGATACCCGTCTCCTGCTTCTCCTCCTTCCCTTCGTGGTGCTCCTGAGTCCTTCTGTTCTGTTCTTGGTGTTGCTGGGTTCAGTGCTGCAATCCTGGCAAGTTCCAGACAGTACAGGGGATTCTGCTGCTCTCTCCAGAGCGGGCCGGGAGCTTTCAGCCCTTTTGTCTGCCCTTTCCCCTCCCTCTCCCCCACGAGCACCTCGGGGTTTTGATCCTTCACAAAGCACTGGCGGCACAACAGAGCCGAGTAACACCAGCGAGTGGGACACGGGGAGGAAACAGAGCGTGAGGATGAGATAGGCGAGCAATCGTGAGCATGTGGGGGTGGCACAGGCTGCGAGGCACAGACAGGGCTGTGCGTGTTGGATCCCTCTGGGATCCCTGCCTGTTGCAGGTCCCTCTCTTTTGCTCCCTCACAGCCTAAAGGCACCTGGAGATTCTGGCAGGGGGGTGGTTAGGAAGGATGACACAAGGGTGGAAAGAGTCCATGGAGCTGCATGGAAATGATCAGGGGTTATTTCATTTTATTCGCAGCTGGAGAAGACTTCACCTCTGTCATCTCAGAAATTATGATGTATATTCTGCTGGTCTTCCTCACGCTGTGGCTGCTGATTGAGATGATCTATTGCTACAGGAAGGTCTCCAAGGCAGAGGAAGCTGCCCAGGAAAACGCGTAAGTGTGGAACCCCTGGAGGTGAGATCTGCTCACGTGTCCCAGAGCTCTCCAATGTGTATAGACCCATGTTAGTACAGGATAATCAGGTCTAAAACTGGTGTTTCTTTCTTCCTGATGATTGAATAAATCATGTAATACTAATTCCTTCTGCCTCACCTCACATACTGTAGAACCCCAAGGAACTGGTTCTGTACCAGCAGCAGCCTGTGCCTGTAGGGTGTCCACAACATGGGACATACCCTGTGTAGCTGGCCAGAAATCCTCAATAAGGTTGAAAAAGTGAGTAGTGATTAAAACACGCTGGAAGACTGCAGGAAGACTGAACTTTGCGATGGCATGGGCTGGTTGGTGTTTCACACAGAATCACAGAATAATGAGGTTGGAAGAGACCTCTAAGATCGTCAAGTCCAACCCGTGCCCTGACACCTCAGCTAGGCTGTAGCACCAAGTGCCACGTCCAGTCTTTTTTTAAACACATCCAGAGATGGTGATTCAACACCTCCCTGGGAAGACAATTCCAGTGCTTTATTATTCTTCCGGTGAATTTTTTTTTTCCTAATATCCAACCTGTACCTTCCCTGACGTAGCCTGAGGCTGTGTCCTCTTGTTCTGCCAGTTTGCTCTGTCCAAAGTCCTTGCAGTGTTTAGGAGCACCAAGAGTGCTTGCACCACACACCGGGTAGGGAGTGAACGGTATTCCAGGTTTGGACCATGTGGAGATGCTCTCCTGGAAGGTCTGGTTTCATCCTGCCCCATTCCCATCTTTCCACACACTTGGCTCGGATCAGAGCACTTTTTGTCCATGGGAAGGCTGGGCTGGCTCTGTAGGATTTTGGAGCAGGGAAGACTCAGTGTTTGCTCCTGCCTATGCCAAGGAGTTTCCCTCTGTGAGCATCTACAGGTGACGTTTGTTACCTCAGAGATGCTTCCAGGCATTCAGCAAAGGTGAGTTCACCCAAACTGGGCTTTACACTGTGTGCTTTCCTCCCCTCCAACTACAGGACAGACTATCTTGCAATTCCATCGGAAAACAAGGAGAACTGTGCTGTGCCTGTGGAGGAGTAGCAGAGAGGAGGCAGCGGAGTGAACGGCACCAAGGTGGGTCATGAAGAAGTGGTCACTCCTCGTGTCTGTCCACCCCTCAGCTTCCTTGTGCTGGGGCTGGAGACTCCTGGAGCGTGGCTGTGCTCCTCTGGAGCTTCCCCAGCAACCTTAGAAGCCATACAGGTGTCTTTAGGTGTGGGGTGTACTGGTATTGTTTGAACCCCCAAACCAACACGGTGTATTTATGCCTCCTTTACCTATTGCTGTGGAATTGGGAATCTTCACTCCCCTGCACAAGAGCAGCTGTGCCCGTGCCATGAGGACTGTAAGGGCTCTATCTCCAGAGGAAACACGTTCTAGGAAGGAGTTTGTGAGATCTTTTAATCTCAGTTCACCTCCCGTCAGTTCCCGTGCTAACTCTGCTGCCATCCTCACTCCTGTGAGCTCCAAGAGGAATTGTCTCCCTTGCAGGGGCTCTGAAGACAGAAGGACCACGCCACGCCAGCCAGCTTTGAGGGGGAGCTCTGCGCCGTCGGGAGGAACACGGGGAAGTGTAAATTCTCTTCCACTGGCCTTGGACTCTGTACAGCCTTGACTTTGGTCCTGTGACCCCACCTGAGCTGCCAGCCCGGTGCTGAAGGACTCCTCTGTTGGAAGCATGCTGAGCAAACGGCACAGGGGTGTGGGCAGCACAGCTCCTTCCCGAATTTCAGTTCCACCATCACCTCAATGGCTTTGTAAATGTTTCCTGTCACTTTTTAGCTGCTCTCACCACCACCTTTATTTGCTAAATATGCTACTTCTCCACTGCAGAGGTTAAGGGTATGTATGGCACGTTGCTCTGAGCTGCAGGACTGTGAACAAGGATCTCTTAGGGGGTTATTCCACCACGTACTGTGGCCCAAGTGGTTTTCTTGGTGTTAAAACAGGAAGAATTTATTTAATTAATGAAATCACTCTGAATTTTAGGCTGTCCATGCACAAGCAGAGTAGGGTGAGGACTGTAATGCACTAAAATTAGATATGTATAGTAGGAAGGACAGGTCCCTGTGCCATGGTCACACTTTCTTCTGGAGGGAATTGAGAATACAGATCCTGAAGTATTCCTGCTTTGGGAAGCAGGATGATGTAAGTATAAGAATCCCCTGTATCCCTCTCATTTATCAAGTGTCAAACCCCTCATCCCCTTCCACCTGCCTGGCACAGCAGCTTTGCTCCTGGAGTACACAGTGGAGGAGGAACCTGCAAGGAAGCTGGCAAGGCAGCAGGACAAGGTAGGGATCTACCTTTTCCTGGGAAACCCCAAAAAGGAAGGCAGCCTCATGCTGGTAGGCAGGAGAAATAAATAGGATGCAAAGCCCTCACAGCTTAGTAAAATGGTTGTAGCTTTGTAACTGTGATGGTTCTCTGGTGCTGTAGCAGCACCATCTAGAGGGATAGACAGAAACCACCCACTTTTTCCAGTTAATCCTAATTCTCTCTTGAGGTAATTAATCACCAGTATAAATAGTCTGGATTCATCCTAAATGATCTTCTGGTGCCAAGGAATCACCCTGGAAATTCCATCTTTCCTATGCAAACATACCTTTTCTGATGGTTAAGCAGAATAAAAATTGTTTTCTGCCCTAGTGCAGATCACTTGAGCTCAACAGCTGGGATTGGAAGGGGGGAAAGGCAGAACCATTGGCCAGGGTGGAATTGTGCTGTAAAACCAGCTGGGGAAGGGTTGGGTTTGCTGCATGGCAGAGTTGTGACATCCCTGCTGCAATGGAGCCTGTGCTGCTTTGCCAGAGTTGACAAATTCTGCCCCACTTGTAAGTAGTTCCAAGGTGCTCGTGACTCCAGGCATGCTTCCCACCCACGGAATCCCCTCTGCTTTGTTCTGCTGCTTTTTATGTGTTCGCTAAAATCATGGAAATTACCCCAATTGTAAGTCAGGCTCAGGCCAGATTCCCAACTGGCACTTGTTCAAAACCCTTTTTTTAGAGCGGGTGTCAACTTTAGTAAACGACTCCAGTGCAGTCTTGGTAGTAGGACTGCTCCCAAACCCAGAGCCAAGCCTGGCAAGGGGAGCACGTTTTCCAGATGAATCTGGGCACCAGTTCCCAAAAACATGATGTCCAAAAGGGATTTCCAAACGAATATCCAAGCAGCTCCTCTTTGAATTCAGCTGGATGTCATCTTTTTCCCTATGCCAGTTTGCCTGGCAGAATCCTGAACTCAACAGAGGAGGGACTGGGTTGTAACTCTGGGGTTTCCAGCACTGCCCACAGCACTGAGCCCATGGTGAATTTTAGGACACCTCTCTCCCCTCCAGCTCTGCTCCTCAGTCCCTGTGAACCACAGACAACCCTCTGGTGTCATACTGTGAAACTGAAACAGGAGTGAACCCAAGAACTTCTTGAGAGCTACCTCAGGTGGTAAAGAAGGGCCGTCCCCTTGTCCTGCACCTCCCTGAATCCCACAGGCATCTTCTGGATGCTCTTTTTTTTTGGGATAAACCTTTCATTTTTCCAGTTCCTGCAGACAGAGGTGACCATTGCCACGTGGTGTTCCATGCAGGAGGAAACGGGGTGTAAAGTTCTGCTCAAGAATCTCGCAGGGAAAAAAGTATAATAATTTAAAAATTGGTGATTTTTCAAGACCTGGAAGAGATGGTCCTGGCAAAGACTCTGTGTGTTTGGAATGAGAGAGAAGACTCTGGAACAGGCAGGATAATAAAAAGAACAAAGAGCCACGCTGGTTGTTGGATAGATTTTTTAATTGATACCGTACTTCCATGGTACTAACTACTTACACGGAGTTTGGCTGCAGAGCCTGTACAATTCCTACATTCCAGCACGTACGTTCCAGTATCGTTTTGAACCGTGGGTTGGTTTTTTTTTTGTGTGGTTTTTTTTTTTTTTTTTGCGCACAGCGCAAAGTTTCTGACAGTCGGGACAACTCCTAAAACAAACCCACAATCCTTCCCCCACCCACCCCAGAGTCACCTCAGCCATCAGCCCCCTGCTTCCCGGGCTCTGGAGGGGATTCCAGCAGGGAAGCACGTGCCTCTGGTGGTTGTAGGACCCACTCCTGTGCCGGGCTGAGGAGAGCAGACCCTCGTTCATCATCACTTGTGCACAGGAATTGCAGGACCCGGGTGGGGACAACACACCCCAGGGTTTTAGCAGCTTTCTCCAGCCCTGGAGCAGGTGGTGGGAGATGAAATCCCACTGGAATGGTGATGCCCCAGAGGTGCCACGGCCACGCCAGGCTGCCCGTGGGAGGCTGTGATGCTGCCGCTGCTCTGCTGCTCTTCCCTCCCTCCGCGTCCAGCCCAGAGCCAGGTCGGTGCTTCCACCCCTGCTCTCCAAGGGCCATTTCCCAGGAGGTGGGAATGTGGAGACAGGGATGACGTGCATGGAGCAGGCTCCACCTCCCTGCTGGATGGAGCTGCTCTCCCACATCCTAATTCCACTGGGCAGCTCCAGGACCTGAGCTGCAACATCGGGGTTCATTCCCTACCTACTCTCGGGGTTGGGGTCAGGGAAGGTGGCCTTTAACGTTAGCAATGGAATTGGCCTAAATGAGTGAGGTAACAGAAACGGCCAGAGGAGGAACCTCCCCGAGCCATGTGCAAATATAATTCCTTCAGCAGAAGGAAGTCCTTTTCCCTACTGAAAAAAACAAAATAAAATAAAAACACATTCACTTGAAGAGCATACAGACTGCAGGAGGGGAAGGCAGGCAGGGACAGCACCAGGTCAGACCATCTATGACACAGGTAATGATTGTCCAGCAGCAGAGGTGGGAGGGGACAGGGAAAAGCCATAGCAAGCACTGCAAAACGTGTGGGAGAGGAGGAGGGCGTGGCACGCCACAGATCCATGCTAAGAGAAGCCCATGCTGTCTGCCTAGACCAGGGAATGGCCTTGAGCACAGTCACCCAAGACACGAGAGTATTTGGCCAGTGTGCACGTCCAGAAAAAGAGAGGTTTTATGGCACAGAGAGCCTCGTGCTGAAAAGACTGAAAAGCACAGAGATCAGAGCGTGTCCAGTGGGGAACAGGCTGGAAAATCAGCACAGGAACCACCCTGGCACAGGTGTTCTGTGAGCCACAGAGATCAGGCAGCACAGGAACCACCCTGGCACAGGTGTTCTGTGAGCCACTTCCCTCAGGGGCTTTGGTTCCAGAGTCTCTGTTCTGAGCTGTGTTTTAAGCAAGCCCTACCAGCTTTTTTGGTGGTGCTGAGACTGAAAAGACGAAGCCAGAGTCCAGGGGGCTGTGCCATGGACCAGTGGCAGCCTGGCAGAGATCCGTGGGGAGAGCCCCTCGGAGCTGAGCAGGCAGTGCAAAAAGCACTGATCTGTCAAGAGCTGGGGGTGGCAGCAGCTGCCAGGGCAGACAGGACAGAGCTGCCCCCCCGAGCCAGGCACTGCTGCTTTAAACAGTGATTTTAAGACTGATTTTCTGTGAAAGGTGGAACCAGACAGCTCCAGCTGTAAATCAGGAGTTTGTTGCTCTGCTCCTGGGGAGAGCAGCTGCTGCAGCACGCCAGAGCAGATCCAAAAGGTCTCAAGTACCCTGACCAAAAGTGTCTCCAGCCACTCTCTGGAAAAGAAACTTCTTGCATAAAGGTAAGAATAAGCTCCTATGTGACTACCAGGACAGTGCTGAGGAGCCAAGGAGGCTGAAGTGTCTGTCCTTATCTACACCCAGGTGAGCTGCTCAAGCTGTCTGACAAGGACATGGATTAACATTCCTAGAGGGGATCTCCCAGTGCATGCCCTGTTATCTCAGAGGCAGTTTTGTGCCTTCAGGGCTCCAAATCCAGCAAAGCCTTGTGCTTTGAAACCTTTCCTCTCCCAGCCCAGGGTCATACTGCACTAGAGACGTTTCCTGTGCCTAAGGTTTCTGTTTTTAAGATCAGAAGCATCCAAGCAGGGTCAGGTGTCAGCCAGCAGACAGGGACAGGTATAAACACAGCCTGTGTGTCACACAGGCAGCTCAGGGGACATCAAAGCCATGTGCCTCTCTTCTCTTCTCCCAAAGCACTCAGGGAGGCAGGAAGGGTTCACACAGACGTTAGTACGAGTTCATGGCACAGTTTTGTGACTGAAGAGAGCCTGGAGTGCAGAGCACCCAAAAAGCTCATTATCCTGTTAACCACAGCTAACTCCTCCCCACTGCAAGTGCCTCTCTAGCTCTGTTTCCCCCTGTTTACCATCTGGAGTGTGCAGGGCCAGCAGTGCCCCTGCCTTGGGCAGCTCACCACCTGCAATAACCTGGTTTTTGGTCCTTCAGAGACTTCACAGGCAGGTGCTGCTGTGGAAAGCTCTGGTCTCTGCTCAGGGAATGCCTGCTTGCACAGCAGTTATCCAGAACTCAAATCCTCTCATCCCAGCTGCCAGAACTCTAAGATAAGCTAAGCTAAGGTGTGTATTCATCAGGGGTGAGGTTGTGCCAAGGTAAGATCAGTGAGGATGTCACAAACTGGTGGATCAGAGCCTCCTGCTCCCCCTTCTCCCTCCTCCCAATAGGAAGCATCTTCCTTGGCAGGAATTAGGCTACAAGCTGTTGGCATTACTTTTGCATGCTTGGCTGGAGAAATGCCTTTTAAAAAAATAAAAATAATTTTAAAAATTCCTGGTTTTGTGGTTATTGAGATCCTGCAAATCAAACCCCTGCAGATGTGCAGGTGGAAGGGTCAGACTGGGAGGGGAAATGCACCTGTGGAAATAATCTGGTGAGTGAGCAAGGGGAGAAGCAAAACCCTGCTGGTGGAAGCCAGGCTTGGCTGTGAGTGCTGTTCCCTCTGTAACATTATTCAGGCCTCTCATTCCTAGAAAGTGTTACTGATCCCTCCAGGAAGTGTAATCCAAAATTGTCTCTGGCTCCAGAAGGAATTAACCTGTCAGCTGGGACTGTTCAGGGGCAGCTGGTTCCTATCCCAGCTCTCCAGAGGAAGTGAAAACCCTCCAAGGTTTTCTTTTAACCCTCCAGGGTTTTCTTTAAACCCTTAGTGCCTTAAGACCTTGCTTTTCCCCTTTTTATTACTACTGTGAGAGATTAAGAGGCAAAACAAGATTGTGAATCCCATCCAACTCCAAGCCAGACTGGCTGCCAAGTGGGAAAAAGAAATAACTAGGAAAAAAAAAAAAAAAAAAAAACAAAAACCAAAGGCCTCAAAGAGAAACCTCCCTCAGTGTGAAGGACACTGCAGCACCAGGTTCTGCCCTTGTGCTCCTCCTGAGGGATTTCACATTGCTGAGTGCCAGGATATGTGTCAAACAGGTTAAAACCCCACCTTAATGTGCAGGTAGGACAAATTTCAGTGTTGAGATTGCTGCAGCTGCCTGGCCTCACACTGATTTAACAGAGCTTGGGCAGTTCTGTCTCTGGGGCCCAGCCTGAGGGAACATCCCGAGGCTGCAGCTGGAAATCTGCACAGGAGAAAGGATTCAGGGTGAGAAAAAGGGTTCCTTGCCTCCCTAGCAGAGAGAATGTGAGCAGCAAACACTGATCAGCAGCATTGATCTGTGACCCTCTCTGATTTCTCAGTCTCCAGGTGGAGGAGACCCCACATCCCAGGCTCCTCTTTCCTGGCAGGGTGGATCCCAGGGTTTCCTCTGGGTCGTCCTGCTTGGTGCTTGAAATTAAATTCTAGAAGAGGGAAATTCCAGCAGCAGGGGAATTCTATGTGCTTAGTAATTGTGGGAGTAACTAAGAGGGGAAAGGGGACTCTGGGACAGTCTGGCAAGTCACAGTGGGGGAAATGAGCCCCAGGAAGGCCTTCCCAGGCCCTAGCACCTCAATTTCATGGTACAGCAGCTATTCCAGCAGCCTCCGTGGAAGAAAGTCAGGGAGCAGTACAGTAGTCAGCAGCATTAAATTAAATAAATAGTCATAAATAGCCTTTACTCTCTGGTTTTCCCCAACTGGACTTTGCTTTCACAGTCTGAAATGTCCTTTTGATAGCCTGGCTCCATCCATGCTCCTGCACATGTGAGGCATGTGGAGAAATCAGCAAGTTATTCCTGCATCCATTGCCTTTCCCTGGTTGGAAAGTGGGAGCTTAGAGGGTTCTCCTCAGGCTGCACTGAGGATATTCTGTGCTACAGAATGGTGTGAGACCAATTATTCATCCTGGAGGAGCTACAGCTGCACCATTTCCAAACTGGGAATGTGCAGCTGCCTCCCTCCTGCCAGTCAGAAGGTGGGAAAATCCCAGTGTTGGACAAGGTGGGACTCACATTCCCCTAACCTACCTGGCTGGGGAAGAGGCCAAAGCCTTATTAAACACTTCAAGAAGCAGCCTGCTTCCCCACTCCAGTGCCCGTGGAGTTTGTGCATTGCACAGCACAAGCTGCCCCTCTTCCCCATCTGGCTGCTAATGGAGTCTGGAATTATCCCCCAGAACAACTGAAAATGCACACTGGCTTTTTTTTAGTGCAGCTCTACCACCTGGCTGCCTCCCAGGGCTGCACTAGCCAGCTGATGGAGACACCCCTCAGGTGCCTCAGCCAGCTCTGCCCAGCCACCCTTGGAGGGGCCCTTTTTCCTTTCCTCCCTGTGACCCTTCCTGACCTCTCCTGGATTTTTGGAAGCCTTTTTGTTCCACAGATGCAGTCATGTAAATATCCACAGTGATGGCTGTTGCTGCATAGATACAATTATGCAAATTTATCCCAGGCAAGGACAGGAAGCTGTTGCTTTTCCCCCTGTTTCCCCCCAGATTTTACAAGACAAGGGCTGGGTGAACAAACAGGAGAGCGATTTGCTGAGCTGGGTAGTGGGAGTGCTTGCAAATCAATATTAATTTTGGTTTTCTGTTTAAATTTGGGTCCTCCCACCGTGGTGATTCCAGCACCGATGCAGACCTGCAGCACAGGGGTGGCTCAGCAGCAGGGGCCCAAGCACAGAGAAAGCAGAGAACAGGTAAAGGGGACACTGTCACAGGTGTGGCTCTCCCCTCCCCACTCACCTGGGAGGCAGACACTGCCCTGGCTCTCACTGCAGCATGCAGGGCAGGAGGCAGCCCACGGGGCTTTGTGGAAGGGATGCAGCTCGGTCACCTCTGTCACCTCTGTCACAGGTCACCTCTGTGCTTTGCTCTCTGAGCCAGCCTGGCCGCCCTGACAGCAAACTCCTGCTCCCAGGAGGGGCCAGCCAGGGGGATCTGCCCTCCACAGAGCCACAGCAGCTCCCCCTCCTCTCCAAAGCAGTTTTGCAAGGGATTGACTGCGATTGCCAAACCTCTGTGCCCCGAAGGCAGCACGGTGAGGGAGGTGACAGTGTCCCCTTTGGGAGATCAGTAGAGTGAAGCAGGGACCTCCATGCAGGGAGGGGATGGGGACGGGCAGGGGGGGCACTCACGCTGATGCTTCCCTTTGAGACAACAGGAACAGACCAGACAGACAGACAGACAGGAATATTACAGAGGAGCAGTGCACGAGCCCAGGGAGCAGAGCTGGGCACGGCCCTGAGCACACCTCAGTGCTGGGAGAGCACAGCCCTCCCACACACACACCCCCCCCACACTCCCAGAGACCCTCCAGTTCAGCCAGTGTTGGAGGTCACTCCTTCCCCTCTTTAGGCTTTTTTTCTTTTTTTTTTTTTTCTCTTAAAATCTGTATATAATATATATATTTATATCTGTATATATATATATATTTATATATATATTTATATATCCTATTTACACATATTGCACACCGTCCTCTGGCCTCCTGCATTCCTGCCTGTTAATGGAAACGTTTCCTTTTCTCCTCTGGATCTGACCCGAAGTCCCGGGACCCGATGCCATTCTGGAGATTTATTAGAGAATCCTTCATCTGCAAGACAAGAGATTTCTCCACTGTGCTGCTACCCTAGAGGAGAAAACTTGGGGATTTCCTTTTTCCTTGCATAAATACATAACTGTATATTGATACCATAATTGTGGTTTTGGGCGTGGGGAGTCAGGGCTGGGATGCAGAAATGGGGACTGGGAATGTGGGGCAGGAGAAGGGGTGAGCAGAGTACAGGGTAAGAACAAACACCTGTGTGACTAGCAGGACAGTGCTGAGGAGCCAAGGAGGCTGAAGTTTGTCCTTATCTACACGCAGGTGACCTGCTGGAAGTGTCTGATAAGGACATGGATTAGCATTCCCCAAGTTCTCTCTCCTGAGGGGAAAGCAGCTCACATTTAGGGACTTACGAGGGAGCAGCTCTCATTTCTGGCCTGTGCTCTCAGCAGCCCTGTGTGCTTTTAGGGAGCACACCCTGAAATTCCTGGACTTATGAGGGAGCAGCTCTCATTCCTGGCCTGTGCTCTCAGCAGCCCTGTGTGCTTTTAGGGAGCACACCTTGAAGTTCCTGGCTTTGTGCTACGAGAGCGTGCCCCCTTCCTCCCTGAAAGCTGCATGTAAATCCAGGGTTCAGCTCAAACCAGTTTGCTCTCCAAACTGGGATGACAGATTAGATACCAAATGTGCCAGTATCAGGTTTTTGGCCCTGTAGGGTTCTCTCCTTGACGTGCATGGACCCCTCTGACGGGAGAGAGCAGCCGTGGCCCCCTGTGACAGCCCTTGTGGTACCCACCAGCAGCAGGAGATGGATCTAAAGGAGCTGGCACACCTGAGGGCTTGTGGTGGAAGCAGGAGATGCTGAAGGAGGGGGAGCAGGACTGGGAGGACACCCTGGTCACAGCCCTGCCTGCAGCTGTGCAGTCTCACCTGGTCCAGGAGCATCACGGAGGATTTGATGATCTCGCGCCATTTCTGCAGCTCTGAGTCGTGGTACTTCTGCTGGGACTCCAGCAACTGGGCCCACTCTGTCTGAGACTGGGGTAACCTGCCACAAAAACACAGGCAGGGATCATAAAATCACAGTTTGTAAAGAGATTTCCCTTGCACAGAATCCCCAGGTTGGAAGAGACTTTCAAGGTCATCAAGTCCATCCCAGCCCCAACACCTCAACTAAACCCTGGCACCCAGTGCCACATCCAGGCTTTGTTAAACACACCCAGGGATGGGGACTGCACCACCTCCCTGGGCAGCCATTCCAGAACTTTATCACCCTTTCTGTAAAAAACCTGTAAAAAAACCCAACCTGTATTTCCCTTGGTTCCCTTGGTGTATTTCCCTTAAGGCTGTGTCCTCTGGTTCTGTCAGTTCCTGGAGAAAGAGCCCAGCCCCAGCTGAGCACAGCCACCTTTCAGGGAGTTTAGAGAGTGCTGAGGTCAGCCCTGAGTCTCCTTTTCTCCAGGCTGAGCACCCCCAGCTCCCTCAGCCGTTCCTCACAGGGTTTGTGCTCCCAGCCCCTCTCCAGCCTCGTTGCCTCCTCTGGATGTGCTCGAGTGTCCCAAGGTCCTTCCCAAACTGAGGGGCCAGAGCTGGGCACGGCACTCGAGGTGTGCCCTCAGCAGTGCCCAGCACTGGGGCAGAATGAGCTCCCTGCTCCTGCTGGCCACACCACTCCTGACCCAGGCCAGGAGCCATTGGCCTTCTTGGCCAGCAGGGCACACTGCTGGCTCACGTTCAGCCGGCTGTCAGTGCCCCCAGGTCCCTTTCTGCCTTTATTGTGAGCAATTGCTGCTCTGGCTCTGTTTTCCAAGCCTTTCCCTTCAGGCCCATTTAAACCCCCAAAGCAGAACTGAGGGGAGGGGAATCAGGACAGATGGAAGCATTCCAGGTGCTTGGATGGATTCAGGTGCTTCCACAGCAATCGTGGCTGCAACACAAAAATTACCCACGTGGAGCCACCCACATAATTCCAGCACTTGCACATCGCACTGTGCAATCAGGATGTAAGTTCTGTACTTAAATAATATGGTAGTAGTCTAAAAATCACCAAGAGCACCACAGAAAGATAAAATCACCTAAAGTATCTATAATCACTTAAAGTATCTATCTGAGGAGTAGTAGCAGGGCCGGTATGGGGAAGATAGTAGTTCTCTTTCCTAATGAGGAAAAAATGATACAAATAGGGCAAAAAATTCCAACACAGTGGTAGCACATGGCTATGAATGCTTGAAGTGCAGCAAGGGAGCAACTGGGACTCCAAAAAAAGGACACAAGGGGACAAAAACACCTCAGAAAAGTGGATGCAGGATGTTCTCAGCCTCTAAAAATAGACCAGAGATCATTCAGGCAGGACATCTGCATCCACACCTTCCAAAACACAAACCTGACAGACCGTGTGTCCCAGGCCCAAATTCTCCTCTGATACAAAGGGATCATTCTAAGCTGCTGCTTCCCATACAGAGGGAAGTGTGGCCATCAAAGGAGGGGAAGTGACCTCCTCAGCCCAAAATTGCTGAACATTTATTCACAGAGCATCCTCTGTGGCCTTAACTCTGCTCTTCAGCTGCAGGGGAGATGCACACAGCCCTTCAGCTTCACCTGTTTTACCCAAAAGTGAGAGCCCGGAGCTCTGGTGTGACAGGAAAGCCTCTGACACCCAGGAAAACCAAGGAGAGCCCCAGCAGGTGTGGCTGTACCTCTCCTGCAGCCTCAGGCCCTGCCACGCCGTCAGCGTCTGCGTGGTGTACTCCAACATCCAGAGTTTGTAGAACAGCATCATGTTGAGAATGACCAGCAGCACCAGACTGCAAGGAAAGCAAGAAAACAGCCACTTCAGGAGCATCCCACAGCTCACTGCTCACCAGGAGCACCTGGGACAACACCCAGCCTTCAGGAAGGTGTCTGAGGCCCAGTCCATGCTGTGAGTGGGGATTTAATCTGAGTGAGCACCCAAAACTTCACCTCGTGGAGGAAATGTGTGAGCCAGGAGGACAGACAAGACAGACAGAACAGGCTGGGTGAGTGGATGCGCTGAATGCAGAGAAAGGGAGGGAAATGGGAGAGTAAAGAGGTAAAAAAAAGAGAGAGACAGTACCTGAAACAGATCCTAATGGGAGCAGGGAAGAGAAAAGACGGAGCAGCTGCAGGTTAGAAACGGACTGACACAAACTGGGCTGGGAGGGGGAGGCTCAGACAGTGCAGGAGGTACGGGGGGAAAGGAGCAGAGGGAAGAGAGGCAGGAAGGACAGACAGGGATCCGTGAGCCTGCACTGCTGGTGAAGTGCCCTCAGCACAGCTGAGCTCCTGGGGACAGCAGGTGGCTGTGCAGGCACTGACACACACACGGTGCTCACATCCTCCCTTCCCCATCCCAGAGAGGCACTGACACACACACAGTGCTCATACACACACAGTGTTCATACACACACACAGTGCTCATACACACACACACACAGTGTTCATACACACACACAGTGCTCACACACACACACAGTGTTCATACACACACACAGTGCTCATACACACACACACACAGTGTTCACACACACACACAGTGCTCACACACACACACAGTGCTCACACACACACACAGTGCTCACACACACACACAGTGCTCACACACACACACACACAGTGCTCACACACACACTGCTCACACACACACACACACACAGTGCTCACACACACACACAGTGCTCACACACACACACACACAGTGCTCACACACACACAGTGCTCACACACACACACACACAGTGCTCACACACACACACAGCTCACACACACACACACAGTGTTCACACACACAGTGTTCACACACACACACAGTGCTCACACACACACACACACACACAGTGCTCACACACACACAGTGCTCACACACACACACACACACACAGTGCTCACACACACACACAGTGTTCACATCCTCCCTTCCCCACTCCCAGTGAGGCACTCACACACACACACTGTTCACATCCAGCCTGCCCCATTCCCACCCCAGCACTGGGAACACACCCCAGCCAGGCCCTGCCCAGCTCCTCTCACCCCCACCACGCAGGGGGGCATTTCTGCTCCTCCCCAGGAAGAGATTCCAAAATGCCAGGCTGGTGCCTGGCTCTGAATAGTGCAGTTATTTTGCTGGAAGAATGGCCCACTATGACCAGATCAGTCAGGCGGATGGCAACTGGCCAGAGGAATATTCTGGCAACATCACAGAGGGTTCTGTGACCCAAGTGAAGCTGTCAGGAGACGTTGGCACAAAGCTTTGGTACCTTTGTGCTATGTTCTCATCATGACAGAACCTTACACCACCTCATTCATCACTGGCTGGGTGCTGCTGCAAATCTCAGCATCTGTGCCCCCTCTGGGACCAGGGAACACACAAAGGAGCTCACCTTGAGCTGTCATTTCAGCCCTGAAATCCCAGCTTCTCCCCACCTCTCTTTCTCTCTGAAAGCCAGGTGGAGCTTAAGGAAAAGCTGAGCCCAAGTCAGAAAAGCCTGGATTACTGCTTTAGACTGCTCTGCTCCACAGCACTGCCCAGTGAGCACTGCAGCACTAAAGGAAGCCTGCTGTCAGCCCAAGGGCAGAGGAACAGTAAAAACACTGAGTTTGGGTATTAAACTGAGCCACAGGGACGTGAGGGGCCCATTCCCAGCTCACTTGGAGAGCACATCCCACCAGTCCTGAAAGGTGTGGCAGGAAAGACCCAAACCAAACAGATCCTGCTGCTGAGCTGATGAAATCACTCCAATCCCTCGTGCTTCAGCTGTTTCTTTACTTATTGTGCAGAAATCTCATCTCTCAAGGGTCCAGCTGCTTTCTGGCTGTACCTCTCATCAAAATCACTGCCCAGTACCAGACATGGAAAGGTTTTGCCTGACCAGATGTGACAGAATCCTCACAGACACTGAGCCCTGTTGGGGTAGCCCAGTGATTCCCAGAGAGCTTTGCACAGTCACTGTCCATGACAGCACTGGTGTGTCAGCAATTAAATCACTTGTTTTAAATTAGCCACACACACACAGCTTCTATGTGTCATTAAAAATCTGTAAACTGCATCCCTGAAGTAAAAGAAATAAAAAATGCTTATACTTGTTGGATTTTTTCTCTTGTAGGTATTGAGTCGTCTCTTCTTGCACAGCTGCCTCTGTCCTGATTGTCACTGTCCCAGACAGGTCCCAGACCTGCCTTTAGGACACCCAGAACAGACCCATACTTGGCTAAAACAAGGGCAAAACCGAGGGGAAAGGAGAGAAGGGAGCACAGAACTCCAGGAGCACAGATAAACCAAAGGTGTTTAATGCTGGCTGGGAAGGAAAGCAGAAAAAAATCATCACTTACACAAAGCTGATGACAAGGAGCAGCTTGGAGACACTCTGCAGGTGGAAGCCACTGGGGCTCTCCTCAGGGATGTGCCGTGTCTGAGTGGAACCTGAGGAGATGGGATGCATTTGGGATGGGAAACAGGGAAGGGCAACCCTGACGCTGTTGAGCCAGGGACGGGCGAAATGACTCGCACGGTTTCAGAAGGCAAAATGAGCCTTTATTCAAAAGCACTTCTCTCTTTTATAGAGAACATCGTGAACATTCATTCCATTGGTCTTAAAGTAAAAACATTTCACCTGATTGTTACACTGGACTTAGGTCAGTGTGGTAGAACAGATCTAAAAACAATGTGAATGGAAAGCAAGATAATTGATTGTTTATAGATTGTTAATAGATAAAAGATAATAGATTGTTTACATTCCTCTGGGACTTCTTCCCAGGCTTAGCCTGGCAGAAATCTTTCTCTTTGTCTCTCTGACTGAACTGAGAATTTCCACACAACCCCTGCTCCTCTACCCACCCCTCCACCTCACCCAAACAACCCCAACACTGCCCCTCTGTGACAACACCCCTGTTTGTCCCCATGCCCAAGGCCCTGCAGCTGCTCACCTGCCACGTGCTTGATTCGATGGGCAACCTCCTCGTCCGTGGGGGTGGTCACGGGGCTGAGCACCTCCTCCAGGTGTGGCACCCTCAGGTGGGCGTGGGCGCGTTTCCGCCGCCGCACCGTGGATTGCTTGCTCACCTTCTCTTTGGGGGATTGTCTGTGCACCTCAGCCAGGTACGTGCTCTCTGTTTTGGTCAGCTCGCTCTCTGCAGCACCAAGGGGGAGCATTAGAAGTGTGGCTTTGCAGAGAGAGAAAGGTTTAAGCCCTCTGCTGTGATGCCTTAATTTATTTTATTTCATATTTTAGGTATTATTTATGTTAGTTAATGTTTTAGTTATTATTTATTTTCTATTTTCCATCTATTTGTAACCCTGCAGTTCTTTAGTGTAGAACTCCAAACTCCACACCCAGTGTGAGCTGCTGCTTCCCCATTTGGGGCAGACACAACAATTCCTCTCCAGGCCTGGCAATCAAGGACCCCTCACTGCCTCAGGCCTGAAAGATGGAAACAAAAGTGAGTTGGGGGAGCAAACTTGGGGTAAATGACTTCATTAGCTGAAGCTGTAATTGGCAGATTCACCCCCAAAATGCAAATGGACCAAACTTATAAAAGTGTGAAACCTGTGACCAGTTGTCCATTTTTGGGTGTAGCCCCTGGGGGGCTTCATCTGCCCTAAATGTACCTGAAGACCCTTCAATAAATAGAACTGCTTTTTATTCTCTTGATTTTGTCTGGCCTCTGTTTTTAGGCAGCCCCAAAAAGGGCATCAGCTGGCAGAGTCTGAGAGATTTGTGCTCCACATTCCTTGCCCCTTTTACCAAAATTTGACCCCAAACTGCTGGACAGGGAGCAGGATTTGATGCCCTGATTAATTCCAGCAGGTAATTTATTCCAGCTGTGGTAGCCCCTTTTGTAAGCCACCCCAAGGCTGGATCACTCTGCCCACTCGCAGGGAAACACGAGTGCCACTGTCATTGCCCACTCTCATTGCCACTCTTACCCAAGTGACGGAAATAATCTTCCAGGCCGCTCCAGAAATTCTTCTCAATGAAGGATTTCACCAGCCCCCAGGGCTGTTTCCTGTAGCGTAATTCTGTGGAAACCCTGTGAGGAGGAAAAGGTCAGTCATTCCCCTGGTTTTGCTTCCTGGGGGTGATGTCAATTCACCATCTTTGTCAGTGTAAATCCAGGAAATAATCATGTACACTGCTATTTCTGGAATGCTCTCAGCCCTTCACGTTTCCAGAGGAGAAGCACTGCTGGAAAAGTCATTCCAAAGGCAGGAAGAGCCTCTCCCAAGAGTACTGCAGGGCCACTTGGCAGACATTTGGATTATTGAAGTCACACAGATATAGCTTTGCCCAGTGCCCAATTCCTCTGTTTAGTCCCAGGAAGTTCATCCTGTGCTTATCACAGTCTGCAGTGATAACAGGCTCTGCAAACCCCTGCATCCAAGAGAGAGGCAAGAAAAACCTGTAAATCCTCTCCCTGATGCAGCTGTAACTCCTCTGCACTGATGTCAACCCAGCAGGTGAAAATCCTGCCCCGACTCTTGGTGACAGGAATGTCCCAGCAACAGGACAAAGAAATAACCCCCTCAACCCCTCCTGACACATCCCAAACAGCAAAAAAAAACCTTCCCAAAGGTGCCTTTTGCCCATCATTCACTCCCCAGGAGAGGTACCTGAGTCGGCTTTTGTTTCTGGCGACACGAGTCAGCGTGTAGCGGTTAATGGTGTAGAAATAATCGTGGTAGGGGACGTCGTGAGTTAGCACCTCTGCATCTATGACATAGCACTCGCTCTCCTGGCTGGCTTTGTACATTGTCTGCAGGAAAAACAGCGTGCAAGGCAGCTCTGAGTGTGGTCAGGATGCTGCTGGGAGAGACTGGCACCTCCAGCAGCACTTTGCAAACAGGAGACACCCCCACGCCCCAGCCCCGCCTCTGCAGCTCTGCTGTGAGCAGCTCACCCCGAGGGGAAGGCAGAGGAAAACAAGGGTTTCACCCAGGTGCTTCTCATGGGCACATTTTAGAGAGGGCATTCAGCTCCTGCCTCCAGGATTTTGTAACAGAGGTGTTACACACAGTGCCACGTGGGGACCTCTCCAAGTAGAGCCTCTCTTCTGGTGTCTGCCTTGTCAGGGACCCACCTGAGGTTTTAGCATAAGTTCTAGCTAATACATTTTCTGGCATACATGATTCTGTGATTCTAAACACCATAAAAGCACATTGCTTTCTTCTTTTAAGTGCTTCTAATGTGCTTTTCCCTTTGCTCCAGAGCAAAGCTCGCCCAGAGGACAGACAGACAGTTCAGCACAGATCCCTGGACAAAGCACGGCTTTCCTGCAGACTATTCCCACTCAGCTCTGCAGTGGGGGACACACAGGGGGTGCCTTGGTTCTTGAGCCAAACTCAGAATTAAATTTGTTTATCTGAGAGTGGGCTGTTCCCTTTGTTCATCCCATTGCTCTTTCTTTTCCTTTCTGTTCCCTTCACCCTTCCTGCCCTCCAGCACCTCTCCTCACAAGTCCCACCTTGCTGCTGGCATCCTCCTCTCTGAAATGTGCTGCTCAGACCCCTTTTCCTGGCTCCCTCTTAGCAATCCCTGAAGCTCACTCTCAGTATTTACCCTTGGCCACTTGAACACATCTCTGGACATGGAAAGATGCTTTTCCTCCCTGCTAGATACAGCCAGCCTGCCTCTTCCCAGTGCATTGCAGATTTTCCCTTTTTTACCTTTTTAAAGAGATCGTCTCACTGTCCTCACCACAATAAAAAATCCACAACACCCTGCAGGGCTGTGAGAAGGACTGGTCAGGCAGTATCTGACTTCCTTGAGTAATATCTGCTGGGCTGAGCACAGCTCAAAAAACACCAGTTTGGGTGAGAAAAACACTGCCTTGTTCACAAACTCAGCTGCTTTTGGGAGGAAATTTGTGCTGCTTTCACTACAACCCAAATGTCACTGTAAGATTAACTATTCACGGCTGCAGTGATACTGGGCAGCAAGTTAAATCAAGGAAATGTGAACAGGAAAATGGACAGGGATAATGAAAACATGCTTAGGACAAGAAGATAACTCTCAGAGAAGTTCCTACCAAGCATCCCAGCCCTGCTCCACTGTCACCTACCTGGGTCTCAGTGACTGTGGCAGTTTTGGGGGCCAGAGGGTTGGTGAGGGTGATGGTGTACAGGATCACTCTGGTCTGATTGCCATTTTCCTCCTTCTTCCAAGGGTGAAAGATAATATCTGAGAGGACAAAACAACACTGCGGTCAAGTAACTGGGGAGGGATCCCTGGTCAGTCCCCTGGGGAAAGGCATAGCCATATAACCAAGCTGGGGATGGGATTTCCTTCCCCTTGGGGAGCCTGGCTGCTCTAGAGCTCAGCTGAGTGTGAAACAAAGGGCTTCTGTCCTAAAAGTGAATATTTTCCCCTCTTTCAAGTGCAGGGAAAGGGGGAGAGCCTGGGGATTTACGTCCTTTAGCAAGCCTACAGTTACAGGGAAGGGACTATGACATGCCAAGGGATTCTCTCTGCAGCTCTGTCCGTGTCAGGTGTGGAGCTTTTCCCTCACTCTGTTAAGCCTTGAACAGAAGATGAGGCCTTAGGTGATGATAAAAAATAAGAAAAACAGCTTTTTCCATAAAAAAAGCTGTTCCAGCTGTTAGAAGATGAAAACAAATGGGCACACAGGTCCTGCTGCTTTTGGCTACCGCCAGCACAGGCCACGTTATCCCAAAATCTGCTCAGAATGTCACCCAAGCAGGCGACATTGTACCTCCAAGGCAGAGCCCTTCCCCCTGCAGGCCTGGGCAGCTCCAGCAGCAGCAGCAGCTCACCAGAGAAGCGGCGCTGCTCCATGAAGTCCCTCTGGAACTGGGAGTCCGTGAAGAGCAGGTCGTAGAGCTTGTCCACGCTGAAGTTGAACACCTCGTTCACGTACTGGCGGCCGTTCAGGTCCTCGTAAAAGGCTTGGACTTCCCCTGTGGGGAAAGAGAGCCTCAAGGTCCAGCCAGGACCCTCCAGGGTGATCAAAAATGTGCTTCCACAGCACCAGGACTGCAATATTTCAGAAGGAACCAAAAGGAAGGACTTCAACTGATGCCTCTGGTTTGAACTTTTCTATTTTTCAGATTCTGTGCTGCTTCAGTGTGTGGGTCTGGGCTTCACATGAGGGGATGCTGAGCTCTGTGCACAGAGCAGGGAGACAAAACAATTCCTGCTCCAGCTGGGCACCAAGGACAAATGATCCAAACCTCAGGCCCAAGAGCACAAACAGCGTGGGCTGGAGAGAGAAAAACAAGCAGGATGGGAGTGCCTGGGCTAAAGCTGGAATGGGACAATGAACTGCAAGGTGCAAATGGAGCAGAGCTGATCCCAGTGAGAGCCCCCGGGAGCACTCGTGCATTTTGGGACCATTTTGGTTCATTTGGGTTCATTTTGGGACCATTTTGGTTCCTCTTGGGTGCAGCCCTGGCTGGGCTCTGGTGCTGCCCAAGGTGGATCCATGGAGGAGATCCTTTGAATAAATCCCTGCTTTATTCTGTAGCTCTGCCCAGCTCTGCTCTAGGCCAGCCTGCACAAGGCAACACAACCCTTTTCCTGCACTGACCCCAGGGCAAGAAGTTGGGACATCAGAAGGGATAATTAATTACACAGCTTATTTTAGGGACACACAGAATTTTTAGGCACATCCTGAAATGTAAACACATTCACTTTCTGCAGCCCACAACGGGAATTCTTTGCATCTGCAGGGTCCAGAAAAGGCTTTCAGTTGTCACCACCCCACTCCCTCATGGGGAAGGAAGGGACAAGGCTGGAAGTAGCCCTGATGGAGTGGCCTTTCCCCACGTACCTTCATCGTGGGTGTCTGAGGAGTCACTGAGCTCTGTGGGAATGTCTTCATTGTCATTGAAGTCCAGGGAGGGAGAGTTCACAGGGCCAATGATGTCGATCTTCTCTCCCATGATGTTGGCAATGCCAAGGTCTTTCTCCACAGGACTCTCTGCCACTGCCTCCTCCTCTTCTGGGAGCACTCCATCGAACTGCAGCAAGGACAGGGCACAACAAGGGCAAGATCAGCACCTGCAAATGGCCTTTATTTCAAAATACCTCACATCTGTGAGCTGATTTCTGAATATCTGGCCTTGACATATCTGGAAATTAAATAGAGAGAGGAGGACATTTGCCATGCATTGTTTGTAAAACCTCCTTTCAAAAAATCAGTGTCCAAGCTCTGGACACCACCAGGATTTTTATTTAGACAAACACAATATTGTCCAATACTGGTTTTCCTCCTGAACAAGCTGAAAGAACCTGAGGCAATATCTAAACAAGGTCTGCTCTGCCATAATACCAGGAGGGTACACAGTGTTTTCCAGGGAATAACTGAAGGCAGGGAAGAAATTATAACCCTTTTATATTCAAAACTTTTCATCCAGAAGTATAGAAAGGAAAACGCTCTTGCTGCTGAGAGTCCCAGTGACAAAATCCCTGAGCAAGGACTGAAATCAGCAGCAGTGGAAGAGGAGCTGGAGGATGAACAAACCTCATACGACCCACAGGGTGCTGGATTTCAGGGGAAAAAAAAATTCCTGCTGCCAGAAGAGGGAGAAAACTCACCGAGGCTGGGGCTTCACTGCTGCCTGTGGAGGTCAGCGTGCTGGCAGTGACAGATTTCTTTGGCAGCTGAGGGCTGGCTTCTGGCTTGGCCTCCATGCTGCTCTTGGAGGAGCTGTCGTTGACTTCATTCTCCTCCACGGGGATTTCTTCGCAGTAGCTGGGACGCCACAGAGAACACAGGTTTTTATGGTTACCCCTCTCACAACAGCTACAGCTGCACACACAGAGCAAGTGAGAATGTTTCTATGAGGTTTCCAGGCTGTCCAGAAGCAGGAATGGCTCAGTGCAGAAGAGAGCGAGCCCCAGTTTTTAGGGTGTTTATACTGGGACTGTAAGGCATCAGCATTTTCTGGCCATGCAACACTGCCTGGCCTTGTGGCCAGTGGGGTGCTTTGGCATTTCTAGAATTGCTCAGCTGGCTCAGCAGGCATTTCAGTCCCTCCCAGTGGTGCCTTAAGTTTTAGCTTTTCTATTTTTCAGATTCTGTTTTAGTGTGTGGGTCTGGGCTTCACATTATGGGATGGTGAGCTCTGTGCACAGAGCAGGGAGACAAAACAATTCCTGCTCCAGCTGGGCACCAAGGACAAATGATCCAAACCTCAGGCCCAGGAGCACAAACAGCGTGGGCTGGAGAGAGAAAAACAAGCAGGATGGGAGTGCCTGGGCTAAAGCTGGAATGGGACAATGAACTGCAAGGTGCAAATGGAGCAGAGCTGATCCCAGTGAGAGCCCCCGGGAGCGCTCGTGCATTTTGGGACCATTTTGGTTCATTTGGGTGCAGCCCTGGCTGGGCTCTGGTGCTGCCCAAGGTGGATCCATGGAGGAGATCCTTTGAATAAATCCCTGCTTTATTCTGTAGCTCTGCCCAGCTCTGCTCTAGGCCAGCCTGCACAAGGCACCACCAGCTTCCATGAGGAAATGCTCCACTCCCAGCTTTTTAGGCATCACACACTCCAGAGCCCCGACTTTGCCAGGTCCCAGATCTGTCAGGACAGGCAGCATTTGGGGCATGAGCACACCCTGCTGTGGCAGCAGCTCTCTGGCACAGAGAGCAGGCATAGACTTCCCCAGGCATTTTCCTGGGGAAGGCTGTGAGAAGATCAGAGAAAAGAATGAGAAACAATTCTTCTCTCCACTTGCTGCACCTGCTGTGGTGCACGTGTGGAATGTGTCGTGGGGAGTTGTTTACCAAAGGGTGATTTCTTAATTGGACACTGGATGGTGTTGGGATGGATTGACCAATTAGGTCCAAGCTGGATCGGACTGGCCGTAAGGGCTACTGAGTTTCTTAATAAATATAGAATAATATAATATAAAATGGTATTATAAAGCAATTATCAGGCTGCTCTGGAGCAGATTAGATTAGATTAGCAGATTAGATTCCTTCTAATCATGGAGTCAATGCTAATTATAACCCAGCCGGGGGCCTGTGGTGACACCCTGCTCTCCTGGCAGAGGGCTCAGCCCCCCACACTCACCCCATGGTGTTGAAGTCATCGTCAGGAGGCACGTAGTCTTCATCATCGCTGGTCAGCCCCAGCTCGTTGCCGTAACACTGGTGGACAAAGTGCCAGAGCTCCTTCGGACACAGAGGCTGCAACGGGGGGACAGAAGGTCACATCTGTGCAGCCAAGGATACCAAAACCCACTGAAAAACGGCAATTAGCACTGCCAGGAGCACAGGCCTTGCCCTGAAAGGAGAACCGAGATTCTCATACTTGAGGTGAGAGCCCTGCTCTGGGCTCTGCTCTGTGAAATTCCATTTTATGGACTTTACTAATATTTAATTTTAGCACTTATTTATTTATTTAATAGTTCTATATTTATATTTTTTTATAATTTTATATTTACATTTATATATGTATATGTAGATATGTGCAATATGTAAAATATTAGAAACACAATAACTATCATATTTATAAAATTATAAATATGTCATATATATATTTATATATGTATATGTTATATTTATATATAAAAATATAAATATTATATATTACTATATATTATGATATATTAATTATATATTATATATTATATATTATATATTATATATATGTTATATATTTTATATTATATATTATATATCATATATCATATATTATATATTATATAATATATATTATATACTATATATTATATATTATATATTATATATTATATATTATATATTATATATTATATATTATATATTATATATTATATATTATATATTATATATTATATATTATATATTATATATTATATATTGTATATTGTATATTGTATATTATATGTCATATGTTATATGTTATATATTATATGTTATATGTCATATGTTATACATATTTATATATTTTATATATAAATATATTTATAGTGGTATTTGTATTAATATAAATATGTAATTTATATGTTTTATAGTGATATTTTAATGTTTTAAATATTCATTTCAAAATAATATATTCTCAATACATTTTATAAAAATGGATCATTTTATTATAAAGATACTCAAATATAATAAATGTTATAAGACATAAATTAAATGTAATGGATTATGTATATAATTTTACACATTATATGTAACACAAAATATATACAAGTATATTATATACTATATATATAATATATAATCATATATATGTTAAAATATAATTATATATAATATATGCCATTATATGCATATATATGGAAGCACTAAACTGCATTTCCCTCCACAGCTGCTCTTCCCACCTCTTCTGCTGTGCCTCTGTTTAATGTCTGCAGCTCCACTAAACCCCAAGATTTATTTAAGAGTTTTTTTTTTCCCTCTCCCCTTCAATTTTTTAAATTAAAGCTGCCTGAAGGATCCCAGCTGCAGGGAAAACGATCTAAACCAGCAATGAATAAAAACATTTCCTGCTGCAGTTTGGAATCAAAAGGAGTTTGTGTCATCAGACACCCCTGTGAAAAGTAAAAAAAAAAAAAAAGTAAAAAAGAGAAAATTAATTATCCAGAGCATTGAAAAAAGCCCAGATTTTAGGGATGCAGGTCAGTGATCAGCACATGACTGTGACATGAGGCTCTGAAAAATGGGGCAGGAAAACTTGTGATTTAAAGATGTGGTACAGGGATGAAAGGGGATTTTTACCCCGAAGAAACTTATGACCAACGACAAAGATTTCTTGGTAATGAGGGGAAACAAACCCAGTGAACTTTTTCTGAGTTGCTGGCTTGAATTTCTTCCCATAGTAACTGCATGGGATAAGGCAGGAATTTTTTAATCTAGCTCCCCACAGCAGCAACAAAAGCATGGGAGGAAAAAAAGCCTCTGATGAGGAACTTTGATCCAGAGAAATCTTGACTGTTCCACCTCCTTCCCACACACATCAACTCACATCCATGTCTTATCAGGAAAACTGCACTCAGCTCTTTCTCCCCTTTTCCTGCCAGCCACGGATCCCACATTTGGAAAAAAGAGCTCTGGAAGTGCTTCCTGTGTTTATCACCCTCTGTCTCAGCTCCCATTTGCCCTGACCTTGAGAGCAAGGGCTCTGAATTTCCTTGGCTGCTCAGGTTACAAACACAGGCTGCCCAAGGCAAGGTGATCCTTTCTCCTCCTAAACCCTAGCCCAGTTTTTGGGACAGGGTATTGCGAGTGCCTCATTCCTCCAGCAGGGTCTGAATTCCAGCCAGGACACCCCGAAATGTTGGGAGCACTGTAACATCAGGGTTAGTGCTGCAGGAGGCCAGAAATCCCCTCCCCACTGTGGAACAGACACTCGGATCAAATCCAGGATTTACAGGGCCTCTGGCACAGCAGGAGCAGATTTATTAGATTTATTTTAAAATCTAAATTTTATAGATTTATTTTAAAATCCAGCCCACTGAGCCCTCACCCAGGGCACCCTGCACCCACAGCTGCTCTCCCTTGGATTTGGGATGCCCTGAGCACTCATTTTCTGTCCTGTCTGGACCTCCACACTCCTGGAGCACTACTGAGAGCTCTGCCTGCACAGTGAGTTATTCCTGCTGCTTTTTGAACTGCTTGCTTGAGGGCTCTTCCACTGTGGAATTACAGACTTCCAAAAAAAAAAAAAAAAATTCCCTCCTGAGACCCTGATTCCTCAGCAGAGGCAGAGTGGCACCTACTGTGTGTGATTTACCCCAGGAAATCGGTGATTTCCCCCAGAAAATTGGTGATTAACCCCAAAAAACAGGTGATTTATCCCAGAAAAGGGGTGATTAACACCAGAAGAAAAAAAAATTCCCTGCAAAAAGAGGGAATTGCATCTGCAGTCATGAGCTTGCTCTGCCTAAACACTTGTGTTTAATGTCCCTGCTGCCCAAAACCACCTGTGTTTGCTGCCCCTAGGTGTTTGTTCAGTCAGAAGTGATGCTCCTGCCCACATCCATCCCAGCCCAGCTCTGAGCTTTCTCTCTGTACCTTGTCAAGCAGAGCATTCTGCCAGAGTCTGAACATCATCATGTACGTCCTGTCTCGAGCCCCAAAGGAAGTAAAAAAGTGCTGGATGGGGAGAGAGGGAGAGAAAAGTCAGCTCAGAAAATGCCAAAAAACAGGAGAAGAACACACCAAGGCTGTTTGGGGTGACGCTCCAGCTGGAGTGAGCCGTGCATACAGCACAGAGTGAAGCTCATGGAGAGGCTCTCACCAGGGAGTGAGCACTGAAACAGCTCTGTTAGAGACGTGCTGCTGCAAAACCTGGGTATTTCACCTGGCCCCACACCCCCCATCTGAGCTCCAGCCTCAGCCCAGCTCAGCACAAGCCCTTTTCCCATTTTGGAAGAATCCCCCACACTCCCAAGTGCCCTGCCAGCCACACAGGGGTGGCCTCAGCCGTGTGGGATGTACCTTTTCAGTGTCAGTGCAAACTTGGATGGCATTGGGAATGAGCCGTGCTGTCTTCTCCTTGGTCATGGAGCAGATGTCCTTCAAGCGAACTGTCAGCTGCACCAGGCAGGGAAAAACACCAGGAAAGGGAGAAATTGATGAGAAAGGCAGCAGAAGAGCCCTTCCTAAGGCACTGTGAGCACAGCCCCAGGGCCAGCAGCACAGGGAGAGCCTCACCAGTGTCTCCCAGGCAGGGAAAAACACCAGGAAAGGGAGAAATTGATGAGGAAGGCAGCAGAAGAGCCTTTCCAAAGGCACTGTGAGCACAGCCCCAGGGCCAGCAGCACAGGGAGAGCCTCACCAGTGTCTCCCAGGCAGGGAAAAACACCAGGAAAGGGAGAAATTGATGAGGAAGGCAGCAGAAGAGCCTTTCCAAAGGCACTGTGAGCACAGCCCCAGGGCCAGCAGCACAGGGAGAGCCTCACCAGTGTCTCCCAGCGGAAGATGTTGCTGTAGAAGCAGATCCAGTTCTCGGAGAGGTAGAGGCGGCCCTGCAGGAGAATGTCTCGCTGGAGAGCACATGAGTAATCTGTGGGAGGACAGCACGTGGTCAGTGAGGGGCAGAAAAGCCACAGATGCCACCGATGCCTTAAGATTTTTGTGTTTTTCAAATCCTGTGCTGCATTAGTGCATGACTCTATGCTCCATATAAAGTGTAGTTAGCTCTTCACGTTTTAGTCAGACAAAATAATTCCTCTGGGCCTGAAACTCAAGGACACCCTACAGCCTCAGGCCTCAAAATGTATAAAGTGGAGTTTAGTTTATAAAGTGGAGTGGAGTTTATAAAGTGGAGTGAGTTTAGTTTACAAAGTATAAACTGGGGTTTAGTGGAGCAGCAGACATTAAATAGAGGCACAGCAGAAGAAAAAAGAATTGGGAAGGGAAGAAAACTGGGGGAATATGACTTCATTACCTGAAGCTGTAATTGGACAATTAACCCCTGATATGCAAATGGACCAAACTTATAATTGTCTGAAAAACTCGTGACCATTTTGGGTGCAGCCCCCTGGGGAGGCTTTGACTACCCTTAATGTACCTCAAGGCCCTTCATTAAATAGAACCACTTAATAAATATATGCTTTAAACTTTGTCTGGCCTCTGTTTCTAGGCAAGCCCAAAATAAGGCATCAGGAGAGCCTAAAGGTGAGGATGAGCATCAAGAGAAATCAACCCAGCAAGGCAAAGGCAGGGCCAGCAGGAGCTGAGCCCCAGCTGCTGCCTGCCCACTGGGCTGTTTCCTCCCAGGGCTTGTCACAGGCAATCTCTGTCCCTGACTGATGATCCTGCCTTATCAGCTGCTCACTCTGCAGCATCCCACGTGCTGTTTCCAGATTTCATCTGTCTCTTCCTTTCTGCCTCCCGGCGTCACTGTGCATTTCCCCCCCAGGTCCAGCAGTGTGGGGCACAGGAGGGGATCACCACTCATGTAAGGCACAGGAGCTGCGAGGTGAGGTTTGGGAAGGGCGGTCATGTGTGAGCAGGGATGTTGGGAAAAAGGGGAGGAAAAAGGGAGGAAAAGATCACAAAATCCCCCACCAAATGAGGAAAACCCATCAGAAAATGCAAAACCCATTGGAAATGGGGCTCTGCCTGTGCTCCAGGCTTGTCAGTGGCAATGTCTGGAGATGAAAGGAGTGAGGGATTTCTCTTTCCACAGGAACTGTGGGTCTGCTGGGAGATAAACCCAGCACTGAGAGCTAAAATAAACAAAGGGAAGGATCCCATTGATGAATGGATGAAAAGAATGAGAGAGATTTGTCTTTCCAAACAAACTGTGAGTCTGCTGATAAAATTGGACACTGAGAGATGAAAGAAACAATGGGAAGAATCATAAATTCCATAGGAATTCCACTGATTAACAAAAGGAAAAGACAAAAAAAAAAGGGGGGGTACACATTAGAAGGGTGTTTGTAGTAGGGAAGTCTGAACCTCTCAAGTACCTCAGCCAGTGGGGAAAAGAGAGGGAAATGTGCCTGGGAAATTGGGATAAAAAGGAGGCTGCATCCCCTAAAAATTGGAGAGACCCCAAGGGAAATGCCCCATGGCCTCTGCCTTTATTGGAATAAAGTTACAGGACTCCTCTGTCTCGTTTTTGGTGTTAGGGGATGAATTTCTCTGCCAAGAACTAAAATCTGGCTGGATATGTGCTGCTCTCCTCCCCAAAGCTCCACGGGGGCTGCCCTTACCTGTCACTATTGGACATAAAATGAGCACACAGAAGTTTGGTAAGTTTAAAAGAGAAAAAGACCCAGTTTTATTCAAACATTTGGTATTTATAGAATTCTAAAGGTGACCATGGATTGGAGGATGGAATTACCACTTCTCTAACTACACTTGTCTAAAGATCAATCATTTCTCTCCACCCACAGAGAGAGAAATATGTAAACTATTCTATGAATATGAGAATATGTAAATATGTGAATATGTGAATCTGTAAACTATTCACATGAAATTGTGTGGGAACTCTGACTCTGAGATATGTTAACATTATCAGAAGGTTAAAAAACGTTTTATGAGAACTTTAAAACTTTCAAAAGAACTATAAAAGAAAACTTAACACTTTTAAAAACCAGGGCTGCCCTTACCTACGATGAGGCGCTCCGTGTCCGGGAGCTGCTTGAAGAGCTTCCTGAAATCCTCGTTCCGCTGCTTGTACGTGGGGCTCAGCACCTGCAAACAAAAAGGGCTGGTGAGGAGAGGGGCAGCCAGGGCAGCTGGGACACCGAGTGGGGAAAACAGGGACACCTCGGGGACACCAGGAGAAGGGGGGGCAAAGCATTTAGGAGCTCCCAGCCCAGCCCAGCCATGGGAGGGTTTGGGCTTTAGGGCAGGGAGTGGGAGGAAGAGGAGAACCTGGCTTGGGAGAGCAAGTCCAGGCTGGAAAGGCTGCAGCAGAGAGGAATTCTGTCTGCCTGCACGCTGTCCAAGGTAGGACGTGTGCTCAGGCACCTGCCTAATGCCAGCCACCGTGCAGCTACCCCAGGAAATGGGGGATTCACCCCAGGAAATGGGGGATTCACCCCAGGAAATGGGGGATTCAACACAGAAAACATGTGATTCAGCACAGAAAATGTGGGATTTATCCCAGAAAATGGGGGATTCACCCCAGAAAATGGGGGATTCAGCACAGAAAACAAATGGTTCAGCACAGAAAATGGGGGATTTATCCCCGAAAATGGGGGATTCAGCACAGAAAATGGGGGATTCAGCACAGAAAACAAGTGATTCAGCACAGAAAATGGGGGATTTATCCCAGAAAATGGGGGATTCAGCACAGAAAACAAGTGATTCAGCACAGAAAATGGGGGATTCAGCACAGAAAAGGGGTGATGTACCCCAGAAAATGGGGGATTTACCCCAGGAAATGGGAGATTCAGCACAGAAAATGGGGGATTCAGCACAGAAAATGGGGGATTTATCCCACAAAACGGATGTTTCAGTGCAGAAAATGGGGGATTCAGCACAGAAAAGGGGTGATGTACCCCAGAAAATGGGGGACTTACCCCAGAAAAGGGGTGATTTACCCCAGAAAATGGCTGACTCAGCACAGAAAATGGGGGATTCAGCACAGAAAATGGGGGATTTGCCCCAGATAATGGGTGATTCACCCCAGAAAATGGCTGATTCAGCACAGAAAATGAGGTGTTTGCCCCAGAAAACAGAGGATTTACCCCAGAAAACAGGATTCAGCACAGAAAATAGATTTACCCCAGGAAACAGGTGGTTCAGCCCAGAAAATGGGGGATTCACCCTAGAAAATGGCTGATTCAGCACAGAAAATTGGGGATTTACCCCAGGAAACAGGTGGTTCAGTCAGAAAATGGGGGATTCACCCTAGAAAATGGGGGGTTTGCCCCACAAAATGGGTTGTTTGGCCCTGCCAGAGGAGCTTCAGCAACCACTGTCACCGAGAGCTCAGGATTCCCCGTGCCCACCCCTCTCCCCGGCGAGACCACTTCACTTCTCAAAAGACTTCTCAGTTCTCAAAATCCTCCAGAAAGGTTCTCCCAGGGCCTGAACCGTGTCCTGCCCTTGTTTTGTGCCCTGGCCTCAGGGAACTCGGGGCTGGAGGGACATCAGGCTCCTCTCTGGGGTTTGTGGTGACAGCCCCACACCTCCACACCCTGTGCCAGCTGCTCCCCACAGCCACAACTCCTTCTGCAGGCTTCAGAAGAGAGGCAGCTGCAAATCCACATCTGCCAGAGAATCTGCAATGTTCTTTCTCCCACAAATGCAGAGAAGAAGCCACCTGGGGTACAACATTTTCCCTCTTTATCCAACAATCCAGAGGCACTGATCTCCTAGGGCAGAAATGTGGGAGTGTTCCAGCAAGGGCCCCCAAAAATCTGAGATTAGAAAAGGCAGTTTCTGCTTAAGAATGGTGGTGGAGCCACAGGGGTGGGAGGAATACAGAGTTTATTTAGAATCAGCCTCACAGCGCTGCCAAAAGCTGTCAGATCACAGCAGATTTGATGTTGGTTGTCAAATCACAGACAACCCCTCGCCCCCAAAAGCATTCCCTGTTCCTCACAGCAGCTTAGTGGACTAGAAACAGAATATTCCAACACTTGCTCCAGCCCCCTGGGCCCAGAGGAAGGGATCTCACTCTGAGTAAAACCTGCCAACCAGCTGATGACAGAAATATCAATTGTACTTACCAAACTCCCAGCCTGAACATCTGGAAAAGATCTTGGTCTGAGATGGGCTCCAGCAAGAGCCCAAGCCCAAGATTTCCAGGAACAAGCAGACAGGATGGGGACGGAGTGGGGAAAAGGGATTACAATCCCTGCAGGGCTGAGCTTTGGGCTCAGCCCTAAAGCCTGTCCTACCAGAGGCTCTGCTCAGCCCCGGCAGCTCTGCCAGGGTGCAAACAGGTCAGTTTAGAGACACTCACAGCTGGGATTTCATCAGGTCCAGGGCTGGCATTTCCTCGAGAGAAGTTCACAAGTCCCTCTGGGTCCCACTGCAGCCATGGCAGATCTTGATCCAGGAAAAGATCCCAGAGGGAGCCACACTCCAGCAGGGAATCCATCTCCTTCCCTCGGCCCTGCACAGCTCCCCAGCTCCACTCCTGACTGCTCTTCCTGCTCCCACTGCTCCCTGTTTATGTCCAAAGGCGAGAGGGGTGCAGCTTGGCAGGAGTTTGGGTGAGTTCAGGTGCCTTCCCCTGCTTTCCTGCCCACATCCAGCTCGTCCGAGGCAGCCCCGAGGATCTCAGCGAGGATTTGCCCTCCAGAGCACTTTTCCCAGAGAGGCTCATCGGGGTGACTGTGCTGCTGGGCACCCTCTGTGCTCTCCTGCTGCAGCCTCAGCAGCTTCTTGCTGTGGGCATCCCCTGCAGGAGCCCTGGCAGGTGAGAGCAGGGCAACACAAGCTCCCAAATGTCCAGATCTGAGCCCAGACAGCTCCGGCCGCCGGCCCCGCTGTGACACACGCGGCTCCCAGGAGCCGGCAGGAGGCAAACAGCTCCGAGCTCAGCTGTCCCCTCTTTGGGAGCACAAAATCAGCGATTCTGCCTGCTCAGGCTCTCCCCTGCAGTCCCCCTCTGCTCTCAAAGGCAGCCTCAGTCTCTGTGTTTCTCATGGAAGGGGCGGGCGGGGAAGATCCCAAAATGACTCGCACATGCTTGGAGTCACTGGAGCTGGGGAACTCTGGCGGCCAATGCCCTGCAGTAACCCAGCCCTGCCTCCCAGCAGATGTTTCCTGTCATGGAAAGTTGCTGCACAGAGTGTGCTGGGGAGGCTGAGGGGAGCCTGGGACTTGGGCTCCTGTCCCACTCCCTGCAATCCCCAGCGCCGACTTTGCTCTCCCAAACACAGGTGGGCTCCTATTGATCTGCCCACGCTGACTGGGACAGCAAATATTTCTGATATTCTAGTATTTAGGAACATCTGAAAGAGACAATTGGCTGGTGAGGGGCTGGGAACACAAACCCTGTGAGGAACGGCTGAGGGAGCTGGGGGTGCTCAGCCTGGAGAAAAGGAGACTCAGGGCTGACCTCAGCACTCTCTAAACTCCCTGAAA
The DNA here is from genome assembly GCF_026979565.1 of Vidua chalybeata. Lineage (NCBI taxonomy): Eukaryota > Metazoa > Chordata > Aves > Passeriformes > Viduidae > Vidua > Vidua chalybeata. The sequence goes on along the minus strand of NC_071552.1, from coordinate 3,624,588 downwards.
GGTGGCTGTGCTCAGCTGGGGCTGGGCTCTTTCTCCAGGAACTGACAGAACCAGAGGATACAGCCTTAAGCTGCACCAAGGGAAATACAGGTTGGATATCAGGAAAAGGTTTTTTACAGAAAGGGTGATAAAGTTCTGGAATGTTCTGCCTGGGGAGGTGGTGCAGTCACCATCCCTGGGTGTGTTTAACAAAGCCTGGATGTGGCACTGGGTGCCAGGGTTGAGTTGAGCTGTTGGGGCGGGTTGGACTCGATGATCCTGGAGGTCTCTTCCAACCTGGTCATTTTGTGATTCTGTGTCTTTTCACTGCTCAGGTCAGTTAAAGGAAGAAGAAAAATATTCAGGCATGTGATAGATAAAATTAAAGGCTGTGGCTGGGAGGAACCAGCCATGGGAGGCCCACAGAGGCAGAAATCTGAGGGGCTGCACCACTCCTGGGTGCATCTCTGAGCCCACTCTTCTCCCCCAAAAAACAGGATTCTCTAGGATTCATTCATTAGTCAGGTCACTTTGCAAATGAAGGGCTGAATGAACTCCCTGCAGGTCCGGGGGATTGCCTGGGGTGCTGGCACTCCCTGTGCCCCTCTGCCCTGCGTCCCAGCCTCTCTGCTCCCTGCCCAGGTGCAGAAGTGCCCGGGCAAGTGCCCACAGCAGAGCACCAGATCTGCTCAGCTGCGAGCAAACTCTGAAATAAACCCCTCACTCTTGCAGAACTGAGCACACAGATCTCAAAAAGCACCAAGCAGCCAACCCAGCCCCTGCAGAGGCTCTGCTCTGCTCCAGGCCAGAGCAGCAGTTTGCCCATTGACAAGCTCTGTCTGCTCAGCTGCACCCCAAAATTACTGGGGCACAGAGGTGTCTCCATTCAGCACTGCAGCAGTCTGCACCCCAAGATGAGGGATTGATCTAAAAAAAAACATTCTGTAGCCTGTGATGGACAAAGAATTGGCATTACAGCCACCTGCACTGCTTTACTGAATGGCCCTCTTGGCTGGAAACTCCAAATGGGATTGAAAAAAAAAAACCACCCAGGCACCTGTGCTTGCCGAGGTGGTGCCAGCAGTGATGGGAAGAGCTGACCTGGAGCTGGAGGCAGCAAACATTAACTCCACTGCAAACACGGGGACGGGACAGGATGGCACTGCCGAGGTGAGGGAGCAGCTCCCTGGGGAAATGGGGACACAGGGGTCACTCCCCGTGGTGACATCTCCCTGTGGTGACATCCCCGTTCCACACGAACAAATCCTCCACGGGAAACTTCCAGCAAATACTGCTGGGGGAAGGGACAGGACAGAGAACACAAAACCTGAGGAATGCTGAGTCTTGGAGAGCACAGAAAACAAGGAGCAGAGATGGCACGAGGCACAGAGGAGAGGGGGAAGGAAAAGCTCGTCCAGTTTTCATGACTGATGGGCTTCTGTGATTTACACTGCCTCTGGGAAACTACTGGAATAAACAGAGCACGTTTCCTGCTTGTGTGGGAGGGTTTAGACCCCACTGACAGCAGGGCTGGTGTGAAAAACCAGCAAAGAAAGTGGCCACCTGTCCAACAGCACCTCCTCTAAACCCACTCTGGTTGCTCAGATTTTCCATCTTTTTCCTTTTTCTCCTTTTAAAAGTGAATGAAAAGCAGAGGAAGGCGCTTCGAAGTAATCACTGGGATCTGGGCTGGAAAATGGGTCTGAGTTCATCATCACACAGGCTTGCACTAAATGTTTACTGCTAATTTAGTGCCTCTACAACCCAGCAACTGGTAATCCACACGCTGAAAGTCATGGAAAACCTGACAGGGTGAAAAGTACTTGAAAGGCAGGGAGTTAAACACTGCTCCAGAAATAATCTGATGAAATGGTTACTGGGAGTTAAAAGACGATTGTGCTGATTTACAGAGAAAAGGGGAAAATGTGACAGGATGAGAAGCACCTGAAAGGCAGGGAGCTAAACATCGCTCCAGAAATAATTTGGTGAAGTTATTACTAGGAGTTAACCATTATGAAATGGCTACTGGGAGTTAAAAGATGGTTGTGCTGATTTACAGAGAAAAGGGCTCTTCAACACCTTGCTCACTCATCAGGCCTGGGTTTTTGCATCAAACTCATTCCCATGATTGCTGCTGCTGAGGGAGGCTCACCTGCCACCCCTGGGAAAGGTGTTCCTGATGCTCTCCCCAAAATGAGGCACAATTCCCCTCTGCCTTTATAGGGAACGTTTTACTCTTTCAGCAGCTGAGTTTCCTTTCCTCTGTGGCATCCAAGAGCAGACACAGCACTCTGAGACCAGCCAGGGCTGATTTCTCATCAGTCTTGTGATGTCTGGGTATTCTTCAGAAGCTCGAGAGCTGCTCAGAGTCCCCCACAAAGGCCCTTTGCAGCAACACAATCCACGACAGATCCTCAGCCAGCTCCTCCTGCACACGCTTCCCCTGCATTTCCCCAGAGGAAAACTCTGGCCTCTCCCCTTTACCTGCCTCCCCACTGGCATTTTGGGTTTATTTTTGAGACTCTGAGCTCCTGCCAGGCTGAGGGCTGCCCTGTGTGCACAAATTTGTTGGCAGAGCTGCAGGAGCAGGGCTCCTGTGCCACTCCCTGCAATCCTCAGTGCAGACTTTGCTCTCCCAAACACAGGTGGGAAGGACTGGGCTCCTACTGACCTGCCCACACTGACTGGGACAGCAAATATTTCTGATTTGCTAATATTTAGGAACAGCTGAAAGAGACAATTGGTGTCTTTTCACTGCTCAGGTCAGTTAAAGGAAGAAGAAAAATATTCAGGCGTGTGATAGATAAAAATAAAGGAATACAGAGCAAGGCGGACCTTGGGATGTAAATGCTGAAGTGAAAACATCATGGATTTAAATCTCACCTCTTCCCTGGTGCCAACTGTGTTTTCTCTAACTTTTCAAGTTCATCTTACTCATTCTCTTTTCCAGAGCATCCTCTGGATTCTCCTGATGCCTGGTGCTGAATTTAAGAAGCAAGCCTTGCTGCAGAGAAGCAGAAATGCTGCACAATAATGAGACACACGCCCTAATTTGGGAACAGGGAAGTAGAAGGATTCACAGCCCAAGTGAGGCAGAATGGGGCAGGAAAACCATGGCAGATTTGCCAGGCTCAGGGACACAGAAATGAGAGCTCTCCATGGTCAGAATGGGGCCCTTTGCCCAAAACCCAGAGAAAAAAAAGAGAGAAGGAGAGAGATTTTATCCCTGGCAGCAAAATATCTCCAGTTTGTCTCTCATTTTAATGGCATCTGCTGGGTGACAAGTGTCTTCTCCCAAGTGTGGAGTTACTGACACCCCCACAGACAGAGCAGCTCCTCCTCGGGGTCCTCAGGGAAGCAAAACACCAATTTCCCACCTCTCAGAGCACCTCAGGTGTGCAGAGTAAGGCACATCTCTGTTTCAGCAAACAAAACTACAAAGGAAGCTTAGCTTTAAGGCCTGAGGTCTATTTTTATGAACTCTTTTTAAAATAATAAATGAATTAACAATAATTCACCATGCAGACACAAAACCCAAAGCAGACACTACTGATTGTTAAACCACAAGCGACCAACAGATTTTATCCCCCTACAAACCACAATATTTCCAAACCAAAGTCTCCATGTACACAATTCCTCACTAAAGGCATGAGAAGCACCTCAGGGACTTTTCCTTTCCTTCTGCTCTTCCACCACGAGGACAAGAAGTCAAAGCAAACCCCAAAATTCTGGGTTTTATTCCCAAACTGGGGTTCCCTCCTCAATCTCACCGTGCACCTGCACCAGTTTGCATTTGTCCTCTGCAAAGCCAAGCAGAGAAAGCACAACCAGAGAGAGGGGCAGCTCTGCCAAACCAACCCATGACCTCACTTCACCCCTCTCCTCCCACTTCTCCACGGGGCAGGGATGGCAATCCCAAAAAAAGCACTGGTGGGATCGACAGGAGGACACACAAGGCAGGAGAAGTTGGTGGCATCTTAAGGAAAAAAAAAAGAAAAAAATAGAGAAAAAGGAAATCCAGGAGAGGGGAAAGGGAGGGTTCCAACTGGCAAAGAGGAATGCAGTGTTCCAGAGACAAAAAGACCAGTTAAAAGCAGCAAAAAAATGAAGAAGACTGGCGATGCCCTGCAGATCTTTGAGGCCCAAGTGCTCTTTTAGGGATTATTTTTTGGGTTGGGTTTGCACAGTGCCTGGCACCCAGGGCTGCTGAGCTGGCACACAGAACAGTGTGGAGGGTGTTTGCTCTGGGCACGGAGGGGTTTGTGTAAAATGAGAGCAGGGGAAAGTGAGCAGAGGAAATGGTGAGGTTGCATGAAGAGGCAGATTCCACTGATCCATTTCTAGAGCTGCCCTCAGAGGGGAGAGGAATGGAGGAACCAGAATGGTCCAAATGGCAGAAAAATCCTGCCTGGAAGGAGCTGGCAGAGAAGGGAAACTCTATCAAGGAGATGCATTAGCAAATTTTTACTGGAAATAACACTGCCAAGTAGGACTGACTGACTTCCTGGAGTCGGTGGCTCATCCATATTTTCACACTGCTGCTTTTATCTGGCCAGAATGTCTCTGCTAACTAGAAAATGGGTTTGGTTTGTTTTGTTTACAAAGGAAAATAATGGGGTGGAGTGGGGAAAACCACAAAAAAATGCAGCCAGTGCTTACTCTCCGGATGTACTGTCTCTCATGCTGAAAATATATGGAGGAAAAACAAGAGAACAGAAAGATAAGATAGAGAGGACATGAAAACACAAGAGACCCACAGAAGCAGAGCACAGCAAAGCATCATGCAGCAGGGAATGGAGCTCAGCAGCTACAGGCAGAAGCAGTAAGAGCCAAAGTCACCTCTAGCCTGGTGACAGCCAGGGTTTGGCAGCAGCCAGGTCAGACTGGGGCATCTGCTCACAGTCCTTATCTGCCACTTCTCCACCAGTTTGGCCCACCTTGGTTTGTGTTTTATTCTTAAAAGAAAACATTCTTATTCTTTTATTCACTGCCTCTGTCCCTCTCTGCCTCTGGGGTCTCCTCCTGCCCGTGCTGCTCACACCCAGCAGGTTCCTAACGCTGCCTCTCCCCTCTGTCAAACCTCACCTCGCTGTTTCAGCCAAAATCCCACATTCTGCTGCCCCCATCCTGCAGGAGGGCAGGAATTGTGGCTGACCATGGATGGCTGCTGCATTTGCCTATGGCTACTTCAGAGCCTCGAGGGTGGGGGCCCGACTGTGCAAAGGTGACACCGACTTTGTGCCCAGAGCAGGGCCCCTCGTGCTGGCAGAACAAAAAAACACCAAGGCAGAAGCAAAGGGTGCTTGGTGTTTCTCTGGGGTTGGTAGAAAATAATTCCTCTGTGGTCCCCGCACCACCCTGAGAGATACAAAGGGTTTGCAGGGTGGCAGCTCTGTTTGTCACCACGTGTCACCCACCACGTGTCACCACATCCCGGCCCCTGTGCTGAGACACCAGAGGTGCAGGATGTGGGGAGCATCACGAGAGTGACCAAAAGGACAAAGCTTCTGCTCTCTGTCTCTGGCATCCCCTTCCTCAGGATGCCAGCCCTCCTTTGCCAGTGCTGAGCCATTTCCAGCTCCTCCTTCTGGAAATGGTCAGAGTGCCCCAGTGCCACTGCAAAGCCCCTTTGCACCTTCCCCCCACCCAGCCCGCAGCCACCCAGGGACAAGAGAAACGGGAGTACTTACATTATACCAACTCTGGCTTTTCTGTAAGGACAAAATAAAAGAGAAGCATTAGTTAGCACAGAGATCTTAGGATCAAAAAGAAAGAGGGACAGAGAAAGCAGGTCCAATCTGGTTTGGATCATTAGTGAAGTGAAAGTGGGATTAAACAGAAGATTTCAATGGGTTTCACAGTGTGGTCTAGCACAGTTATCCCCGGGTACAGGAGCAAGGGGCAAATCCAGCAGCAGGAGTCTGGAACAGGAAACAGGTCAGGCCAAGGTGTGCATGTCCACATGCACACACACACAGACATGCTGCCACCTTGTCTGCAGACCAGCAGTGCCAGCCAGCAACACAGGAGCTCATCATCATCACCACCACCACCACCATCATCATCACATCATCATTATCATCACTGCCAGCCACCTCTTTAGGGGCTTCATTCTTCCAGGTGGTAACACCCCCATTGCCCTGAACAGCCCTCGAAGCAGGGACACAGCTTTGCTCACAAAAGGCAAATGTTCCAAGGGTATTTTGAATTTTAAAAGGGAGACACAGACACACACAGAGAGCCAGGAACAGTGCTGTAGAAAATCGCTAGAGAAGCTAGGCAAGGAAAAAAAAAAGGCTGGGATTTTTTTTTTCAGCATTTCAGCGCACAGTGTTTTGCATCATCTGCACATGTGATTTTTTTTTTTCCCATCCTTATCATGGCATTTCAGATGGCTGGAGAGGACAGGCCACACGTCACATTGGAGCACACAAAAGAGCTGGCTCAGCTTGGAAAGTCATGCTTGGCAATTTTCAGCTGGAGGTGAGATTTATCTGCAGGGAGAGGAAGAAATGAGCTTCCCACTGCAGCCAGGCTGGCTTTCCAAGGGCAGGACACTGAGCTCCTCTATCCAGAGCTGCCAGCACACACAGGAATCCCCCTTTTTTGGGGGGATTTCCCTCATGGCAGTGAAGCCTGGGGGTGCCAGAGCCTTTCCCACCGAGGGTGGGCAGCTCCAGCTGTGCTGTCCCCTCTCCCAAACACTTCCGTGGGAGCTGAGGATAACACACAAGGACAGAAGCAAAATTTCACTGCCTTTCCTCCTCTGAAGCCATCTTGCTTCTGACCTTGGAGAATTTTCCAGGCTTTGCAGGCAGTTTAGAATAGGAAGGGAAACATTCTGTGCTGTGCCTCGCCACAGAGGCTGCAGGAATTTCACTGGGAATTCCCTGGAATATTCACAGGGACACAGACACTGCCTGCCCACCAAGGGTGTGCTGCCACAGGGAAGGAGAATTAATGAGGTCAGATTGGAACAGATTTCTGTGAAGACACAGGGGCTCCCACCCCTGGATCTTCCTGCTCCAAGTTCCCTGAGAGCCACTCCAGCCACAAAACCTCACTGGATCCCACTCTTGGAGCCAACATTTCTGAAGGATCCATTGCAGAGCTCCCAGTCTCTCGTGAAAAGCCCCACAGTAATACAGTACACAGGTTAAAATACAAAAATTCGACTTTAAAAAGAGGAACACCCCCTTCTTCCCCAAATCCTGGGGCAAGGAGATCAGCTGGGGACTGACACAGAGCATGGCTCATATCCCATACTCGTTCCTCCAACCAGAGGAATTTCCTCTTACTTCCCACTCTTTTCCACACTTGGCCATACCTGATCCATTCATAAAAGACTGGGTGGAAGTCAATCCCTCTCTGCAAGTAGGACGTGGAAAAAAGCCTTATGCAACCCAGACTAGACTAAAAAAAGAACCAGGGTAATTAATCTGAGCCATGCACACAGCACCTTGTCCTCAGGAGCACAGGGCCTGAGATGGAGTGATTTTCCTGCAGATTTGTTTTGCCATCTGTCTGCCTTAATGAGCAAAAGGCGTAACTCAGAAATTCCTGGGGAAAAAAGCTCATAATCAAACCATAATTGGCACACACACAACAGAGGCACTGCTGTCACTCTGCCTTCTAAATCAAAGTGCCTGTGCCGTGGTGTCAGCACAGCCCAACAGGATTTCAGTCCCCCCTCCTGCATTCATTGCAGGAACTACTTTTTTTTCCCATCCTCACATGTGAATTTCCCTGAATCAAGGGCCCTCTATAAAAGAGCTCTGCAGGTTCTTCTTTAAGCTCTTCCACGCAAAAAAATTATACTGACATCCATAATTATATTGAGGTCCATCATTTTACCAACATCCTTAATTATACCAACACTCAAACCTCAGCTTTTGCCTCCACCAAGTTCAACAGACTTGTCCAAAATCCAAACAACCTCAGCCCTTAAATCTCCTTGTAATTTATCTTTTTTTTTTTTTTAAGCTCACTGAGAGGGAGATGCAAACTGTGAAAATCAAGAGACAGTAAAATGGAGAGGGGGAGGAAAAAAGAAAGAAAAAGGAAAAACATATTCTTACTTTGAGCAGGTTAAGTCTGTCATACTGGAAAAAGAAACCGTAAGCATTAGAACTGAAAAGAGAAAATAAATAAGTAACAGAAGGAGGGGGTTGCACACAGACAGGGAGAAGATGGGACAGGTTTGCAGAGATGATGCTACAGGAGCACAGAGTTCGTGGTTACAAGGGGGCTGTAACCAGGAAGAGCTTTGGAGGAATGTGAAAAATGGAATATTTTCCCTAAGCCTTGAATTGTTGCCTCTAAATAGTCACGGTTTAGTGCCCTGATGTCTCCATGCACTGCTGGGAAAGGCTGCAGCTCTGCAGGGCACACAGGTCACACACCAAACCTCACCCTGACAGCTCCAAACAGAGCTTCTACCTCTCAGCATCACTGCCAGCAGCATCACAGCTCACCCCTGCTGCTCCCGGGGGAACAGAACCCTTCTGCCAAGTGAATGGCACACCTCAGAGCTCGAGGAGCATCCCTAAATCCCTTTCACACCTGGGCAAGCAGAGGCACAGAACCAGAGCTCAGAACACATTCCGGAGCCCTCTCTCCTCATCTGTGCACTTGCAAAAGCTACGCTGCCCCCCCGGCTTCCAAATGGCCGTAACTCCTGGAAATTGATGGAATTTATCCCCCAAACCCCCAGCCCAGCCCCAATTTCATTCCCTACTACCTGAAGGGGCTTTGTCCCACCCAGTGGGAGGGGTGGATGAGAAGACACAGCCCAACTCTTCTCATCGTGGCACACTGGAAGGACAAGGTGCAACAGTCATAAGCTGCAGTAGGGGAAATTCTATTTGGAGAGGAGGAAAAAGCCTGTTCACAAGAGTGGTTAAACACTGGAGCAGGGGCCTGGCCAGGCTGGGGGATCTCCAGCCTTGGAGGGCTGCAAAATGTGGCTGGACAAGGGTTTGGTCCAAGCTGGTTTAACCCTGCTTTGAGCAGGGCTTGGGTGAGAGATCTCCCGAGATCCCTCCCGACCTGAACTGTTCTACAGCCCCCAGGACTGCACCAAAATTCAGATTTTCCCCCTAACTTAATATTAATTCTCAGCATTCACCATTAGCTACAGGCATTGGGAAGGATCTGAAGGAAACCACTTTTATCCTTGGGCAAGAGCAAAGTAGTCAAAAAATACATATTTCATTGCTGGTTACCAGCAGAAAGATTGGCTTTTCTGAGTTTGGAAAGCTGTCCCAGAAAAGCCTAAGGCTGAGTCAGACCTTGGTCTGTGGCACAGTGGTGGGGTCAAGGTGGCACAGAGCTCTGGGAAAGAATCCCTCGGGATGCAACTCCAGTGCTTAAAAAACTCTGCTGGAGCACTCCAGTGCTTAAAAACTCCTGGTGGAGCACTGCCTCTGACAATTCCAGTGCTTAAAAACCCCTGGTGGAGCACTGCCTCTGACAATTCCAGTGCTTAAAAACCCCTGGTGGAGCACTGCCTCTGACAATTCCAGTGCTTAAAAACCCCTGGTGGAGCACTCCAGTGCCTAAAAATCCCTGTTTGAGCACTCCAGTGCTTAAAAACTCATGGTGGAGCACTGCCTCTGACAATTCCAGTGCAAAAAAAAACACTGGTGGAGCACTCCTTGTGACAATTCCAGTGCTTAAAAACCACTGCTGGAGCACTCAAGTGCCTAAAAATCCCTGTTTGAGCACTCCAGTGCTTAAAAACTCATGGTGGAGCACTGCCTCTGACAATTCCAGTGCTTAAAAACCACTGGTGGAGCACTCCCTGTGACAATTCCAGTGCTTAAAAGCCCTGCTGGAGCACTCAAGTGCCTAAAAATCCCTGTTTGAGCACTCCAGTGCTTAAAAACCACTGGTGGAGCACTCCTTGTGACAATTCCCGTGCTTAAAAACCACTGGTGGAGCACTGCCTCTGACAATTCCAGTGCTTAAAACTCCTGCTGGAGCACTCCACTGTTTACAAACTCCTGCTGGAGCACTCCAGTGTTTAAAAACTCCTGCTGGAGCACTCCAGTGTTTAAAACTAACTCCTGGTGGAGCGCTCCCTCTGACGGCAGCGCTGCAGCACGACAGAACAGCACGGACAAAAGAGGGCAGGGAGCTGAAGCAGATCTGTCAGCAATTGTACCAACACAGCAGCAAACTCATGGGCTCAAGCTGTTCCACCTCATTAGCCAGACAGGTTGGGAAAGCAAACCAATCTTCCCGCAGGAGATGGGTGGGGAGAGGAGAAGAGGCTGAGAAAGGAGAGTTTAGAATCTTTGCCCTCGAGTTTTTTTGTTCCTGACCTCTCCCTGTATGAGCAGACAACAGAATTGTCTGTGTGGGGGGAAGCAGGGGGTTTAATGCCTGAAAATTCTGTGTTTGTGCCAGAGGAAGCAGCTTGTGGAGCAAGGAACAGAGCTCCAGGCTGCACACTCGATGATCCTCGTGGATGCAACTCAGAATATCCTGTGTGAGCAGGGCAGGAGGCTCTGACAGGCTGCTGGGGGTCCTGCCTGGGATCCCCTTCCCTCTGAACTCATCTGGGCTCCACTTCCCTCCAGTTTCTCCAGCTGCCTCTCAGTGGTTGGGTTTTTCCCTCTCAGAGAAGCAGGGGATGGCTGCAGGCACCTCAGAGCAGCGCTGCACACACATTTTACACAGCCATCCCTCTGTCCCAGGCTTCTTCCCACCAATCCCTCTCCTCAAACCCTCTGCACCTCCAGCTCTCCACAGCCTGTCCTGGCCCACGCACCTCTACTCACCAGCAATCCTGTCAGGACCCTGCTACTCCAGACCTTCCACAGCACTCCTCTCACACCTCACCTTGAGAGTTCAGTCCCACAGTGCTCCCCTCGCTTATCCCAGCTACAGAAACCAAGCACAAGACAAGCTGTCTAAAAAAAAAGACGTCAAGAAGCTCCCAGCAGACACCAGCAAATCATGCAAGGTCAGGCTGGTCACAAGGACCACGACCAAGGGAAGACAGTGAGCCAGCATTGCCCTCTGAGAACTTGCCTAGAAGGAAACCTGAGGCATCCACTGGGGAAAGGCCAAGACAAGGATTTTGTGGATTTTTGTGAAGCCATCCAAGCCATTCTGCTTTCATAAAGTGGAAATGCCAACAGCCTGGCACTTTCTCCAACAACATCCCACCTGCACTTATGATTTTTTCCACTCTTCTGAGGGCAGCACAGAGGTGTGAGATCAAATCCCAAACGATCTTATCTCCAATTCAAGCACCCACAGAGGGATCTTCTGCTTATCAGCTCTCAGAGCGAGCCCATGAATTCTCACAATTCATTTGGGACAGGTCTGTTCTACCAGGTTCAAGCTGGGTTCACTTGAAATCACTGATCTTTGATATTTACGTCACACAGCAGAGCCTGCAAGGGCAGCAAGCTGAGATCACTGGCCACAAAAATGCTATTTATCATGAAAAGCAGGGAAGAAGTCATGGAGAACAACTCTCGTTTCTGAAATGGTGGAGGAAGAAGGAAAGAAAAGGGATCGTGGTTCTCCAGAGGATTTCTCCCTGGCAAAGACAGCAGCTCGCTTCAAGGGAGAGGGGAAAGCAGAACTTGAAGGCTGAAATGATTTGGAAGCAGCTGCAGGGCTGTGATGAACAGGCCAGTTCTCAGGCTGTGTGAGCAAATACCAGCGAGATGCCAGTGATGTAAGTGAACCCAGCTTCCAGCTACAGGCACGGGGCTGAGCTCTTGCTGACATTCTCACAGCCACAGCAGGAGAATGCCCGACTGGGGTCAGCACTCAGCACCACAGGGAGGGTTCCTGAGTGGTGAGACAGCTCTACAGTGGGGGACAGGAGAGAAAAAAGAAGGCTTACTTTGGAGAGGCGCTTGTGTGACTTAATCGGAGAGAAAGCATGCAGGAATGAAAAGAGAATAATTAGGGAAAGAAGAAAAATTACCTCGCAGGTCAAGAGAAGGAAAACCCACACACCCAACAGAGAGCACTGTACCCCCTCTTCCCTGTGGAAAGCACCAGGAATCAAAGTTCAGCTTTAGCAGTCACTGTGCTGGTAAAAATCTCACCCCCATGACCTTAATTTTGAGGGCCAGGACGATGCAACTCCTCTCTGTGTTCCCCTTCCCAAGGAGCCCATTTCCCCGTGAGCACCCCCAGGGTGGCTCCGAGCACAGCGTGCCCTGATCCTCCTCCCATGCCACGGCTCCCTTTTGGGAACACGGTGCTGGCAACCCCGTGCTGAAGGTGTCACCCAGCGCTGGGACGGGGTTTGTAGGTCACTGTGTGCACAGGAAGCCAGGCTGACCTCAAGGGCAACCTTGGAACGCCAGTGATTCAGCTTGAAAAACCCTTTTTGCCCCTCTTTTGAACTCACAGACTCCCCCCACAGTGGTGAGAGATCAGAATGTGGGCCACTGAGTCCTGTTCCCTCTGCTGGCTGGCCACGGAGGGGAGGGGATGAAGATTTCTGGTCTGTGACACAACCCAGCAATAAATCAGGCAAAGATCTAACAATTCATTTTATACAAGCCATCAGAGTTCTGCCTGTGAAATTACTCAGGCTGAAACATCCCACTGCAAAAATCTGGGCAAACACAAGTGCTCCTGAGAGCTGACACATCACTGATACCAGGGTTATAATCAAAGGTTTGTTTGGTACCCCAGGCTCCTGTGTGTCTTTTACCAGGCCCCACTGCTCACACAAAAACCTAGAGCCAAACCTGAAACCCTCTTCCCCTGCACAGCAAAGACAAGGCTGTTTCTAATCTGGTCCAAAGACACAAAACCTTCCTGGGGAAAATATCAGCTACCCTGGGCAAGCCAGCCATAACACTGCAGCCATGGAAGGAATGGGCAGGGGGTTGGAAAACTGACTCTTTGCAATTTGAAATGATCCCAGAGGGCTTGGATAGCACTGGGGAAATGCACGGGCCCTTCACAGGGGAAACCTTATTTATTTCATGATCCAGGTGATAAAAAGTAATTGCAACCAGCTGATTTTCAAGGTCTGTTGAAAACCCCTGGTGGAGGGGTTCTCCCACGGAGCCTCCCAAGGAACAGGACCTTGACTAGAGAAAGTTGCAGCCTCAGAGCTGTGCTGACATCTGAGCCGGGCGAAGGACCCCGAGTTAGGAGAACCTTCAGAAATCCGACGGGGGAGGAGGGAGGGGAATCAGCCAGAGAAGAAGAAGGCAGAGGACAGAGCCGGCACGGCGGCGGCCACAGCCCTCTGCTCGCCCCTCACCTTGGAGTTCTTGGCCCCGCTGCGGCCGGACTGGGAGGAGCAGCTCCGCTGGACGCCCTGCTCCGGCGTGGACGGGGACTTGTCCGAGGAGTGGTCGGAGCCCTTCTCCACCATGGCGTCCCCCGGGGCGTCCTGCGGCGTGGGCGAGCGCGAGCGTTTGCGCAGGATCGGGGAGCAGGCGGGCGTGCTGCGGTTGGAGTTACTGGCAGTACTGCAGGGCAGAGGAAGGGGAAAGAGAGCGGGGTCAGAGCATCTCCGAAGTGAAACAGCTGCACCCCGAGCTGCGCAGCACCCACAGCACAGAGCTGCTTCCTGAACAAACGCGCCCGGTGCCCCCCGTGCACTGAGGCAGTTCTCTTTTACCAGAGGCAGAGGAACTGCTGGCAGCGGCAGCTCCAACCACCCCTCAACCCCTCAGACCACAGAGCAATGCCCACGAGAGGGAACTCGTTGGCTCCCGTGGGCTCTCCGAGTTTCAAACGATGATCTGAGCTTAGAAAAATCAATGTAAGCTCAAGAACGACAGAGGTGTCAGCGTGTTCAACACAGCCTCGCTCTGCCCCTCCTTTATTATGCAGCTCTTCTCAGCAGGATGCACGAAAACGGGGTCACACCTTTCAGAAAACACCCCAGCAAAGAGCATCACAAACGCTGGGGCTCTGGGAGGGGAGTCACGGTGACGTTCTATGCAGCATTTCCTGTACAGAACCATCCTTTCCCACACCAGTTAGAGCTGGGCATGAAAATGGTTTGCTGTGACACAAAAGCCTTCGTGATTAAAAAAAAAAATCAAAAATTGAGTTCCTTTTTCACAATGGGAAAAGCAAGGCCTTTCAGAGTTTTACAGAAATTATGAGGGGAATGGAACTTCTCATTCTCTTTCCTCAGCAAATGCCCCAGCACCCAGATCAGCAAGCCAGTAATGTACAAACTAATACAGAACAGGAAAACTCAGATTTCCTCACTGCTCCTTCTCTTTTGATGCCTCTCCTTCCTGCCAGACTCTTCAAAATACCACACACTACACCCATTTTTCCCTCCGTCACTCATTTCCTTCAGGAGTCAAATCTATTTCTGACCAGACATCCTCGAGGCTTTTCCAGCTGGTCACAGAGGGGCCTGATGCAAGGACTGGATCTGTGCTAACTTCTTCAGGAGCCTGTTATCTCATGAGCAACACCAAACAGGCCACATCTGACAGCACAGGCAGCAGGGAAAGGATGGAGGAATTACAACTGCAAGGGACTGAATTACAGAAATTGTTACAATCAGGCTCTTATGGGCTATGATTTCAGCCAAATTGCACACAGCAATCACAACGATGCACAGCAAGGTACTCCAAATGGATCATTTCCTCCTTGAAAATCCAGAGGAGCTGAACACGTGCCTGAGGTTTCATTAATTCCCAGATAAAAACCATATCCATCCCTTCTTACCTCTGAAGATGCCAAAACCATTTTGCAAGCATTAGTTAGATACGAGCAGCCAGTGTAACACGCTCCCCCAGCAGTTCCCAGGTTTGCAGCGGTTTGGTTTTGGATGAACTGGTCTTGTAAATTCTCCTTTATTTGCTCACTGCTTGTGTCAATGCACAAGTGATGAAACTTTCCCTGAAGAGCCTGCAGGAAGCACACAGCCAAGCTGCTTATGCAAACAGGGCCAGAATCAGATTTCCTAGGAGCTGGCACCAGGAACAGCAGCGTGGAGCTTCCCAGGAGCCCCTGAGAAGATGCCTTCACCCCTATAAAGTGTGGGATTTCATCCAGATCATGGACAGGCTTGGGAAAATGGGTGTGCAAAATGTTCTCTAGGCAGGAAGGTGGATTAAGTTAAACTCTGCTCTGTCACCTATTTCTACCCAGTAGGATGAGAAATATAAGATTTAGAGCAATAAAAACCTGTTCAAATGTCACCCAAACCCCAAGGCAGCTCCAGTGCAGAGCGATTCCTCCTTGGCTTGGGGCTCTTCACAAGGGGCAATGGCACATCCCCAAGGGAAATATTGTCACATCCTCTTGTCCTGTGCCCTCCCTTTCCCTGGACAAGGCACAGGAATATTGAATGCTAAACCAGTGCAGCAATAACTGCAGCAATATTCAACATGGAATCCCCCCAAATAATAATTGAAGCAAAAGGAAAATCAAAAAAATTATCTGGACCATTCTCCCAGAAGCAGTGCCTGCCACAGTTTAGGTGTAACATGAAGTAAAATTATCAGGGATGTCTTAGTTTATTGACGTATTAAAAAGCATCAGGTTCCTTCACAGATTTTCAGCTGATCCAGTCAAAATGGGTGTCTGTGCTCCTGCAGCTCCTTCTCCTGCTAAACTCAATTTTAGCAGCCCTGCAGAGCTATCTTGGTGACTCCAAGTTCATCAGCAGCAGCCCCAGAGATGGAAATGGTTCTGAATTGCCATTTTTACAGACTGTAGAAAAAGGAGACTTCTAGTTAAACCCTCTAAATTCTGAGGTCCTGCTTGCCCCCAGCGTGCTTGAGGCAACATAAGCTGGTTTATGTGAGAGGTGCCCAAAGCCACAAGGCAAGAATTTGAAGCCATTGTCCCTGACTAGCACATGTGTGAACATATGTACTAATTTTTCCTCTACAGCTCTACAAAACCTGAGTTTACCACACACAGCCTCCGTCTCATTTTCGGTTTGTGTGAGTTCACAGTTTCACTTTGAGCTTGAGTTTAGAGCAGCTCTGTAAAGACCAACCCAAATTCAGTCCAGGCTCTGTTTGCTTTCTGTTTGCAGTTGTGAGATTTCGCTGCTGCTCAATTAAAGCTCAGAATGAGCAGCTCAAAACCAGGGTACAGCTGGCATCACATTAGGTGAAACTCAAGATGAAAAATGCTGGAAAGTTTGGTGCTATTTTAGTCTCTTTATGGTCTTACAGAGCTCCTCGAGGTGGGTTTTTAGCCACAGCCCAGCATGCCCTAGCACTGCAGCTGCACAGGAGCAGCATCACCTTAGATGTTTTAGATCATTTAGATGCATTTAGATCATTGCTTACAGCTGGCAATTTTATTTTTGCCCAGCTCACACTGCCAGAGCCACAATTTTTGGTGCCAGCTGTGCCAAGCACAACCTTGGGCAGATTCTGTCTTCCAAGCTCATTTTTTAGTTTAAAAAATTAAATCCATCCGCATCTATCATGTTAGGCATGGGTGGATCCTCACCTTTGCAGAAATAAGGGGGGAAAAACAACATCAAGGGCTCCTTCTTTGGCTCTCCCCGAAGTCAGTGGCACAAATCTCAAACCCAGGAGGGCTGAATTCCCCTCCTACTCTCTGATGACTGGGAAAAGCTGAATATTTCTGCGTGAAGGACTCCACAGACAGAGAAAACGAGGAATCTGTTAACTGAGCTCCGTGACAGCGAGGATGGGCACAGAAAGCACAGAAAGGGCTGCCCCTGCCCCGAGCCCCTCCAAGCTCTCCCTGCTCCTGCTCCTTCCCTGGATTTGAATCCAGCCCAAGGCACAGCCATGACGAACGCTTTCTGCAGTTGCCATGGCGACCACGGCCCGCAATTGAACCAGGAATCGACGCCTGAAATGCCAAAACGGCTTGACCCACTTTGAAAAAAAAAAAAAAAAATATAATTGTAATAAATAACGCCTTAGAGACCTAATTGCCCAGAGTGCATTCAGGGCCTCACATCTCCCTGCAGAGCAGCCTTCAGCACATGAGACAGGCTAAGTGAGGGACAGAACACAAACAAGCCCACCTAAGCAGCAGCCCCTTTGCTCTGAGGTGAAAACCCCTGCACGGAGCATTTGAAAGCACAGAAGGCTGGGTTTGTCTCCTTGGTTTATGTCCTTGCTGTCCCTAAAGGGAAAACCTCATCAAAATACCATCAGCAAGCGTGGAGTGGATGGGAAGGGGCCAAACTCTGCTCAGACGTGGAGGAAAAGCATCAATACCTGCAGCAGTGTAGTAAAGAATCTGTAGCCTGCCAGTATCTTGGAGCTGGAGAGGGGTTTTTAGCAGAAATTGTAGTGATAGGACAAGGAGTAATAGATTCAGACTGAAAGAGGGGAAATTTAGGTTGGATAAATGGAAGAAGTTCTTCCCCATGAGGGTGGGGACGCCCTGGCAGATGGGGCCCAGAGAAGCTGTGGCTGCTCCATCCCTGGAATTCCAAGGATGGGGCTTGGAACAGCCTGGGATAGTGGAAGGTGTCCCTCCCATGGGACAGATGATATTTAATGGCCTTTCCAACCCAAACCATTCTGGGATTCTACAAGCTTTCCTTCAGCTGATGAAAAGGAATGTTTGGCAATGCATGGACCAGCCCCTGAGACACCAGGCAGACAAAGAAAAGCCAAATTTCTCCTCCAACACAATATTCCCTGTAAGGGTCTGAACCAGGTGATGGACAGAACTTCACCAAGCAGTCACTTCTGGGAAAGATATTCCACAAGTTGAGCTTGGTGTCCTTAAAACCATAAAGGAACTCTTTACAATGTTTTCATGGAGAACTCCACAAGAAACCTGACTTTGTGCAGTCTGTTAAATGAATTCTGCATGAATGACACCCAAGCATCCTGAAGTGACACAAAATTCTGTCCATCCCACCAGCTCTGAAGCCACAGCCATCCCTGGGACTGACACAAGCAGCTCTTTCCCAAATCACAGGTGCCCCAAGAGCCAGCAGCCAGCTCCAGAAGGGCATTGTCACAGCACCTGTGACACAGCTTAGCACAGCAAATCCCTTTGGGTCTGCCACTTGCAGGATGTGAATAAGGATTCAGCCAGAAGTAGGAAAAGGACCAAAGAATTTTGCAACTGGAGCAGCTCAGCTAAACAAGGAGCAGCCTCAGGTACACAGCTGTGACCACCACCAGCTTCTCAGGGGCAGAAAAACACCACCCACACCATTCCCTGCAGTGCATTTCTCAACCCCTTGGATTTCCTCATTCAAGTCCTGATCTGGAAAGCTTAAAGGCCTCCAAGTCTCCTCTCAGCACTCAAAAGAATTCCAAGAGTCATCCTGCAATTACTCACTCCTCCCTGCAGCACCGAGCTGGTAACGAGCTCTTCCAGGCCAGAACTGGGGTTTGTTCTGCAGTTTGAGCTGAATTCTGCTGAGCAATATGTCCCCAGAGCAGCAGAGATGTGCATATTGAAGCACATATTGAAATCTCCCTGTCTGAAATCCATGGGCTGTGCAAAGTCAAGCCTGTGCCTACACTTTCCTGAACAAGACCAGAGGAGATCCTGGAGGACAACACAGAACTTGTGCTGATAGTCTGGAAAAGAGCAGAAAGGTCAAGAAGGCACCTCAGGCCTGGCTCTAGCACTGAAAAGAGTTAATTCTCCTCTGAAACAGCTATTAGAGGGGTTAATTAGACGCCTACAAAGATACTTTGCTGCCATCCAGTCTGACATCAGTGGAAAAGAGGAGATTCAGAAGCTCATTATGCAGTCTCCCAAACGGCAAGCAGATGGTAACAACTTTTGATCACCAACCTACACTCCCTTCAAATTGATAATCCAAGAATGAAAACCTGCACAGATCCTGGAGCAATTCCCTGGGCCCGCCATTGCTCTACAAGCAATAACAAAATGTTCTATTTCTATTACATCTCCCAGCAAGAGAGACAAAAGAGAAAGCAATAAGTCAAAAAAGCAATGACACCTGCAGGGCTGTGCAGAAACCAAGGAGTGCTTAATGACAAGTGCTTTGAAAAGAATCATAAATAGTCTGCCTTCTGCATGTTTTTTAGCAGCAAAGTCCAGCTTTGTTTAAGATTCACTCTATTTTGACATTTCGCAGAACGCTGTCCTCCCATGACATCCAATCACATGTTTACATATTCATGAAATAAAATTAATGCAATTATTATGCCTCAGAGGATTAGCAAATCACTGCAAGCATTAGGAAGGAATTTGCCTTCTGCCCACAGCCAGCAGTGCGAGGATGGGCAGATGCATTATTAACCATGTCATTGTCCCTGTGGATCACCCGATCCTGGTTACCACTGGAGACAGACCCATGGACAAACGGCCTCATCTCTCACTGAAACTCCCCCTCAGCCAGCTTGGAAGCAACCTCTCCCTTCCTGCTTGGAGTGACTGCAAAAATCCCGAGGAGAAGTTGGAAAATGTTTCTGAAATGCAACAAGAGAGATCTTAATAATAAATCAAACAACGCACCAGTCACAACTTGGAAAGGGTCATTAATGTGCAGGGAACCACCATGGGTTATAAATCACACCCTAAACCCCTCCCTCAGTCACAAATTATTATCATTCCATTTGCTCCAAAGGAAGGCAAGCCACATAAAACGAAGTATGGTGGATAATACAAAGAAATCTGGGAAGCAGTGAAGGGGAAACAGCAGCAAGTCAGAATTTCACATCCCTCTGAAGGTGACAGACACAGCCCCACCACAGCCACCTGCAGGGCACCCACTCTACAGCTGCACTTCCCAAGGAGGAACAGATCCAGGCTTTGTTTTCCTCCCCTCCCCACCACAAAGTCAACAGCTCTTGTAATTAACAGCGAGACCTGCAATGTGTGATGCTTCCATCAACATCTCCAAGCCTGGAACTTGGGGCAGGACACAGCTCGCAAGCCTTGTTTAAAAAATAAACAAAACCACAACAGACACTGTTCAACCATCTTTGATGTGAGGGAAGTTCTGAAAACCTGACAGCTCAAAGGATAAAAATAAAAATTAAAATAAATCCAAGCCGTTTATTTTAATCCTTGTCATTTCCAAGCTAACATCAGAATCTTTCAGTGCTTTGGGGATGCAATGCTGCTGTCCTATGTGCTTCATTTCAAGGGAGAGTGAGATAAAGCAACAAAGCTGGTGATAAACAGCCAGGCCCACTTTTGGGTGGGGATGTAGCTGTGATACGACTCCCAGCTTCCCTCCAGAAGAGCTCAGGCACTTTTCCCTGCTGTAACTCCAGCAAGGCTTCACGGACTTTATGCCCAGCACAGCACTGTCCCCCTGAGCACATCCCAGCCTTGTGGCAGGGGTTCACAGAGCCCTGATGGAAGGGAGCCTGAGGAAGGCTCCGAGGAAGGCTGGGATCAGCCCCGCAGCCCGCGGGGGCGGACAGGGACATTGTGCAGCAGGAGCAGGAGACAAAGCTGGAGCTCTGCATCGTCCCACTCACTCCCACGGCTCGTCAGCACAGCCGTCACAAGTTAATGGAAGATGTTGTGATCCTCAAAGCTGGGATCAAACAAATTCCCTTTGTTCAGCCCTTGATGTTTCCTCCCTTCACCTTTCCGAAAATAACAACGCAACAATTTGTGATCGATCCCCTCCGTGCACCCCCCCCTGCTCTGCTCCAGCCTTGCAGCAGCACTGGGCAGCTCCGGGGTAGAACCAGAGAGGGTCAGAACCCCTGAGTGCAAGAGCCACAAATGCCCTTTGTCCTGAGGACCCGCCTCAACCTTGTCCCCCACTTTAACAGAGTTTCTCCTGCTTCATCCAGCTGTTTATCAGCTGGGGGCTTCATCCAGCTGTTTATCAGCTGGGGGCTTCATCCAGCTGTTTATCAGCTGGGGGTTCCATCCAGCTGTTTATCAGTTGGGGGTTTCATCCAGCTGTTTATCAGATGGGGGTTCCATCCAGCTGTTTATCAGATGGGGGTTCCATCCAGCTGTTTATCAGATGAGGGCTTCTCCAAGAGAATGTTGGAGAAGAATGTTGGTGGTTCCAAGTTATTGCACTGCTGTAAAATACATCCCAAAGATTTGACCTGAAGTTTCCATCCTACTGAGTCAAAATCACAAGCTGCATCCTAAATCTACCAGCTTCTCCTGCAGATGCATGTGATTTCATGGAGCAAGGGAACAGGAATATATTCTCTTTTCTGAACCAGCATTTCCATGATGCACAGGACAATGCCAGCCACCAGTAATCTAAGAAAAAGCTATTTTTTAGGGCACTCAGCAGATTCTCCCTGTCTGTGAACACACACAGTGCAATGAATCCTCACTTCCTACTGCTCTCCCTTGCCAAAAAATATTAAAAAAAACCAAAAAGCCACCTGTATAGACTCTGGAGCGGAGCCTGAAAAAGCGGCACAAACCAAATCCTGCCTCTCCCCATCAGTGCAAATACACAAACACCGGGAGAGGAAGGCAGAGCGGAACCACGAGCCCTTGTAGAGGCAGGAGAGCACATGGGCAAACAAATCCAACCATATTCCTGCAGCAGCTCCGTGACGCATCCAGCTTCGACCCCCTCCTGCCTCTCTCTTCCCCTGGACCCAGATGTTATGGCAGGAATAACTGTCCCCGAGGGAATGGGGGGATGGGGGACAGTGGGAATGGGGGATGGGGGACACAGCAGGGCGTGAAGGGGAAATGAGGAGGGGTGAGGGGAATGAAAGCTGGAGGAAAAAAAAAGGAAAAAAAAAAAAAAGAAAGAAAAAAAAGAAGCCAAACAATCAGATTTGCCCATTGTTTGGAACAATCGAAAAGGCTGTTTTAGCAATTCCGCCCTGCAGGAGAGGCAGGGCACGTGCGTGGGGGACAGAACAAGGAGAGGAAAAATTAAATAAAATAAAATGGAAAAAAAAAAAAGGGATCAGCCCGCGGAAAGGAAGAGAAACGAAGCATCTCTGCACCATGATGTCACGCCGCCTGCTTTCCAGTCCCCCGAACGGAGAGCAGCAGCAGCAACCAACATGGACTCCAGCTTTAATCTGCCCGGAGAGCGCCTGTGTGCGATGGAGGAGCCGCAAGAGCCGAGCCCTGCGTGTGACACATGTGTGACAGCGACAGCACTAACCTGGCAGCCATTCGGGAGCGTGGAGCGGCGCGGCAGCGGCAGCAGCAGCAGCTAGGCGGAATTCACTCGGGATCGCTCGGCATTCATGGGAGTTCATTCATTCATGCACTGTGCGGCCAGCCGGGAGGGTACTCACCTCCTGCAGCATGGCACGGCCCTTCCCCGGGGCTCTCAGGGCCGCCGCGGCGCTGCGGGCAGTGCCGGACACGCCGCCCCGGCCCCGGCCGTGCCCATGCCCGTCCCCTCGCTGATGCTGCCCGGTGCGGCCGCACACGCTCCGCGCACACGCGTGCGCAGCGCTTTACATAATGCGCCCACCCCTGCCCGCCCCGCTCGCGTCTCCCCCGCCAAAGAGACCCCCAAAGGCTTTACAAAGGCTTGAAAAGAGGCTACGAGTTATAAACCCGGCAGGTTGGAAACGTTGTGTTTGTCCTCCCTGTTTTACATTATGCGCCCACCGCGCTCCATCTCCCCCGCCAAAGAGACCCCCAAGCGTTTTACAAAGACTCGAACAAACGCTACTGAGTTATAAACCCGACAGGTTGGAAACGTTGTGTTTGTCCTCCCGGTTTTACATAATGCGCCCACCTCTGCCCGCCCCGCTCACATCTCCCCCACCAAAGAGACCCCCAAAGGCTTTACAAAGGCTTGGACAAACGCTACTGAGTTATAAACCCGACAGGTTGGAAACGTTGTGTTTGTCCTCCCGTTTTACATTATGCGCCCGCCCCGCTCGCATCTCCCCCGCCAAAGAGACCCCCAAGCGTTTTACAAAGGCTTGGACAAAGGCTACTGAGTTATAAATCCGACAGGTTGCAAGTGTTGTGTTTGACCTCCCCGTTTTACATAATGTGCCCAACCCGCTTGCATCTCCCCCGCCAAAGAGACCCCCAAGCACTTTTTCGAGGATTTAAACGCTACGAGTTAAAATCCAACAGGTTGGAAATGTGTTTGTCCTCCCTGTCTCCCTCCTGTACACCCTGCTCACATCTCCCCCGAGGAACCCCCAAAAAAGCGACCCTAAATGCTTTTCAAGGCAATCAACACACCCTAGGAGTTAAAATCCGACAGGTTGGAAACATTGTGTTTTGTCCTCCCCGCCGCACACGCGCTGCTGGGAGAAAGTTTCAAAGCGTGTAAGCAGGAACGGGCAGGAAAATTAAACCCTAATTAAGTGGCCGCGTGGATTATCTGAGCTGAATTAAACAACGCTCATTCAGAGTTAAGGTGACCTCAACTCAATTTAGCCGGCTCTGTCTAGGAAGCTAATTTGGTTTCTTTTTTGTTTTGTTTTCTTTTGCCATGCTTATCCATGTGTAAACAGGCCTGGGATTTTTAAAGAAACATTATCAAGCAAAGTTTAAAGCTTTTTCAGCATCAGTAGGTGGTGTTTCTTTTGAGGACACTGTATCCCTCCAAACCTCCTTGGGGACATCTTTGTTCCAGAACAAGGAGATGAACTTCAGTCCCTCTCAATACAATAAATAAGGGACAGTAAGTCCCTCTTATACAATAAAAATTAAGCTGAAGGATTATAAGAGAGAAAAACAATCACCCAGCTTGCATTTTGCCTCCCAGCCTATGAAATTTGGCCTTGGGTGTGCAAGGAAATAGTGTAGAACTGAGCTGGAACTGCACTAACACCCCTGACTGGAGCACAAGTGTCCACGTGTGGAATTACACTGAATTATTGGGCTCGGGGTGCTGTGAATGACCCCCACTGACAGCACGAGGAGCTGTTCCTTGAACGCTGTAAATGCTGATCACTCCGCCCTTTGCTGCTCTTGTTGCATTTTGCCCCTTCCACACCCAGGGTTGAGCATTTTCTCTTCTCTTGACAATCAGTCCCAGCTTTGAGTGCTAATTCCCAGAAGAGCATCTTCCCAAAAGGCTGATTCTCCATCATTCCACTGCAATCAACATCAGTGGGAGCAGGAGGTGCTCCAGCAGGCTCAGACCAGAGCGATTCAAAGGCTGCACAGGATTTTAAACTGAAAACTCCACCACCATACACACCTTGGTCTGGATACCACAACACTGCCATCACCTTCATGCTACTCAGAGATTACACCTAGGTGCACGTGAATTCACTGTTTATGTGCCACTCTTCTCATAAGTTTGTTGTATCCATCAGCCTGAGCTCAGTTTTGTTGTTCCAAATGCTTCTCAAAGTTTGCCAGCTGGAGAATTGGAAATTTATTTCGAGGAAATGCATTTTAAATTCAAATTTTCCCACTGCCTGTGCCCAGGGCAGAGCCAAGGATGGTGTGACCCCCACTGAAACACCATGGCCAGGACTGTAGCCAGGTTCAGTGAGTTTATCCAGACCTGAATACACTCAAGAGAAGAGCAACCAGCACTAAAGGCAGTGGCACTGAATCCTTTCAGCACAGCCTGGAGGCCAAGGAATGGCAAGATTTAAATGCTCACCTGGAATCCAGGTTTGTTCCCACTGGGTATCAGCTGGAAGTGCTGAAAGCTGAAGCTGGATGAATCCTGACCAGACAAGAGAAACCTATTTTGGGAAGCAAACAAAACTAACCACTGTAACTAATTCAAGGCTCAATTACCCATCTGTGGCAGACATTATTATGCAAGGGTTTGTGTTCTCCCAAACACTGTTCTGTACCTCCAACCAGAATCAATTCAAGCCTCACACTTTGCATTCCACAGCACTTGGAATGAGATATCTGAATGGTCCCATTTTGTTTAGCAGCCTATAGATGTTTCAGTGTTTTTTTCTCTTCCAGAAAGTGAGAAAATAGTTAAAAACATAATTCTTAGCCTCCACAAATTTTGATATGTTTAGTCTGGATGAATTTTAAGGTTTGAACAGATGCTATTTTTCAATAGTCACATGAGTTACACTGACCCAAATGCTGTGATAAATTCAATATAATGGCTACCTCAGATCTGGAACACAGAAAGGCTCAAAGCAGGTCCTGGAGTGGCAGGACAGACATGAGGTTAGGTCTAACCCACCCTTCAGACTGTCAGGAGATAAGATGAACCAAACAAAAGTCCTGCTCCCAAAAGCATAGTTAGAGCAGTAGTAAAAATACAATATTTATTTAGAGAAAAGCTTCTTAGGCTTCTCTGGCATGGCGTGCAAGGGGCAAAGTTCTGGGGAACTTGGAAAACCACACAGCACCTCAAAAGCTTTACAAACTTGGTCATATCTGCAAAGTTTCACCCAAAACTCTTGGAAGGACAAACAGTTTCTACATTTCTGCAGCAGCATCCCTGGCACTGAAGACAGCTCATTTCATGGTGATAAAAGTTAGATAAAGCTGCACTGAGAGAGGACCTTTAGGAGCCTTTAAGGAAGCTCTTCTGGACATAAAGCTCTTCTGCAAGTTCCTGTCTTGTTCAAGAGCTGCAAGAATGCATTTTATGTCAGCTGGGTTTGCTTGCACGAGTCTGCTGTTCAAGGCCCAAGACAAGGACTTTATTTCATGTGTGAAGGACAATGTGAGCATCTGCCTGCTGAGCATGACATGGTCACAGCCCTCAGCCTGGACACCACAGCTCTACCAAGCCCTACAGGAGGACCAGAGCCACATCTGGAGATCCCTTCCTTGGAGGATGCTCCAATTTCAGGCACACCTGTGTCAGGTTCTTCAGTGTCCCGGCAGGCAGCACCTTCTCCTTGCCCAAACTGCAGTGCCTGCAGGGCTGCTCTGCTGCTGTAACACAAGCACTCTCATGCATATTGCATCTCCCAGCCCCGAGGAAATGAGGCACTGGCCGAGTAATTAAAGCCCGGGGCTGGTGACAGATCCGTGGGACACAGAGGATGTCCAGGCCTGCAGAGCATCAGGTGGGGCTGGGATCAACTCTCCAGGCAGCCAGAGCAATCCTACCCTCCCTGTAAGGCACACCAGCGGTGCAGAACAAAAAGAAGCCTTTAAAACCTGTCTGCACAACGTCAGGCAGCAATGAGCACCTGCATGTAGGGTTTCTCATTTCCCCCCATAATTCTTTGCCCACCTTTAACATGATCTGGTTTGAAAACTTAAAGCCACTGGGAGAGCTATTCCCCAACATCTCTGCCTGTCAGCTGAGTTCAGAACAGAGCCAGGGGGACACACTTGCTTTGTATTTCCAGCCTTGCCTTTGAAAAAGACACATCAGAAATGTCAAGAAACATTGAAGGAAACTGAGGGAAAACTCAGTGCAACAATTTCAAGATGTGCAAGCAGGATTAGCACTAGTGGGTAACTGGGTGGTAATTAGCATTTTGCACATGTTTAATTTGTTTTTTTGCTTGTTCCACAGCTGCTTTTCTGCCATTCACCCTCTTTAGGAATGAATGGGTGGGCTCCTGACTGCACAGCACGGGACAGGGGGATTCTCTGGCTGGGGTGTTGGTCCTGTTTGATAACTCCTGCTCAGCCCACGGGTGCTACTCCTCAAACCCCACAGGATTCCCACCCTGTCACGCAACAAGAAGCACTCTCCCTTTTCCCTTGGGGAAAACGGGCTCCCAGACAGGTGCCAGACCAAGCAAAACTGTTTCTGAGCTGGCAGTGGCATTTTCACGGAGTCCACGGATTCCTTCAGCAGTGGGGGCTGGAGGAGGCAGGGAATCATGTGCTCACAGGCATGGGGAGGAAGAGGGGGAGGAGGAGAACAAGGGGAGAGAGAGAACAAAGTGTCAACATCTTA
Organism: Vidua chalybeata; assembly: GCF_026979565.1. Lineage (NCBI taxonomy): Eukaryota > Metazoa > Chordata > Aves > Passeriformes > Viduidae > Vidua > Vidua chalybeata. Next base: position 3,597,923 of record NC_071552.1, on the reverse strand, counting down.
ACTGGGACACACAAAGAGCCAGTTCTTAGTAAGAACTTAATCCAGGATTAACAAGAGGTCAGCTACCTCTGCAAGGAGACTGCACTAAAAGGAGCTAATTAGCTCTCCTTAATTGCACAAAAGGAACCACACAGAATTAGAGACATTCACCAGCAGCAGGTCCCACCTCACCCAGGAAACATAGCCCTACCTGCTGACCCCAACACCAGGCTCAGACAGTCAGCACGTGCAGAGCCAGGAGCAGCAGAGGTGCAGGGATGGATGGAAGGGCAAAGGCTGTGGGGAGGTTCAGCACCAACAAATGCTGGAGCCTCCACCAGCCAGGACAAGCATTTGTAGCACAGCCAGAATCTGTCCAGGCAGTTTCCTCATCAGCCACTGCCATGGTCTGCCCCAAATCCCTGAGGAAAGCAGAGCTCTCAGTTCACAAACAGGGATGCCCATGAGGGTGTTTAGTGCAGTTCTGGCCTTCTTTAAATCAGTGTGATCTCTGAAAATGAGGAGGAAGAGTAGCACAAGGCAAACCAGTTTTTCCCTGTCGGCTGAGGCCAAGAGAATCCCATCCCAACATGGAGAGGCACTGGAGAATAGATGTCAGGAGAAATGGAGAGCACACAGCACCACGGACACGCAGCAGATCCCACCTGGAAGCCGCCAGTTTGGAATGATGCAGTGGGAAAGGCTGGCTGAGCTGCCCACCCACAAATCCCCTCTCTGGAATTTCTAACCATGTACCACTGACACACCTGGAGTTCCCTGTCAGCCTCTGCTTGGCACTAAATCCATCTGTTTTCTCCTGTGCATTGCATGTTCTGTTCTCCTGCACTGGGGTGTCGCCCTGTTCTTTTAAAAGTTTTGAAGTTCTTTTAAAAGTTTCCTATACCTTCTGATGTTGACATATTTCTACTGGAGTTTCTCACACACTGTTCATGTAAATAATGATTGTTTTACATTCTTCTTTGTGGGAAGAGAAAATTGATGAACTGTTGGTTTGACCAGTGTGGTTGGAGAGGTGGCAATTCCATCCTCCAATCCGCGGTCACTTTTAGAATTCTATATATTGCAAGGTCAGAAATAAAGTTTCCTCTTTTCCCTCTTTTGCATCTAGCGTGAACGTGTGAGTTATTTCATGTCATCTTTTACCCCACAAGCCCTTGCTCTGGACTGACAGATAATGGATCCAGCAGTCAGTGCGCTTGAAAATGAAGATTAACAGGCACATCAATAATGCCAGTAGATGTCTCTGAGATGGAGCACTGATAAAAGGAGCTCCTGCATTTATTTGGGTTATAGCACCATGCTGAGGGCTGGGGAGATCAGGCAGCCACGGGCCTGAGTGCATCTCAGCAGGATCAGCTCCCCTTTTGGGAGGATGAAGGGAAAAGCAAAACAGCTTTTCAGAGAAGGCAGCCCTACACACAAGGAAAAAGACCAGAAACAGGAGCTAACCCTAATTTACAGGTCCCTGTGAAATCATCACAGCAGTGCCTCCACTATTTATCCCTCTTTTCTTCCCTCAGCACAGAGTTAAATGTTTTGCCACTGTACTTCCATTGTCCCTGCAGGGGCAGCCAGAAGGGACAAACAGCACCAAAATTTCACCTCAAACCCAACACAAACAAACGAGTTCTTGGGATGCCACTGGGAATATGAGACAGCCACCCCTTCTCTGCTCCCAGGAACTGAGCAGCAACCCCCAGTGGTGCTGCTCCTGCGCAGGCTCAGCACAAAGGGAGAGTTCCCTGACATCTGCTAAAGCTTCAATAGCTGCCATTGGACAGAGCAGAATGAGCATCAACGGAGCTGTGCCAGGGGCTGGGCTGCAGCGGCCTCCTGGTACAGACAGGCCCCATCCACCACCCACCCAGCAGCCCTCTGCTCTCTCTTCCCTGCTGCACTGGGCTGGAGTAGCTCACAGCTCATTCGTAAAGAGAAGGAAAATTGTCCTAATTGTCCTAAAAAGCTCCATGGTCCAATGTCTTTCTCCAGCACTGGCTGGTGCAGTGAGTGCTTCTGCGCTGTGTTATTCTGTTATGGATATTCCAGCTTCTCCATTCCTCCCAGCTGTTCCAATCTGGTTATCCAAACAGATACCAGCCTCCTGCAGCCTCCTACCCAGCACTGCCCCAATCCCCACCTTCAGACCTGCCCTGTGCCACCTCTGATTTGCAGCCCCAGTCCAACTGGATTCATCCCCTCTCCCACTGACTACCTTAACTTCACCTTGCCCTTTCTTCCAGATCCCTGAAATCTGCTGGGCTCACCCCAAAACTGACCAAAACCCCTACAGAGCTGTTCAGTGCAGCCCCTGCCCCCTGACCACAGAATAAGGTGGGGAATAAGGCAGCCCTACCCACAAAGAAAAAGACCAGAAACAGGAGCTCACCCTAATTCCAGGTCCCTGTGAAATCATCACAGCAGTGCCTCCATTATTTGTCCCTCTTTTCTTCCCTCAGCACAGAGTTAAATGTTTTGCCACCGTACTTCCAGCGTCACTGCAGGGGCAGCCAGAAGGGACAAACAGCACCAAAATTTCACCTCAAACCCAACATAAACAAACGAGCTCTTGGGATGTCACTGGGAATATTCTCCACCTTAAGTTTTCCCCAGCTTTCCCCCCACATTGCTTCCACCCCGACTGACATTCCCCCATCCAGCCGCATCTCCATCCCAGCCCCGCATCCTTTTTCCCGAGGAACTGCCCGACCTCCCAGCACACACACACACACACAAAAGAAGGATTCCCCCGCCTGCCTGGGAGATGAAAAACGAGGATTTAAAAGATTCCACGGCCACCTGTTAGCGCACCGCCCTTCCCGGGAGGCGCCTGCGGCTCTTCCCCGCTCCTGTGCGAGCTCCCCGCAGCCCGCAGCGATCCTGCCGGGGCGGACACCATGGAACCGCCCGGGAACCTCGCTGCTGCTGCTCCGAGGCATCTCACGGCCGCCAAAGCAGTTGACAAAAAGATTCTCCGCTCTGATAACGGCTTGGCATGGCTGGAACAAAGCCGCCTTTGCAATGCGCTGCCCGGCTCTGGCATCCGAGCTGGCTGCTGCCCACTGGGGAGAAAAGCTCCCGCTGTCGCTTTAAGGATGTCCCGCATCACCCGGTTAACCCTGGCTGCTCCTCGCTGCCCTCACCGCGGAGGAATTGCAGGATTTCTGCTCTTCTCGTGCCCTTACCCATCGGTTCTGCCGCCCTGGCACAGCCCTGGCACCCCGAGCAGAGCCTCATTAAATATTCGCTGCTGCCGCACGGCCCTGGCATCCCGAGCAGAGCTTTATTAAATATCCCCGTCCTCCCCGCGGTGCAAACCACCAGGGAGCACTTCTGTGACGACAAAGGAGCAGAGCAGTCAGCGTGGACATAAACATCCCAATTACCTCGAAATTCCGCTTCCTCGCTCCCACAAAGCTCGGGCTTTTCACCCTGAGGGGCTGCACACCCTCTTAAACCTTCTCAGGCAACACAAACCATCGATTTCCCCGCTAGGGAAATCAGGCAGCAACAGGAAATATTTAGAATAAATAGAAATATTTGCCTTCAACACTCGGGCATTTCCAAATACAAGCTCTGGGAAAGGCCATCTTCTGCACGGAGGTTCTACAATGCAGAAGGTAACAATGTGACTCATCTTGAAAGTGTATATAAACACACTTTAAAAACCTGTCTGGGGAAAAATAAACAGAGGCTGTGCCTGATTCCCGTCTGGGAAAAGCAGGAACGCAGCCCTGCTGCTGTCCTTGGCTTTGGACCTACTCCAGGCAGGTGCAACAGAGGAAACAAAGCCACAGCCAGCAATTTAAAGAATTTAGAAAGCAAGAAAGCAGCACAGATGGACAGGGGAAGAGCAGAAAGCAAAGGAAAAACATCCCTGTGAAAAGATGTAGGAGCAGGGGAGGACTGATGTGACTTGGAGCTGATCAATCACCCCTCATGGAATGATGAAATATTTGCTCTGTATGATCAGTTAATCCCAACCAGGAACACGTTTAGAAGGGTGGCAAAGAACCAGACAGATTTTTCTTACAGAGCAATGACTTCAAAGGAGAGCAACAAAAACATCACGGCACTCATGAGGCTCGTTTGTGAAAACAAACTTGAAGGGTAAACAAAGTGGAGTGGTCAACAAATATTTGAAGAATGTAAATATTGACGAGAAAGAGAAGCTGTACTAAAAGGTTTGGGGCTGTTTTCTTTTTGAACAATGAGCAATGGGATTATATGAAATTGTGGGAAAGAAACAAGGCTGAAGTCAAATCCTCACAGCCAGGAGCAGGAGAGAAGTGGGATAAACTCGTTGACGTGTCATGTTCATAAACAGCAATAGGTAACTGTTAATAAAGAGAAACCAGACCCACAGAACCACAGAATATCCTGAGCTGGAAGGAACCCACAAGGATTACTGAAGTGCAGCTCCTGGCCCTGTACAGGACACTCCATTGGCAGGAGCATGGGACAACACCTCAATAATATCACACTTCTTTCAGCCTCCAGTTCTGCTTTCCATTATTTCCATTTTTTTAAAGAGGCAGCGGCCCAGTTTGCAGCAATGCAGAACTCCAAAGGTTTGGGATGATTGCAAACCTAATTGATTACAAACCTGTGATTGCAAAATTAGGGCTGGTTGAGTGTTACAGTTTCAAGGATTGTTTTGACTTGCTGCATTTTTGTCCCCAAAACTTCCAAGGCACAGACACAGACATCCATGGGATTTGGAGCTCCATGTGGGAAATCTTGCAAAGTGACATCCAAATCATCCCAAATTCTTAATCTGGGCTGTGATCCTTGGAAGAACAGATGTCCACGGGAAAACTGTGGTATCTCCAAATACGAGCAAGGCAGAGGTTGTTTTGGGACAATTATAAGGATTCAGGCTGTTTTGGGACAATTACAAGGATTCAGGTTGTTTTGGGACAATTACAAGGATTCAGGCTGTTTTGGGACAGTTACAAGGATTCAGGTTGTTTTGGGACAATTATAAGGATTCACCCCACAGGCTTTGGACAAGTCTCCTGTGAGAAGTGCAGGGATAGGGATGGATGTTTGCATTTCTCATCCTGGCTCTTGCTTCAGTAGAGTTTGTTCTCTTTAGAGAATTGTTTTAGCTATAACAATTTTTTGCTCTCTTAAGCCAAGCTTCCAGTAGAGAATTAACACACAGCTATTCATAAACAATTAAAAGGAAAAACACCTTTAATCTCCGTGAGCCTCATCTGCAAACCAGGACAAATTCCACTTCCTTTCTTCTACCCTTTGTCCATCTTGACACTATTTGGGATGGAATTTCTTCCTCCAAACTGGAGGTGGAGCATGAAAATCTCCCAGCACAGCAAATCTCTGTTTTCAAGAGCCTCTTTTGCTGTAAAACAACACAATTTTAGAAACAGTTCTATTTCCCAGATCAGTTGTGCTATCAACTGCTTTTAAAACAGAAAAGAATCCATGGGGAACTTGTTCTTCCTGCTGGAAAAATAATACAGCAGGTATTTGCAGCTTGAGTGCCCTGGGGCAGGCACTGAATGTTGCTCAGGGTCTGTGAGCCCTGGCCTCCAGACACATCCTTCTTTCATGGCCTACAGCTAAGCACAGGTTTGCCTCCCAAACCTCATTCCCAAAATGTGCATCAGGTTGTGCATCACACTTCTCTAACAGCTGGCAGCTCTGAAAAAAAAAACCAAAATTCCAGCTCTGAGGGCTGCACAGCCACAAGCCAATCTCCTCATGAGCAAAGGGCACTTCTTCCACATCTCCAGAGCTGCTTTATTTCTGGTCCTGCGGGGTCAGAAATACACCAAAATTACAGCTCTGCCTCTCCAGCAGCTCTCTAAATCTCCTGTGTCTCCATGCAGACCTTTTAACTCACAGCATCTCGTGGTCCTCACTGCAGCAGGGCTGAGACCTTGAAATTGAGCTCTGCAATGCTCAGGCCTGGCCACCTCCTTCTGTCCCTTAAGCACAGCCTGATTTGCTCAGCATCTCATTAAGGGAATGACCCTAATTAGAGGGAGCTGCTCTTGAACTAAACAAGTTGTGTGTTCACCCCTCCAGCTAATTTGTTCTAATTTTATGTGCATATCTGGACATTTCTTCTGTTACCAAATCTTTGCTACTCCTCAAAATACACCTAATTTTCCCCCAAAGTCCTTTTCATTCCCCTCATTTTCTCCTCCATTTTTCTCCTTCCAATTCCAAGGCCTGAAATTAGCTGTGGTCCAAACCACATTCTACCAAACCTGGTATTCTGAGTGGTTTGAAGATTATTCAAAATATATATCCCAAATATATGAATCTCCAAAAAAGAAATCCACAAATTCCTTTTTCTCTGCTCCTCTGCCACGTGCATGGGGTGGCTGTGACATTGTCAAAGGAGAGTGGCAGCATTTTGCATCTTTTTTTAGTTGGGAAAAAAGCAGAGCATCTGCCTCCAGATCACTTGGCTGTGACCACAGAGAGCGTTCTGTCCTGGAAAAATGGTTACAGGGGAATAAACCGTTGGAAAATGTAAAATATAATCAACAGCACAGGCCTAAATCTGGCCAAAAGAAAAGCTTTAGGAAAGGAGAAGCTCAGAGAACATTCCAGCATCTTGTATTCAGCACGTGGCTCTGCAAGGACACCCAGAAGGAAAATGAATTCTGTGCAGCATTTTGGGTTTGGTGTCTCCATTTCCTGAGCTTGGATATTCTATCATTGGATGTATTATTGCAACTTCTACGACTTACTTCAAACAGGCTCAAAATGCTGAAATTAGCACTCACCTGTCATAATAAGCATCAATTAAAATAATAATGCATTAAGATACACTTTCTAACCAGGCCCTGAACTCAGAGGAGTTCTGGGGAAGGTTCAAGCAAAAACACAGCAGCTGCTCAATCAACCAAAGGAACACCATGAACTGGTTAAAACAGAGAGAAATCTGGAAATTTCAGCTCCAAAAAGCAGAAGAGGCCTTGACCAGGACACAATGATTTGTCAGGGAGCACCACAAGGGTTTTGATGGCAATTTTTGCCTCTCCCAGGCCTTGCCCCTGCCCACTTGCTGAAGCAGAAATTCCAGCTATGCGAGTGCTTCAGTCCAACACAACTATCAACACACACGGGGTGAATCAGACACTTCAAAACATGGGACACTGTCCAGCAGCTCCTTCCAGCACTTGTCCCATGAAAATCTCTGCCCCAGGGATGGGGAGAAGGAAAGGGAGACTGATTTCTGTCCAACAGCTTCTTCCCAAGATGTGGGAATGAAAATCTCTGCTCCGGGAATGGGGAGAAGGAAAGGGAGACTGATTTCTGTCCAGGAGCTCCTTACAGCACTTGTCCCATGAAAATCTCTGCTCCAGGACTGGGGAGAAGGAAGGGGAGAGTGCTTTGCCTCATTTTGCAGGCAGGGAAAGTGGGGCAGAGGCAACATCAGGATGAAAATGGTCAATGACAGATCCAGGCACAATCAGGGCCTCTCGTGATCCCCAGCTCCCCCAGGCAGCACCTTCCTTCCCTTTGGAAGGGACTGAGCACTCAAACAGCACCCAGCAGCCTCAGCTCCACGTTCTATCTCTTCCTGACTGAATTTTCCACGTTTTCAGGCCTTTCAGTGAGGAAAAGAATCTCTGGAACAGCCCCACTGCTGCCTCATTCGCCTCAACTCCAGGCCCTGAGTGAGCAAAGGCTGCAGAACTCCTGAGCCGTTCCAGTTTGCCCTTCACTTGACATTTCTGAGGACTGGAGACTGAGAGCAAGGTGATCTTGCTATCTGATAAGAGGGGAAGGCAATTTCCCAGCAAAACAAACGATTTGGATTCAATTAGCCAAAATAATCCGCAGCCCAAGGAGAGATCTGGGGGAGAGATTCTGGGTGCTGCAGCAAACTCTGCAAAGTGCAGCTTCTTCATGGCCTAAGTCAAAGAACTGCTCTGTCTGCCTGTCCTCAGAGAGGTCTCAATCTGCACATACATATTAGAGGGCAAAATTATGGATGTTTATCCAAATTTAAATCAAAACTTGATGCCAAGAATGAACCACATAAGAAACAAAGATACTAAAGGGATGCTTTTGCCAGTCTATTATCACACAGCAAACCCAGTCTCAGATCATGGGTTTGAAAATGCCTTGGTTTTATTTCAAATGGTCTCCTTCCGCTGTAATTTCATACTTTTACTAGAATAAAAGTTGTACTTCCCAGCCTGTTGCCAGTGCAGGTATTAATCCAGCGTGGCACTGTGCAGCCAGGACAAAAACCGGTGCTGGGCTGATCCTGCTTCTATTTCTGCCCCTCTTGGTGCCCATGAGCACAGCCTGGCCAAGGGAATTGTGTGCAAAGCTTTTCCTTGGCTTTAGTGCACTGGGATTAGGCTCCTCACTGCTTCCGAGGGCTTTCCACTATGGAAAAGCAAAGAAAAAACAACACCAAGGCCAGAGAAATGAGCGCAAAACCTGCTCATTACCCCTCAGTGACTGCGTGCACAGAACCATCTACAGAATAAACCTGCCAAGGCTGCTCCAAGCTGCTCTTCCAGGCACCTGGCACGACATCTTCTTGCTGGAAAAGGATAAAAACCTTACTTTATGGACAGCCAGAACGTTCAGGACGTATGGCCAGGTCAGAATGTTCTGGATGCAGGCGAAGATGAGCGACCTGTTAATGAGGTTTGCTCTTCCTGCCGCAGCGCCAGCCAAGAGGAACATTCTGATTCCTCAGCTTCATTTGCAGAATTCATAAGGAGCTAAGGCCTCTCCTTTCCCAAATACCATATTTATATGTATGTGGGTCAGCCCTGGCGGTTTTTAGCCGAGGATTATCAGCACCTATTTCTTCCCCCTGAATAGAAGGCACAAAGGAAGATGTAGGCGCAGAAGAATCAATGAAGACAGGAAAGACTGAAAATGCAACATTTGAACCTGTAATGTGAAGGTCGAACAGCACAGTGGGCACAGCAGCACAATTACGTAACTTTAACAGAACTATTTTATGAAGCTTCTCCAAAAATTGAGGAAGAATTGATTTGGAAATCCAATTTCATTTGGGATCATTTGCGGTGCCACAGGATGAAGTTCATCGTCGCTGCACGCAGACGTTCTCTAAGGCTCTGCAGCTTCAACATGAAATTAGAAGTGATTTAAGCAGCTTCATCATTTCCTGGGTAATCAAGGAGCCACGAATCCCAAACACCCACGTTTGTCACCCCTGTGTGTCACAGCGAGGCCTCGATGCCTGGAAGTGAGGGCAGAGCCATCCCTCCTGTGCCTGTCTCACCAACCTGTTATCTCACATCTCAAAGAAGCGGCAAGGCTGGGAGAGCAGAGCTGGGTGGGATGGGTGTGACAGCTCAGGAACCCCTCCCTCCCCTCTTCCACACCCGGAGACATCGATTTCCAGAGGTGGGGAAGGGCAGGGCCAGCCTGGTGGAGGTACAAAGGGTCCCTGCAGCCGCAGCCTCCAGAATGCAGAACTGAAACTGCCTGAAGTCAATCTTCACTGCTCCCTGACATCAAACAACTTCTAATTTTAGCTCTGCTGTTCTGTAACCCTACCTAGTTCCCATCCCACCCCCACAACTACATAATAGATCCTTCCCTCACATAAGTAGGGTGTTGGAACATTGAGAGTTTTTTGTGGTTTTTTTTTCCTCACCCACAGGCACTAGCAGAAAAATGAATTACAGATTTATTTTTAGTGGAGCCTTTGGCCCTTCTTTTCTCTGTAGGTTCCAGATCACAGGTTCTGCAGCTCAGAACTCTTCCAACCAACACAGCAGCACAAGCAATGCAGAAGGAACCACAAAAGAAGGAAAATCAGACGAGCAGAGTATTACTCAGTATCCCATTTATGGGACATCAAGTTCAGCTACCAGCTTGTTTTTGTCCCTGCAATGCTCTTCTGGCATTAGATTTCCATTTTTCATCAAAGAGCTAAATTAGTTTCCATCTCTGCTGGATCATGAGTTCCCCAAACTCCTAAGAAGGAAGAGCAGGGCAAGCAGCACAGCCTGGATGGAAGGGGAAGGAAAGGCTGCTGTGGTTTTTGGCTTTCTGAAATTTAAAGCTCGAGGCCTGGCTGATTACAGTCCCTGATTACAGGAGCTGTGAGATAACAGCGATGTCAGCCTGGCTCTCTCTCACAACACCAGGTCACAATATAAAGACGGAAACAGCATTAAAACACAAAAATGACCAATTAAGCCAAGTCACCAGGCTCTGATGAGGCAAATCGCTGTTGTCATCTGTCCTACCAGCACCCTCGGGGGCTGCAGCATCACTGCTGCCACCAGGACGCTGTGCTGGAGCAGCGTGGCAGGTCCCTGCATGTGCCACTGCCACACCGCGATGTCACCCAGCCCCTCTGGCTGTCCCCAGCCGTGCTGCAGAGCCCCGGGGGTGGCGTGCTGCAAGAAATGCAGGGCATGGTGTGAGGGAGCAGCATGCTGGCCTGGGCCAGGACAGGCCCAGAGGTTCCCTGATGTCACACACAGTGGGATTTGGTGTCATCAGACAGCACGGGATGGACGTGGGGCCTGAAAACTGGGAAAGGCAAGTCCTGTTCCTAAGGGTCAGAGCAGGCTGCTGCTGCTGCTGACAGCTTTGTGTCCCTCCCTGGTACAGACAGAAATCATGTGTCTCTCTGAGCATGGCTCTGGGAGGAAATCTGGGTTAACCCCAGCAGTGCTGTCCTGCACCAAGGACCAGAGGATTTGTTTGCAGCCCATGCACTGGATGCTTTTTCTTTATACAAACACTAACCCCATAAGCCCATTTTGTACCAAGGCTGTCCAGCCCACATTAAATACCCCAAGCAGGTTCAGAGAGCCCTGCATCTGTTCTGTCCTTAAATCTGTGCTCCTCCAATCCATCCAGCAGGGACAAACACACGGGTTTGGGCAAAGCAGGACCTGAAATAACATCCCTAACTCACCCTCCTGTGCTGGATACTGCAGCACAACCATGCAAACAAAATATCCTAGGGGGAACAGAGTGCCAGCTGCAGAGATCCAGAATGCTGTATAATTAAATAAGGGAAGCAATGAGAATATTTGATTTTGGGACTGGGATGAAGGGGGATGCTGAAGAGGCAGGGCTTGGGCAGCACCTGTCAAATGATTCCAGGAGAGCCGGAGGGACTGACCGGGATCTTTATGGAGAACAAAGGGGCCCAGGACTGCCCAGAGCCGCCGGGGCCCTCCGGGAGCCCGAGGAACGGAGAGGGAAGAGCGTCACCTGCTGCAGCCCGGCCAGCACTTCCTCCAGCGCTGTAATCTGCTTATGTCCCCGCGCACCCCCAGCAGCCTCCCCGCTCGCTCCCAGCCCGCGCAAGCACCGCGATGCTCCAGCGTGAGCCGGCACAAACGCTGGCACGAGCGGGGAACGCCGCAACTGCCCAGCCCCGCCACGGAGCGACCTCCCGGCCGCGTTTGCGGGGAGGCAGGGACGGGATGCAGCGGGGGCCGTGTCACTGCAGAGCCGCTCCATCCCAGCGTTCCCAGCATTTCCAGCACATGCTTTGCTCTCCTGGTACTCCACTGAGCTATTATGCAACTCCTCAGCACAGAAGGCAGCGGATCACTGCGAGAGAGGGGCTTTTTTTTTTTTTTTTTCATTAAAAAAAAAAAAAAATCGTGTAATATTTTCAAATGTTAATATCTGTATCATTTGTACAGCCTGTGTGACACAGAGCCATGTACACACAGGGAAAATTCAAAGGCTCTCAGTGTAATTAAATAAAAGACAGAATTAGAGAAATTAGGAAAAGAGATGACCTATTGAGTCATGCCTGGCTCGGGTCTGTCCCCTGGGGCCCAGTACAAGATGCTTCCTAGTGCTATACTGTAGTGCTTTTATTTTTTTACACAGAAAAAAAAAAAAAAGAAAAGATAAAATTAAAATAGCGACAATAAGTAAAATAACAAATGCAAAATAACTTTGCTGTTTTCTCACACTTTACAGGCGAGGATCTCAAAGCACCACATTCATCCTGATGCAAACCAGCGCACTTGAGAAGAAGGCTGTTATTTCTATGATTACTTCCTTTTTCATTACAGAAAAAAAAAGGATTAAGGAAAGGATACAGGCCTTCCCATTGCCCTTGTCATCCAATTCAACCCAAATTACGAAGTCACATTCCACTGTTAACTGTGGAACCGTTCCCATCTGATAAAGTTCTGGTTAAATCAATTTCATCATCATAATTCAAAGCCTATTTATTCCAACTAAGTGGTTTTGACATATTGGAAATTTAAAATAGTTTTGATATACTCGGGATTCTATGTAAGCCCTGGATGGTCAAGTTTATATTATATTTTTTATATAGATTTATAATTGTATCCTCTATTACATATATATATATTTACTACCCCTGTAAAATACAAACTTGACCAACAAAATATCTACGTGGGAACATTTCAGGCGCGCACACACACACACAGAGATTTGTCAATTGCCTTTCACCCACACAATGTTTTCTTTCACTGCCCACTTAGCCAAACCTGGTGAGTTTCCCCCCAAAACACCCAGGAACGATGAAAGAATTATCGAGCACTCGGGTACCTTGCTGGCAGCTCTGGGTTCCCTGGAACTCTGCTGTCTATGTCCTTACAGCACCACGCCAGTGAGGAGCATCCCCAAAAGCCGCTCTTTAAAGGACAAGCCGAGCAGGAGCCATTCCACGCACGCAGCATCCAAATCACTTTTTTATCCCCCCACCTTTCTTCGGCAAAAACTGCCCGTGCTTATTTTCCCGTGTGACCAGGCAGCCCCGAGCGCGGGTGCCGCGGTTCATGCAGAGCCCGGCAGCGGAACAGGGGAGGGGGATGCGGCCGGAGCGCTCAGGGCATCGCAGCGCGGATGCGGAGCTGCCCGGACAGCAGCGGCCCAGCGCCGCATCCACCGCCGGAGCCTCTCCCGGTGCCTCCCTCTCCGCACCCAGATCCCCCCGGCGATGCCGCAGCGGCCGCGCCGGCAACTTGGCAGAGCGCATCCCTTTTTCCCCATTTCGGGGAGGGAGGGGAGCCGCAGCATCTCCCCCCCCCCCCCAAAACCCCTTCTCCCCACCGCGCGCTTACCAGGCGAGCTTGAACCCTTTCATTAGTACAGCCACGAAAATCCGCTGCCCGTGTCCTTGTCTGCCCACTGACAGCTCCAGAGGTCCCAGCACATATTGGAGCAGCCCCGGCCGGCGAGCGTCCCGCGGGGAGCGCCGAGCCCCATGCGCCGAGCCGGGGCACGGCCGCCCCCCGCGCCCCCGGAGCCGCGGCGAGGCGCGCAGGGCTCCCCGCAGCAGCAGCAGCAGCGCCGGGGGCTGGGGCTGAGCCGCCCCGCTCTCTGCTGAGCATGTGCAGCAGCGGCGGGACCGCAGCATGCCATGGCACCCGCGCCGCTCGCCACGGCAGCGCCCGGCCCCGCGCCGGGAGCCCGCAGCCCCTCCCGGCCCCGCGGGGCTGCCCCCGGCTCTGGGGCTGCTCCTGGCTGTGGGGCTGCCCCCGGCTCTGGGGCTGCTCCTGGCTCCGGGGCTGCTCCCGGCTGTGGGGCTGCTCCCGGCTCTGGGGCTGCTCCCGGCTGTGGGGCTGCTCCCGGCTCTGGGGCTGCCCCCAATTCTGGGGGCTGCCCCCGGCTCTGGGGCTGCCCCCGGCTCTGGGGCTGCCCCCAATTCTGGGGCTGCCCCCGGCTCTGGGGCTGCCCCCAACTCTGGGGCTGCCCCCGGCTCTGGGGCTGCTCCCGGCTCTGGGGCTGCCCCCGGCTCTGGGGCTGCCCCCAATTCTGGGGCTGCCCCCGGCTCTGGGGCTGCCCCCAATTCTGGGGCTGCCCCCAATTCTGGGGCTGCCCCCGGCTCTGGGGCTGCTCCCGGCTCTGGGGCTGCCCCCGGCTCTGGGGCTGCTCCCGGCTCTGGGGCTGCTCCCGGCTCTGGGGCTGCTGCGGGTGTGCGGATGGACAGCGAGGGTCGGCTGGTGCCAGCCCCGCGCCACGGCAGGGACAGCGCCTGCCAGAGCGTTTTGGCCAACCTTGGACACTTCAGGAATGGGGCATCCTCAGCTTCTCTGTTACCCCTCTCACAGTAAAGAATATTTCTGATTATCCAATCTAACCCTCCTCTCTGTCCCTGTGAAGCCATCTCCCCTGCCCTGTCACTCCATGCCCCTCACAGTAAAGATTATTTCTGATTATCCAATCTAACCCTCCTCTCTGTCACTGTGAAGCCATCCCCCCTGCCCTGTCACCCCATGCTCTCATAAAAGCCCCTCTCCATCTCCCTTGCGGACTCCCCTCAGCCCTGGCCATGCTTCCCCACTTGTGAAATCAGTTTCTGGGGCCAGCAGGAACAGATGGGAGTTTCGAAGGCCCCTCACACACGTGGGCTGTGTTCCCTCGGCCTTTTTCTGCAGCAAGAGGTTTGTTTGAATTTCTCTTCCAGCACAAGGTCCCCTCCATGCAGGGGAGCTGGAGGAAGAGGCAGAGCGAGCCCCGGGGCTCTCCTCCCTCTGCCAGCGCCGCAGTGTTTGGTGGTTGATGCTTCTGGGCGGATTTGCCAAAGCACCACCCCAATTCCCTGACTGTCCCAGAGCTCTGCAGAGAGCCCCAGGGCAGGTGGGGACATCCCAAATCCCTGCTTTGGGAATTTGCTCCAACAACAACTTTGCAGTGCATTTTTTGTTTATTTCTAGATGAGCTGATTGTTCAGGCCAAAAAAGAGAACTCCATCCCTGGTGATGCTCCCGAAGCTGGGACGTGTCACCTGAATTTCAATTGGCACCCATTTCTCCTGGTCCTATCACCACAGCTCCTGGCAAAAATCCCCTCTGCAGCTTCCTGAAGGGAAGAGAGTCAGGCCCCAGGCTCACCTGAGAGCCGTGAAAACTAATGGAAAACTGAATTTCCTACTGGAAAACCAAATTTCTTAATGGAAAACTTAATTTCCTAATGGAAAACCGAATTTCCTACTGGAAAACCGAATTTCCTAGTGGAAAACCAAACTTCCTAATGGAAAATCGAACTTCCTAATGGAAAACTGAATTTCCTAATGGAAACCAAAATCTTCAGCGAGGCAGGGGCCAAGTGCCGGCTGTGGAGTGAAGGGGGGGATCTTACCTGGCAGCTCTGGCACTCCAGAACAGCAGAGCCGTTGCTGCACATCTCTTATCAGGGCAGAAGCAGAGCTCTGCCCCCCAGAGCAGCCCCTGCACCCCACACCCACAGGGCAAGGCCTGGCCTGAAGGGAAAAGTGCCAAATCTTGCATTACCACCCCCATTTCCTGCAATGCACGTTGATTTTCCCTGGAATTCTTATTTATCTCATGGGATCCGTGCACACTGCAGGCAGCAGGAGGTGGGGAGTGGGGCAGTGTATCTCAAATGATTTATAATTTCATTATTTAGCCATAAAGTTAATCAAAAAGTGAAGGCTGGGAGTGTCCAGGGATGGACATCCACACTCTTACTCCACGCAGCTCTGGAGGGGTTTGGTCCTGGGATAGGAACAGTCTGGACAATAAATCCTGCAGGAATTCAGCAGTTTTAGGGGTGGTAGAGGAAAGAGAGCAGGCAGCTGTGTGCAAATAAAGATTCTGCTCTCTTGAAGGGCTTTAATTGGTATTTTGTCAGTTATTTTTTTTGCACTCACACCCCTATCCCCATGGCTGCAGGTGATTATGAGTGGACTGACACGAAAACCTCCGTCTGTAAAATCACCACCCTTGCCCTGTTCACTGCTCAGGGGCCAGGGGGTGCTTGGGGCAGTTCCACAGCTCTGCCCTGCCTTGCAAAGCTTTCGGTGACATTTGTCTGAGGGAACACTGGGATTCTGCTGCCCACATCCCCTTTGGAAAGTGACAAATGTGGCTCTTTGCTCTCCTACTGTGCCCAATAACAACAAAGAGAGTTTTTTTTTTTTTTTTCCTGGTTCTCCCAAACCCTGAGGAGATGAAGAACAGCAAAGCTCCAGTTCTGAATTCAGCAGAAAGTCACTTTTGGAGGGCTTGGATCATTTCAGGACAGGTGAAATGAAACAGCATCTTGGGGTGAAGTCTGAGAAATTGGGGGAGTAGCACTGAAAAGGGGAGCTCTGCAGGGAGCCCCAGGGCAGGTGGGGACACCCCAAATGCCTGCTTGGGGAATTTGCTCCAACAACAACTTTGCAGTGCATTTTTTGTTTATTTCTAGACAAAAAGCACTCGTTTAACCATAAAGTCGGGCACAGACCTCTCCCCATGACAAACAGCATGGAAAAAACACCTTCAAATCTCACCCCACATAATCCCAGACTCAGCCCTTCTTAGGTCTCACCTACAGCAGCTTGGGCCGGGCTTTGGGCCGGGCTTTTCTCCACCAGCAGCTTTGCAACTGTGGCCTGCAGGTTGTCAAGGAGGGAGGCAAATCACAAATGCTGTAAAATGGGTCAGGAGACCTGCAAGCTTGGCAAATCTAGGACAGACTAATGCTGCAGAGTCACATGTTTGGAAATCAAAGCTCAGGCAAGAAAGGTATTAAGAGATAAGCAGTCATGCACTTTTCCTTTTTATTTTTTTTTATCCGAATAACGTGAGGGGTGGGGAAATTACCCAAGGAAAGAGATGGCTGGGAAGGTGTTTGTTTAATTGGCTGGCTGGCCACCTCTGGAACGTGCTGGCCAAAAAATCCTCTCTCAGCAGGAGCCTTGGAGGGGCTGTGGGTCACCCCCACTCAGGTATTCCCAACCCCAAATTCTGGCTGATCCAGCTGTGCCAGCTGCATGGATAAATCCTTCACTTTCCCCCCAGTTCTCTGCACTTAACTATTCCAGTGGGAAAAGGAAATAAAAAGGTATTAAAGTCAAATTAAGGCAAGCCAAAAGCAGCTGTAGGTATCAGGAGGGATGGGCTATGCACAGCCACCTCCTCAGAGCTAAGAATACCTATCAGTCACATGCAAGATGAATTCCAGATTAATTATCTACCTACTCCATCCCACTAAAGGGGAAAATGGAAAAAAAAATCAGTCAGAGCTGTGGCTGGAATGGTCCAAAACCATTTCTGGCCCCTGTTTTGGAAAGGGAAGCCCCATAAATCCCTGCTTCTCACTGCTCTGTGCAACTGCAGGCTGGAATTCTGAAAATTGTTGCAAAAAGCATTACTGATATATTGTCCTCATCTGTATAAATGTCAATTTAAGTGGCAAATATCTTTCATGATCATGTTTTGCATTCAAAAGAACTTTCCCAAGGCATTGGTATTTGGGCAAAAACTATTTTTCCGTACGTAAAATTAAAAATAGGCATAAAAGAGTAAACACTGGGTTTCCTTAGAGTTTGTTTTGATGTTTTGTGAAAATAAACATAATAGCTGAGCTGAACAGCACCTCTGAAAGATGTGCAGGTGCCCTCACAGAGCCATAAATACGTATTTTCACCATTTTCACCCTTCACACAGGATGTTAGACCAGAGGTCCATTTTCCCCTCCAGCCATAAAGGCTGTAAATCCAATGATTTTATCAGAATTCCATTTGGATTATTTTGGGGTGGGGATCTCATTCTTTAATTAGATGTATCATTTGCTCAGCACAAACAATAAATAATAATAAGACAAGTTCATGTGGTTGTGTTGTCCTGCCTCATCCCTGTCCTTTCTCCCAGGAAAAAATTCTCATAAACTTCAAAAAGAATTAAGATAATTTGGATCCTGGCCTCATGCCAGTAACATTTTGAGTATTCCTGGTCCAGATGAAGAATTCCACTAATAAAACCTCCCTTGGGGCTCCTGGCTGCTTCCAGCACCAGTCAGGAGGAGGAAGTCAAGCAGCAGCAGCACACACACAAACACTAAAAACAGCAACAAAGCCAAAACCAGGCAGAACTTTCCCAAACTGAAGGAAAACTTGGGAGATCAGGAGAAGCAGAAATAAAAAAAAAAAAAAAAAAAAGGGGTTGGAAAAAAAAGACCGGATGTTTTCCTGACCTGTAAGTACAAACTACCAAGGATTTTAAAAGTTAGGTCTGCAATACACAAAACCAGAGTTTTTTTTTTTTTCCCTGGCCCCCTACTTGGATGAAAGAAATACTGATGGTGCTGTCCAGATCAAACAGGGCTGGACATGGCCTCTGCAGAGGCAGGAACATCTGCACAAAGGGACAGGCAGGCATTGGGGCTTGGTGCTGGAGAAAAAAAAGGGTAATTTTTGCTCAGGATATTGCCACCGCCCCAGGCAGGGCCTGGGGGAAGCTGGAAGCACAGAGGCTGGAAGCACAGAAAGTAAAAGTTTAATATTTAGCACTGTTTTATTCACACGCAGCTGTTTTGTCCTTCTCCCCTCGCAGATACTTCTCCAAGCAATCCCAGCCAAGGAAATCGTCTCCAAAAATCTCTGGGATGCTGTACAAAGGCACCTCGGCTGCCTTCACTCAGCACCCCCTTACAGCCCAGGAGAGGACACATTTCCCCCAGGATGGAACAAGTAAATGGGCTGAAATGTCTCTCACAACATCCTGAAATCCAGAGGATTTCCATGTGAGTGAAGCAGAACTTCTCTGGGCTGTCAGGATGTTCTGTCACAGCTGCTCTCCCCTGTGCCACCCTGCTGCTCCCTGTGCTGCTGAGGCACCTTCGGGGCTGCCTCAAGAGCTGGCATTTCCTGCCATGCCAGAGAATGCCACCCCCCTAAAAAAAAAAATAAATAAAAGGCAAAATGCAGTTTTGATTCATTATTCATCCTCATCTTGGGGCTTTTCAGACGTGTCAGGGGGGAAAGGAGCTCACTGATGTTACAATCTCCATTTCACCTGGGAAGTGGCCCCTGCTTTCTCAAGAAGCTCCACATTGATTTCCCCCTCCTTCTCCAAGAGTTTAATTTGCTTTTCCCTGGCACTCAGCAAGGAGCAGGGATGGAACAATGCAGGGGTTCCACTTGCAGCAGGCCAAGCACAGCTGGAGGTGACACGGCCCCGTGTCCCTGCCCCAGAGCAGCTCTCCAAGCCCACCAAGAGCTCTGGAAAGCCCCGAGATGAGGATGAATAATGGATTAAAATTGCATTTCTCCTTTTTTTTTTTTTTTGAGGGAGGGACACACCATTCTCTGGCATGGCAGGAAATGCCAGCTCTTGAGGCAGCCTGGAAGGTGCCTCAGCAGAAAAGGAAGCAGCAGGGTGGCACAGGGGAGAGCAGCTGTGACAGAACATCCTGACAGCCCGTGGCCACTGCTGGAGCATTCCAGCAGGAGGAAACAAATCTCTTCAGCCTCCTCAGAAATTCCTCCAGACTGACCTCAGCAGAAATTAAGCAAAATTAATGATGTCCTGTTAATGCTCTGAACTCCTCACAGGGGTAACTGGCTCAAAGTCAGCAAAGAAAACAGAATTTTGGGGTTTTAAATAAAGAACTGGGGACTAAAGATCAGCACTTGCCGAGGTTAAGTTCAAACAAAACTGTGCACGTTCTAGGAATGTCTACATAACTAATTCCCAAGTTGTATCTGCTTTAGAAGGTTCAAACTCAACTCAGTTTTCCATTTATCCAAAAAGATAAATCGATTTTTTTTTCAGTACATTCACGCTAAGATGGTGCTTTAACACTGTAGGTCCCATTTCCCTTTAATTAAAACCGAAAACTACAAAAAACAGGTACAGAGAAAAACAATTTTCAAGTGACTCTGTTGTTTCTGCCATGGAAAATGTCTGCTTTTCAACCCAGAGATAAAACTGAGTTCCCCAAAACGCCACCACAACTCTAACTGAAATACCACACACCCTTCAGCACCCTCAGTGGGGTTTTTTTTCAAGCCCTATAGCTTGAAGAGGGATTGCAGCAATTGAGGTTTCAGCAAATACGACAGTGAGGATGAGTTCACTTTATAAAGCAACATTTATCCCAAAGCACACCGTACAATTTATTGCTAAACACTTTAAAAACTCAAAAGCTGCATCAAGGAACAACCCAGTCCTGGGGCAAAACCTTCCCAGCATCATCCAGGCTTCTGGGAAGTGGAACTGAAAAGGATGGAGGGTTACAGCTGGAATAAATGGGACAGGGAAAGCTCAGCTCGGATTCTAGCTGGGAGATGAGCCCTGCAATGTGTGACCAGTTCAACCATGAGAACAGTGAGGGGTTTAACATGGAATTCTATGCCCAGGAAGGAGTTTCTCCCTGGAATACAGCAGGCCACGTGGCCATGCTGAAGGATCCAGCCAGAGCAGCCTCAAAAGCAGAGATTTTTAACTATTAATGCCCTTCCCCACCCCCTGCAAGCCATGGCTCCCTCCAGCCACGCTGAGCTTCATCACTTTGTGAGATAAAGCCACAAACACGATTTGCAGACACATCCCCTGCACTTCAACCCTGCTCTGATCCCAAGGAGAGTCCTTTTGGTGGCCAGGAAAACAAACCTTGGCTCTAAGGGCACCATGCCATGATGTTCAGCCTCTCAGTGGTGCCAGCCTGCTGCTCCCCAGGCCTCCCGGCCATTCCCACCTGGCAAACCCGTCTGGATCCACCCAGCTCCACTCCCAGATTCCCAGGCTGCCAGCCCACAGGAAAGCAGAGCCCACAGCCCGGTGAAAGCAAGGCACAGGCAACAGAGAGGCTCACAGAAAAGGGTGGATGCATCCATAAGCTCGAATTACTTTCTCGCTCTTGACACTCCCCCGACATCCTTTCCAAAAAAAACAGAGAAGAGGCTGCCAGAAGGAATTTCTCCTCACACAACCGTCCCTGGGAGTGGAAAGCTGCCCCTAAAGCACCATCTAGTGTCACTCCCTCATTCAGCAGCATCCCTGCTCCCACCTCAGATGCCACGGAGGGACCACAAGCCCCTCAATTTCCCTCCCTCCGTCCTCCAACCTCTGCCTCCAGCGCCAACACTCCAGCATTTCCTCCAACCTCACGACTGTAACATCCTCCCAGGGCTCAAAGCCCATCCTCAGCCCGGCAGCAGGGTCCAGACTGATTTACTGGCTCTCCCAGCAGCAGGGAGGGTGAGCAAGGGGCAGGAAAAAGGTCGAGAGACAGAGTAAGAAGGTGCCAAGCGAAACCACTTACGCACAGTGAGGCCGGCAGCATTTCCATCCTACCTTTGCTGTCGCCATATCAGACGTCTCCATGCTTTCTGCTTGGCCTAGCAGTGAACAAGAGCATCAGGGGAGAAGGGAGGAAGGGGAGAGAAAGGGAAAGTCAAAAGAGGATGAAGAACAACAGGCAAACAACCTGACAGGAGGATGAGAACAATGAAAGTCACTTCAGGGTTAGTCCTAAGATTCTGCCCCCCAAGAGAAGGGCAGAAAAAGCCTCTCAAGTGGGTGGCCCCAGGTTAGGAACTTGTTTGGAGCCTGGCACAAGACCTGAGTCACTGCCAAGCCCCCAACTCCTCCCCCCTGCCACCACCCATGGGTCGAGGGCAATGCTGAGGGACAGAGAGGACCCTGCTCCTCCTCCTCCTCCTCCTGCTGCTGCTCCCAGCTTCCCTTCCAGGCTGAGCTCCTGCAGTGAGCAGAGAACAACCCAGCCTGCAGTGAGCAGAGAACAACCCAGCCTGCAGTGAGCAGAGAACAACCCAGCCTGCAGTGAGCAGAGAACAACCCAGCCTGCAGTGAGCAGGGAACAACCCAGCCTGCAGTGAGCAGGGAACAACCCAGCCTGCAGTGAGCAGGGAACAACCCAACTTCCACTGAGAAAGGGAACAACCCAGCCTGCAGTGAGCAGAGAACAACCCAGCCTGCAGTGAGCAGAGAACAACCCAGCCTGCAGTGAGCAGGGAACAACCCAGCCTACAGTGAGAACAACCCAGCCTGCAGTGAGCAGGGAACAACCCAGCCTGCAGTGAGAACAACCCAGCCTGCAGTGAGCAGGGAACAACCCAACTTCCACTGAGAAAGGGAACAACCCAGCCTGCAGTGAGCAGGGAACAGCCCAGCCTGCAGTGAGCAGGGAACAACCCAGCCTGCAGTGAGCAGGGAACAACCCAGCCTGCAGTGAGCAGAGAACAACCCAGCCTGCAGTGAGCAGGGAACAGCCCAGCCTGCAGTGAGCAGGGAACAACCCAGCCTGCAGTGAGCAGAGAACAACCCAGCCTGCAGCCAGCTGAGGAACAACCCAGCTCCCAGCGAGCCAGGGAAGAACCCAGCTCCCAGTGAGCCAGGGACCAGCCCAGCCTGCAGCCAGCTGCTCATCCTCGCTCTCACTCTGCGGGAAGGGAGAGTCACACAGCACACCCCAGCCCACCCACCCCGAGCGGGCATTTCAGGAGTCAGGAGGACAGGAAGGAAGCAGGTGGGTTCTGGGCAGTGCACAGGCACAGGAGGAGTGCTCAGACACGAGGGGGATGGATGTGGGGAGGAAAGAAAAGAGTGAGGGGGGCCAGGCAGGCAGGTGAGGCGGCGATGGTGCAGAAGAGCCATACCAGAGAGCACGCACAGGCACACTGCGAGGTGCGGGGCAGAACGCGGGGTGCAGGCTGCTCGGCTGCATCCCCCTGGGCACACTCACCTCACAGAACACTCTCAAACGATTGGGCCTGACCTAGTAACTCTTTGGTGCACGCTGAGCTCGGGCTGGAGGCACGGAAGCCCCAGGAAAGGTGCGCTCGGTGCCAGCATCAAGAGGCATCCGTAGCTGCGTGGCCCTGCCCGGATTGGCGGAGCACGGTGACTTCATGCCGCCCCATTCATCCCCCAGCTTCTCCCTGCCGGTCCTCCTGGCCTGCTTTGCTCCAGGAAATCAGTCTGGAGCCTGCGAGGCAGCCCCGGGAGCGCCCGGGCAGCGGGCAGGCAGAGCAGAGCCGGCTGCGAGGGAGGCAGGGAAAAAACACTGCAGAGCTCAGGCAAATGAAAGCCTCTGAGGGCGAGGAACATCACTGCTTGAAAGTGCTTATTCATCCCCCGGCGCTCAGGCACGCAGCAGGAGCACGCAGAGAGCCGCAGATGGATTTAGGCAGGGTTTGGACACACCGAGGGGTTTGAACACACCGAGGGCAGCTCAGCCTCTGCAAAAGCAGAGCGCTGCTGCTGCCCGGGGCACGGACACTGTCACACACTGACCGCAGGGAGCAGACCCAGGGGTTCGGTGCATTCAATATCTGACAGCCCTGGCAGACCCACGGGGGTTTGGGATATTCAGTATTTCACAGCCCTATCAGATCCTCGAGGGTTTATTACATTCAATATTTTACAGCCCTGGCAGACCCACGGGAGTTTATTATATTCAGTATTTTACAGCCCTATCAGACTCACAAGGGTTTATTATATTCAGTATTTTACAGCTGCGGCAGACCCACGAGGGTTTAGTACATTCAATATTTTACAGCTGTGGTAGACCCATGGGGGTTTATTACATTCAATATTTTACAGCCCTGGCAGACCCACGGGAGTTTATTATATTCAATATTTTACAGCCCTATCAGACTCACAAGGGTTTATTGCATTCAATATTTTAGCTGTGGTAGATCCACGGGGGTTTATTAAATTCAATATTTGATAGGTATGGCAGACCCATGAGGGTTTGGTACATTCAGTATTGGACAGGCCTGGCAGACCCATGGGAGTTTATTATATTCAGTATTTTACAGCCCTGGCAGATCCACGGGGGTTTAGTACATTCAATATTTTACAGCTGTGGCAGACCCACGGGGGTTTATTAAATTCAATATTTGATAGGTATGGCAGACCCATGAGGGTTTGGTACATTCAGTATTGGACAGGCCTGGCAGACCCACGAGAGTTTATTATATTCAGTATTTTACAGCCCTGTCAGATCCACGAGGGTTTAATATATTCAATATTTTACAGCTGTGGCAGACCCACAGGGGTTTAGTATATTCAATATTTCACAGGCGTGGCAGACCCACGATGGTTTAGTATATCCAATATCTGACAGCTGTGCAGACCCATGGGGGTTTATTAAATTCAATATTTCACAGCCCTGGCAGACCCACGAGGGTTTGGTACATTCAGTATCTGACAGCCCTGGCAGATACATGAGGGTTTGGTATATTCAATATTGTGCAGCTGTGGCAGACCCACGGGGGTTTATTAAATTCAATATTTCACAGCCCTGCAGACCCACGAGGGTTTATTAAATTCAGTATTTTACAGCTGTGGCAGATCCACGGGGGTTTATTAAATTCAATATTTTACAGCTGTGGCAGACCCACGGGGGTTTATTAAATTCAGTATTTCACAGCCCTGCAGACCCACGAGGGTTTAGTATAGTAAATATTTTACAGCCCTGGCAGACCCACGGGGTTTAGCACATTCAATATCTGACAGCAGACCCACACGTGTTTATTATATTCACTGTTTCACAGCCCTGCCACCAGCCTGTGCTGGAGGGCAGTGGCACAGATGTCACCCTCCTGCAGAGGGTGCAGCAGGCTGGGACCAGGCAGCGCCCTGAGCACCCCCAGAAAGGGCCATCAGCACAGAAAGGGACATCACACAGAGAGCTCCTGCCTTGGCACGCAGGAAACGTGGATTTTGCCACGTGTTTGGCTGCGCTGCGTTCAGGCGTGCTTGCACAAACCCAGGCTGGCACGCTGCTCCTCTGGGCTCAGAGCACAGCTCCTCTGGAAGAGAGGAGGTTTGGATGGGGTACGGGAAGGATTCCCTGGCAGGGTGTGGCTGCCCCATCCCTGGAAGTGCCCAAGGCTGGGTTGGGCTTGGAGCACGCTGGGATGGTGGAAGGTGTCCCTGCCATGGGACTGGATGGGTGTAAGGTCCCTTCCATCCCAAACCATTCCATGAAATACAGCATTATCAGGGACATAAAACCCCTCTTCTGGACACTTATTCCAACCTCCTAAGGCATCTAGTGCAGACCCAGAGATCCGCAAACAGCAAATCCACACACTCTGCTCCCCAGTCCCTCTTCCACGAAGCCACTGATGTCCCTTAATGACAGTTCTACTTCTGTGATTTTCTCCAAGCTCACAGCAGCGTGGCAAGGAAAAAAAAAAAAAAAAAAAAAAAAAAAAAAAAAAAAAAAAAAATAAAAATCCCAAACCACTTTCAGCAAATCCTGAGCTAAATAATCATAATTTTGCAATTCAGAAAAAGTTGAATTTCCACATTTCAGCCTCTTTACAGCAGAGGCTCCCTGTGGCTGCAGCAGCTCCTGAGTTTAAAAGCAAACAGGAAACATCTCCTGAGGAAGTCCAGTGAGGAAGGGAACAGCCCACTGTGAAATGCCTGAGCTCTGGGCAGGAATTCCAGGCTCTATAAATAGCCACAGCCATGGTGTGTTAGCCCGGAGTTCGAGCTCGTAATTGCCTCCAAAAGGATTCCTTAACAATTAGAGAATATTGCTTTTTGTAAGTATTACCCTCCAAATAGCCACAACTCACAGCCAGCAGGGCATCCTCTGTGTGGCTCCACATTCCCCGGAGCAGCCTCACCTCTCAAAGACTCCCAGGGACTAAAAAATTCCCTTCTTCAAGTGCCCACGCAGTGCAAACAAAGGGCTGAGGAGGCTCACACAGATTAATTTGCCAGGAAAGGTGCATGACCTGCAGGCAGAGAATCCAACGTGCTGCCTGGGAGCACCACTTCAGCCACACTGTGATTCTCCCATATGGTAAAAAAGAGAAAAGGCTGCAGGAGTTAGGGAAGCACAAAAAAAAAAAAAAAACAAACACCCTGTTTGGGTCTGTGAAATGCATGCAAAACAAAACCTGTTAGTGACAGAACCAGTGGGAGGGGAAATTAGAAACAAATCAGGAAATGTTACGGGGAGAGAGGAAGAACTGCTACAGAGAATGTCAGAGTGGAAGGAGGAGAGAGTTTCATTGGTATGCACCTCGGTTACAGGTGTACAGATCCCCAGGAAAAGGTGGCAGGTGGGCACAGTCCCGAGTCCTTCCCGAAGCCAGCAGAGATCTGCAGCGCTGCAGATGCCATCACAGCATCTGCCAGCTAGGGCACACCTCCATTTCCCTGGGAAAAAAACCTCAGCAGGGACTCCCTCTGTGCTGCAGCAGCTGGGAAGTCACATGAGGCTTCATTTCCAGCAAAAAAAAAAAAAAAAAAAAAAAAAAAAAAAAAAAAAAAAAAAAAAAAAAAAAAAAAAAAGGCATTTCTCCCTCTCTAGGCATGATGGGAGCTGTAGTTCCGTGGCCAGGGCAGAGATGCCTGAGAGCCATTTCTGAGCTCTGGCTGCAGCCTCTGCACTGGAGCTTGGGGGCCTGGGAAGGAGAAAAATCTGGAGCAGCAGCGCAGCAGCTTCAGCTACTTGGAATCAGAGAGTGGAGAAAAACAGCCCTCCATCAAAGGGCGACAAATAATTCCCCAGAGAGACTTGGGAATAGGAAGAATATTTGTGTAGGGAGAATGAGGGGCAGCACCAGGAAGGTAGAGAAGTTGGGATGATTCAGATTGCGACTGCTGCTTTCTTGAGCAATATTAGAATAAAAAAATCCTGCTTTCGCACTGTCTTTTGGCTCTTTGCCTCCCCTCATTGTCCTGCCTGTTTGAACCCAACCTTCCTTTTGCCTGAGGTGGTGCAAGAACCTCTCCCAGCCCGGGAAAGGCTCAGTCACTCTGCAAAGCTGGGTAACAGAGAACTCTGTGACTCATGGCACACCTCAGAGAGAAATCCCCCTTCTCGTTCTCTGGTCAATTCAAAGGAAAGTCATTTCCTAATTTTTCCCTTCCCTGCCAAGAACTTGCAGCCACTGTGAGCAGACAGCAAGACGTCACTACCTTGGGCAGAAGTCTTGTGGCCTGATTGGTTTTGCTTTTAGAGACAAGGAGATTCTGAATTATCTCAGGACCTGAAATAATTCCCATCACACCACAGCCCAACACACCACAGCATCACGCTGAACATGCAGATTCCTGAAATCAGAGTGCTTTTAAAAGCCTAAATAAAGCCTTTAGACCCATTGGAACCAAAATCTTTCCAGCCCATCGAGCGAAATCTTTGAATGCAGCCCAACAACCTGGAGTCCCTGGGCTGGCATTCCTGAGGGATCAACCATGGAGACACTGGAGAAACCAAACCTTCTGTTCCCACCTGGATCTGTGGGGTATCTCATGCAATGTCCTATTAAAAATAACCTCTGCTTTCAGTACCTCTGCTACGATATTTTTTTGGCTTTAAGAATAGGGATGACTGCAGGGGGGGAGAAAGGTCCTGAATCCTTCATTTCTGAGACCTGAGACAGAAGAAAGCAGCTAAAGAGCACAACTTGAGGCTGCAGAGGGGCATTTCAGAGCAGCACTGAGAGCCTCCCCCAGCCCCTTCAGGGGCTCTCTCGGTGACAGTGGCATCAACAACAGGGCAGAACAAAGGCTGGCAACAGGAGCAGAGTGCAGAGGATGCCCCCAGCCCACCAAGCCACACTCCCCTGGGGGGCCCAGCATCAATCCTGGCTCCTCAGGGCACTGATGGGTGGCAGGTGCTGCACAAAGCCCAAACTCACATACAGAAGTCTAAGCCTGGAGCAAAGATCCTTTTCCAGAATAAAGAAATAATGAACTCTTACAGTGCTGGAAGCTTTGCCAGACCCCCAGACAGACCCATATTCCCATGGGAATGGCACTGGAAAAGCAGGAAGGGGTTCACCAGAGCCAGCACTCAGCAGCCAAAGGTGTGGGGCAGGGCTCATCACGGCAAAGGAAAGCAGGCAGCAGGGAGAGCTTAAGGAAAAGTATTAGGTTAAAGCTGGAGGAGAAGAGGGGAAAAAAGCAGAGGGGCTCAAGGACAGAGCTTGGCTGGTTCCATCCCAGTGCCTGACCTTGTTCCACACACGCCACCACCTTGTCACCAAAATGCACAGCAAACACTCTGCACAGGCCAGGGGGGACGGATGGGGAGGCAAAGAAGCAGAAGAAGAAAGGCAGAGGTCAGCGAGCACTCACACGGTTACAGTCATCGGCAGGAAGGGGGAGTCTGTCCCAGGCCAGCTCCCAGCAACCTGAGGGAGCGTCCCTGCAGCAGCAGGGGAGGAAACACCGCTGGAGTCAAAGAGGATAAAATCCCAGCTGGGTTACACACGCACAGTGGGGCAGGGGGAAAAGCAGCACAGAGCCGTGACCTCGGAGTCCAGCGTGGAAGGATGCAGTGCTGCCATGGGGGCAGCCCTGGGATGGCTTTTGGGGGTTGCTGTGCTCACTGCAGCCTGGCCCCAGAGGAAGCAGCAGTGACGAGGCTGATGAGAGGGCAGAGCTGAGCAGAGAGCTCCACGGAGCCGGAGCTGCGCAGGAGGCACCGGGCTCTGCTCTGCTCTCAGATTTCTCCCATCACAGGCAATTCCATTTTAAAGGAGCAGCTGCCTTGGAGCCTTTTGCCAGATGCAGTGCTGCTGGGGGGTGAGATGCAGAAAGCTGAGAGAATGAATTCTCTGTTGAAACAAAGAGAGTTGGATGGCAATGGTTACTGGAATGAAATTCTCAAGGGCAGAATTGAGCAAGCAGACTGCCCACTACCACTGTCCCAGCTTTTCCCAAATCTCCTGAAAGAGGGGAGAAAACCTGGTGAAAAGTGTGGATGTTGAGCTCAGAGGGAAGCCAGGGGATGCCCTGCAGAGGAAAAATCCACGAAAGGATGTTCCACACTCCTCTTGAATGGTCGGTGCCTCTCCTTTAAACTGCTGACTATGAAATGTGAAGATGCTCATATTTCCCAAGGTAACCGTTGCAAATCTTTTCATATTCCAAAGATTTACAGCACTGAAAGCACGGAACAGGCTGTGATGAGGTGTGTGTGTGCTGACTGCAAAGTGAGGAGAGAGCTGCTTTGTTCAGGGCCTCACACCGACAGCAATCTCTCCCACAAGAGAGCAGGAGGATCCTTCACCAAACCAGTGCAAAACACCTCGAACTCCCAGTTCAGACCAGGGGGATTTTTCTGTTCCTACAGAGAATGAAGAAGAAATGCCCTGCACTGAGCAGCTGCATTCAGAAACAGCTGATGGCTGTAAGACCCAAAGGTCTCTGTAAGGACAGCAGCACAGGCATTCCAGCTGAAGGAAGCAATTCCCAGATCCCTTCCCAGCACTCACAACCTGCCCCAGTCCCAGGGGAAGCTGAGGCAGCACCAGTGTGCCTCAAGAGCAGTTTCTCCTCCAGCTGCTTAGGCAGAAGGATCAGCATCCCCCTGTGCCTCCAGCTTCCCTCAGCCAGGGCTGGGACCAGCCAAACTCCATCGTGGGCCCACATCCTCCAAAAATTCAAGGGGGAGAACAAAAGGAAATATGCTGTAAAAACTAAACCTTCTTCTGCCCTCCAGTCCTGCCTGCCAATGTATTGGCTCCACAAGTGGGGTTTGTCTCACTTATCCCTGCACTCTTTCTCCTCACCTGTGCATTTATCCTTTCTCTGCCCACTGCACGTCAAACAAGTCACTACAAATTCACAGATTTTGCCCCATCTCATCCCCAAGATTAAGTGAAGCCTGAAATCTCTGAGATTTTATTAAAAGCAGAAGCAGATTAAAGGTGTAGCAACCCAAGGGGCTCCTACCTTGAGACACCCTTTCCACTCCTCTGCTTTGAGCTAAAAATCTCTGTAAAATGGGAAAAGATGGCACTTACTCCTCACAGACAGCAGCAGCAGCAGCTCCATCTGCTAACTCGACTCTTCAGCACAAAAAGAGACACTCTGTGGTTCAGCTGGGATGTCTGACATCACACTTTAGAGTTTTATTAAGTGGATACACATTTTCACCTCCCAGGAAGTCTTCTGAAATGGGAAACTCCCCTTTTAAACTGGATTTTGGCTGCAAAGCAGCTAAGGGATGTGTTCTATTACGAGCATTCTCACAGATTATTTGTTTTCTCTATAGGTTAGACCCACAGATAGAGTTCTGTGTGCCTAAGATCACTTTTCACTTCCCCTTAACAACACCAGAACATCCCCTAGGAAACTCTACACCCAAATAATATTGACCCAATATTTTTGTCGCAACAGCAAATCGGATTTGCAATGATTCACAAGGAAAAGGGGTTAGAAAAAAAGAAAGGGTTCCTGAAGAGCTGCACCCCATCCCACCCCATTTTACCTGAACACCACCTTTGTGTCACTGCAGTGAGCAGTCACCCCACACAGGGTGGAAGCAAGGGACAAATGCACTCCCAGAGCTTTTTTTTGCAGCAGCAGGAGCACCAGGCACATTCATGGCGTGACTCACATCTTGCTTTCCATGCCAGCCCAGCTGAAATGCTCCCAGCACGGAGGAAGGTGGGTTTCTGTGACAGGCACACAAAGAGGTGGTGCCCACACTCTGCTTTTTCTCAGGGAGCCCTGCACTCGTTTCCAGCATCCATTCATTCTGCTGTCATGACTAGTACAGCTAAAATTCCCAAATCCTTTGGGTTTGGGCACATGCAGTAAGACTGGAAGGACAGTTCTAAGCCCCTAAAGGCATCCCACAGAGCCCAGCTTAACAAGGCATCCCACAGAGCCCAGCTTAACAAGGCATAACCTGATGAGATGAGGTGGGCAACTCTGACCTCAATATTTACAGCCAAGTCTGCAATGCAAACCCCAGAGCAGCCCCTCCCTGCAGAAACCTGGCCACACAAACAAAATTAAACAGAATTAACACCAGGCTGCCCTGTAAACCCTCCCTTCTGTGCATCTTTGGCAGCCCCAGCTCAGGCTGGGAGAGGCTGGGACCAGTGAAGTTCTGTGAGACTCTCTGATGGTTAATTTTATAGCAGAACTGACGTTTCAGTGCTGCAACAGGAGCCCACAATGGCTTTGTCTCTCTTTCCTGGTCTTGCCCTTGATTAGGCCAACAACTGGACCATTTTCAGACAATCTCAGAGAGCCCCAGCCAGGCTGAGTGGCCGCACATCCCCTCTCAGAATGGGCTCCTTCTCTCCGCTCGGTACCGGGCGGAAGGAGGAGCGAGCAGAACAAATCTGAATTAATCCCCTCAACAAGCAGCCCTGCTCGCTCTCCACGGCCAGTTGGCACCTCACAGCAAGGGCTGCTTGGGAAACCAGCCCTCAGAGGGCATGGGAGCAGGGCAACAAAGCTGAACTGGGACCCGTCCTGTGCCATGGGCACTGCCCCACTGCAGGGCTCGGGTGACAGCAAAGCCTGGGCACTGCCAAGCAGGTGAGCCACACCTGGGGACTCAGAGAGCACTGGGAAGTACCTCTGGGTCACTCACAGCGAGTTACAGGCCCCAGAAAGCATCCCAGCCTCTTCTCCACTCTAATATTCCGAGAATCCCAGCGTCCCCAGGACACAGAGCTGATGGGGTGCCCATTATGTACAGCCTGGAATGAAGTGTGGTTCCACAACAAACCTCTGCTCTTGGGAACAGGAAGGGAGGGTGAGGAGCCTGCCCAGGGCCTCAGAGAAGGGAAAAGAGGGGCATTAAACCACCTCTGCACCTCCTCCTCGTGTTCCTGAGCAGCACTGCTGAGTGTCTGTCGGGCCTCCCCTGCACTCAGTGACAGGCAGAGCACAGCAGGGCTGGTCTCATCTTGGCTGAACCACAAGAGTCAGAACCAGTCCAGAAAAGTCCAGAACTTTCAGTAAAACCCCGAAAAGAACAGTGCTGGCATCTGAGGAACAGAGGGCACGTGGTGTTTTCATTCACTGACTCTGCCAGGCTCACAACCCAGGGAAGCAGGGGTGAGCTTAAGCTGTTCTTGTCAGCCAAAGGTGAGAGGGGCAGAAAAAGGACATAATCTAAATATTAACCATCTTTCTTACAATAAAAAAACCATTCACCACTCTGGTTAAACTCTGTATTTAATATTAAGTCAAACTGGCTCAGAGTTTGGAGCTTCAAATTCAAATCCCAACTCAATTGCACAGTCATTGCAAAAGCATCAGGGTTCTGATCAGGGAGCCTGTGAGAGCTCAGCAGCCTCCAAAACTGTCCAAAACCGTTTTTTAAACTTCCCTGAAGATGATCCATCTGTGAGGGGTAAAAGCTGCTCAGGGATCTGAGCGGATCAGGACCCTTCCTACCAAGGATCTGTGCTGGATCTTTGCAGGAAAAGGGGCTCAGAATGCTGTGCTGAAGGGAAAAGGACAGAGGGAGAAAGGTGCAGAACAAACAAGCCCTAAGAACATAAAAAAAATATGGAATTGATCCATTTTCAAACTTTGACCTCTTTTCTGCTCTCCCCACAACTTCCTGGGAAAATTCAAGCAGCCAACAGAATTGCTTCAGCTGGTTTCTGTCGCAAGCTTTCCCCTAATTCCCTGGAAAGCTGTCTTGTGAATTTGGATCCATTATTTGGGAAATCTTCATGAGATTGCTCAGAGCAACAGCAAGCCCTGCAGCCCAGGAACTGCAGAATTAGGAGCTGCACAGATTAAGGAACTAAGATGAGAGGCAGGATATATCAAAGACAGAGATCTTAAAGTTAACTGTGCTTCCCCATTTCCTCCATTAGATATGATCTCTGTATAAATCATTTGGATTTACAGCTGTGTAAATGTAAATCATTTTGATTTCTTTGGGTTTTTTTTTTGTGTAAATAGTTTTTTTTATTACCTCTTGTAAACTGCCAATCACTTCCCTCTCCTCCACTGCCAGCCTTGCTTTCCATGCTCTCCTCTCTTCAACAGTTTCTCTCCTCCTTAGGCTGAGTCTAAGGACTGACCTTTCCTCTGGTTCAGTAGCTTAATTTTTAATTAAAACACACTGTGCATCCTTAAACATGATGGGTGCCTCGGACAAAGAACAAGTCCTTGGATCAAGAAGGGACAGGCTGATGAATCTGGAGTTAATTTGGTGGAAAATCAAGGTAATTAATGCATAACTTTGTCTCCTTTCAGTGACTATGGGGTCTCTTATGTGCACACATCTCACCCAAATCTGTGGCTCAATCCCAGCCTTACCCACCCCTGGAATTATTTTAAGTCAAGCACAATTATTTGGACCCTCTGCCTGAATTTGTACTTACACAGAAGTGGTGTTTCAGCATCTGAGCAACTCAGACTTAATTCACCACCCCTGTTTTCCTGTGAGGTAAAAAAGGAATCCTCCTGATTCCATAAATAGTGACACAAGTGACTCACCCAGGCAATCAGCAAGCAAAGAACCGAGCCCTAAATTCACACCAGACCTCTTTCCAGCACATCCCACTAAATTCCTCCACCTAAAAACACCCAGAAAGGAGACTGTTATCCCAGAATGAAGCGTGGCTCCCTCTCAGTGTAGCCCAGAGACAGAACTTACACGGATTTGCAGAGGGAAAGTTTTTTCCTCAGGGAGGAGACGCAGGGGTGGCACACCTGCCTGGCCACCGTGCCACAGGATGCTGTGCCAGGGTAGGGCTTCTGGACCATGGCAGCACCTCCAGGCAGGCAGCAGCACTCACAGCTCCGGAGAAAGGATTGCCAGAGAGCCCCAAATGCAGCCAGAGCAGGGCAAAATGTTCAGTCTTCTCCTAAAACCTCCAGGAGCTCCCTTGGGAATCCCTCGCTGAGACGGGAGCTCCACCAGCAGTGCCTTTGGTGAGGATCCTGCCTGGGAGGATTCCAGCCATCCTCAGCTGCGTGTTCTTCGTTTTTTTCATCTCAGAATCAGCTCAGCAGCCCTTCCAGCCCTGCCCCAGCTGTCCTGAGGCGGGTGCAGCTCGTTCCCTGCTCTGAGCATCTCGGGCTCCTCCTGTTCCTGCCCTTCTCTGGGGTGCCAGGGCAGCGTGCCAAGGCAGAGTGCACCTTCCAGGGCACAGCACGTGGCTCCCTGCCCTCCTTTCTGCTCACATCCTACAGCTCTGGCAAAATCCTGGGTGCTTGTGGGGTTTTTAGGGTTTTTTTTTTAAGAGCTGGTGTACAATAGTCAATGGATAAGGGACCAGAACTGCCTTGGAGTTCTTCAAAACAAAAGCTCAGAGCTTCAAACCTGTGCTTGGAGGACTCATTGTTACTGGTCAAAAAAAAAAAAAAAAAAAAACACCTAAAAGCAGCAAAAAATAAATCCTCCTCATTCAATGTCTGGGGGATCTAAAAGATTCAAATGCCTCAGAAACAACCTTCATCTGTGTTATTTGTAAGAGCAGACAGCAAAGGCTCTGTCAGCCTTCTCACCAGTTCCTGTCCAGCTTACATTAAAAGGTGGGTTTGAGTTACTTTTTGGTGAAGTTTCATGAGCACAAACCACAAATATCCAAAGGAAGACTGTCCCAGTGGAGGCTGAGGGAATTACATCAGCAAATGAGACCAAAAAACCAGGAGAAAAGATAATTTACTATCCCTCACGTGGATAATTTTAGGATCCATGCAAAGAGAGGTTAATTGTAATTAAATTTAGGCAGCAGGAACGTTGCTGGTCCTAAATATAGGAGGTCAGCAGGCTCAGCATTGCTTTGGCTTTGCATAAAGAGTTTTGAGATCTGCCTGTGCTGCTGAAATCAGCCCCTTCCAGCCAGGAAAATATTGTTATCACCAACCTAAATGCTCCCTTTAAAACCCATCTGAAGCAGGCAGCACTTCCAAGTGATTCCCTGCTGCTACACCCAGAACTGTGTTAACAAATCCTAACCTGTGGAATTCCAGCTGAAATGGAATTTCACCTCACCCAGAGGTGATGCCCTCAGAACCCCCCTGCTTTGCTGTCCCACTCTATTTCCTGGCTGCAGTCAGCTGTCAGTCAATTAGGGATGTTTGTTAATTAGTCCAGGCTCCACAGCCATGGGGAGATGGATAATTGGAGGAAAAGGTGAGCTACAACTCCCAAGTGCTGATTCTGAGCCAAAACCCCTCGTGGGATCTGGAATTTTAATATGGGATATTAATTGGCTCCTTGGGGTCACTCTCAAGTGAGTCAATCCCTATTCAGGGGCTGGATGCATTTTCCCACTTTCAAGCTGATGAAAAATGCAGCTTTTTAAACATTGCTAAAACCAGCATAAATCACATTTCTTCTCAGATGGCTCTGAGAAGTGCAAGGAATATAAATCAGTGATAACTCAGGGCTCACAGCTCATGCCCAGCACAAGAAAACTCAGCAGGTTCAGGCTCAAAAGTTGACCTACAAGATGCAGCAAAACTCCTCATCATGTGGCTCTGAGCAAAGCAACATCCATAAATCATGCACCAAAACAAACAACAAAAATCAGTTTTCAACAGCTTTTGTGCCAATGCTGCAATTTGAAACGGTCATTAATCAACCCAAATTAAAGTTTCTTCTTGGAACTTCACAGCAGTTCTCACCCAGGTGCTGCACACTAATTAATCCAGCTTAAATCTAGAGTGCAGGACTGCCACAACACATCAAAAGTGAACAAAACAACCAAGCTCAGAGGTGTCTTTGCTGAGGACAGGATCCACCCAGGAAATTCCATCTGTGGGCTTTTAAGGATCAGAGGTGCTGTGCCAACACACAGCATGTCTGATGAAGCTGCTGCAGCAGCTGGAGTTTGAGGAATGAGCCCCAAAAGAAAATTCTGGCTATTTCACGGGCTGGATGCATTGTCCCACATTCAAGGTGATCAAAAAATGCAGTTTTTAGACAAAAATTCTGGCTGGATTCATTGTCCCATGTTCAAGGGGGATGAAAAATGCACCTTTTTAGACATTGATAAGATCAATTTAAATCCAATTTTTTTGTTAACCAGCTGTAGAAATAACAGGGAAGTAAATGAGCTCAGCAGGTGTGGTTCCACAGGTGCTCCCAGGCACAGACTCACCTGTCCTCACGCATGGAGGGGCTCAGGAAGCGGGCAGAGTCATCGTCGTGGCTGCTCTGCTGGCTGCTCTGCTGGCTGCTGAAACACAAAACAGGCACACTCAGAGCTGGGCAACCTCCTGGGGACACTCAGCTGCCATGCAGATCTCACAAAACAGCTTTGGGACCTCGGGGACACTCAGCTTGAACCCAGAGCACAGAGAACAGATCTGTCTGACCTCCTCTGGAACACTCAGCTTAAATCCAGATTACAGAAAACAGATCTGTCTGACCTCCTCTGGAACACTCAGCTTAAATCCAGAGTGAGGAAAACACAGAGCTGGGTAACGTCCTCTAAACACTCAGCTTAAATCCAGAGTGAGGAAAACACAGATAGAGCTGGGTAACCTCCTCTAAACACTCAGTTTAAATCCAGATTGAGGAAAACAGATCTGTCTGACCTCCTTTGGAACACTCATCTTAAATCCAGAGCGAGGAAAACACAGAGCTGGGTAACGTCCTCTAAACACTCAGCTTAAACCCAGATTGAGGAAAACATCTTTGTGACTTCTGAATGCTTAGCTTTAAATCTAGGTCAAGGAAAACACAGATAGAGCTGAGTAACCTCCTCTAAAACACACATTTTAAACCCAGATTAAAATAATTTAAAACAGCTTTGGAACCTCTGGAACACTCAGCTTGAATCCAGAGCACAGAGAACAGATCTGTCTGACCTCCTCTGGAACATTCAGCTTAAATCCAGACTGAGAAAAACACAGAGCTGGGTAACGTCCTCTAAACACTCAGTTTAAATCCAGAGTGAGGAAAACACAGAGCTGGGTAACGTCCTCTAAACACTCAGCTTAAATCCAGATTGAGGAAAACACAGATAGAACTGGGTAACCTCCTCTAAAACATTCAGTTTAAACCCAGATCAAAACAGTTTAAAACAGCTTTGGGACCTTGGGGACACTCAGCTTGAATCCAGAGCACAGAAAACAGATCTGTCTGACCTCCTCTGGAACATTCAGCTTAAATCCAGAGTGAGAAAAACACAGATAGAGCTGGGTAATAACCTCCCCTAAACACTCAGTTTACACACCGATTGAGGAAAACAGATCTGTCTGACCTCCTTTGGAACACTCAGTTTAAATCCAGATTGAGGAAAACATCTTTGTGACTTCTGAACGCTTAGCTTTAAATCTAGGTCAAGGAAAACACAGATAGAGCTGAGTAACCTCCTCTAAAACATTCAGTTTAAACCCAGATTAAAGCAGTTTGAAACAGATTTGGAACCTCTGGAACACTCAGCTTGAATCCAGAGCACAGAAAACAGATCAATCTTACCTCCTCTAAACATTCAGTTTAAATCCAGATTGAGGAAAACACAGATAGAGCTGGGTAACCTCCTCTAAAACACTCAGTTTAAACCCAGATCAAAACAGTTTAAAACAGCTTTGGAACCTCTGGAACACTCAGCTTGATCTGTCTGACCTCCTCTGGAACACTCAGTTTAAATCTAGATTACAGAAAGCATCTTTGTAACCTCTGGAACACTCATCTTAAATCCAGATGGAGGAAAACACAAACAGAGCTGTTTGACCTCCTTTGGAACACTCAACTGTAAATCTAGATTACAGAAAACACCTTTGTGACCTCTGGAACACTCAAATTTAAATCCAGATTGAGGAAAACAGATCTTCGTGTCCTCTGGAACACTCATTTTAAATCCAGATCAAGGAAAACACAGACAGAGCTGGGCAACTCCTCTGGAACACTCAGCTCTAAACCCAGATCATAGAAAACATCTTTGTGACCTCTGGAACACTCAAATCCAGATGGAGGAAAACACAAACAGAGCTGTTTGACCTCCTTTGGAACACTCAGCTGTAAACCCAGATCACAGAAAACACCTTTGTGACCTCTGGAACACTCAAATCCAGATGGGGGAAAACACAAACAGAGCTGTTTGACCTCCTTTGGAACACTCAGCTGTAAATCTAGATTACAGAAAACACCTTTGTGACCTCTGGAACACTCAGATGGAGGAATTCACCTGGAGGAAAACAGAACGTTCACGCTCCATATTTGGGGTTGAAAGGAGGAACCAACAGGAGGCATTAAGTTTAAATCTGATTCACAACTAGCACGAGGGTCTGGAGTCTCTCCATCTCACTGTGTGACACTTTCCTGAGAACTTCCTGAAATATAAAAGTGACCTTGCACATCACCTGGACAGCATCTCATCATTTCTTACAGCCAAGCCTCCAACACCGAGCTGCTGGCTGTTTGTACCTGCCCCAGTCCTGGCAGAAGTAGAAAAGAGCAGTAAAATCCAACTTTTGAAGCGGCCAGCGCTGAATTTCTGGCACGACTTGCAAGCTGAGCCCACAAGATGTCACTGTCCCCCCTGAAATGGGCGTTTGGTGGGCGATAATTGAATTTCCTGCACATTTATCCTGTGGAGTTCTCCTCAATCCCCCTGTGGCAGCTCCAGGGGCTCCTCGGGGCTCCTGCTGCAGCTGATTCTGCCTCCAGGTGAGGCTGGAGGGGCTCCTGGGCCGGATTTCATCTGCTCTGCTGGCCCTGAGATCACTCAGACTGGGATAAACTTCTCTGTTGGCAGGATCTAAATGTTAAAGGAATTTAATTATGTATCACTGCTTGCACCCACAGCTCTGCTGCGCTGCACACACACCTGCACATGGCAGAAATACAAATATGGGACGAAATAAACCTCCACCAAATTGCACCTTTTCATTCTAAAGAGCAGTTCCTATCCAGCCACAACTATTTTGGGGGAAACAGTAGCAAAACTGCAAATAGCGCGTTTCCATGAAGTGTAACAATTAAACTTGATAATTGATAAATTAAATTGATAAATTAAATTGATAATTAAAACAAAGGGATGGGTTTTCTCTTCACCTTTCTGTTTTTGCCCAAGAATTTGCAGTTTCTGCAAGGAATAAAAAGTCCAGTGAACCTTAATTTCATTTAATATTTTCCTCAACCACCTTGATTTTGACCAGCTGCTTCTCTGAGGCCGTCAAGGGCTCCACCTTATTGAAAATGACTTTTCTGAGAGCAAACCACCGGGCTTGGGGACACATTTGGCATTTGGGAGACACCCCCTGGCACTGCCCACTCTTTGTGCCTCTCCAGAGCATGGGACAGAACATTGTTACAGTCCTGAGAGAGAGGAGAGCAGGCTGAAGCTTTCAGAAAAGTGAAATTAGTGCTCAGTAGTTATAAAAATCCTTGAAAAAACAATCTAGAAATCAGCCTCTGAGGCTGGGCTTAGGGAAGCACAAAACTCCTGCAGCAAGGGAAGGAGAATTCTGCATCGGCTCCCTGTAAATCAACAGCTGGGGAAGAACAACACATTCCTAAAAGCAAATAAAGCTTTTTCCTGCACTTCTGAGCTTCATTGTGGCCCAGTGGACTGGGGAAGAGCAGAGAGGGAACCACATTTACCCTCCTCTGCCAAAGGAATTCCCTCTTTTGAAGCATTGCAGGGATTATTTCTCGAATTTCTTGCTTCTGCATAGAAAACCCTCCCGCCAAACCTTCCCATTTCAGCTGAGATGGAGCAGATGGAACCAAACTTACCCCAGGAGAATTCCCAGACTATCCCAGCCCAGCAGTGCTGGGACCAGCACGTGCAAACTCCCTTTGGGACAGCTAAAATGAACCTTAGACCTCTTCCTGTTCATCCACCCCATAAAGTTCAGGTTGCAAATGAAGGTTTAAAATTTAACAGAAGCCAGGTATTGCAGCTCATTGAAATTCAGCACCTCAGCTCCACATTGTGAGCAATTAAAAACTCAGAGAAAAATCACTTTTTACCCACCTTGTCCCTTCAGCATGAGCTGAGCTTTGCCTAAAACTTTGGGAGCTTTTCACAGAACATAAAATTATTTCAACCTTCTGATTATTAGGCAGTGAAGCTGCTAAATTCACTAAAATGCTCAGAGTGGCTGAAATGCAGAGCCTGTTGTTTTGTGATGTTTTTCAGTCCATTTGAGGATAACCTGCTATTAAGTGTTCCTTTGGAACGGCAGAGTGACAATTTAAAATATGGGATAATGAAAGGAGATGGGATTTGTTCTGAGGAATAACAAGGAAAGAAGTATTCAGACAGAATTTTGTATCCACAGAGAAAGTCAAAAAGCTGGATAAAACTCTCAGGAAATGAGCAAAACAAGCCGCTCTCATTCCAAAGCTCAGCAGGGATAAACTTGAATTTGGACAAGGTTTAAATCTTCAGGTGCACAAGCCCAAGGTGCCCCTTTTGTCCCTATAATTTCTAAGAAAATGAAAATACTTTAAGGGTTGTGCCCTGTGGTTTTTCTTTAATTCTCATGCAAAGTCATTAGTTATTAGTTTAGAAAATGAAGAAAAATCCTCAACACAGATTAACCAGGCCTTTTACCAATTAAATCTTTGAAGATTCTCCTTCCAGCACTCCTCCACCACGCAATTTACCCAGGTAACCCAAGCAGAAAAACCCCATTTTTCTACTGACTAAACCCAGATGTTCTGATCCCACACATTTTGTTTGAAGCAAATTTGAATTTGCTGTTGTTGCCTTAAATATTTCAATATTCCTCTTGCACTTGGGAAGTTCTGAGCTATAGACTAGATTTTGTACTATTAATATTCCTTTTAAAAGGCAGAAAAGTCTCATTTTATTCAGAGATTTTCGGTCTCTGAAGGAGAAGGCAGAGCCAGGATCTCTGATTTCATGCATGAACAGCCCTTCAGAGCTCAGCAGGTCTCCCAGCAGAAGATATTTCTCACAATTTCACAAAGTTCAGGCACTCAGGTCAATGTTTGCACACCAAGAACCTTCTGGAACTCCTGTGTCCTCCAGGTGTGGGTGATAAACCCACTTTTATACCTCCAGGTGGTTTTGGCAGAATTTTAATCCAAGGATTTTTTTTTTTTTCCCACAGTGAAGGATGAGTGGGATAAGGAAATAAATAGGACAGAAAGAGCTGTGCCTTGAAAAATGGGATCAGTTAAAGAGTTTGGAGCATAATCCAAAAAAAATCCCAGCTCTAAGTGAGAATTCCAGGTCTGCACCCAGATGAGGATTTTGCATTCACTTTGTTTAATTAACCCCTTTTTCATAAGGTTTGGGTTCAGTGTTACCTGTTTCCAAAAAAAATGGAAGAATTGACAATTGGCAATCAGGGATACAAATTCTTCAGTGGTTTTCAACAACTTTGGCAACTTTCAGTTTTAAACTGAAATCTACCAAAACATTCACAACACATCAATGTTTTCACCAATAGATTTGGGAACTGAAAGGTATGCAAACAAATTATACACACATTATATGTTTATAATCAAACACACCAAGGCTTCAGTTAAAATTTACAATTTTTTTTTTAGTTATTTGAACAACTAAAGGCTTCTTTTTATTCTCACAGCTGCAAGCACAAAGACTTGACTCTACTTGCCTTAAAATCTATAATAAAATAATAACAAAATAAAATAATAAAATAATTGAGATGCCTGAAAAATTAGGGTGCCACCAGAAAGAGGATGGCAGTGCCAATACCTGGTGTGACTTATGGCTACTTCCAAACTGGCAAAGAAGTTCTCATCATGCCTTTTAAAGGGTTTTTACACTGTCAAAACCCATACAATTTTAAGCCAGAGCTCACTTTTAAGTAAGTCCAGAAGATTTATAATGAAAATGGAATATTTTAGAGGGTGATGTGCAAAGGGTCTTCATTTGAAAATTCTCCTGATGAATTCTTCTGGAAATTTTCTTTCCTTGACAGCATAAATCAATAAAAGGAGATCGAACCCCAAGCCTTGGGTGTGGCAGCAGCAAAGTCCCTGTGAGTGTTTTCCCACAGGGGCTTTAAGAGCTCCTCAAAGACAATTTTATCTTTCAATTTCAATTTTTCAATTTCAACTCCCCACTTTCGCTCTGCTCCTCCTTGCCAGAACGCAGCGCCCACCTCGGATTCCCCAGGGAGCAGCAGGAATATCCCTCCCATCCCTGCTGCCTCGCTGTCCCTGGAAAATCCAGCGCCTGTCCCCCAAAGCCACTGTGGGGCAGGGGCTGAGCCACAAACAGCAGGGGACTCCTGGTGCAGGAGGAAATCCAGGATGGGGGACACCAAGGGGAAATCCCCGAGCCCGGTTCCAGGGCTACCAGTCCAGGAGGGCTGTCCTTTGGCAGCCCTAAAGCTTCCAGCCTGAAAATAATTCAAAACCTCAGAGCCCCATTCCCACAGGTGCTGCAGGCTTGGAGAGCACGAGGAAAGTCCCAGAATGGTTTGGGCTGGAAGGGACCTTAAAATTCATCCCATTCCAGCCCTGCCATGGGCAGAGACACCTTCCCATGTCCCAGGGTGCTCCAAGTTCCATCCAGCCTGGCCTTGGACACCTCCAGGGATGGGGCAGCCACAGCTTCTCTGGGCACCCTGTGCCAGGGCCCCATCACCTTCACAGTGTGAAAAATGCATATTGCATGGCTCTACGCAGATATTTACTATATGTATTATGCTAGGTTGGAAAGTTATGCTGTATTAACATTTTAATAATATAGTAAATGTAGCTTTGTAATCAAAATTAAGCTTTAGTAGTTAAAATAGAAACCATGTGTGTGAGATATTCTTTTTATTAGAAAAGGAGAAGATAATCAAGGAATTCTTCGCACAGAGATAACAATTACAGAAACCCCGAAATTTTCCAGAGAAGAGGAATTTATGGTTTTCCTTATCAACAGAAACAAAGTTCTTCAAGCCTGACTGAGACTCGAAGGCGCCTGGGGATTAACAGAAACTTTTTGACAAGTACCAGATGAATTTCTTGTTTTAAATAAAATATATGCATAATCATGAAGTGTTTTGTATATGCAACAGGTTACCCCTCTTAAGGAGTAAATTCTCTTTTAACGGGGTCCTTTTTCTGGCTCGTTTTTGTCCAGAGAGAGGTACCCAGCCTGGACTGTAACTCTTTGCTGTTATTGTCTCATTAATTGTCCTAACTCTAATTGTCTAACTTTTATTACTATACTTATATTATTATTTTTATTAAACTTTTATAAAATTTTAAAGCAAGTGATTGGCGTTTTTCACAACAGGGAGGAATTTCTTCCCAATATCCCATCTCTGAACCTGCCCTCCATCAGTTTAAGGCCATTCCCTCTTGTCCTGCCACAGAATTCACAGAATTCACCCCATGTCCTTGTGAAATCTCCCTCTCCAGCCTTGTTGTAACCCCCTTGAGGTGCTGGAAAGGCTCCAAGGTCTCCAAGAGATTCCTGAGAATCTCTTCCCACCTTTACTCGGTTTCATGGATGGGGAGGGTGTAAAGCCATGTTTGCAGTCCAACCCCGTTAGAAATGATCAAGAATAGATAAGGCACGGTTGAAAATGTCACCTAGAGCCCCAAAATGAGTGTCACACACAGAGCTGGAGTGTGAAGCTGCAGTAAAATCATCACCTCTCCTTGCTGCAAAGGGTTAAAAGGGGCAGCGTGAGTCTTCTCCTCTCGCCTCATTCATTCCACAAAGAAAAAACATCAACACCAAGCGCCCCCGCTGTCCAGACGAGCCCTTTCACCAACATCTTCTTTACCAACAGCAGAGCCTGGGACTGGCAGCAGAATCCGTGGAAAAGCACTGAGATAAGGAAAATGGGAATTAATTGTTAAATTCCAGCGGCAGGCACAGGCAGGGCACGATCTCAGATGGGCCAAAGGTAAATATTTGCTGACCAGATAAGAACAGCAGCGTTTCAGTCCCGGGATGTTTGTAAATCACTCCTGTTTAATACTCTTGGGTGACTGGTCACCCTAAACCACACAAATACTGGAAGGCAAATATTTTAAAAAGAAAACCACAAACTACTGCACAAAGGAGTGAGATTCAGCCAAAAAAAAAAAAAAAAAAAAAAAATCCAGGGCTGGTGCAATTCGCAGTCACTTGGCACGGGTTACCAGAAACAAATGGCAAGAAATCTGCAGTCCCAACAAACTGCACGTCAGCACCCCCAGGAGACAGGCATGCAGCAGCTGAGAAAGAAAAAAAAAATCACTTTTTTTGGGAACATTTTAGGCCTCATTTGAACCTGCAGGTTCAAAAAGGAAAAAGTTACATTAATACTGAGTTGCTACCAAGCCATCATTTGTGTGTTTTCAAATTTCAGATTAGAAGAGGCACCACATAGATATTCCTAAAGACTTGGATTGCTTTTCCATAATGGAAGAGGATCTAAAACCTTCATCTTGCAGGTTTTTTTTTGGTTTTTTACTTTTCACCATCAGCAGTTTCTTAGGGAAAAAAAGAAATCACATCACTCAGGTTTGTGCTCATGGGTTTTCCAAAGCCACC
Source organism: Vidua chalybeata (assembly GCF_026979565.1). Lineage (NCBI taxonomy): Eukaryota > Metazoa > Chordata > Aves > Passeriformes > Viduidae > Vidua > Vidua chalybeata. Next base: position 3,554,050 of record NC_071552.1, on the reverse strand, counting down.
AGAAGCAGAGAAGAGCAGCTGCTTCCCTCAGAGACCAACAGCTTTCCCCAGGAGACACTTGTCTTCCCAAAATCCTCAATTAACCAGCTCCAGCTACAAGCAAAAATGGGGGGGGGGGGGGGAAGCATTTGCCTCTTCCATGATGAAATCCCAGTGGAGGCAGCAGTTCTTGACACAAATGAGATTTTAACAAGAATTTCATGAGAAATGAGCGCGCCCAGAACACACCCACTTCCCAATTCTTGCTGCGCTGCTCAGAGAGGAGGAGCCCCATTTCCTCCTCTCTGGGGCACAGCTGGAACGTGGAAGTTCAACAAAAACTGAAAAACTGAGAACTGCAAAATTTGGAGCTTCTCGTTCTGGAACTTCCCGGAACAAAGTGGCCAAAACCCCCCCAGGGCTGCCCAGAGCACCCCAGCCCAGGGCTGGAGCAGCTCCCTCTTCACCAGGAAACTCCTCCATGATATTCCTAAAGTCTTGGGTCACTCTTCCATAATGGAAGAGGATCTATAACCTTAATCTTGCAGCTCTTTGGTTTTTTACTTTTCACCATCAGCATTTTCGTAGGGAAAAAAAAAAAAAAATCACATCACCCAGGATTTTTCCTCTAGAAAATACCACAATATTTTCCACACATGTCAAAGTCAGAAAAAGGGGAATGACCATTAATTTATTCCCAGAAATGCTCAGAGTGAATTTCAATTTAATTAAGGAAGGCAAAAGCATGATGGGCTACTTGCAATTAAAGGCTCTTTTACCTTTATAAGCCAATTCAAAACATCTAAGCCACCAATTTGTAAATAATTTTAGGTCAAGTTCCAACGAATCAATTCACTAATTTGACTAATTTATATCACTAATTTAACTAATTTATATCACTAGAGGGATCAAGAGCAAGTTTTTTAAGGAAAAAAGGAGAATTTTTACCTCAGAATGTGAAGGGAAGCAGCCTCAGAGCCCAGTGCTGAGCAGTGCTGGAGCCTCCCCTCATTTGTTCCACGCTTTGAGATAAGTTATCAGGATTTCATCTGAAAAACCTCCACATTTGCGTAGCTGGCAGCTCAAGAAACCTCCAGCTCCTCAGCACAGACACTTTTCTGAGCTGGGATGGAATTCTTCTCATAATACACTTAATTTTTAATGTGCTAGAGGCATTTTAGGACTTCGACAAGTCTTTCCTTTTGGATGAATCCACAGGGAGTGTCAGATTTTCCAGCAGAAAACCAACCTGAGTAAATTCATCTACAGAAGTGTCAAGAGCTGCTGCCAAAGCTGCTCCAACAAAATCCACAAGTTTTGCATCTTTTGCAGCACCAACATTTCATCCTTAACCAGTCCTGATCTTAGGCCAAAGGGGAGCTGTCCTTAATTTGAAGCCTGAATGATCTACTCAGCAATTCTTGCCCCAAAATCACGTGCAGGTCCTGAAATTACAAGCAAGGGTGGCTTGAAGAGGTAAATAATAAATTAAAGCTGATCAACTGCCTGATGCCCACATCAATAATGCATGCAGGTTGAGTGCACAGCAAAATGCCACCAGATTGAAGAAAGAAACATCAGCATGTCCTAACAAAAAAAAAAAAAAAAAAAAAAAAAAAAAGAAAAAAAAGTGTGCCTGTGTGCAGGGTTCGTGGTTTATAAAGGTAAATAACTTCATTACCTGGCTGGCAAATGATGGCTGAGGGGTAGAGGAGGAGCTGTCTGCATCCCTCATAAAAACCATCCTATTTATCATCTGTACAGCAACCTTGAGGTGTGGACCATCATTCTTGGAACAAGGACACGTTCAGGGACAGTCCCACCCCCAAGGAATTGCCTTCCTGCTCTCTCACCTTGAACACAGCCGTGGCAGGAAAAGCTCTCACAGCCGTCCCTGGGGTTTAATGGAAGGAAAAGAGCATTGTCCCTCCTGCTCTGTCAGCTTTTAGAGACCCAGCAGGTAAACAAGCCTCCCAATTACCCAGGCTGTTAAAAACTAACCAGCACCTGGGAGCTTCCGGGTGAGAAAAGCAGAGCTGGAGCATTAGAGACAGCGTTCGGAGCGCTGAAAGGGTTTGTTTATTCACTTGGATGCTCGCTGTATGCTAATGGTCACAGAGCTCTCGCTCGGGGCCATGAGAGCAGAGCAAGGAGCAGCTCAGCTGGAGCACAGCCTGCTCTCTGCCAGCTGCCAGCTTTCCTGGGAAATCCCTGCCACCAGCCAGGTATCTGCCCACGGGACGGGGATAAAAGTTACCAGGCTCCAAAAACGAAATTCCAGCAGCTTGATGGCAACTCAGCCAGAGAAATGGAGTGATTGGGAGCAAACTGTGTTTATTTCTGTTTGTTTCTCCAGTGGGGGCCACAGCCTGATGGCTGCTGCTTTCACCAGGTGCAGTTTGGGGATTTGCACACCTCATGGGATAGGTGCACTCCCAGCACAGGATGGCACACCCTGGGGGTCCCTGTGACACCTGGGCAGGCCAGGCACTGTCACTGAACACCAAGAGAACGGGTGAAATGAGAGCTTGGTGAACGACCTGCTGCACAAACCCCCTCAGCACAGCTGTCCCTGCTGCCCCCAGACACGTGGATGGAGGCACAGAGGTGACACTGGGACCGTCTGTCACCAGCAGCAGTGGCACAGCAGGACAGAGCAGGTGCTCTCTCTGCCCCTGCTAAAGCAGCAGGAGCAAACAGCAAATCTCTTTGATAGGAAAACAGCTTCTTGCCCTACAGAAGTTGCATTTCACTCGAAGTTCACACAGCAAAGTTTACCCCACGTCTCTGGCAAATGAATGCCACAAACCCCGCGGGGTTTGTCACCCTTTCCATGGCCAGATCCCTGTGAGTTTACAGGCCCCAAGTTGGGCAACTCCCTGAGGGCTCCCCTGGCAGGAGGAAACCCCCTTGAAGCAGTTCTGTGTCAGGAAAAGCAGACACACAGGACTTTTTCTGCCCTCAGCGTCTTGTTTTATTGTTATCTTATCAAGACTTCAGCACGCTGTCTGCACCAGACTCTGCGTGCAGGAAAAACAGCACAAAAATGGCTCACGACCTCGTGTTGCAAGGCCTTTTAAGTCTAATCAATAACTAAGCTATCTAATTAAGAAGTGACACTTAAATTACTTTCCTTTCTAAGCCAATAACTGACCCCTACAGACCCACAATGAGGATTTCTCTACCCAAGTACAAGATACCACCCAAACCCAAGAAGAAGAAGGAAGAAGAAAGAAGAAGGGAACTCAAGACAACACCCTACACCCTCCATCTTGAACCCATCTGTGACATCCTAAAAATCCTGAAACCTAAATTTCTCACCCATGTGACACACTACACCACTCTCTACAATCTATTTCACACTTTTGTGGTCTCTAATTTACTTTGAGGCTTTGGAAGTTTTCTGCATGAATGAGGGTCAAAGTCAGTGCTCCCCTGGGGGTCAGGACACCCCAGAGCAGACAAATATTCCCAGTGCCCTGGGTTTCCACACTCCCCACAGATTCTGCTCCTCTCTGCTGTTTTCTGCTGCGGTGGGAGAGCCCAGGGATGATCTCTGCACTCTGCCAGCCCCCAGGCTCAGCACAGAGACCAAACTGGGCTTTTCCACCTGGGCTGGGGAGGGAAAAATGCCATTTGAGAGCGCCGGGTTTCCCGTGGCAGAAGGGGTAGATCTGGAGCCTGCTGCACGTGAAGAAAGCAGGTGCCACGCTGGCATTGGTGTGCTAATGCCACCTAAGCCATCCCTTCACCTTCCTTCCAGTCACTGCTTCAGAAACATCACCAAAAAATCCCTCGGGGATGAATAAGCAGGAAGTTGTCAGCATGGCAACACATGTAAACAACAGATGTACAAGGAAATTTAGCTCTTTCTTCCACCTTCTCACCTAAAGCACCGTGGCTTGGCCTGCCTCAAACTCATTCACCATCAATAAACCCAAATTAAGTCCTCAGCTGAAGGACTGGATTCTTCATCCTCTGAACTTCTGACCATAACTTCAATATTCTGACACTTCAGCACGTGCCTCTTGCATTATCTTTCCCATTTTGTGTGCTGTGCCTGAATCCCTGCTTGCACCACCACTATGTGAAAATCAGAAATATTTCCTAAATCAGAAATATTTCCTAAACCAAGAGATGTTTTTCAATGTTAACTTGCTGAGAGGGATTATCAGACCCTCAGTGGCACGCATTAATTGATGAAAGTTCTTTAAAAATTAATAAGCTGATAGACTGACCTTGCTAAAGGGAGCTGATGAAAGAAAAATTATCAGATAATCAGAGTGGATATTCAAAGCTCTGCCCTGTAAACACTCAGCACCGCAGCAGGCAGTGAGTCAGTGTGGTTTGGTGGGTGCAGAAATGCTCAAGGTTTCTCTTTTTCTGGAAGTGCAGCACATCCTTTAAACACAGCCCCACAGATCAGCCCCACAGGAGCTGCAAACAGTGGCAGAAAGCTTGGCCCACACTAAGCCAGCCTAAGGGTTTATAAAGTGGTCATTTCTTGGAGAAATCTTTAGTGTCTTGTGTGTTTGGGGCCTTCAGGAGCGGCAGATTGTTAAAGGTTGTTAAAGATTGTTAAATTGTTAATAACAAAGGAAGAGTTAATTCCACTGCATGTGGGGTGCCCTGCAGAGGGTTACACAAGGTGCAGCTTTATCTCCGTGAGGCCACACAATACAATGCCTGGGCATTAATTCCCTGTGCTGACAGGCTCTTGGAGGCCTTTGGGAATGATTTGTGCCCTTCCCAGCCAAAGGACTGTGTGACTTTCAGGTCTGGAAAGCTGCCAAGGACTGAGCCCAGCCACCTTGACACACAGACCCACCGGGCTGCTTGGTTTCTCTCTCTTTTCCTCTCTTTGTCCCAACACTGAGCTGAGGATCCCAAGGGAAGTCTCAGTGGTAGGAATGAGCATCACCAGAAAACACTGGCAGAGGTTTGGCATCATCGCTCCCACACAGGTAACACCAGCAGAGGGGTCACTCCCCTCCCTCAGGGTCTCCTCAGGACACCTTAGTGAGGTTAAATCTTCTCACCCACTGGCTCTGCCTCACCTGGAGGACCACGAGCAAGGACAGAGCCTTGCCCTGACACCCCCAGGCCTTTTCCTCTGGCACCAGCACAGCCAAACAACACCACGCCACATTCCAGCCAACAGGCGAGGACGAAGTCTGGGAAGAGGCACATCCAGGGGAACAACAGACCCTTCCAGCAGAGCCTATTTTGGGCAGCATCACCTCGGGAGCAGGGAAGGGGAGCGGCCAGAGGACCTACCTGCTCTCACTGCACTCCTTCTTCTCTCGGACGCGCAGCCACTTCCGAAGGAGGAAGCGCTTGCGGCGCGGGGAGGCACTGGGAGTGGAGCAGTTGGACCAGGGGGTGTCCTCGTCACTGGAGGGGGTGATCTCAATGGATGGGAGCTGCAGGTATTCCTTGCTGGAGGAAGGAGACTCCTGGTACCTGCCGGCCTCCAGGCTCTGCTCCTGCACGTTCTTCATCCGCCTCATCTTGAAGCGCTTCCTGCGCAGGGTCGGGGTGGACGAGCTGGACCAGGCGCAGCCGCCCTCCAGCACCTGCTGCTCGGGGACCCGCAGCGCCGGGAGCTGCAGGGTTTCTGTCATGTTGGCAGCTGGCATCAGACGCCCTTTCTCCTTCTGCTCCCACCCCCAGGCACTTCTAGCTCTGATCTCGGCGTAAACCACACCACAAAGGCACAACTCGCCTTCCTCCTTCCTCCTCCCTCTCTCCCCGGCGCTGCCCTCCCTCTCAAGCAGGAAACCTCATGTTCTTCACGTGCTCTCATTTAACAACCAGCGCGGTGGGAGGGGATGGCCGGGACACACACATGTCACAAAGGAAGCCAGTTTCAAGTTTCTTTTCTCCTTCTCTCCTCCACAAAAAGTCCCTCCCCTGCCCTGTCTCTCTCAAAGCACTGACACAAGGCTTGGCCGGCTTTCAGCTCGCCTCCCCAGCCCCCCTTTGCCTTCTGTTGGCTCAGGAAAGGAAAAGTCTCCCGGGGCTGCTCTAGGAAAACTCGGCTGCGGTTCTTCTCGAGAGACGAGGCAAGCATGGAGAGGAGCGGCGTGGAGCTGTGGGGAGGGCAGAGAGAGAAACAGAGGGGAGGGGAGGAACAACGCTCGATAAAAATCAGGAAAAAGAGTAGCAGCAGCAGCTTGTGCTGTTTCTGTAGCGGGTGAGACACACGGGCAGCTGTCGCAAGTGTAACCGCGCTGCTAATCCCGAGAGACAGGGTTTGTGTTACCGAGTGCGCTGCTGCCACAAATCCAGCGGGGGAAAGGGCGAGGGAGAGGGAAGAGCCTCCCGGAGGAGCCAATTGGGCTGGGCTGTCCTTCTGTCCCACCTTCCTGCTCAGCCTGCCCACCCCGAGAGGGAGGCAGCGAGCGAGCTTGGACTCTCAGCCTTCTTTCACAATCATTTTTTTCCCTTTCTTTTTTTTTTTTTTTCTTTTTTTTTTTTTTTTTGTTTGGTTTTTTTTTTTTTTTTTTTTTGTCCCCTTTGACTGCTCGCAGAGAAGCCAAAGGAGGAGGGGGATTGAGGAACAGCCAAAAAAGCAGCAGCAGCAGCAGGTGGCAGCAGAACTTGTCAGGCTTTTAGCTCAGTTTCACGCGAGTGAAAGCTGATTTAAAAGAGTTCTCTGGGGCGATGCTGCTTCCAAAATGCCCGTGGGGGATGGAGGAGGTGAGGTGCAGGAACCCACAGACACCACACAGGGACAGCGACACGTGCAGAACAGGTTTCACCCCGGGACAAAGGCGCTGCAGGGAAAATTCTCCGGCATCCACAACCCCAAGGGAGCTGCAGCAAGGGGCAGACACCCGGAGCAGCAGCCACGGGACACGGCTTGCAAAATTCTGGTGACGAAATCAAATCAGGAAAAATGTTGTGACAGATTCTCCATCAGTATCCTCTGAATTTCGCTGACTGATCCTGCATGAGGCCCTATTTTCATGTTAAAAAAAATAGGATATAAAATTAAAATCCTCTAAGGCAGTGACTAAAAATCAGCTGTGTGAATTTCGAGCATGCTCTCTCTCTAAAAAAAAAAAAAAACCACAAAAACATCGCTAAATCAACCTGACACAGCTTCAGTTTTCATTGTTCAACAGCCTGAACCTTTAAAAATATTAGCTTCAGGTTAGAAAATATTTGTCAACCCAAATCAAAATAGTTATTCTTGCACGGACCGCCTCAGTTTTGTTTGAAAATAAACTTCACAGGAACTCTGAACATCAGAAACTGCCATGTAGGACAGAGCCAATGTGTCAGGAAAGGAAGATTTATAGCAGCAGGAACAAGGGGAAGGAAACATTTCAATCAAATGACAGAGCAGTTTAAATGCTCAAGTGCTATATTTAATTTCTGCCCTGTTCTTTTTGCTCCTCTCATTCTGTAAGTTAATAGCTTGACAGCTCTTCAGATGCATTTCTGGAGAATCTGTCACCTTGGTATCCACGCACCAGGTGCACACACACAAACAGAATGCCTTCCACAAACACCTACTTAAAAAGAGAAACTCAAATAAATGTGGTTTGTTGTTTTCTTTTTAAGTCCAAGAAGCAAAAATCTACAGTTCAGACAAAATGCCAATATTTCAAAAGTAGCTTTGGGTAGCTTTGCATCTTCTCTGATCCCTTTTCTCCCACATCTTGCCATGATTTCTACCTTGTCACAACACAGTCAGAAGCATTCCTGGCTACCTCATAATGCCAAAAATTGCATTTCACGTTCTTCCCATGGCTGTGGCAATGAAACCCCCACAGCATCATCACTCCTGAATTTTAACCAAGAGAACGTGAACCTTCCCACAACCCCCTCCCTGCCCCGGGGGAAGGCTCGAGCAGCCCTTTGGAGGTTGTCCCGAAGGTTTCTTCCATGCCTTAATGAGTTTGATCTCCCGTGGAATCTTTCATCAGCTGCACAAGAGCCTCATTTAATTGCAGCAACAAGTACAACTGAGGGTCAAAGCTCCAATGTGATCCTTTAGCACAGAGGGCATTGCAAACCCTCAGAATGCCCACAGCAATTGTCTGATTAATCCACAAGAGATTCCCCTTTGTTACCCCAGGGAAAGCTGGTGCTGTCACCAGGCTGATTTTTCACTCTGATCCCCACTGAACTCCAGCGGAGCTCACTTGGAGAAAAGACCTTTTCCCACCTCCTTTATGCATTAAATAATTCTCTGTACCCCGGTGTGGGAGTCCAGCACATCCCTGTGGCTGCCCTGGCTGGCTCCAGACCCTGGAGGGGGCTTGGAGACCTTGGCACGAAGTCAAAAACACCTGTGGCTTCCATTTTAGCCCGTGGAAAAAACTGCCAACTCTGTGTGAGGAATTACAAACCACAAGGGTTTGAGTAGTGTGGTAGTTGAGTTAACACAGGGTGGAAAAGTAGAATTTTGGGGTTTTTAGAATGAGGTTCAAGGGGACAAGATGGAGGGATTTGGGCATGTCCTGACCTTCTTCTCCTTCCCCTTCTCCTCCATGTCTCGCTGTGCTGGTGACATTTTTCTGTTGGTTTAAGGCACAGACACACTGTCCAACATCAATGACAGACATTGGCACGTTATTGTAACCACGGCACACGGAGTTTTTGGTATAAAATGTGAACAGTGCCCTGAGGGCAGACAGAATGCCATGGCCGAGCTGCTGGACAGAGCTCAGCAGGGCAGAGAGAGAATGTTCTAGAGAAGGGAAAATGAACAACCTTGGGAAGCCGACCCTGCACATTCAGACTCCTTTGGCTGCGGGGCTGGGAAATGAGGAATTTTACACTCTTGGGGTCACCTCGACACCCAGACCCCGAGACCCCGGGAGTCACCAGCGCTGCCCCTTTAACTCCAAGCACTCCAGGGATCAGTGACCAACCCTCATTTGCACATTTTTATCCGGAGAGGGGATGCCGCACCTGCCGGATGCCCTGGGGAAAGAGAAGCTCTGCCATGAGAGCCAGCTCCAACACCTGACCCAGAGTGAGAGATTCCAGCCTGAGCAAGGACTATTTCTGTCCCAGCCACAGCAGCACCCTCTCCCAAGCCTCGGGTAGTGACTATTCCTGCAGTTTAATGATCCATCTAATGATGGGTTTATTCCAGAAACAAATGGTTGTCGATGCTTCAGGTTGATCAGTCCTTTCTCCTCCTCAAATATTCTGGGTGCTCCAGAGCCCTCAGAAATGGGCTTGCAAAAGAAGCAATTAGGGAAGAAAAATCCTATAAAAATATTAAAATCCCTTCCCTGAAGGAAGAACATGGCGTAATGGCAGCCCAGATTCTTTGGCAGACCTTTCCATAAGGGCTTTCCCATGGGTTCAAGGGATAGCAAAATGGGAGATGATTGCAGAGTAGGAGCTGGCACTGAGAGTACACAGTACAAAACCAATTTTATTAATTAAAAGCAGTTATTGTCACGCACAGGAACTACACTACAGCTTCTTCAGGAGTTGCACCGAGTCACTCAGACCACATCTGGCTGCAGAAGCTCTGCCAGGCCAGGCAGGGAGACTGGAGCACTCACAGCCTGCGGAGAACTCAAGCAGAATTCCCCTTTTTCCCATAGTTCAACATCATTTTCAAATTATTTCCCTTCCTGTGCAAGCAGCTGAGAGTGGCAGGTTCCTCAGGCGGAGCCTGCAACTCAGGCATGGCCCTGCTAAGTCAAAATTCTGATTTTCCAAAGTTCAAAAACATGCAGGGAGTTTCTGGTTTTTTTGTTTATTGGTTTGTTGGGTTTGGTTATTTTTTGGGTTTTTTTGTTTGTTTGTTTGTTTGGGGTTTTTTTCTGGTTTTTAGTTGTTTGAGTTTTTTTTGTTGGTGGTGGTGGTGGTGGTGGTGGTAGGGGGATGTTTTTGTGAAAATTCTGGGGTAATTTTGTGATTTTTAAATCAAAACCCAATATATTCATCCACATTTACTTTCACATTCTAACCTCCTTCTGCAAGAACACATGTTATATTTGGAGCTGGATCTCAGACAGGGCCTTCAGCCACATTTTGCTCTTTGCACATTAAATTAGATGAGTCCTATTACAATGTGACAGAGGAGAACCTGCTGCAAGCAACTTATGTTGAGCAAATTCTCATTTCGGTGCCCTCCAGCTCTGCCCCTTAAAGGGTGCCCTCCCTGCCAGCAGTTGCTGTCCCCTGAGCAGGCACAGCCCTTTGGTTTGGGCTGGGTGACACCTGATCCCTGCACATGTTGTTTTCTGGAAGCCCAGCACTGTTGCGGGGCAGATGACACGAATTTCACAGGCAAGAAATACCAGTGACACTCTGGGACAAAGAGAGATCCACACATTCTTCTTCCCAATTCCTCAGTTCCAGTTGAGGCTCATGCTTGCCTCAGTTTTTCCCTCCTCAGTGCAATATTTCAAGCAGAACTCCAGTCAGCGGGAAAATCAGCTTTTGGATAAATTCTGTCAATCCTTTCTGCTACAGAACTTGTATTTAACTGGGTTTTGGCCTTTGAGTTAAAAGCAGATGTGCACATCCTTGTAGTCCCAGTGCCCACAAGAGCCAAGTGCATCACAGGAGGGCACCCATCCCAAAAAAATTGGGAGCAGCCACTCTGAGCTCCAACTGGGATCCCCAACCTTGTGGGTAACAATTGGTGTCCAATCTCTGCTGTGAGAGCCACAACTTGATGAATATTTATTCCATCACATATTGGTCCCTGCCCATTTGAACAGCACTTGAAAAGATGGAAAAAAGGCCTTTCTCAGGGGTTAATTTATATAGGTACCCTGTATTTATAGAGGGCAGTAATTAGAGATTAATATCTATTTGTGCCTTCCCTTTCACAAGGAACAATTCCCATGTCAGCAACAGCCATTAAAGACTGCCAGCCATGAATTGTTGCTAACAGAGCACCTCCTTCACCAGGCATTTCAGCTGTGACCCCGTGCACAGCAGCAGACCCCAGATGCTCCAGACACCCCCAGAATTGCAGGAGCTGTCAGATGTGATTCCAGCAGCTCAGAGCACGAAGCATTTTCCCAGCATTAGGGCAGCGCTTTCACAGTTAATTTCTCCAGGCGCTGTTCTCTCTCCAAATTCAAGGGGACAGTGGAGCCAAAGATAGCAAACAATACAAATTAAATCAATGTCATGGCTTGGCAGAGATAATCCATCAGGAGACAGCAGCAGGGCACAGGTTTCAGAACCTGTTTGAGAGTCTGAGTTCTCTTTACGTTTTACAAGTGAAGGAAATGATTTGGCACTGCCTGTTCACACTGATCAAGGGATTCTGCTGGAAGGGAAGCTCATTTCTCCTCCTAAATCTAATGAGGGCATCAAGGATTAATTAAAGTCAGTCCATCACAGGGCAGAGGGTGATCCATCAGAGTGAATTTCCATTGCAGCCTTCAATTCCATGGAACTCCTCTCCCTGCACAGCACTGACCTAATGGATCACAGCACACCATCGAGCACAGGAGGACAAGCCTGGGAGTGCAAAAGGGCTCTGAACATTGCATTTCCCCTCTCCAGGTAAAATCCCTGCTCCACCAGCCCAGCCCAGCCCAGCCCAGCCCAGCCCAGCCAGGCTGGCTGGTTTGATCCCAGGCAGGAGCAGCCAGCTTGGGGTGTTTGCTTCCATTCAGCACCTGGACCAAACAAAGACTTCCCAAATTAAAGAAAAGGGAAGGTTTTGTTACAGAGCACCCTCCAGATCAGAGATTGAGGCTCTCACAAGATCAATCATTTCTCATTCGAGGGAGATGCAGCGAATTATTTGTACAAAGAGCAGCCAGTGTGGAAGGGCTTGCCCTGATCAGCACAGCTGGGAGTGGAATTCCAATTCCTGCATCCCATAAACAGGAGTGATGTGGGTCTGCTCCCCATCCCAGCCCTTGTTTCAGCTCAAAACAAAACCCACCAGGTGCTTTAGCAGCGCTGGATTGTCCTTTTGGGATGGCCTGACACCAATTTACATCCGTGTCCGGCCAGAGCTGGGACTTGTTCCCAGCTGTGCCTTCCCTGCTGCTGCCCTGGCTGATCCAGGAAATTCAGATGCAGAAAATGCAGATCCAGGAAATTCAGATCCAGGAAACCCAGATCCAGGAAATTCAGATCCAGGAAATTCAGATGCAGAAAATTCAGATCCAGGAAACCCGAGGCTCTACAGCTGAGCCTGAAGAGAATAAATCACTGTCACTCTGGGTCATGGTTTTCTACCAACATCATGGTTGGATGTGGAGTGTTCTGGAGTATTTCTGCTTTCTGTCTTATGTTTAAAAAACAGTCCTGAAATGAGTGGCATCATTTTCCTCTGTTGAATTTCAAGAGGAAGAACACATCTTTGTCCTGCAGAAATATTGGGGAAGGGAATGTCTGCCAGGAAAATATTTAAGTTTTATTCTGCACAAGGCCAAATGGAAACATCAAAACTATCCCTGAACTCCTCAGACAGAGAGACAGAAAAGGTTCTTTCCTATCATGGGTAAACTCACTTTATACTAAATATATATGGATTTATAAATACCATTCCTGTCCATCACCTCAGCCCTCCACAACCGCAGCAAAGCTGCTGGAGCCTGTGCCTCCAGTCAGGGAAATGCCTGAGGACAACTGTCAGTGCTCCTCAGCATCTCTCCAAGATCCATTTCAAAAAATTCTTTGTGGACAACTGAAAACCCTTCTCCTCCAGCTGCCTGTGCCATTCACTCCCCTAATCCTGCACTTGTGCTGTGGAAATGAAACCATCCCAGGGCAGCTCCCCCATCCACTCAGTGCTCACATGTCACAGAACACAGATCTCTCTCTCTCAGTGTCTATTACATGCCCCAAAACGTGTTTGTTGCATGAAATACACACAGAAAAACTCATCCTCATGGTTCTGGTTTGTAAAAAACCACAAATTTTTATAACAGTGTGTGCTATAAAACATATAGCAGTACATGTAAGACATTCCCTCACCTGCAGTATCAATTTAGAGATAATTAACTATCCCCAGCCAGGCTGAGGTTACCCTAAATGAGTGTGGAAAAGCTCTGTCACCAAGTAAATCCCAATTTATCAACTGGGATTGCAATGTGAGCAATCAGAATTCACTGAACTGAATTCCCGGGGCAGGAATTTTAACCTGAGCGTGCACCTGCAGCTGTGAAACACCAGATAAGCACAGTGAATATCCTGAATATCTTAAAAACAACCACAGCTACTGCCCAAACATTCATCACCCTCCTGGCTGCATCTTCCCAGCCGTGATTTTCTTTTGTTTTCCTACATTTTCCTTTGCCAAGGATGCCCGGGGTGGGTTCCCCTGCTGGCACAGGCTGTAAATAACCTCAATAAACACACAGAGCTTCAGTGCCAGAGCCTCTCTGCCCCAGATCCCAGCAGCTGCTGAGGATGGTGTTTCATAGAATGGAACAGCTTGGAGCTGGCAGGTTGTGTCACCAGAAATCTGCTTTTTTTTTTTTTTTTCCCCAAAAAATTATCATTTTTATGTTCCAGTGAGGCTCTTGGGGGAAACAAGGTCAAACTCTGCAGAGAATCTCCATCAAGGTCAGAGTCAGGAGCTCTGGGGAGCTCACACTGAAGTGCCCAGCAGGACTCAATTCCAAGTGTCCCCAGAGCTACAAACTCCACTAATAACCATCACCTAAATGAATTTTGTTTTCCCCTTTTCTTCCCTTTGAACATACAAGTAGCAACAGAAGCCAACAGGTGATGCTTCTCCAGCTGTTTGGGCTTTTAAATCACATTAAACAATCACAATTCCTATTTTCATACCCTAAGATTTGTGCCCAGAAATGATGTTTTGTTTGAGTAGCACCAAGAGGTTTTACCTGCCACACATCACCTGCCCTACCCTGTAAATAATCTCAGCAATTCAGGTTTGTAACCAGTGCAACTTCTGAGGAGAACTACCCCAAAATATCTTTATTTTTCCTTAAAGCCAGGCAGATGAGGCATGGTTATACTCTTGCTGAGAGCCTGAATATCAGAGCTCCTGCATTTTACACCTTTGTCCTTCAGAGAAAGCCATTTCACATTTTGTCTCAATTTCCTTCCACATGACATTGAGATTAAGCGCTGCCTGCTGTACTGGAACTGTGCAAGTTTAATTTAAGAAAGAACATAAGGCACGTGGTGATCTCCAAATCTCTCAGAATGTACAGTCCAGGAGATTTCCAGAGTTCTGGGAGCTGAAAATTCCATGTCCTGTCAGCAACGAGAACAACTTCAGTGCAAAACCAGCATCCATTTCAAGGTGGAAAGCAGAAAATAAGTAATTCCTTATTGCTTCTCCTTCCTGATCAGAGCTAAGGCAGACACTGGCATCCAACTCCTTGTTAGCTAGAAAATCTGTTTTGCTGGAAATGAATAATTCATGTGCCTGGCAATCTCCCTGCCCTTTTTTTTTTTCTTTATTAAATTTGGGTGGGGGTGCCACCAGTGTTTGCTGAGCTTTGATTCCCAGATTTCTCCAGTTCTGTCATACACATGATGGCAATTTCTCTCCTACCCTGTCTGAACCATCACTCAGTTTGCAGGCAACAGGAAAATATTCTCAAGTTCAACATCAATGTGGCTACTTCAATATTGCACCTCTGCTGGTTTTGCCTCTGCTTTTGTTGTTTACAGCTCCTACAAATTTCATGGCAGGAGAAATCAGGGTAATCATGGTATGTGTTTGCCATGATTTCCAGGCACGGGGAAGTTCCCAAATGCAAAGACAAGAATTTAAGTTCAAATTCCATCTTAAACCAAGGGCCATGAGGAATGCAAGGTGATGCTATTTTATGTGACACTGTGTGAAGAGAGGAAAAGCAGATAATCTCAGAAATATTCCCAATTAGCCACATTTGAACTTGTCTTATTTAAGAGTTTGTTGTGTTGGGGTTTTTATTTTTTAACTTCTACATAAGGCTGCTTTCAAGTTTGAGTTAAGAATTCACAAGCAGAACGTATTCCAGGCTGAAATTCCAGCTCCAGCCAGGAGAGGTGTGGGAGAAAAAGCCAATTCCAAATGATGCCACTCCATTTGGAACAGAGTTGGAAGGCAGGCAGGGATGAAATCTTTGAACCACAGGCTCGGGTTTTTGAAGTTCTGACTCCAAGTTACAAAATTATTCAGCCCAGACTGAGCATGTGAGTCAATAACCTCTGCAGGGATGAATGCTGAGCTCCTTGCAGGATCCTTTCATTGGTTATAAATACATCTGCCATTCATTTTTGCCTTCGTGCTCTTTCACTCCCACTTCTTGCCAGCCAGCCACTATTAGATCTGAGCAAACAGTGACATTTACAGGATTATTTTCTAAAAAAAATCATCATTCTGGGCCCTTTGGGCTAAGCTGCACAATGACACCTTGGCAAGGTTGTAATGAAAAAGCAGATATTAAACAGAAAGAAAAGCCCCAGTAAGTGGAAGCTCAGTGAAGCATCAGATAAATGTCTTTTTTAAGACACTGGAATCTGGCAATTACCTCGCACATCAGCATGAATAACATCCAGTAATTAAATCTAAGGCACAGAGCTGATCTAAGTGGCTGATTTGGGTCTAAAATAACCAATGGGATTTATAATTGGGCATAGTTACAGTGGTACTGAGAGCAGGGTGACTTCCAATTGCTCAAGGCATCTCTTAAAGATAAAACATTTTTATTTAAATATTAATTTGTGTAGCAAGAAAGCAGCAGATCTGTTCACTTTGGGGGATTTGTTGATTTTCTCTTTCTCCAAGAGAATAATCCAAAATTTCATCCCTAAGAGTTTGGACCTGTTACATCTTTTATTTTCACAAAAAATATGTGAAATTATCTCTGCAATCACCTCTGTGTTTATGAGCTCAACACAGATCTGGGTTTAACCATGCTGAAAGCAGCTCAGGAGCTCCAAGGATTTGCTTGGACCATACAAAGAATTATTATCAGAATCCCAGGGGGAGTTTGCAGATGGTGAATTAAGCTTCCCCATCCAGTACAGAGCAGGTAATTAATGATTCATTAAATGGTAAAAGTAATTCATAATTTTAGCAGCTTTTACCTAAACTGGGGCATGGGGGGCAAAGAGATTTGTGTGTGCTCACAGACCTGGTTCCTGCACAGTCATAGCTCAGATAATCCCTGAATTTTACAGAACATTCACCGAATTTCAGTGAAATTTCCACTTCCACACCAAGTTTTTGGGATTGTCCTGGTTTTAGGACAGAACTTGATCCTAGCTGGAACTAAAACAGGGATCAAACTAATTGCTAATTGCTCTTACAAGGTCCTTATGCTCAGGGCAGGAGTTGTTACAGGATTTTCCCAAGCTTAGGAATGGGCAAATTGAATCTACAAAGAGCTGTGTGCCTAGGACACGAAAATGCATCCCCAGGCAGCTCAGAGCCCAACAATCTGCCCGTTTATCCCAAATTCAGAGCACCTAATGAGGAGGCAGAAGCCCAGACAGATGGAGGAGCAGGCTGAGTCTCTCCCCCTCAAGAAGTGAGGATTCAACAGCATCTGCTGCAGACACCCAGAAGGTTCCTGTCACACAAATAAAAACAATCATCACCTGCCAGCCTCCAATCTCTGCAGCAGGGATTCTCAGAGAACTGAGATTCTCAGCTCCAGGAGATCCAGCTGTTCTCTGGGGGAGTGAGCACACACCCAGCACTGCCCGGGGAGGGGGGGATCTGCAGGAATCTGGGAATCTCCATCCCATTTTTACCACATCAAACTCAAAGGCAGCTGCAGGGATTGGATATTTATTGCAGGGATTGGATGTTTATTTCAGGGATTGGATATTTATTGCAGAAACTGGATGTTTATTGCAAAAACTGGATGTTTATTGCACGGATTGGATGTTTATGGCAGGGATTGGATGTTTACTGAGAGCAGCCTGCTACAAACACAATTTCTCAGCAGGTGCTTCCACAAATCATTTTCTCTAATGAACCTACACCACAAAATCAAGACCAGAAGAATAGAAAACTACGAATTACTTGTCTCAAATAACCTTTTTAAAAAAAATAAAATACCAAAACACTCTTAAGTAAGGTCATCAACAGAGGGGGGGAAACAAATGGAGAGGTGCAATTAGAGCACAACAGTGCAGTGTTCCCTCTCAGTGTGGCACAAAATGCCTGGAAAGGCAGTGGAGCTCTTTGTGGGATAACTGAGGCTCAGCCAACACATCCCAGCCCCTTCCCCACCAGCAGCAGCTGCCAGGAGGGTCTCAGGCACGTCCTGGTGCCATCCTGGGGTGTCCCCACATGGTGCTTCCCCCAAGGAGCCGCTTGTCCGCAGCAGCTGCTTTTGGGACAGAGGGCAAAGAGAGGTGAGAGGAGCTCATGTGACACAGAGAACATAAAACCAGGATTTTTTGGGAGCAAACAGGAATTCCACACGTCCTTTCTCACTGCAGGAGGGATCAGCCTGGCTAGATGTGTAAAAACTTGAAGGGGTTTCTTCCCACCTCCCCGGAATTATTCATGGGCTGCAGCAGGAATTTGGCTTCTGCACGAAAGGAATGAGGGACTTGTCTTTCCAAACAAACTGTGGGTTTGCTGATCAGTCAAATGGGGTACTGAGAGGTGAAAGAAACAATGGGAAGAATCATGAATTCCATAGGAATTCCACTGATTGACACAAGGAAAAGGGAGGGCACACATTAGAAGGGGGTCTGTGTTAGGTGATTTTGTCTGAACCTCTCAAGTACCTCACCCAGTGGGGAAGAGAGAGGGAAATGTGGCTGGGAAATTGGGATTAAAAGTAGGCTGCATCCCTAAAAATTTGAGAGACCCCATAGGAAATGCCCCATGGCCTCTCCCTTTATTGGAATGAAGTTCCAGGACTCCTCTGTCTCCTTTTGGACATCAGCTTCTGGTGTTTGTGGATGAATTTTCCTGACATTCACAAGTTTCTTCACTTGCTGAAAATGGAAATCCACACAAGGGTGGATGGAGCTCTCAGTGTGGAGCAGCTGCCAGCAGTCCCAGCAGCAGAGCTGCACGTGAGGGCTGAGCTGATCCCTTCCAGGGCCACTCTCCTCATTTGTCACCTCCAGCTCCAGAAAAAGCGAGTGACAGGAACACAAAAGAGCTGCAGTTTTCCAGCAGGAGACCCAAGGCTCACATTTTCCAAGGTTCACATCATTTCTTTAATGCAGCAGTTGATGATCCACCTCCAGACACTCCAATGAATCCAGCACTTCAGCCAAACTCACAAAACTTGACAGAATTTCCCCTCTATTGATGAGTCATTAGCAGAGCATTTCCATTTCCCTCTCACTTAACTCCACTGGAATACAATCCCAAATCACTGGAGTGACACAGGCAGGACTAATTTCCTTGGGAGACTTTCTACCCCCTTCTCCTTCTCTAGAATTCTTCAAGGCTCTTGCAAGATTAAAGTCACAGGATGTGATTCAGAAATCCCTGCCAGCATCCCCTCGGTCAGAACAAGTGAAACCTGAAGAATTGTGGAGGGTGTGGGAACGTGAACGAGGCTGCTCTTGACTCTTTGGTGACACAAATAAGAGATCAGAAGTTTTTGTTAAATACACAAATTCTTCCCCAGTCAGTACAAATGAAAGTTCAAGCAGCTGGGTGCTGTAAGAACGTGGCCAACCTCTGTTCCAGGGAGTTTTAAGACCTGCCCTCACGTTTCCTCCCAAAAAATGTGTAATATCCTTTTATAATCAGCTCCAACACAGATTTTCCACCAGAATTCCAGATTTTCCAGACCAACCCCACCACTCTCAGAGGCTCAAATCAGACTCTGCCCTTTCAGCTCCAGTTTCCTGATCTCTGCTCTGCTTCCCACACAAACCAGCTCCACTTCCTGCCTCTGCTGGAATGGCACAGTTCTGTTGGTCCCAGCCTTTGCCAGAATTTACAGTGAATATTTTACTTTCCTCCTCCTCCCAAAAAGATTGGAAGTTTTTCTTTTAAACTCTTTTCCTCTAGATATACAATCAGTTAAAATATTTTAACCAATTTATATTTAATATATTTCTTCCAAAGCTCCTTAAATATTAAAACCCAAAGCTTATCTCAAGGAATCACTGTCCTAGAATATTCACTGCCACCGAATGAAGTTGATGCCACCGTTCCTTTTCCATCTCAAACATCTTTATGGCAGCACACGTGACACAGCTCAAATCCTGGATTTTTTTTTTTTCCCTTTTTGAACGGCGACTTTCAGAGTTTGAGCTTTATTAAGCCAGGTAGTCCCTCAGGCTTTTTTTTTTTTTTTTTTTTTTCCACTGTATCAAACAGGATCCAGAATTGCAGAAGAGGCAATAGGGCAGGGGACAGTGCCATCATGTGTGCCAGGGGCACACAGCCACACTCTGGGGGGTGCCAGGGATCACTCCAGCCTTGCTGAAAACATCACAGCCCCTCCTGAGATGTTGCCATAGAAACCTCAAATTATGTCTATAGGGGAACAGCAAAAAAAAAAAGAAAAAAAAAGGTTTCTTAAAGGTATGGATGAAGCAGCTCCATGGAAACCAGCCCTGGCTGTCAGAGGAAATGAACGGAGGGCGTTTGTGTGGGAAGATGATCATCAGCTAAATCTGCAAAGTGCCAGCCCCGGCAGCCAGGAGAGCTGGCACTGCCTGCTCCGGGGCTGGCACGGGGGCTTTGTGCCACAGGAGCTCCTGGCACGCTGGGGAACAGGTTTGGCCAGTGACTGCAGTGCCCACAGGGCCAAAATACCCCCCACACACCTGCCCATGGGGCCAAAATACCCCACAAACGACCACAGGGCCAAAATACCCCCCACACACCTGCCCACAGGGCCAAAATACCCCACAAACGACCACAGGGCCAAAATACCCCACACACACCTGCCCAGGGGCCAAAATACCCCACAAACACCTGCCCACAGGGCCAAAATACCCCACAAACGACCACAGGGCCAAAATACCCCACACACACCTGCCCAGGGGGCCAAAATACCCCATAAACACCTGCCCAGGGGCCAAAATACCCCCCACACACCTGCCCATGGGGCCAAAATACCCCATAAACACCTGCCCATGGGGCCAAAATACCCCACACACACCTGCCCACAGGGCCAAAATACCCCACAAACGACCACAGGGCCAAAATACCCCACAAAAGCCTGTCCAAATGTCTAAAATACCCCATTAATACCTGTCCAAATGGCCAAAATACCCCACAAATGACCACTTGGCCAAAATAGCCCATTAGCACCTGCCCACATGGATGAAACACCCCACGAACGACCACAGGGGCAAAATACCCTACACATGCCTGTCCACATGGCCAAAATACCCCAAGAACACCTGTCCACATGGCCAAAATACCCCAAGAACACCTGTCCACATGGCCAAAATACCCCATAAACACCTGTCCACATGGCCAAAATACCCCATAAACACCTGTCCACATGGCCAAAATACCCCACAAACACCTGCCCACATGGGTAAAGCACCCCACAAACGCCTGGGTAAAGCACCCCACAAACGCCTGCCCACATAATAATAATAATAGAATCTAATTATATTAATAAGAATAATATAATAATCATAATTATTATTGTTGTTATTATCATTATCATTATTATCATTATTATTATCATCATCATAATCATTGTCATTGTCATTGTCATTATCATTATCATTATCATTATATTATATTATTATCGTTATAATTATTATAATAATCATTATAACGAATTATTATCATAAATATGATTATTATTCCATTCATTATATTAATTATATTTGTTATTCTATTTATTGTTATATCTATTATTATTCATACCATACTATATATTTTGTATATTTTGCATATTGTGTTCTATATTAAATATATTATATATTATGTTTTATATGTTATAATAGATAATATTCTATTTGGATAGTATTGGTATATAAGTCTATATATCTATTATTATAGTAATACATTGTTTATAATATATATAATAATTTGTTTCTATATATATTATATATATATTATATATATTACTTATATATATGTCATTTATTATTATATATAATTTATTTATATATAATCTTTATATGTAAATTTAATATATTTTATATATTATATATATATTATATTATTATATTATGTATTATATTACATATATATAATATATAATATTATAGATTATATAATTTTATATTTTATATATTATTATTCTAATTATTGTTATATTTATTATTATTGTCATGCTATATATTTATATATTTTGTATATTATGTTCTATATTAAATATATTATATATTTATGTTTAGATATTATAATAGATAACACTATATTTGTATAATATTTGTATATAAGTATATGTATTAATTATTATAGTAATATATTAATATGTCATTTATTGATACATTATTTATATATAATTTATTATTATATATAATTTATATGTCATTTATTTATATATACAATATATATTACTATTGATATAATATATATTATATATAATATATATTTATTTTTATATATTGTTATTATATCTATTGGCATATTTATTATTATTTATATCATACTATATATTTATATATTATGTATATTATGTTCTATATTAAATATATCATATACTTTTGTTTTATATATTATAATAGATATAGATAATATTCTATTTGTATAATATTCGTATATAAGTATCCATATTATTATAGCAATACATTTATATGTCATTTATTTATATATATATAATTTATGTATGTGTTCTTTATTATTATATAATTCATCTATATCATTTATACGTCATTTATTTATGTATACTATATATAGTTATATATATAATTTATTATATATTTATTTTTATGTTTATCTATTATATATTATCATTTATTGTTTATATATATATATATACATACATATATATGTATACACACACACACACACACACACACACACACATATATATATATATATATATATATATATATATATATATATGCGGCCAGCTTTTCCTCCCCATTCTTTTTCTCTTTTCCCCTCATTTCTCCCCATTCTTTTTCCATTTCCCCCTCTTTTCTCTTCTTTATATTTCCTGGAAGGAGTTCTGTATCCAAACTCTGATTTGGGCATTCACATCAGTCCTGCAGCTCCTCTCCCCTACAGATTTCAGGCTCATTCATGAAGCTTTGATGAGGGTAAGGAAATGTATTTGGAAATATCCAAACAGATATGGGAGTGCCTGGAAATCCTTCCAGAAACAAAAATAAATTTGTATTTTACAGCATTTGGCTGCTTTATCACTAAGGAACATTTTCTGTGGTTATAAAAGGCACTGAGCTAGACAGGGGTTATAATTCCAGTTTTCCTCCCCATTCTTTTCCTATTTGCCACTCATTTCTCCCCATTCTTTTTCCATTCTTCCCCTCTTTTCTCTCCTTTATATTTCCTGGAAGGAGTTCTGTATCCAAACACTGATCTGGGGATTCACATCAGTCCTGCAGCTCTTCTCCCCAGTTGGTCCCAGCCTCACTCATGAAGCTTTGATGAGGGTAAGGAAATGTATTTGGAAACATCCAAACAGATATGGAGTGCCTGGAAATCCTTCCAGAAACCAAAAAAAATTTGATCTTTTACAGCATTTGGCTGGTTTATCACTAAGGAACATTTTGTGTGGTTATAACAAGGTACTGAGTTAAACAGGGGTTATAATTCCAGGTTTTCTCCCCATTCTTTTTCCATTTTCCCCTCTTTTCTCTCCTTTATATTTCCCTGAGAAGAGTTCTGTATCCAAACTCTGATTTGGGGATTCACATCCATCCTGCAGCTCCTCTCCCCAGCTGGTCCCACAACACTCATGAAGCTTTGATGAGGGTAAGGAAAGCATAGAAACATCCAAATAGATATGGAGTGCCTGGAAATCCTTCCAGAAACAAAAAAAAAATTGATATTTTACAGCATTTGGCTGCTTTATCACTAAGCAACATTTTGTGTGGTTGTAACAATGTACTGAGCTAGACAGGTGTTACAATTCCAGTTTTTCTCCCCATTCTTTTTCTATTTTCCCCTCTTTTCTCCCCATTCTTTTTCCCTTTTTCCCTCTTTTCCCTCCTTTATATTTCCTGGAAGGAGTTCTGTATCCGAACACTGATTTGGGGATTCAAATTTGATGGGATTTGAAGGATTTGAGTCCTTCCAGCTGGAGGACACAGCCCTGAGCTGGGGGAAGGCACAGAGCCCCAGCTCTCAGCCAGGCTCCGCAGGAGCTGCTCCCGTGTTCCATGAAGTTGATGTCAGGCAAAGCTTCTCTGTCGCAGGAGCAGAATTCCAGGGCACACAAACTTCCTGCCCTGCCCCCAGCCCTCCACCCCCTGCTATTCCATGGTTTTGCAATCCTACACCACACAGCTCTCAAACCTCTTCCTGCCCGCCTTGGGTTCACATTCCCCCCTCTGCTTGCCAAAACCCAACTCACAGAACTCTTTATTTATAAAATTCCCCTCTCTCAAGGCTCAGGAATAGCCTTGTCTCATCAGTGGTTCAGCCCATCTCTCCAGCCAGGTTTGCTATTGACAGCTGGAAAATTCTGCATTCTCCAGAAGTTAAAACAAACTTTTAAACCTATTTTAACCTTCTAACCAATTTAAACCGATTTTGTTAATAGGTTTGCTATTCACAGCTGGAAAATTCTGCGTTCTCCAAAATGCAGAATTTAAGTTAAGCAAAAGTTAAAACAAACTTTTAAACCTATTTAAACCTATTTTAACCTTCTAACCAATTTAAACCGATTTTGTTAATAGGTTTGCTATTCACAGCTGGAAAATTCTGCATTCTCCAAAACTAAAAACCAGCTTTTGAACCTGTTTTAGACCTATTTTAACCTTTTAAAGCTATTGTGTTAAAACAAAATAGGTTTGCTGTTTACATTTGGGGAATTCTGCTTTCTCCAAAAGTTAAAACAAACTTTTAAATCTGTTTAAACCTCTTTTAACCTTTTAACCTATTTAAATCTTTCAAATCTATTTTGCTAAAACAAAATAGATTTGCTATTCACAGCTGGAAACTTCTGCATTCTCCAAAATGCAGAATTTAAGTTAAGCAAAAGTTAAAACAAACTTTTAAACCTATTTAAACCTATTTTAACCTTCTAACCAATTTAAACTGATTTTGTTAATAGGTTTGCTATTCACAGCTGGAAAATTCTGCATTCTCCAAAACTAAAATCAAACTTTTGAACATGTTTAGACCTATTTTAACCTTTTAAACCTATTTTGTTAAAACAAAATAGGTTTGCTATTTAGAGCTGGAAAATTCTGCGTTCTCCAGAAGTTAAAACAAACTTTTAAACCTATTTTAACCTTTTAACCTATTTAAACCTTTTAAAAATATTTTGTTAAAACAAAATAAGTTTGCTATTCACAGTTGGAAAATTCTGCATTCTCCAAAAGTTAAAACAAAAAAACCTATGGGGAAAAGGCATCACAAACCCAAAAGGCAAATTATCATTTCACTGGAATAAAGCCATAAGAATTCCAGGATTTTTTTTTTTCATTGGGCAGCTCAGAACTGGTTTTCACCAAGTGCTTGTGAAGGGAATCAAAGCTGAGCTTTAGATGAAGGAGCAGCATTGTCACAGCAAGAACCAGACTCAGGATTTTACATTTTCCAGGCATTAATCCGTGCAGCGTTTGGTTTCATTGAGACAAACAGCTTTAATCAGCAGCAGGAATAAATTCATCACTCAGACAAATCAATTGCAAGCAGCACCTCCCAAAGGCAGCCCTGCTGTGGCAGCTGCAGGAGGTACCTGTGCTCCTCTCACATCTCCAGAGCACAAACAAGCCTTGCTTCTCTTGGCCTGCCAATCACAGAGCAGCAGGGATTTTTGGATAAACAGCCAGGAGGGATATCACTGTCCTCCAGAGGAAGCTGCAAAACATTCCCAGCTCTTGGGCTATTGTGCTTCTCTCCTTGACACCGTTACAGGAGTTAAAGAAACATTTTCCCTGGTGGGATGTTTCACATTCTCCAGTGTGGCATTCACATTCTCTGGACAGACAGACACAATTCTGTCTCTCAGGATTGCACAGAGAGGAGAGGAGAGGAGAAAACAATCTTTATCTCTGCTCCTTGGTTTTGCCCATGTGGAATGTGGTGTGGAGATTGTTCACCTGCAGGGATTGCTGGGCTGGATTCTGGTGAAGGTTGTTTGGGGTCAGTGACCAGTGGGATCCAGCTGTGCCTCGGGCTCTCAGCAGAGTCACCAGTTTGTAAATTAGGTAGGTAAGTAAGAAATAAATATATAGAATAAAATAGTATCTCTTTAAATAGTATATTAATGGAATATAGTAGAGTTTTAATAGAGCTGTCCTTCAGCCTCCTGATCTGGAGCAGACACCAGCATTTCTTCCCTGAGTCCGGGGTCTCCGTGTTTTTACTATATTCCAACTCTCCTGAACTTTGCTCACCAAACCCTTTTTCCCGTTTTCCTTGTAAAACTCAAAGCCATGAAGGGGCTTTAAACAGAGAAGAATTTAAGACAATTAAAGCACTGCTTACTCTACCCTAATCCTCAGCAGGATATTCCTTTCCTGAGTATTTACATCCATCTACTCCTGAAAATTTAAGATATCTTGTCGACATAAATGTAAATCTTCACAAAGGTGAAATCAGTGTGTGGGACAAACCCCAGGGCTGAGCACTGGAGGGGGCCTCACACAAGGTGCTGTTGTCACAAAACACCTTCCAACGTTTCTTTGGAAAGAAATGCAGACACAAAATCCATTTTTTCCTCCCACTTTCAAAAGCAGAGGATTTGTATTCCACAGCTTCATCTCCCAGCCAGTGCTTTGACAGCTGAGACACCCAATTCTAACAGGAAATCCCCTTTTTTATTCCAAATGTATCAGTTTGTTGCCTGTTCCTTGGGCTACCACTGCAATTCCAAATATTTAATTGCATAATTACCATTAAATGCCATTTTCAGCGCGGAGGTGGCAGCTCAGAGCCACAAGCAGGGGACATTGTCCAGAGGTTTGCAGTGACAATCAGAATTCCAGCCCAGAAGAGCAGCCACACTCCAGGGCTGCATTTACCCTGAATGACCCTGGCAGACTGATCAGTGTTTATTTGTTCTGCTCTGAATCCATCTTCTCCAGACTGCCACGTTGTGTTATCTCCTCATTTCCCTCCTTCAACCACTTCATTATTTCCATTTCTCTCTGATGCTGATACATGAACTTGCATCTTTTGTTGCTCACTTGTAAAACCTGACCTCTCCCCTTTTAATGAACCGTTGACTTTTTAAACTTTTTTTCCTTTACTTTTTTTTTTTTTTGGCTCATTTCCTTAATCCTTAATTCCTTTTTTTTTACTTTACTTTTTTTTGGAGGGCCTCATTCCTTAATGAGGAACACTCGGGGAGGTGTAGGAGTTCCTGACTTCATTTCCTCCTCAGATCACAGTAAAGCAGAACAATCAGCTGAATTAACCCCTCTAAGAATGAAAAAAAAAACTCATCTCAGGAACTCTGCTTGGGGGCCAAGGGTGTTAAAGAAAGGAACAACACACAAGAATGATTAGCAAGCTCTGCAGAGCTCCCCCAGCAAACACACAGATGGCACACAGACAGTCAAATGCTACACACACATTTCATGACATTTTGGAAGCAGCACATTTGGATTTGAATACCCCAAGCTGTTACT
This sequence comes from Vidua chalybeata, assembly GCF_026979565.1. Lineage (NCBI taxonomy): Eukaryota > Metazoa > Chordata > Aves > Passeriformes > Viduidae > Vidua > Vidua chalybeata. Next base: position 3,527,473 of record NC_071552.1, on the reverse strand, counting down.
CAGAGCAACTTTTTTTCTTTTTTTTTCCTCTTTTTTTTTTCTTTTTTTTTTTTTTTTTTTTGCCACCAATAAAACTCTGCCTTGTTTATTTTCACATTTCAGCGCACCCACAGCACAGATCTTTGAGCATGCTTGTAGTAAAACTATTAACATGGATTTGGATGTTGCTGTGATCACTTTGCTTCTCCCTCTTCAGTCTGGAGGGAGCCAGAAGCCAATGAAAATAGAAAATCAATGTGTAAACCCATCAGGAGGAGACCTAAAGCGTCAGACCTCTTCAGAAACTCTTCTTATTCCTGGAAGTGCTCCTTGAAGTGACTTTGAGGTGCCTCAGCCAAGCTGTTAAAGCTCTGTAAGAGCAGACCCAGCAGCCCTGTGCTTTCTTTGCCCACCAGAGTTGGTTTTTTTGCCATCCTCATTCTTCCCAGCCCATGCAGAATTGAAGATGCCCCAATTCCCCTTCTAAAACCAGATTCAAACGCTCCCTGGCAGTTCTGCAGCCAGCACAACCCCACTCCATGGCACTCATACATCAGATTTATGAGTACTGGAATACTTTTATTAAATAAAACAGGTTTTATAAACAGTGGGGCTTTACTGAGGAAGCAGAGCTGGCCGTCCACCAGCTGCCACAGCAGCGAGGGATAGGACACAGAGATGGGAATTTCTGGATTTTATCAAGCAATTCTATTCCAGAAAGAACCCAGCACATCTGCTCTGAGCCCAGAGCTGTGCAAAATCATCCATTCAGTCACCAACACTCTTCTTCAGAAGGGAATAGCCCAGGAGATGCTGGCTCCCAAAATGCTGCTGGGAACCCCAGCTGCACTGAGCTCACCTGAGCCCTTCTGCAGGGCTTGTGCCAGAAATCAGAGACTCGGTGCTGCCAGACCCCAAACACTCCCTTTAGCTACAAATCCCACAGTTTTATCGAAAGTTTAACCACATCTCAAAAAAGGAAAGGAAAGCACTCCCTCATGGGCAGGGCTTGTGCCAGAAATCAGAGACTCAGTTACTGCCATAGCCCAAGCAGTCCCTCTAGCCACAAGCCACATTTATTTAAAGTTTTATCACATCTCAAAAAAGCAGAAGAAAACACTCCCTGGTGGGCAGGGTTTACAGGTTTTAGCCTCCAGCAAATCTCAGTTCCTGCTCACCCTTCAGGAAGAGGGGATGTCTCCAGAGAGAGCAGAGCATTAGTAAGCAGATCATCTCAGCTGTAATTACACTTGGCATTCAAATAATCATTTAAGCCCGGAATAATTTCGTTTGGGCCTTCACTGACTAACAGGAGAAATAAAAGACATCAATAAACATCACGGAGGGACGACAGGCTGGCATCAGAGCAGAGCAGAACTCCTTCCATCCCTGCTCTCCAGGAAAAACTCATGAATGGGGCACGGGAAGGTGCAAAAGCCCAGCCTGGAGAGCTCGGCTGCCTCTGAAGCACAGCCAGCCTCACCAGCCACTGCAGGGTCTCTCAGAAACAAACGTGAAAAGCAAGGAGCATTCAGCAATAAACACAGCAGCTCTGGGTTAGGAACAGGTTTGAAGGGCCTGGAATTTGAGCCATGCTACTGAAGACAGCAGCTTTAGCAAAAGCCCCTCCAATTTTGTGTTTTGAATGCCCAGAAGGTTTCCTGTGCTGTCCTTACAGTGCCAGTCTAAACCCTTCTGTGTTTCAACTGAGTGCTCAGTGTTTGAATAGATCTTGAGCCATCTCCCCTTTCACGTCCAAATTTGAGAAGTTTTGTTTGCTGTTAGTTGCCATTTCAACAAGTCTGAGATACAATCAACTTAGGAGCAGCACTTAGAACTATTTTTAAATTATTTCTGCTTTCAATTGCAATGCTTGCAGGAAGCAATAAGCCATATTATGATATGCATTATCTTAAATATATCCAATATATATGGTACAGGATATCCCTTATCTGGCTCCCACACCCATTTTGCTCTTCACACCCCATAAAGCACTGCCAGGAACGCACCTGGCTGCTGGGTTCACTCTCAGTTTCGGGAATTGCCAGCCAGAGGAGACAATGAATGGAAGGATGGGGTCACATATAAGCACAGCCCGGCAGTGACAAGGAACCCCGCCGGGAGCACATTAAAAACAAATCCCTAGAGGAGAGCAGCTCCATTGATTGATTCCAGCAGAGCTGCCTCAGCTGCTCAGGAGCAGGGGGAGCTGGGCTTTGTGTCCTGCAGCTGCAATCCAGATAAGCTGTGCTCTGCTCCAAGTGTGCTCCCCTGGAAAAACACAACAGCCTGCCATGTAAACCGCTAAGGAGATTAAAAAGCTCCTTTTCATCTCAGATGTGCTGCTCCCCGGGAAATTCCTCGTGTCCATCCCCCCCATCACAAACCCAGGGATGTCACCAGCACCAGGACAATGCCATGTGTGTGACAAGGAGCTCCTGTCCAGGGCTGGGCCTGACATTTCAAACGTTGACTGCTCCCCAGAGCCTGGCCCTTCCTCAAAGACACATTAGGAGATAAAAGTCTTATCTACACAAATAGTAAACATCCAGCTGGCCTGAGCTGCTTACCCCAGCCCTGGGGCTGGGAGGGCTTGGAGAGGGAGCACAAAGTGCCCTGAGATCTCTGAGGGCTTGGAAAAGGAGCACAAAGACCCCTGAACTCTGTGAGAGTTTGGAGAGGGAGCACAAAAACCCCTGAACTCTCTGAGGGCTTGGAAAAGGAGCACAAAGACCCCTGAACTCTGTGAGGGTTTGGAAAGGAGCACAAAGACCCCTGAACTCTGTGAGAGTTTGGAGAAGGAGCACAAAGACGCCTGAACTCTGTGAGAGTTTGGAGAAGGAGCACAAAGACGCCTGAACTCTGTGAGGGTTTGGAGAGGGAGAACAAAGTCACTCCTGAGATCTCAAAGGGTTTGGTAAAGGACAACAAAGCCACTCCTGAGCTCTCTGGGGGTTTGGAAAGGAGCACAAAGTCACCCTGAGCTCTCTGAGAGTTGGGTAAAGGAGAACAAAGTCACCCTGAGCTCTCTGAGAGTTGGGTAAAGGAGAACAAAGTCACCCTGAGCTCTCTGAGGGTTTGGTAAAGGAGAACAAAGTCACTCCTGAGATTCAGAGGGTTTGGAAAGGAGCACAGACCCCTGAGCTCTCTGAGGGCTCCTTAGCTCGGGGGCTGCACTTGGTGCAGAGCATTTCCAGATCTGAGGTGCCACAGACAGCTCAAAATCAGACAAAAACGGTGGTTTTTGGTCATCTACCAGGGCAGAGGCTGGAACATTCCCTGTCCAGAGCAGCACTGCATCACACAAGTTTGGAGTTAAAGCTTTAGGGACACGGCCTTGTTCTGCTCTCGCCCAGAGCTGACAAGTGGGAGATCAGCCCCAGCTCCCTCTGCACCCCAAGGTCTCGTTAAAATTAAATCAGAAGTGTCTGGCAGACTACCAGGGCAGCCCAGAGCCTCGGTCCACACCAGACATTTTTTAAACTTTCCCTTCGTTGTGGCACAGGGGAGAAGTCTTTCAACACTTAGGCTGCTCTAAGACTAAGTAATGAAGATTTCCCCCATTCTCTCTCCAGCCTAGATCCCCAAAGCCTTCCCTGGCAAAGGCAAAGCAGAGCAGATGTTCAGTTCAGATGAGATTAAAGGGAAATATCCCATTTTGGTTCCCCTATCCTGTAAAAGAAAAGGTGGAGACTAAAATGAATGTAAAGGGAAAAGATCTCAGATTTGCTAAGTGGTTCTGCTGCTAAAAGTGACAAGAAATTGGCCAAACGTGGCAGGACCAAGGAACCTGGCTTCAAAAATTAGCTTGGCCTGAGGAACTGGTTCCACTCTATTGATTTTACCTTGCCAGCCACTCATAAGTCTCAGAAACCAAAGTGTGAATTCCTAATTATTTATTGGGTACCCCAGAGGCAGGAAAAGTTAAATATTAAAGGGAAAATAATAATGTCAAGAAAGGGAAGGGAAGGGAAGGGAAGGGAAGGGAAGGGAAGGGAAGGGAAGGGAAGGGAAGGGAAGGAAGGGAAGGGAAGGGAAGGGAAGGGAAGGGAAGGGAAGGGAAGGGAGGGAAGGGAAGGGAAGGGAAGGGAAGGGAAGGGAAGGGAAGGGAAGGGAAGGGAAGGGAAGGGAAGGGAAGGGAAGGGAAGGGAAGGGAAGGGAAGGGAAGGGAAGGGAAGGGAAGGGAAGGGAAGGGAAGGGAAGGGAAGGGAAGGGAAGGGAAGGGAAGGGAAGGGAAAGGAAGGGAAGGGAAGGGAAGGGAAGGGAAGGGAAGGGAAGGGAAGGGAAGGGAAGGAAGGGAAGGGAAGGGAAGGGAAGGGAAGGGAAGGGAAGGGAAGGGAAGGGAAGGGAAGGGAAGAGCCAAGGAGAAATTGATAAATTAGGTTAGAATAAAAAGTTTCTGTGTGTACATCTGGGCTGGGTGACTCATGAGATAAAACATCACCCAGCCAATGGAGTTGTTTGAAGAGGTCTCCAGGGAGGGAAGCAAGGAAAAACAGAATAAAAATGAACCAAGACAATGATGTGGATGTTTCTTTCAGTCACAACACAGCCCAAGTGGAGGGTGGGAAGGTAGGCGAGGTGCGTGGGTTGAGACACAAACAAGGATTAAAGGCATTTTGTTAAACCTGGAACCAGATAAAAGTTTGCAATTCCCAGCCTGGTGATCTGAATCAGATTATTCTGTGTTATTCCAGCACAAAAGGTGGAACTGATGGTGGAAAGGAGCCGTTATTCCCTGATTTTCATTAGTGCTGGGCCAGCCCTACCACAACCATGGGAAACAGCAAACACTCACATGGGTGGGACCAACGAGCTGCTGATTTTCTCCATCCTGCTTTCCCAACTTTTCCCGGTGTCCTGTTTCCTGTAGAGCTTTTTCTAGCACAGGGTCCTGCAGTCCTAAGTGTGATCAAAGCCCTGCCATGGTCATGAAACCACGTCCTGAAAGATTCTCTCCAGCAGGGCTGGTGGCAAACCTGCCTGGTTTGGCTTAGGGGTTTTGAGCACGCTGCTGTCACCAAGCTTTTCGTTTTTATCTCTGCTAATCCCCCTAATCTCTTGCTCTTTAGTTAAATTAGGCCCTCAGTAGTTACCAGTATTTATGCTCTGAAGATTCAGAATGGGGTTACAGCAAATCCAATTTCTGTTCCCTCTTGAGTGAAATCTCAGAACTCTCATTAAATCAGGTAAGAATTACTAAATTAACTTTTCTGTGAGTTTCTGAGGCACCCCACAAGGGAAATCCCGAGAGAATCCACAAAAAAAGGCACATACCCCAAAGAGAATGGACTCTGGACACCCTAACAAGAAATTACACCCATTAAATGCTCTCTCCACCAATTTCTGTAAAAGGGGAAAGCATAAAAAGACATCAGGACTATAAATTCTAGGACAAAGCACCAGCACTGAAAGCAATGCTGATCCAGGCCTAACAGAGCTGTCATTTCCCTCCCCAGAATTTCAGGTTTCAGGGCTAAAACTGGTAACACAAAATGGGTTTGCACCTGGCAGGCAAATGCAGAAACAAGCATGTTCCAAGTGCGAGGAAAGGTGTGAGGAAAGGTGTGAGGAAAGGTGTGAGGAAAGGTGTGAGGAAAGGCTTCAGAGGGAGGACAGTGAGGGCACAGGGCTAAAACTGAGCAGAGATGGGGAACAGGCAGCAGACAGGGAGTAAAAATGGCTTGGGTGAGTTTCTCATTTTGTTTGCCATAAACACATTGCTGAAGAAGAAATCACCTTGCATGAACTTGTTTCTGATTCTCTTAGAGCTGCATCCAACAAAAGAAGTTTTCAGAGCAACCCACGGCTCCAGCCTGATTCTTCCTCTGCCTGAAGTATTTACTGGGCATAGAATTCCTATTTTTGGCTTCACAAGGGCCCTGAGCATCTCATTTCCAGCCCTGAGAGTCTACCAAAACCACTCCAATTCTCCCAGTCGCTGCTCCAAGGCCACAATCCCTGACACAAATTCTCACGAAGATTTTGTGTGACAAAATCAGATTTGGTGTCACAAAATCCGCCTGGATGCAACTTTGCCAGGTTCCAGGCATCCAGAATGCTCTCCAGACTTGGGGTGCAAGGCTCTGGCACTGCCAGAAGCCATCCTTAATATCCTTAATTACATCATGGAGCTAAAAAGGGGGATTGTCCCCTTCAATGTGGACATGACAACATTTAGTGTGTCCATAGATATTTATACCCACAGGAAGAGCACCCACTCCGGATACCTTGAAATTCACATCCTCTTTTAGAAGCAGCCACTTTTAGACCCCTCACTTAATTGAATTTGAGCCCTCCCTTGCAATAATTAATTGTGCTGGGGAAGTTTCTGGAAAGTGCAATCCGAGCCCACAGCTGGTGCCTTGCATGTGGATAATTGCAGCTGGGGAAGTGCAATAAGCATTCCTCACTCATCTCCCTCCCTTCCTAGTGCTTGCAAATGCTCTGCCAGCAGATCCTGGGAGCTGAGGGATCATTAATCACTTGGGTACAAAAAGAATATTAACCCAGCAGTGCTCCCTCCTGGGACTGAGGCCTGAGGCAAGGAGCAAGTCATTAGCTGGACTCTGCAGCTCCACCCCACTCACAGCAGTGCGCCAGAGCAGCTCCTTGATTAATCTTTTATTTCAACACAGATTATCTGTTAATGTTTGAGGCTATTTGTCCATTTTCCCTGCCACGGAGTTAATTAAAAGTGTAACAAAGAGCAGCACACAGTTCCAGGAGTGGGTTTTTCCTGTGGTGTCATCACAGAACCTAACGTGTAGATTATGCCGAGTCCCTCCTTCCTGACCCCCCCAGATTCTCACAAGAGCTACTTCAAATTTTTTTTATTTGCAGTATTTTATTATTTTATTTTATTTTATTTTATTGTATTTTATTTTATTTTATTTTATTTTATTTTAATTTTTCTCTCTTGTGAGAGTAGCTCTTTATCCATGGACAGAGAGCGGGGATGGAGCAAACCTGTGGCTGTGTGCAGTCAGAGCCCTGCCAGGCAGGCGTGGGTGCTGTACGTGACCTAGTTAGGAATGGAAATGTGAGCGAGAGCTGCAGAGATCTCCCACTCAGCCAGCACTCCAGCCCACCCTGAGCCTTGGCTTCCACCTCCCTGTCCTACCAAGAGCAGGGACCCCCCCAAACGGCACCAAAAATTTGGGTGCTGACTTTGGGTTCTGCAGCTCAGCTCAGCAAAGCTGGGGGGAATTTCCACCCTCCTCCCCTGCATTGCTGCTGTTATGTGTCTTTTGGATAATTCGTGCTTATGAGAAATAGACGTACGAAATATGTAATGTTGGTAAGAAATATTCTTATAAGGTTTCTTAAGCACGCAAGGCGGAGCCGGGGAGATCGCTTCACTTCGATCCACTTCACTTCGCCACCACTTCGGTGTGGTATTTCGAAACCACAGCTGGCAGCAGAGGGAGAAGGACCTAATTTGTAAGAGAAGGAAAGTGGCTCGAGGACCCCCTGAGATGGGTCCTTCTCCAAGGTGATCCGAGGAACACCCAATCCGATGGATAAATATCCCAATCCGATGAATAAATATCTAAGATTGAGACAGCCAGAGCCATCAGGAGGACACATCTCAATGCCGAGTTCCAGTAACTCCGTGACTGGCATACGTCGCTTCCCGGACACGGTTTTGTTCAGCTCGGACGCAAAGAAACCAGGTGAATATGTGAACCTCTGAAAAGAAGAAAAGGAACCCTGCCTCAGGCAGAACGGACGGTATAAGAACTGCTCGGACAGAACAGGGGTGAACAGAGGGGATCCGATGCTGTAGAGGTGGGACCTGTGTTCACCCAGCGCCGATCCCGGGCTTGGCACTGACCTTTTGATTGTGGCTATCTTAGACCGAATCTCGGTCGCGAAATAAAAATCTATTTTATTAATTATTAATTCGGCTTGATCTTTTGTTGTTGTTGTTGTTGTTGGTTGTTTTTTTTTTTTTTTGTTTTTTTTTTTTTTTTTTTTTTTTTTTTTTTTTTTCCATCTAACACTGCCTTCCATATCCCGTGCAGTTAGCTCGGGAAGCAAGGCTGTCACATCGCTGAGGCCGGCCCGGCCGGACGGGTGCCCTCCTTGCCGCGGGGGGCAGGAGGGCAGCGCGGCTCTGCAGCCCCGGGCCCCCTGCCCTTTGCACGGTGCCACGTGTCACAGCGATGAGTGTCACACCACGGGCAGGCACTGCAGCCTGCCCGCCCTCATTAGCTTCTCCCGGCAGACAGAAGGGCTGAAGGTGGTCGGAATTCGCTCCAAAAAGGAATTCCAGCCCCTCTTCCCCCTGTGGTACATGAGTAATGCCAGGGTTGACTCTCACAATTAAAAGGCAAATAGTATGGATATGTTAAGAGAAGTTTTATAGATTTATAGTTATGTTTCACCCTGCCTTGTGTTGTTATCGGGGGTGGCCTGGGTAGTCAGGACATCAAAGACACTGGACAGCAAAGAAGGAGTTGATTACAAGACTTTGAGAGGGGTTAAAAGGCAAAATATCCATTGTGTGGATGAGCACATAGTGGGAATATCCTCTTCTCCTGGTAATATTTTCACTATTCAGTCTTCTGTTGTATTTTTTGATAAGGTTTTAATAAACCTTTTTAAATGTTTTGAAAGTGAGTAGCGTTTCTCACACTCCCAAAATAGCAGGCACAGGACACGAGCAGCAGCAGGTTTGCTTCACGAGGAGGAGGTGGTGGAAAACTCCAGGCAGCAGTTCAGAATTGGGGGGTGAGTCGTAGAAAAGCCTAAAACACCAGAGCTCAAAACTGGAACACAACATGGGCACCCCCATCCATCCCTCCTGCCTCTTCTGGGAGCAGATCTGAGACTTCCAGCTCCTCCAGCCCCGAGTTTCCCTGGTCAGCAGCAGCCACACAAAGCAGGACATTTCCCTTCCCTTACAATTGTCACTGCAAATTCCACCTGGTTTAGACAGCCAGCTGTCACCAGCCTGGCCCAGAGCAGGACATTTCCCTTCCCTTACAATTGTCACTGCAAATTCCCCTGGGTTAGACAGCCAGGTGTCACCAGCCTTTCTAAAAGCCCAATTCCTTCGTGCCCTTCTTGCCAGGCCGCCGGGGGAGGAGGGGAGGCTGGGCAGAGGATGCAGAGAGGCGTGGGCAGGTGTGAGAAGCGCTGGGAACAGCACGAAGCTGATAACAGAAATCAAACTGTGCCTCCAGAGGAGCTGCAGAGGCTGAGAAACACAACACCTCTGCTGGGTTTGCAGACAGGAGACACCACGTGAGACACACCACCCCCGCTTTTTGGGGCTGGAATTCCAGAGCTGGATCGTACAGAACCTCAGGAGAACCCTCACACACAGCAGGGCAGACCCCACAGCAGCAGCAGGGAAATCCCACAAACCCAGGGCTGGGAAGAAGCTGGGACAGAATAATGCTCTGAAAAGGAGCATCAGCAGGCACTGGCACGGGCTGTAGGACCACTGTGGGGTGTCCCGTAGAGGTTTCAAGCCAAATCCCACAACCAGACATGGAGATGGCCCCGCAAAAGGTCCCAAATTATCCAAAGGTAAGGAAAAGGGTTTAGGATTTAGCTTTTACAGACTGTCATTGGTTTAGCTGCAAGTAAGAGAGGAGACTGTGCCTAAAACAGGCCAATGTAGGAAGTCTGGAGTTGAGCAGGAGAAAGGAAAAGCTGTAGTGCCAGTCTGGGTCCCACTACAACTGCAGAACATTTTTTGTGTTTATCATTCCAGCATCCTCCAGGGCAGTGCTGGCAGCCCCAGCTGCCCCACCCTAAATGAAGCCCCAGAATCAACACCAGGACAATCATGACCTGACCCTAAATAAAGCCTCAAAATCAACACCAACACTATGAACAAGTGCCTGACCCTAAAGGAAGCCCCAAAATCAACACCAGCACAATGAACAAGTGCCTGACCCTAAATGAAGCCCCAAAATTAGCACCAGCACAACCATCAAATGCCTGACCCTAAATGAAGCCCCAAAATCAACACCAGCACAATCAACAAGTGCCTGACCCTAAAGGAAGCCCCAAAAGCAGCACCATTTCCTGCCCCTGCAGGAGCCTGCTGTGGAGCAGGGGCAGAGCTGCAGCCTCCTTTTTGGCTCTGTAATAATTCATTTTATCTTTAAATTGAAGTTTAAAGTACAGAACTCAGCCTCTAGCAGCAGGGTGGGACAAACCCCAGGCTTTTGGGATCGAGGCCAGGATTTCAAACAAACTGTTCAAATAATTCCAAATAAGCACTTGTTCATCTGTCAGTGGGAAAGAGAGGAGAATTCCCAGTGAGAGCACACCTGACCCACTCGTGTTCTGTAAGGAAATCATTTATTTCAGAGACTCCAGGACTAAACCCAAATGTTTTTAACTTCACTCTGCACCTGCATGCCCAATGAAGATTTATCAGAGCATGGAAGCACAGGAGAGTGCCTGATTTGCATCTCATTAGCATGGATGTTTATTGCACTCTGCAGCTCCAGCTCCAGTTCCAGGGCAGAACTGGAATAAACTTGTGCAGCACAACCCTGTGGGACAGGCAAAGTGCACAGGGCAGGTGAGCTCCAAAATGCAGGAGCGGGGGAAGATAAAAAATGGAAAATTGGAAGAAAAATTGAATAAAAAAATTGGAAATTATGGTGTTATAATCAGCAATTTTACCTTTTGGCTCAAAAAATGAAACATGCCATGAAACCACTGAAAATGTGACAATTCCTTATGGGATTGCTGGGCTTTCTCCCTCCTCCTTTCCTACCGTGTTTTTTACTTTTTGCTGCTTCGTATTTCTGCTCATCCCCAAAACAACTGAAGATTTTTTTTTTTTTTACTTAACCAAGAGCCCACAACTCCAGCAACCTCAGCCCTTATGGCATAAATCAAATTTGCTCCAAGAGAAAAACTTGAAAATCCGTTTGGAATAAAAAAAATCACTAAGAAAACACCCCAGAAGCCCCAGAGGAGTGTGAATAGTTCTAGTTTTGTTAAATAAGATCTATTTCTAAGTTCCTCATATCATTAAACAGCAACAGATGCTTTGAGTTCCCTGTGAAATAGATCAAACTCAAACTCATGGCTTAAATTCCTCTCTGACACGTGCACATCACTGCCTAAAATCCACATTATTCACAGGCAATTCAACTGCAAAAGTTTTTTGTCTTTTGTAAGTGGAAGCCTTGCAGAAAGTTGAGCAAAACCACAACAGGATTATTCCCTCTCAGGTACTGCTCGGTGTTCCCTTCTCTTCCTCAGGGTCTCCTTTCAAGACTCAGAATTTTTTGAAGACACTCCTGTGTTTGCTGCTTTCCAAAACCTTTCAAAAATATCTCCTATTATTCTATTATTAAATATTAAATTAAATTTAGAATGAAGTATTATTCTATTATTCACTTGTTCGTTATCCTGGTTTTGATCAGGGGTCCAAATACGCTCCTGCTTCTCAACTGAAGAGTCAGAATCCTCTTTATTTTGTGAAATTAAAAGCAATGAAGACTCTAAGCCAACAGCACAGGGTGGTGTTTGGAAGGTGAGTGATGCAAACCCCACATATTCCCAAGAAATTCAACTTTTTCCACCCCTTCAAGGCTCCTCACTGCTACATCCACACATTTTTCCATCATTTCCCTCCTCTGTCCTCTCTGCCAAGAGTCCCCCCTGACTCCTTGGCACACCCAGAACCTTCAAGAGCTCCATTTGTGCTCCCTCCTGATGTTCTTTAGTCTGGGAGCCCCTGATCTCTGCCTTCCCAGCCAGGACCTGATAAATTGGCAGATGAATTTTAATGCCCCCATTCGCAAAAGAAAATTGGTGCTCTGAGGTGTCCGGACAATGTTCTTTTCTGGATAGGCCAAAAATTGAATTATTCAACTCTGCTGCTTCCATGTTTAGGGAGGAGAAAAGGCAACAGGAGCTTCAGGGCTCAAACTTCTGGTTTTCCAAGGCCAAACTTCAGCCTTGTTGTTTATATTCACAAAATGTAGGTTGTAAAAGGAAAAAAAACAACTATTCAGAGCTCATCTAGTCCAGATAAAGCAAGATGCAGATCAGGGACATTCATAAATAAATGAAATTCTGTAAAAAGCTCTTATTTATTTAACATTTACCCAATAGTTTCAGGCTTCTTCTATGGAAAAGGTCAAAAGGAGATGATGGTAACAGCACCTGATAGCTCCATATTGACCTTAAATTTCTTTTTCCCTCTTTGCCTCAGAGTGTTCTCATGAAAATGCACAGAAGCAGAATGGATTAGATATCAAATTAGAATTTTGGTTTAAGATAAATAAAAGACAAGCTCTGGTCAGCAATCAGCATTCTTGCATTCCATTTGCATGCTTGCAATTGCTCTGAGCAACAGGACATGAAGCTGTGGAAAAGATTAAAAAGAAAAAAGAGGGAATGTTTCCTAGATCTCAGGTGATGTTTCTTCCTTTCAGTGTGACATTTCTATCCAGATCCCCGCAGTGTGGGAAGTCTGCAATTCCTGCATCCCCTCCACACATTGACAGCACACTGCTAATATTTCAGAAAGGTTTTCTGTCGAGCAATCCAGAGAATCCCAGCCGGCTAAAACCCCAAGATTAACAGTGTCATTTTTTATTCAAGGCCTAATGCCCGCTCCTGAGGAGGATCACTATTAATGAGATTAGCTGGGTGTGCATTTGGAGCTGAGTGTGCTCACGGAATAATCAATGCCTGGCCAAAACCCTGGGCTAGGCTCAGCCCAAACTCCAGCCAAGGATTTTTGGCAATTGTTTATTGCTCTAAGTAATGCCTCCTCTCAATGTTTGTGTGAATTATATAATATATTTGAGTTAATTCTGAAAGCACACAAACAACTGGCTGTAAAAAGCGTGGTCCCACTGATGCTATTTGTGGCAAAAGCTGTTCTGAGAACTCAGATGAGAGGTCTGGACCAACCTAAGCCTGCTAACTCCCATCTAGCTGCTATTTCCAGGGCAATCACTTCCAGAAGGAAGCTGGGAATACTTGTTGACAGACAGAAAAGCTGCTCAAGAAAAGATAATCAGAGGAAAACCACCACAGAACGAAGAGCAGGGCAAAAGGTTTGGTTTTAGAATTGAGTAGCTGCACAAGTGGTTTGGAATATCCAGGAGGTCCAAAAAAATACTCTGTTATCAGAGTTGTCTGAACACCCCATCCTTCCTGTGCCAGCCCTTGGTTTGGAGGATTTTAATGCTCCGATTCCTGTCTGAGACACTGAAATCTTGTGGGATGAACAAAGCCAAAAGTCGCCGAATTTCCAATCCCCTCCAGGAGCCCCCATCACAGCCTGTTCCTCAGTCCATGTTAATAGCTTTACCAGCGGCTCGCAGCAGCTCCAGTGCTCCGAGCAAGCGGCAGGGCTCCCACTGCACCTCCAGAGGGGCCGCTCCCCGGAGATTTGCACTTTTGGTTCCCTCATTTACCCGCCTGGCTCCGCACCAGCGCCGGTCCCGGTGCTGTGGCAGAGCCTCCCGCGAGGGTGGCAGCAAGAGCACGGTTCTTACCCGGGTCCCGGCGCTGTGGCAGTGAGGATGGAGCAGGAACACGGCTCTCACCTGGTGCTGTGGCAGAGCCTCCCGTGAGGATGGAGCAGGAACACGGCTCTCAGCCGGGTCCCGGCGCTGTGGCAGTGAGGATGGAGCAGGAACACGGCTCTCAGCCGGGTCCCGGCGCTGTGGCAGTGCCCCCCGTGGGGATGGAGCAGGAACACGGCTCTCAGCCGGGTCCCGGCGCTGTGGCAGTGCCCCCCGTGGGGATGGCAGCAGGAACACGGTTCTTACCTGGCTCTCATTCATTCAGCAGCCGCGGCCAGCGGGGCATCCCATCGCGGAGAGGACGATGCGCTCCGGGCTGCGGGGACGCTCCGGGGGGATGAGAGGCGGCCCAGCCGGCACAGCCCCCCGTGCCGGAGCTCATCTCAGCGCCAAGGACACGCAGAGCGCCCGCACGGCGCCTCGGAGCCTGGTAAAAGCCTGTTAACCCTTGCCCGGCTGCGGCGCTGCGAGCGGGGTTCCCGGATCTCCGGGGATGTTCCCTCCGTGCCGGCCAATCCAGGCGCTCGCAGCCGCGCCTTTCCAGAGCAGGTGGGGTTCGGCAGGCTGGAGGTTGAAAAGGTGTCAAACCAGCGATCCCTTCTTTAAAAACCCCAAAAACACCCTGATAGGGAAGGTACAAAAAACCTCATTATCAGCAGAACGAGGGGGTGCCAGGACCAAGTGAATCCCAAACACACAGCACTGGAGGTGGAAAGGTGGCTTGGATCTTACAGAGGAGGTGTCTGAATATTTGTATTTCCTCCTTTCACGGCAGTATTAGAGAGGTTTTGAGCATCTGTGCCCACCATCTGCTGCAAGAACACAGTTCTTGGGGAGTTTAAGGATTTCTTTGTTCCCAGAATCAGAGGGGTGAGGGCAACACCTGAGCAGTACCTGGCAGAAATGTCACAGAGGAGACACAGATGCTGCAGCAGGTCAGGTTAATGGGCAACCAGGTCCATTCCAGCATTAAAGCACTTGCACTGGAGCAACCAGCCCTGCTGCCAACATAAACTCAGAGCTCTGACTGATTCTCTCCCTCACTGTGATCACTTTCCCTTAATTCAATGACAGGACCTATTCTATTTCTCTCTCAACAATGTTTATCCTATTCTATAACATTTCTAAATCAATAGTTCTTATCTCAAAGTTTACATAAAAATGCAGCCTATGTAAACCTTCTGTCAAGCTTTTAAAATTCTCTACAAATTCATTTCCCACAAAGAGCAAATATTCCTTCCCTAAAAACACACCCTGGGGACGTGGATCCCAAGCTGTCATTAACTGTAATGAATCAAAATCCATTGTGGGGCCTGAGGTTCAGCTGCCTGCTCCTGCTTTTAACCACAGCTCAATACAACACCTGAAACTTCCAGCCCTGACAGAAAGAGCAGCTCCCATCCTGGGCTTGCCAAGCCTCGGGGGTTGTACAATGTCAGAGGAAACAGACTGGTTTTTAGCAGGCTGGCACAGCCCACGCTAATCAGAGAAAGAAAAGACTCAAATTACAAAGCACATCTCCTCAGTGGTGCTTGCTCAGGACCAAACTCACACCACAAATGCATCAGGGTCAGGGAAATAAAACACGTGGGGAAGGCAGCAGATGGCAAAAAACCTTCACAAAGCAAACCCCAACCATCACATCCTTCCCCTCCAAGACTGTCAGATTCAGGGCTTCCTCTCTCCTGTTTGTTCTCAAAGCAAACCTCAGCCTTCCTCTGAGAGTTTCAAGGCAGACATTGGCAAACTCCAGTGCTTGTTCTTTGATGCCTGTGGGGGCACAGGGCTGGGTGCAGCCTCGTTTTGTGAGGATTTGAGCAGACTGGAGCCAGAGATGTCCTAGAAAAACAACTTTGGCCAGCACAGAGGAGTGTCCCAGCCAGCAGCCAGGGGCTGAAGGTGCTGTCTGCTCTGCAGGCAGGTGCCAAGGTTGTCTCAGGCACCGAGTGCCATCCAAGCAGAGCCAGAGCAGGAGGATCCTTCAGCCTGCCCAGCCCGACCCCTTGGAGCTGCTGGGATCCTCATGGGCAGAACAAGGAAAAGGAAAATCTGATATTCCACAACTCCTCCTGGTGGAAAAGAGAGTCTCCCCTAATTCCCAGGATGAAAGTCCCACTTCACAGAGGGTGGAATTTCCACATTGCTCTGATTTAATGCTGAAAGCCTGCCAAGATTCACCAGTGCTGCGGACTGTAGAGCACTGACACAGTTAACCAGCAGCACACCCATCCCAAACACCTCAATCGGGTTGCTCTCTCGAGATGTTAATCCAGAAAATTTAGTTAATTAACTTTTTTCCCTATGAATTTGTCTTCTCAGGAGCACAACCAGCATGAAGCCCATCACAGCATCCAGGACACATAATAAACATAACAGAGCTCCATGCCTTGGTGTCTCACTGAGGAAACTCCTGGCCTGGACTCCTTAAAAAAGCACAGAACAGCCCCACGGCTCCTCAGCAGACTGGGGGTGTAAAGCATCTCTCACTCTCTTCTGCAGGCAAAACAATCTGTCTGCAAGAAACCACCAGCCCCCTGCAAATCCACATTTTAATCAGTCTTGGGTTAGTCTACCCAGACTTGAATAAAAAACGGTGCTGAGGAGCCAGAATTTATCAGGGAAATACAGCCATTATTCAAAGCCAGCCCTCACTCGAGCTTGTTTGCTCCGTTATCTCCATCCCTCTTGCTTTGAGTGCTCCTCTATAAAAAGCAAAGCTGACCCTTTGCAGGAGCCAACTCCTTCATGCATCGCCTGCCAGCTCAGAAAAACATCCTTGAAGGGAGCTGTCAATGCAGAGCTCAAAATATTCTGAGGATGACAGAATTACACGGGGATTTCCATAGGGGCAGGCACCGTGGCTTTTGGAGGTAACAAATACAGCAAGGGCACCAAAACTCACATTTCTTGTGCTCCCAGCCAGCAGGAAATTGGACATCAGGTTTCCACCTGCCTGTTTTCAGATCTAAATCTCTTCCCTTGGAAAAAGGAAAAAAATCTGTGCCTTCTTTTACCTCCCCCAGACTCTAATCTCTCTTCTGCAAAGCAAGGAGTCCACACAAAGCCAACCCAGGGCTTCTGAGAAAGGAATTTGACCTCAAAGACTCATGTGGAGGCTGATAAGCTGCAAAAGAAAAACAGTTTCACAAAGGAAAAAAGTCCCAAACCTCAAACATTTAAGTGAGCCCACCTAGACACAGGATTAAGTCTGTCTGCACAACAGGTTTGTATTTATTCCCCTCAAATATTGAGTTTTCTGCTAGGACTCAACTCAAGAGAAACAAAAGAACAAGTATGTGGGAAAAAACAACAATGGTAAAAAAAATAATGGCAAAAAGTCAAAAGCTGCCTCATCACTGCACAACCAGAGAATTCTTTATTCTCTGAGCAGAATTAGCACTTGAATTGTCTCAGCCTGTTGCAGTAGCAGCCCTTCAAGGCAGAAGTGCAGCATCCCATAAAGGCAGAAAACAAACTGGCAGAGATGGGATTAGAATTTAGGACCAAGCCCCTGCCCAGGCTGAAGAACTCCCGGTTATCCCATTGCTCTGCTTTCCATACATCATTTTTTTAGGGCCACACGTTCATTTCTGTCCCGGAGCAAGCAGGGAACGGAGCTGGAGGCAAGAACAACTCCAAAATTATCCCAGCTGCACCTGGTTCCAGCTGCCAATGAGAGGGAAAAACCAACGAAAAAAAAATTAAAAACCCAAAAAAACCAAAAAACAAACAAACAAACAAAAAAAAAAAACCAAAAAAAAACCAAAAAAAAAAAAAAAAAACAAAACCAAAAAAAAAAAAAAAAACCCAAAAAAAACCCCCAAAAAACCCCACAAAAAAAATAAAAAAAAAACCCTTCCAAGTTGCAGGGAGACCTGAGGGAAAGTGAAATTAGAGCTCCTCTGGGGATTTTGCAAGGAATTCTGAATGAGTTAGAGGTGGGATTTCTGAGTTTTTTTAAGATGCTGTGGTTTATTTTTATTATTTTCTGTACAGGTAAGAAGGGTGAGTTTGGTTTACATCTTTACTGTATGGTTTAGAAGGTCACAAGGCTTCCAGTTATAAGATTTTTTTAAAAGGATTTATTAATTAATAAAATATTGTTAACGAGGATATTTATGGGTTTGACTTAATTTTTGAATATTTAGTTTTATGGACTTACAGTGTAAGTTTTTTTAGCTAATCATGTTACAACACACAAACTTATAATATTGTATTTTAAACTTCTGTTTATTTTTGTACCTATTTCTAGTTCTTTTTATATCTTAAACTCCAAATTTTCTTCTACTTCACATGTTTCTGCTTTAAATTATAAATCTACATTCTTGCTTTTAACACTTAAGTTTAGAAATCTTTTCTAAAGCCTCAGTTCCAACCTTGTGTTTAACCCTAAGCTTTAGCTTATGGACCCAAAATTCTGAGAGTTCCCTGTATTTCAGATTCCAACAGAGAGCAGTGGGATTTATCTCCCCTCCCACCACCCATAAATTTGAATCTGAGGACTGGAGCAGGGAGAAAGGAAAGCAGAGCCCTGGAGGACAGGAAATTCAAGAAGAAATTGAGCAGCTCCTGGTGTTTGGGATGGGGACCCAAGTGGTTTTATGTGATTTAAGAGGTCATTGGACATCAACTCAATCTCCTTAGGAACTGGGCAGAACTGTCCCTGCTGGGGATGGGTGGAAAATGTAAATCCAGTGTCCAGGAGGGTCTGGCTGTGCCCTTCACATCAAAAATGGATTCACCTCCTCTCACACCCTGCTCTTGGACAGTGTTGCCCCAACAGCCTCATTGTTTGCTAGCCCATATTGTACAAGTCACACTGCTCAAACAGCTGCACAGAAAAATAAAAAGCTTGTTCAGCTGCTCACAAGGTTGAATTCACAATCTGTCAGCTCATAATTGCTACACAAACATAAAAGGAGTTCCTCAGAAATGGGATTTTTTTTTCCTCAGAATCAGCGCTTCTATTAAAGAAGCAGGTCCCAGGCTTTGTTCCCATTTCCTTCTGTATTTTTTTTTTGCCATATGACCAAATGTAGTTTCAAATAAATCAGAAGACAAAATTTGTCTCAGTACCTGTGAGTGCTGAAGCAGAGAAACTCAAGCACATTTAGGCTGTGGAGAACTTGAACACACAAATACTCTTTTCCCCTCTGAACCATTTCCATGCAGCATTCTTGGTTTAGATGCCATTTTCCACAGAAGAACTGAACATTCCTCAGGTTCTGGAGGTCGGGACAGATATGAAGAAAACTTCAAACAGATTTATATTCTCTCCAGTTCAACACTCTTTGCAGAAATACTCAGAATTTCTCCAGTGAACCATTCCACTCTGCTCTGAACTCATGTTTACTTCAGGCTACCCATTTAAAACAAGGAGAAAAAGCCCAGATGAGTAATTGGAGGCAAAAAAAAAAAAAAAACCAAAAACAAGAAAAGCCCTCATGCCCTGACAGCAGGGCTGGGCAAAGCGGACGTGGCAGCAAAAGGCTGTGGTAGCTTTGAGGGGGCTTTTCTCAGGAAATAAACCCATTAGCTGAACCTTGCATGCTGGAAATGCCTCTGTCTTTACTTGGCTGAACTCGGTGAAACTCCTGAGCATCAGCTCCCCTTGCAATCCTCAACACTTCCACAGGGAGAACAAACAAAGCCGTGAAGGCCATCAAGGCTGTCTGACACGGCCCTTTTGATATGATAAGATTGTTTATTTACCTATTTTCAACCTCTGGCGCCGTTCCTGAACGGTGAGAAACCTGAAATCACACGTTCCAATTCCAGTCTGATGTGGTGGTCCCATAAATTCAGCTCCTTGGGGTGATCAAATCAAATATTTTTTCACCAATATGCCTCTGAAAAAGGATTTTTCTCTTCCTATAAATTCTACCACTCAGATTTTAAGTGAATTACCTCCTGCATTGTTGAGGAACCTCTTCACTCTCCCATTTCCTGAGAAACTGCGCTCAGGATTGAAGATCAAGCTTGTTTTAGAAGCCAGCCAGGGCCTTCCAAGATTTCCAGCAATAAAAAGATTTGCAAAAAGCACACCTGAGGAAAAAGGGCCCCATCTCCCTTCTGAGCTTGAGCTGTCTGGACTTACCCAAGAGGATGACAAAAATCTGCTCTCTGACCTTCAATCACACCTCAGCATTCGGCAGCTTTAGGGCTGCACTTCCAACCCTTCATCCTCAAATTTTACCTATTCTTTTTTTGGTTTTTTTTTTTTTTTGGTGGTGGTGGTTTTTGTTGTTGTTGTTTTTTTTTTTGTTTGGTTTTTTTTTTTTTTGTTTTGTTTTGTTTTGGGGTTTTTTTTGTGAGAAAAGGCAGAGCTTTGTGCCAAGTTCTGCCCCAATAAAAGCCTGGTGAGGCTCCAGATTTAAACTCGGTGCACAAAAAGTTGATTCTGCTTAGTTGTGCTTTGGGGAGGGAAAATAAATCCCAGCTTAGGGCAGAATTAGGAGCTGCCCTCTTGAGCCAGAACTCAAGTTCTTTTCCAGTGGCCACAATTGAGGACTTGTCCTTTAAAGTCAGGCAGAGAAAAGAATCCCAACATCTCCACTGTGTCATTGCCACCGAGGCCAGGAAAAGCAGAAATCTTAAATTCCTCAATGACATCAGACACAGCAGTAAACAGAAAATACCAGAGATATAAAAGTTCACCAGGCCTCAAGGCTTCTTCTTTCAAGGGCTGGGGTGTTAAATAATAAATGGGAGATGAATACAGCTCTCCATCAGCAGGGCAGGCCCTGGCGGGGAGCTCAGGGATGCAGGCTGCTTTTATTAGAGCCATTTAGAATATTCCCAGTGTCTGCTCCATCCCAAACCCGCCCCACAAGGATAAACACAGCATCCACATTTAGCTCGCTGATTTCTTTCCAGCACTTCCACAAACAAAAACTTGGTTAAAAAAAAAAAAAAAATATATATATATATTTTTGCGGCAGCAAAGAGAACAAAGAGAGTGAAAAACCAGCGGGGTACCAAGGGCGTTGCTCCTGCTAAGCAGAAGAACTTTTCTGCTCAAAATGAGATGGGAAAATTCCCATGTGAGAGGAGGAAAATTCCCATGTGAGAGGAGGAAAATTCCCATGTGAGAGGAGGAAAATTCCCATGTGAGAGGTACGGGGACAGCAGCTGCCTTCAGAGCTCCCAATTCCCCTCTTTCATTGGAGCAAAGCCACAATAAACATTCCCCAGCCTGGCCTCAGGAATAAAATCGGTTTCTACAGAGATGCCAAACCCCCAAATTTCAGTAAAACAATATATATTTTATATAATATTTACCATTGAAAATTATTATTTATAACTATTATTTAAGTTTAAATTATTAAATTTAAATTATTAATTATTTTAAATTATTAATTATAATTCTATGTAATTTCAGTTTTAAAAATTATTCTCTTTTTATCATTTCAGTAAAAAAAATTATTATTTTCAGTAAAAAAATTATTCCCAGCTATATAATTTCAGTAAAAAAACCTTCTTGAACATGCAGGTGTGTACAGAGCATGTGATAAAGACAAAAACCAAACACCAAACATTCTTCCTTCATGAAAACCCAAGTCTCATAATCCAGTGCTTGCCCAGAAGCAACTTTGCAGCTGTAAAATTCAAGAAAAATTGAATTTCAACCAAATTCAAGCTGCAGAAACTAACAAAAAAAAAAAAAAAAAAGACAGTTTCTGCTAATAAACACCCCAGTTTCTGCTGTGAAATACATTAATAACCACCAGCTGAGGAAAGGAGAAAAATCACGTAACCAATTAAATGCAATTCAGAAACTGGAGTGGAATATTTTAATGATTTCAACATTTCAGAAATCCCAGAATAATGAGGTTGGAAGAGACCTCTAAGATCATCAAGTCCAACCCGTGCCCTGACACCTCAGCTGGGCTGTAGCACCAAGTGCCACGTCCAGTCTTTTTTTAAACACATCCAGAGATGGTGATTCAACACCTCCCTGGGAAGACAATTCCAGTGCTTGATTATTCTTCCGGTGATTTTTTTTTCCTAATATCCACCCTGTACCTTCCCTGCCGTAGCCTGAGGCTGTGTCCTCTTGTTCTGTCAGCGCTGCCCGGTGGAAGAGACCGACCCCACCTGTCTGCACCTCCCTTCAGTGGAGAGCAGCGAGGTCACCTCTGAGCCTCCTCTTCTCCAGGCTGAAGCCTCTGCTCTGGGCTGAGAGCCCGAGGCACAGCTGGATCCCACTGACCCCAAACAACCTTCACCAGAATCCAGCCCAGCAATCCCTGCAGGTGAACAATCTCCACACCACATTCCACATGGGCAAAACCAAGGAGCAGAGATAAAGATTGTTTTCTCTTCTCCTCTCTGTGCAATCCTGAGAGACAGAATTGTGTCTCTCTCTCCATGCCACATCGTAACTGATAAAAAAAAAAATACTGAGAGAGGCGTGCCAGCCTTAGTTATGGCAAGCCAGAGAAATCCATTCCCTAACACAATATACCTGGGACAAATAATCCAGTGCAGCAGCAAATTCGCTTCCTCTGGAGATAAAGATTGGATTATTTCAGTAGGAGTCAGAGAAAACTCAATATGAAATCTGAGTGAGTTCTACTAATCCAATGCAAGAGACAAGCCCTTACATGAGAGAATTGAGAGAGAAAGCACTTGTCTGTCTCAATAAAAAAGCTGGAGAAGCCTGGCAGGAAAAATTCCCTTCAGCTCCTCCAGGATGAAGTGCAGGATTTGAATTTTAAGCTTTCCAGTACAAGACATTTACATGCAAATTCTTTCTTCTGTTATCTAGACCCAGACTATCTGAGGCTGAGATTATTTATCTTTATTCGTTGTTCACCCAATGGAAAGTGTTCATATTGCACAGTTTCCTGGGGTAACAGCATTTCAGTCTGTTGAAGAGCAAAGCAAAATATTCACAGCAATCACTCTGGGAGGATCTATCAGCAAAGTAAAATATTCACAGCAATCACTCTGGGAGGATCTATCAGCAAAGTAAAATATTCACAGCAATCACTCTGGGAGGATCTATCACCAAACATCCTCAGTGAGGGGAAGAAAGATGTGGTGGCATTTGCCAATATTTCCCCTTCCGTGTGACAAATTCAAAATTAAACCTAAACCAGGAAAACACAGAGGCCATGTAACAAGTTTTTATTTACCCTCTACTTTCTGTTGTATTTTCAGGCTCCATTTCCATTATTTTTATGCACACTCAAGTCACAGTGATCTTGCCCCAAGGCCATTTTCTGGGTGAAATGCTGCAAAGAACACGAGTGTGAGCTGTCTGTAGAGACAGAAGGCAGAGGCAGTGTCACAACCTCCCTCGTGGGTCCCCCTGATGGGGAGACCCCTAAAAAGTTCTGTGCCAGGAATGAGAGCTGGTTGGGACTCTTGGGTTTTCGGTCTTCAGGTTTTGTTTATTTTTCTCTTATCAGAAATTCAGCACCCTGTCTGCATCTGAGACTTAGCGTGCAAAGAGAGGGCACCAAAAGTCACCAGACACAGAGGTTCAAGGTCTTTTAAAGCTGTTTTGTCCAACTAACTCTTAGAACGTGCTTTATTTCTACCTTTCTACCAATAACTAATTGTTTTTCTGTATTAACATCTGTACTGCAGCTTTTTCTAACCAATCACCCTGTGCTCCCAGCACAGCAGAAAATGGAGCAGATGAAGAACAAGAAGGAGATCACACAATGCCCAAAATCATTTTGTCTCCTACCCACCTCCACACTAAAAACCCCAAACTCCAAGATTTTCACCCTGTGATAAGCTGTACTACTGTCTATTTCACACACGCAGATTCCAGTTCATCCCAAAGTCTTGGAAGCTTTCCCCATGGACAAAGGTTAAAAGCAGAGTTCTCCTGGGGGTCAGGACATCTCAGGAGAGGCAGAGAAACATTCCCAGTGCCCTGGGTTCCAACAAGGCAGAGTCACTCTGAGACTTCTTGCCACGATTCACTTTTTCACCGTCCTTCCTTCAGGATTTGGGAGATCCGGAGCAGCCTCTTGGCTGACGGGAGGTTGGATGGCAAGAAGCATAAAGATGTGTCTGCTGGAATCAAAAAGGAAATGTGTTCAGCCAGTCTCCAGAGAGCAGAAGGAAAATTAGGAGGAGATTGGGAGCCCTGGGGGGCAGAACTTGTGGCAGGCAGGGCCAGCAGCTCATCCCTTGCTTTGACTCCGAAAGGTTGTGGCAGCAGCAGGTCTGCCAGCCTGGAACAACCCCAATTATTTCCAGTGCTATGGCAAATGATGGACCTTCCAAGGAGGAACCCGTGCCAAACCATCTTTTCATAGCTACAGGGGATGCATCAAATGTAGGATGAATTCTTTTTGCTGGTATTACCCAGACTTGTGTTCCTGCTGCAGCTGTGCCCTGCTAGGGTTTGTTACATAAGCACAACCAATGCTTTCCCAGAGGCTGAATTTCCCTTTTTATAGGAAAACAAAAAGGCTGAATTTCCCTTTTTATAGAAAAAAAATAGCAGAAGCACTCCCCAGGCTGAGTAGGGGGGAAATGAAGTTCTATCACATTAGTGCAGCGAGAATCTGCATTACCTTGACAATTTTCTGTCACAAGCTCCAGCCCTTCCAGCCTCCTTCAGCAGATCCGAGTTTATTTCTCTGGACTGGAAAAGGGAATGAGCTTTGCTACATTTTGCTCTGCAAAAAACTGGGGGCAGGAGAGAAGCTTTGAATAAAAAAACCACAGGGCCTGACCCAGCCACGTGGTCTGAAAAATAAGGAGGGATTTTGAAGCAGGTGATGTTAAATTTGGATTTATACAGATCTTGTCCCACAAATGCAACCCCAAAACACTTTGTAGAAGCATCTTGATTTTTAGTCAGCTGCTGAAGGCAGGGTAGTGTTGATGCCTTGTGCAGGCTGGCCTAGAGCAGAGCTGGGCAGAGCTACAAAATAAAGCAGGGATTTATTCAAAGGATCTCCTCCATGGATCCACCTTGGGCAGCACCAGAGCCCAGCCAGGGCTGCACCCAAATGAACCAAAATGGTCCCAAAATGAACCCAAGATGAACCAAAATGGTCCCAAAATGCACGAGCGCTCCCGGGGGCTCTCACTGGGATCAGCTCTGCTCCATTTGCACCTTGCAGTTCATTGTCCCATTCCAGCTTTAGCCCAGGCACTCCCATCCTGCTTGTTTTTCTCTCTCCAGCCCACGCTGTTTGTGCTCCTGGGCCTGAGCTTTGGATCATTTGTCCTTGGTGCCCAGCTGGAGCAGGAATTGTTTTGTCTCCCTGCTCTGTGCAGAGAGCTCAGCATCCCATAATGTGAAGCCCAGACCCACAGACTGAAGCAGCTCAGAATGTGAAAAATAGAAAAGCTCAAACCTGAGGCATCAGTGTGACCCCTGGCAGTTCAGGGGTGGGGAATTCTGTGTCCCCCTGGGAAAGAACACAAAATCCCTGCTGGGCAGGTCTGTCCTGGTGGGAATCTCTGGCTCAGTCACAGCTTTAATGTTAAGATTTTCGGGTGCAAAGGTCAGCTCTTCCCCCATTTATTATTCACACCCACAGCAGCCCTTCATCACCACCTTCCAGCTCAAATTGGCTTTTCTCTCACGCTCACACCCTTCCCAGCCACTCTGGCACAAAGGACTTTTGCCCAAAAAGCAAAGGATTGCATGAACCTTGTTAAATGCACAAGTCCTGGCTCCTCGTTTTGCCTGCAGGGGTTTTTGTTGCATCCAGCACAGACGAGAGCCCAGGTTTTTGTCAGGTGTTTGCAGAGTGCTGGAGGACACTGCTGTGACATCTGGGAGCAGCTGAGGCTTCCCTGCCATCTGCTCCCTGTGTCCCTGTGCAGGGAATGGCCATTCCAGGAGCATCTTCATCCTGGGGTTGCAGGGCCCCAGGAATTTTCTTCAGAGAGCAAACCCTGGCATCATTTTGGCACCAAAACTGGAGCACATTTTGCACCCACAGCAGCCCTAAGGGGTTTTTTAAACAGCACCAGTGCAGGGTGCACACACTGTAGGACAAAGACCAACCAATGTTTCCTGTGGGTGAAATAACCCAGCTGACAAGAAAAAAATCTTTGAAATAAAGCAAAAAACAACTTCATTCAGAAGTGCCATCAGCACCAACCATCAGGACCTCACTCCTTCACGCCACAAACGCATCTCAGGCTCACCCAAAGCCATGAAGAAGAAATCCAACACAAATAATCTATCCTCAGACTTTCTGGGGTTCATTTAAAAGTCTTTATTCACTTGTTAACCCAGGCTAGCCTTGCTTAACTTCCACTTCCTGATAAAAATCATGACCTAGAAAAAAATTTTTGCTGTGGGAAGCAGCAATGTTCGTAATTGAAGTGCAAGGAAAGGAAAGATAAAAGCACTGGGGAAAGGCATTAAGTTTCTTTGGAGGCCTGGGGAGAAACATATTTAAGCTTTAATGTGGGCTGACATGTGCAGACTTAATAAAGAGTTGTTAGATCATGATCCAGCTTCCTGCATCCTCTCCCCTGAATTCCAGGGATGAAGCACCAGGCTCTGGTCAGAACACTTCTGTTTTCTCTTTAAGTGCACTGGGTTTGTTTGCCAGGACATTTTTATTTTTTTAATCTCTGCTCATCCCATGCAGGAATTCCTTTATCTCCTGGATCAGCTCCTGCAAAGAAATGAGCTTTAATTCCTGCCCTTTCTTCCTTGCCCCACAAAACCTTCCAGGACTTTTTGCTTCAAACCCTTCCCAGACTTTTTGCTTCAAACCCTTCCCAGACTTTTTGCTTCAAACTCTTCCCAGACTTTTTGCTTCAAACCCTTCCCAGACTTTTTGCTTCAAACCCTTCCCGGACTTTTTGCTTCCCAGGGTGTGTTCGGCAGGACTGGAAATGTCCTGCTACATTTCACAGCTCATTATCAGTGCAATGTACCGCTCTAGAAAAAACATCCCAGCAAGGCACCTTTCATTCCCTTGGTGTCTTTCTTTGCTTGCTTTTCTCTGGAGCTTTCAGAAATAGCCAGAGGAAACAGCTTAGCACAGCTTAAAGCCAAGTGTCTGGTGTGTGTAAGAAACAAAAACGTTTACAAGTCCTTGAAACTTCCATGAGACGTGAAAATAAAATAAAAAATACTCCTATTGATGCCGAATGTTTTTATTATTTGGGGGTAGGGTTAGCTTGAAGTTCCACTTTGCAGAGATTCCAGCTGGGCAGGGGCTCCACCTGCTGGGACACGGGACAGCCTCGGGCTGTTGGGACATCCCCAAACAGATCAAAGAGATCCCCAAGGATCAGCGGGCAGCTCGGGAGCCTTGGAAGTCACAGCATCCACACAGACATTCCTTAAAACGGGATGTCTGTTCTTTATTCAGGCTCCGAGCCCTCCTAAATCTCATTTTTCATCCATGAAGTGATCTGTGCTTCCCAGAGCATCCCTGAGTGGGAGCTGAGCACAAATCCCTGCTGGCAAGAGCTGGAGCAAAGCCCTCCCAGACTGTTTTGGGCTCTGGATTCCCCAAAAGAGAGATGAGGAAATTCAGGAGCCTCTGGAAGTCACAGCATCCACGCAGACATTCCTTAAAACGGGATGTCTGTTCTTTATTCAGGCTCTGAGCCCTCCTAAATCTCATTTTTCATCCATGAAGTGATCTGTGCTTCCCAGAGCATCCCTGAGTGGGACCTCTGGGAGTCACAGCATGGATACAGACATTCCTTATCCTCCAGAGCTGCAGATCCATGGGGCAGACACCTGGATGGACAAAACTTCCCTGTCCTGTCCTTATTCAGGCTCTGAGCCTTTCTAAATTTCATTTTCTCCTGTGATTTGTGCTTCCCAGAGCATCCCTGAGTGGGAGCTGAGCACAAATCCCTGCTGGGAAGGGCCACACCCAATTCCAGCCTGGAGCAAAGCCCTCCCAAACAGTTTTGGGCTTTTGGATTCTCCAAGACAGGGCTGGAGGACTGAGCAGGAAATTCAGGAGCCTCTGGATGTCACAGCAGGGATGCAGACATTCCTGTCACAAATTGATTTTTTTTTTTAAGAACAGCACAGAAAAATCGAATTATTTTGTTTTTCAAAGGCATCTCATCAGTCCTGGGGAGTGGAAGCATTTCAGGACAGACCCAGATGTTGGGAATATCAGGAGCTCTTTCTCAATCCTTGTTTTTAATCCATTTCTGCTGGATGTGGGATTGAACTACGTTGATTAAAGTAGTTAAAAAGCACTTTGAAATCTTCAGCAAAGACCCGGTGCCCAGTGTCTGTGTTATTAAAATTTCCCGCTAACAAGCTGCAGTTGGCACTGCATTTCTTTGATATGGGTTTGACAGAATTGCCCAGAAACTCCTTTGAAAAATGAACATTAAAATCTCCCAAATAGCTCTTGTCTCGCTACAGCGGTGAGAAGCTGGAAAGAGGAATAAAAAAAAAAAAAAAGTTAACAAGAAAATTGTTGCAAGGTGAGGCTGTAAAATGGGAATTAGAGAGCTGGGAGCATCCCCTGCACCCTGGATTTCAGCCCTTCCTCCCGGCGGAGCCCACGAGGTGGCACCGTTTCTAAAAGAATAAAGGCTCGGGAATTAATTATTTCATCATCCATTAACCAGCGGTCAACCGCAACCCCCGAGCTCTGGTGGAAGTTTGGAGCTGGCTTTTTCACCCAACACAACAGCTTTTAAATTCCAATTTTTCCTTTAAACCGACACTGAGAAAGAAATAAAAAGTCGGATTATCTGTTCTGCATTTCCAGAGCACAGCAGAGAGCTCAGAGAGGCTCTTCAATGCCTCTAAAAATCAAATTACACCCAGGCACCCCCTCCGAGGGCCGGGACGAACCCCACTTCAGTCTCTGTAATAGAAATATTTTGTTTTAACGGCAGCTGCTGCCTGGATCCAGCTTTAATTAACCTGTGCCTGCGGTGCCCCAGAGCTCTCCTCCTGTTGTGCATCTCCTCTCCAGCCCTAATTTTCATAACAATAACATCAACAGAAGCGCCCTCATCAGTTCCATTGCTTTTGACATCTGCCTCAATATTTAATGATGGAATAGGCCCCTGCCTTCCATCTTCCTGTCCCTCGCTCCAAGCCTCAGATTTTTGCCTATCTCCATCTCCAAATGATAAAAACGCTCCCATTTTTTCTGTTCAAGCGCTGAGAAATGTTGAATTTCCATTTAGCAAATTAATACCATTTTTTTCCCCTCTCCCAGGGGCAGTTTAGCAATGTCAGTACCCACAGAACATTTCCTGCAGGTGTTTCATGAAAATAAAATTGCCCCCACTACAAATTAACAGAGAAGGGGGGAATTTAAAAGCCTGCATTAAGTACATCTAATTAACATGTCCTAACTCCTGAAAATCCAACCATGGTGATGCCACCCTTGAATTAAGTTCGCCTTCAAAACCCTCAGCTGATACAGAGCTGAGATCAAAGTTAAAATCAGTCCTCACCTTCACCTCGTTTTTCTGAGCACAAGGGACAAGTGACACCTCTTTGGGTGATTTATCCATCCATGTTGCACTAAGAGGAAAAGAGAATTTATCCTTGATTAACAAAACTAATAATAAAAAACCCCACAACAAACAAAACTAATAATAAATAAAACTAACAATAAATAATTGTAATAATAAATAAATATTATCATAACAAAATAAATAATAAAAAATAATAAGTGGTCTTATTTTATTTCAACTCCACTGGATATTCCCAGGCAGGCTGAACAATCCCAAGGGTTTTCTGCAGAGCATGAAAGCTGCAGGAATCCCGAGTTTGTGCTGCTAAAGATCACCCTGCCCTTCTCCAGGCCCGCTGTAATCGATGTGACAGAGGAGAAGCTGAAACAAGGTGACATTTTCTACTCCACTGTGCAAAACACGAGCTGGGAGTGGGTTTGCATTCCCAAATTACCACGAGCACCTTTCCAGCCGGGGGAAAACATCCCGAGAACGGCCCCGCGCTGCCGGCGGGGTGCGGGCGCACGCACGGAGGGCAAAGCCCTTGCACAGGTGCAGGGGGAGCTTTCCCTCCAAAGAAATGAGAAAAACCAGGCCCCAAACCTGCTCATGTTTTCCCCTTCTGTGTCAAATTCCTCTTTTTCAACCACTGAAATCTTCCCTCACCTCACCACATCCTTCCCCTGACTGCAAGGCAGGCTGTGGGCATCTCCTCATTCCTCCTCCCTGCTGTAACTGCAGGTGAACCCGGTGGAGGAAATGCTGATGTCTGACTCCAGCTCAGGAGGCTGAATGATTTCTTTATTAAAACTGTGCTATAATACATTAATATATTATTTAAAGGAGATACTAAAACTACAAACCTGCTTGTTCTAACTGTCATACCTAACTCACAACTCGTGACCCTCTCTGAGAGTCCAGCCACAGGGGGGTTGGATTGGATTGGATTGGATTGGATTGGATTGGATTGGATTGGGTTGGGTTGGGTTGGATTGGATTGGATTGGATTGGGTTGGGTTGGATTGGATTGGATTGGATTGGGTTGGGTTGGATTGGATTGGGTTGGGTTGGGTTGGATTGGATGGGTTGGGTTGGGTTGGATTGGATTGGGTTGGGTTGGATTGGATTGGATTGGATTGGATTGGATTGGATTGGATTGGGTTGGATTGGGTTGGGTTGGATTGGGTTGGGTTGGATTGGATTGGGTTGGGTTGGGTTGGATTGGATTGGGTTGGGTTGGATTGGATTGGATTGGATTGGATTGGATTGGATTGGGTTGGATTGGGTTGGGTTGGATTGGGTTGGGTTGGATTGGGTTGGGTTGGATTGGATTGGATTGGATTGGATTGGGTTGGATTGGGTTGGGTTGGATTGGGTTGGGTTGGATTGGGTTGGGTTGGATTGGGTTGGATTGGGTTGGGTTGGATTGGGTTGGGTTGGATTGGATTGGGTTGGGTTGGGTTGGATTGGATTGGGTTGGATTGGATTGGATTGGATTGGATTGGATTGGGTTGGATTGGGTTGGGTTGGATTGGGTTGGGTTGGATTGGGTTGGGTTGGGTTGGATTGGATTGGGTTGGGTTGGATTGGATTGGATTGGATTGGATTGGATTGGATTGGGTTGGATTGGGTTGGGTTGGATTGGGTTGGGTTGGATTGGGTTGGGTTGGATTGGATTGGATTGGATTGGGTTGGATTGGATTGGATTGGATTGGATTGGGTTGGGTTGGATTGGATTGGATTGGATTGGGTTGGGTTGGGTTGGATTGGCCACCAGCCCCAAACAATCCTCACCAGAATCCAACCAAGAAATCACCCCAGGTAAACAATCCTCCAAACACATTCCACATGGGAAAAACAAGGAGCAGAAATAGAAATTGTTTTCTCTTTCTTCTCTCTGTGCTCCTCTATGAAAAATCCTGAGAGAGAGAAGAATGTGCCTGCCACACCTCCCCATCATTTTCCAGTTTGGAGCAGCTTTTCCCTGAGCTCCTGTGGAAAGGAGGCCCCAGACAGGCCAAAAGCTGCTCCACGAGAGGGCCATCCCTTCTCCCAGATTGACCTGTCCTTTCTCCTCAGGCAGAATGAGTTAATGCCAAGACACAGCTGGATAAAGCAGCTTGGAGTTCTGTTCTTATGCCAGACTGAGGGCAATGGAATAAAAGGGGAGAAGATTGTTCCAAGTCCAAAAGTCCCACCAAGCATGGAGAAACCCAATCTCTGAGGTCCACATCCAGCTTTAAATTCACATTGGCATCACAGTTTTGATCAGCCCAGGGGACATTAAAGTTATTCCCCTGCCTCCCTCCTCTATTAAATAACTCCAGCCCCTTGCTGCCCCTCAGACATCCTCAGGCTCCTCTGCAGCCAGGTCCCGTCAGATCTGCTGCCAAATTATTGCCAGGAATGGCTGAATCAGGGGTTGCAGAGCTGTCAATGCAGAGTTTGGAGTGAACAGCCACTCTCAGGGCATCAATCAACAGAACAAACCACAAATCAGCTGCCCCTGAGCAGGGCTGGTCTCTGTTTCAGAGCTCTCTTTCATTCCCAGAGATATTTGGGATATTGGCTGCTCCATCCCTCCATGCTCAACCTCAACCCTTCAACAACAGCAAAGCTTTCACATGGAAGTGACTGAACAAAACACAGGAGAGGGGAAGGATGAGTGAGCTGCACAAAAGAGATTTTATCACATTTATGATCACCTGGACAGGTGAAAGGTGTCTCAGCAGAAGGCCCCACCACAGACCACATTTCCTAGCAGGTGGTAGAAAGCACAGCTGCTTTTTACATCCTTTCTCTGGGTGGAATTCAAAATAAACTCTGGCTCTCCTCCCCTTCTGAAACTCAGGGGATTCATAACTCCAGTTATTCAGTGAAGGGATCAAAATCACCTGCCAGACTATGGGTGGTGATGCAGGAAAAGCTCACAAGGGTTGGAAAAGACCCCAAGGATTATCAAATTCATTTTTTAGCCAAACACCCTCCGATGAACCAGAGCAGAGCACTGAGTGCCCCATCCATCCTGATGGGGCAGAACAGCCAGGTAAATGTGATAGGGAAGTTGGAGTTGATGTCCTTGTATTATGAGAGGCTAAAATCAATTTAAACTCCAGGCTAATATCGGGCAAAGGCCAGACCATGGCCTGTCCCCTGTGTCAGCAAAACCCCTTCTTCTTCAGGTCCACAAAACCCCTTCTTCAGGTGTCCACAGCAACATCAGTGACCCTGTGTCAGAAAATGAACTTCTGGTGAGTTTTCTCCCTGTTTCCCTCTCCCTGTAAGGAATGGGATGCAGCAGGAGGGAAAGGCTCCATCTGCACACTTTGCAGTGCCAGAATCCCTCCCCTGGGTGAGACCACCCAGCATCCCCCAGCTCAGACACAGCAGGGCACAACTTCCTGCAATTTATCTCCCCAGGAGCTTTTTTGCTTCATCATCTCCCAGACGTTATTTTGTCTTCAGCTCCAAAGGGACACACAATGTTCTGGGGAAAGATATTTGCATGTTGAAAGCATTTCCATTAACTGGCTTTTCCTCCTTTTTTTGTTTTTTCTTTAATTTATTTTTTTCCCTTTACTTTTTGAAGGTCACATAAATAATTCAGAGCTACACGCTGAGAGAACATGCAAAGCTCAACTTTGGACACGGACTGGAGCTAAAGGAGGCATTTCCATGAGCAGAGGATCACAGCTCATCTGAGTGCTGCTCCACTCAGCATGGAAAGCTGTTCCAGCACAGCAATAACGCAGCACTGAGCACAAAAACACACACGAGGTGCTTCAAGGGGTTCAGTTGTGCACAGGAATCCTTGGTGCAGCGACACAGGCAGAGGGTGATGGGCCACCTTATCTGAGTGCAGAGTTAGGAGCACACGGTGGCTCAGATCAAAGCTCAGGACTGTTTATGCTTTGTGAAATTCCTCAGGAGTGCTGGCGAGGGGTGGGAGATAACAAATGGAGCTGTGAATAGAGCAGATCAAAATAATTTGGTTTATCTTTCATTTCTCCAGCTCTATTGAGTTAAAACAGTTCGAGGGTTTTTTCCAATCTCTTAAGGCAGTGTACAGAAATTAGCTGTAAACTCTGCTGGTTATTAAGCAAAGAAAAAAAAAAAATCAATACACAGGAGTTCTCCTGCATATGGAGCCAGAAGAATTCCAGCTCACACCTCAGCTTTATACATCTCTTAAACCAAAGTTTCAACGTTTGATTTTATTCCTCTACGGCAGCAGTGGAGCGGGAGGAGCACTCCCTCCCAGGTGGGAATTTACACACTCCTTGCACGAGGCTGCCTGGAGCTGCGGCCAAGCCGGAGCTGGTTTGAAGAGCAGCTGATGGGGACATTCCCCAGGGACCGGAGCTGCCATTCACCCCCGAACTCTGCAGTCACAGCACAGTCACTGTTACCTGCTCACAGCCCTAAGAGACTCCATCTCATCCCAGCCATGGTTTGCAGGGTTGATTAATTCCCTGAAATTCATTGCCGTGACAAAAGACACGAGTGCCGCCCAGGACAGAGCTGTCAAGTACCTGTAAGGAGCAGGAAATGAGTCAGCCAAATCTGGGATCCGCTCTCCTGCAGCGTCTGCTCCTCATCTGGGGGCAGAGCAGTGATGCCGAGCATCATCTCACACACAGGATACAGGAGCTGGATCCAGCAAACACAGGGAGGTGCAGCTGGTCACCCCGGAGGGTGAGCCACAGGGCCTGGTGCTGAGCAGCTTGCTCCAGTGACGGGAGAAGGAAAATCCTGCTCCCAGTTCCCTGTTCCTGGCAAAGGCAGCGTGTTCTGAGCGACTGTGCTGCAGTGTACAAACCACATTTCACCCCCACGCTGAACGATTTCCATTCCTGACCTCTCTGTCCTTTCCCCTCCCCTCCACCTTTTAAAAATATTTTGCATTTTAAGTCGGTCGTGAAAAAAAATTTTGCGTCTGGAGCTTTTCCAGGTTGGAGCCTTCACGTCCCCGTCAGCAGAAGCCTCTGAGTTAAGAGAAAGAAATTTGCAAAAATCTGACACCTGCCACTTTCCATTGAGCTTTGGGTGGAAAATGTCCCTGGCCTCTTCCATTTTTAATGTCAGAGCCAGCCTGGTGGAAAAGATTACCTCAGGTAAAGTCACTGGGAACAGGAGCTGCTGCCAAAGCCCTCCCCTGCTCCACACAGCTCCTCCTTTGCCAGGGATAATCCTCCACGGGGGAGCTGCACACAGCCCCCACAGCCAGGATTTCTGCTCTCAGGGGGGATTTGGGAGCCCAGCACCCAATCCTGGTGGGATTCTCCTCTCCAGGAACACGGCAGAGTGTCTTTGAAATTTCTTCACAAGAACAACCAGCTTGTTTCTGGAGATGGGAGAGAACAGAGGAGGATTTTTGCCTCTCCTGGTGTATTTGGGAGCCCAGCACCCAGTCCTGGTGGGATTCTCCTCTCCAGGAACACGGCAGAGTGTCTTTGAAATTTCTTCACAAGAACAACCAGCTCATTCCAGGAGATGGAAGGGAACAGAAGAGGATTTCTGCTCTCAGGGGGGATTTGGGAGCCCAGCACCCAGTCCTGGTGGGATTCTCCTCTCCAGGAACACGGCAGAGTGTCTTTGAAATTTCTTCACAAGAACAACCAGCTTGTTTCTGGAGATGGGAGAGAACAGAGGAGGATTTTTGCCTCTCCTGGTGTATTTGGGAGCCCAGCACCCAATCCCGATGGGATTCTTCTCTCCAGGAATGGGGCAAGCTCTGTGCTCTCCCAGAAATTCCTTCCCAACAACAAAGAGATGCCAATGCAGGAACCTCCACTTCACAGATATTTAACAGCTTTCAAATGCCCTTTTTAGTCTTCAAGGGGAGAATGTCCTTAGGAAAATTCTGGTTTGTTCCCAAATCTGTAGGATTGTGGATTTTAGCTCTCCCCAGCCCAGGCTGCAGTAATAATAAATGAACAGCCTCCTCCTCTTCTACATATCAGCACTTTCAGAGCTTTTTTGTGCTGCAAACTCGGGGGAAAAAAAAAAAAACATCTAAGGATCTATCAGAGCTTCCTAGAGCAGAAAATGATTGGGTACGTTCCACATTTGTACAGAGGCTGCTCAGCTTGAGGGTGAAATACATTTGCATTAGAAGTGAATTGCATGGAAACACTTGGATTCCCTCCGCAGTTCCCTGGAGAGACCAAGATCTCCAGCCCAGCAGAGACTGAGATGTGACAGGGCAGAATTCCTCCTCAGAAAGGAGCTACACAATCATCAGGGCTGTGCCACCAACCTGCAAGAAAAGCAGAGGATTCCAATTAAAGTAATGCTGCCTCGGAGGTGATGCATTTCTGATTAGGGCTCAGTGCAAAGCCTGAAGGATGCCTAAATCTTACTAGACACCAATCAGGTCACTCAGACATGGAAACCTGGGAGGAACAAGGAATTCTTCAAGGAAACTCACTAACATAATAGTTGAAAAATGGTTCCCTTGTTATCTGTACAAGATAGAGCAGTTGTGGCAGGACTAGAGCAAGATTTTACCAGATAGCACAGTAAATAAGGCTCATCTAATTAGTACTGGACTAATTACTTTTTAAAAACCTTGATCCTTCTGAAAAAAAAAAAAAAAAATAGGATTTCAGTTCTGCCAGAGCTCCCATCCCTGACAGCTCATGGAAAATGCAGCTCTGCTTCCTTCCCTGCAGGGGCTCCTTGGGTAGTCCTGAATTCCCTGTATCCCCCAGGACTCTCCAGGCCAGACTGAGCTGCCTGGTGTCGGAGTCCAGCACATCCCTGTGGCTGCCCTGGCTGGCTCCAGACCCTGGCAGGGGGTTTGGAGACCTTGGCACGAAGTCAAAAACACCTGTGGCTTTGATTTTAGCCCGTGGGAAAAGCTGCCAACTCTGTGTGAGGAATTACAAACCACAAGGGTTTGAGTAGTGTGGTAGTTGAGTTAACACAGGGTGAAAAAGTAGAATTTTGGGGTTTTTAGAATGGGGTTCAAGGGGACAAGATGGAGGGGTTTGGGTGTGTCCTGACCTTCTTCTCCTTCTCCTTGCCCTCCATGTCTTGCTGTGATGGTGACACTTTTCTATTGGTTTAAGGCAGAGATTCAGAGTCTAACAGAGGTGACAGGAATTGGTGAGGAAATTGTAAACATACACAGGTAACTTTTGATATAAAAGGAAAACACTGCCCCACAGGGCAGGGCAGAGGGCCACGGCCTCCTTGCTAGGCAGAGCTCGGCAGGTCAGAGACAGAATGTTATAGATAAGAAGAAATCAGCAACCTTGAAAGCGCAATCGGACACATTCCTTCTTTGGCTGTGTTGGGCCTGGGAAGCAAAGACTCTTTTTGATCTCTCGGGGTCCCCCTGAGCTTAGGAACCCCGAGAGAAATCGACAGCCTGGCAGGGCTGCATGCCCTGACTCGGGCAGGAAGAGCCCACGGAGAGGGTTCAGGGCAGGCTCACACAGCTGCTCAGCCCTCTCAGCTTAATGGATCCCTTTAGCACAACACAAATTCCCTTTTTTAATCCAGAACCGTGCTCCAAGTGCCACTTGGAGCTGAATATTATAACTTGAATGTTCCAAAATAGAAGGAAATAAAAGCAAAAGAGATGTCATTCTTTCCTCTGGAATGTGATAAGATACTGATGCTCTTTATTTATTGATGGAGTGCTCTCACTCCAGTCTAGCAATCTCAACATCTTCATGAATATTTCTGTGCACAGGGGAAGGAAATCCTTCTGCCTCTTGCCTTTCTGCTGGGACCATGAAAAAAATTTGTTTCCTTTGAGTTGTTGGGCTATTGTCATTTGGCTGCCAAGAAACAGGAGCAAACTCATCTTGGTTATCTGCTCTGACTAAACTCGCGATCCACAGAAATCCAGGTTCAAGTAGCCAGGAAGATCTTGGAGAAATATTAATTTAATGATTCATTCACAGCATGGCAAGGGCTGTTCCAAACCCTTGGGCCAGGAATGGTCACAGGAGGTGGAAGGAAGAGAGGAGCAGAACAGGAACTACTGAGGGTGATTTATCAACCCCATATGAAGAAAAAAAGGGGGACTGGGATTCCCTCAGAACATGAACGGCACTGGATGGAGCAGTCCAACACACTGATCTGAAATGAGAATTCCAGCAGGAACCTGGCTCCAGAGCCTCAGAGAGGAGAAGAGAAATAGATCTGCTGTCAGAAGAGATGTTCCTGTGAAAGCAGAGCAGCCAGGAGCAGCCAGGGACAGCAGGGACAGCTCCTGCTCAGCTCCTGCCTCCTGGCAGGGAAGAGCTGCTCCTGCTGCCTGGCCTGAGCAGTTATCCCAATATTCCCATTAACCCCACTCCTGCCTCTTCCAGGCTGCCCCAATGCCCAAACAATTTGCTCAGAGCCCAGAGAAGAACAGGGGAGCATGAGGGAAGGGATGAGACACTTCCTGCTGTATTCCTGCCTCTTTATTCCACTGCTCCAGCTCTTCTGAGGGCTGAATTCCATCCACTCCTCAAACACAGGCAGGGAAACTTCTAAGAGCATCACCCCCATCACAGATCCCTTGAGCTCATTCAGGATTTCCTCTCTCCTCTCCGGTGTCCTCTGGGTTTAAACAGCTTTGATTGGTGCACCTGGGACTGTCAGGAGAGGTTTGGGGAGTGAGCAGGAAGCTTCCCAAGTGTCCTTCAGCCAGCCAGAGCCGGTGTCACCGCCCCGGTGACCACGCTGGCATCCTGACAGGAGCTGAAGGAGCGCGTCTGGGAGCCCTCACTCCTTGCACTTCACATTAAATTAGTAATAGCCGTTAAATGATGATCTTAGCCGGCATTATTTAAACATAACCTCGCAGGACATTCGCCCGGAGCAGCTGCAGCACGGAGCTGAGGGATGATGCAGCTCAGCTATGCATGAGTGTGCAACATTCATCTGCACGCGGGGCTGTGGCCAGGCCCTGCAGGAGCTCCAGCAGGTTTGGAAGCATATGGACACCCAAACTCATTAAAACCAGGCTGAAAATCAGGATTTTATAATGGATACAGCGATTTTTTTTTTTAATTTTTAAATTTTTTTAAAATTATTTTTAAATTTAGCTTGGAGGCCTCCCATTTGTAGGTAACTTCCTTAAATATCAAAAAAACTGAGTTTAGGCACCCAAAAATCTCAGGGATTTCAGGAAATCATAAAAGAAATGCCTCAGAGCTGTCCTCCTTTATGTATTAGTGCAACAGGACTCCGAAGCGTGGCTTGCAGTAATTAAATAAAGCAGTTACACTGGGGGTGAGCAGCACAATTAAACAGAGAGAAGTGGGGAGAGCAGGGATGTGGGACCATCCCACAGGGAAATGACCCGCTGGATCCTCCCCTCCCCTCCCCTGAGGGTGAATAAATGGGAAATGCAAGAGGAACAACTGAAAGAATGACAAACGCAGGGGAAACAGCTGAATAAACGAGAAATAAAAGAGAAATAACTGAATATATGAGAAATACAAGAGAAACCACTAAATAAATGACAGATATAAGAGAAACAACTGAACAAATGAGAAATGCAGGAGAAAAAATGGAATGAATGACAAACACAAGAGAAACAACTGAATAAATGAGAAATACAAGAGAAACAACTAAATAAATCAGAAACACAGGAGAAATAACTGAATAAAAGAGAAATTCAAGAGAAGCAACTAAATAAATGACAAATATAAGAGAAAAAACCGAATAAATGAGAAATACGAAAGAAATAACTGAACAAATGAGAAATACAAGAGAAATAACTGACTATATGCGAAATACAAGAGAAACAACTGAATAAATCACAAACACAAGAGAAACAACTGAATAAAAGAGAAATTCAAATAAACAACTAAATAAATGACAAATATAAGAGAAAAAAACTGAATGAATGAGAAATACAAGAGAAATAACTGAACAAATGAGAAATACAGGAGAAAAAACTGAATGAATGACAAACACAAGAGAAACAACTGAATAAAAGAGAAATTCAAGAGAAACAACTGAATAAATGACAAATATAAGAGAAACAACTGAATAAATGACAAATATAAGAGAACTCATTGAATAAATGACAAATAAATGAGAATCAGAGTGGGGCTCAGGACATTGATAGGAAAATTCACAAAGCTCTCCCCTTCATTTCTCTTTTTTCAACGATGCTTCTTTTCAAGATCAGCTCTTCTAAATAATATGTTCTAATAATAAGAGTAAAATAATTTTCTAGCCAAAATATTTTGCATTCTGTTAACCAAAGCAAAGGATTTACTTTTCCATAGGCTGCTGGCAAAAGCCTGTCCCAGGAATTGCATCCTGTGATGGAAGTGCTCAGGAATGTAAACTTCACTCTGGTGTTTACCAGAGCAGAGCTTAGAAGGGAGAACTTGGACAAAAGCTACCTGAGAGCAATTCAGAAGCACAGAGTGACTTTATTTTTAATTTTACAGAATGATTATAATTTTGTTCACAAGAAGCTTGAAATTTACATTTAAAGCATCAAAATATTTGTTTGAAGACTTGCCTTGTAGCTGCAACACTTTAATTTAAAAATATTTAAACATTTGTTGTTAGGGTAAAAAAAAAAAAAAACAAAAAAAAAACTCCTTCTTTTTTTTGTAATTAGATTTTATTAACCTTTTTAAAGTATTTTTATGTATTTTAAGAAATAAATTTCTGTGGAGTGAAGACAATCCTCAGGATGGGCCTTCTAAACTGTGCTGTACTCGAAGGCAGGGAGGTATTCCAAGGAAAATTCAGCTGTGAGGAGCGGTGCAAGAGGTTCCACACGGATTGTGCTGTGGTGTGAGAGGAGTGGAGGGGGAAAAGGGAGGAACAGAGAAGGGAAATGGCAAAGCAGAGCTGGCAGGTGCCGAGTGTCACCGAGCAGGTCGGTGACAGGGCCTGCAGGAAGGCTCGGGGCCACCTCCAGCCCCAAAGTGCAGAGCTACAGCCACTCCATAAGTAAAAGAATCCAATTATGATATCATTTTATAGCAATATAAAATGAAATAAAATGCTGGGGAAAGGGATTTTAGCAGCACCACATAGAGCAGCATCTTTGCCTTCCCTCATTTCTCCGGCAGAAAGCTGCACCAAGCCAAGGAGCACCTTCTTTAATTTTTTAATTATTGATTTAATTCGCCGTCTGGATTAAACTGCTCGTGCTCAGAAGTCCCAGCCACCCAAACCTCCTTGAGCTGAGGTTTAGGCCCAGTGACACCTTCTTCAGTCCTTCTTCAGCTTCTTTCTTTCTGTTTTCCTCTCTTTTACTCTCAGTTAAATTCAGTTTATGCATTCAAATCCTTCCCCAGCACACTCAGAAAAAGAATAATTCCAGAGCATTAAAAAATCCAAGGATTTTACCTTGCACTAAAAGAAACAATTTATCTTTTTCAGAGCCATTACTTCCACATAAATTCCTCTCCCTGACCACTTTATTCAGCTTTTCCTCCAACACTTTCTATTATTATTACATTTCAGTTCATGAATAAATTAATTTAAAAATTAAGACCTTCAAGCTTACAAGCCAATAAATTTTTTTTGCCATGTCCCCTGACCCTCCCTGTTTAATCCCCTGAACCCCACACCTGCATTCCTCTGCACCCTCACATTTTCCCCTTGTAGCTGGGGCCTGAAACTTGAAGGAAAAGAGAAATTCTTCTTTTCTTGTGATGCCTTGGTGCATTTTTTAGACCAGTGGGTGATGTTTTCTTCTCAGGAGTGTTCTTAGAGCCTGGCTTGTAAACAAAGGTCTTGTATTGTACAAATATTTCAAGATTTTATGGTGATAAAAATTCAGCCTTGTAGGTTTCGACCTGGTTTGCTTTCTGGTAAAGATTCAGTGGAACAGGTTTGTGCCCAGTTCTTTATTTTTGAACCATCAGCGTGAAGTTAGGAGACTAAAAATGCTCTTTCTTTGTGTGAGGAACAATTTACTTTGACTCTACTGAGTTACAGCCTCACAGAGGAAAATAAGACTATAAAAAATAATAGGGGTGTTTTCCCCTCAAACAAAGGAAAATAAACCTTGGAGCTCTGTGCACGGGGGCTCTGAGCTGGAGCTTTAAAGAGCTTTTCAGTTGTTTTTTTTCCCTCAAATACATTTACTGACACTGTGAGTGCCGAGCCTCATTGAAGGGATATTGATAGGAAATGACTAATTGTGCTTTTTTAATCAATTATTGAAGCCTGGCTGAGGGAGGAGAGCTCCTTCAACAACAACTGCTTTACAAAGCAGGGCTGGCTCCCACAAAACACAAATCAGCCTTTCCTCCAGTGGCTGATTGTGAAAAGAAATCTGTGTGAAGGGTTTTATTTCTCCCCTAACATTTTTTGTTGTCTGTTTTGAGGTTTGTTTGTGTCATTTGGGTTGTTTTTTTTTTTCCCTCGTGTTCTTGGTGCTTTATTTCAGTTGCAACCCCAAAACCAGAACAGAAATGGTTTTTTGCTCAAGAGATTCAAAATGATGAATGAGTTTTGTTCTTTTAGTGACTTTGTCAAGAAGCTGCTCAGATCATTAAAACTGAGTGAGGAGAGGAGACAAAAACGAATCAGCACCAGGGGGGAGTCAGCAGCAAGAGT
This sequence comes from Vidua chalybeata, assembly GCF_026979565.1. Lineage (NCBI taxonomy): Eukaryota > Metazoa > Chordata > Aves > Passeriformes > Viduidae > Vidua > Vidua chalybeata. The sequence continues at coordinate 3,486,023 of NC_071552.1, read as the reverse complement.
GGGAGTTTGGGGGAGAAAATGCAGATTTTGGATAAGTTTGGGGACACTAAAACACCACTGAGAAGAGAATGAGCAGCTCTGCAGCGCTGGGGGACAGCTCAGGCTCAAGGAGGAGTTTCCTTGGAGGAGGAAGAGCAAAGTGAAAGGAATAAATTGATTGACAAAAAAGATCAGTTGGAATTAGAGTCCCCACACTTGCCAGGTGGGGTATAAAACCATGTACAACTGTGCTGGGCAGGCTCTTGGGGTGAGAGATCCTTTAAGATTTAAGATAATTAAGATTTAAGATATTTAAGATATTTAAGATTTAAGAGATTTAAGATGTAAGATTTAAGATTTAAGATTTAAGATTTAAGATATAAGATATTTAAGATTTAAGATATTTAAGATTTAAGATTTAAGATATTTAAGATTTAAGATATTTAAGATTTGAGATTTAAGATTTAAGATTTACGATTTAAGATTCAAGGGAGAGTGTTTTCTGAAAGGTTTGGTCATCCAAATGTCATGGGGCTGAAACTGAGGAAGCTCTACCAAAACTGCTCTGTGGCCCAAGAGGATTTCTGCAGATTTTTGTAGCCAGGTGTTTTAATCTGAGCTTAAAGGTTGGGCTCTGTCAACAGCAGTACAGGAACTCTGAAATACTGAAAAACAAATTCAGTTTATCACAGTTTTTTACAGAATTTCTTGTTTTAATGATTATCTCCAACATCGGTTTCCCTTCCCCTGCTCTCCCTGGTGGGAATTCCTGATCCATCTCCCATGGAGCAGCAGCTGGGAGCTGTCCCAAAGTGTCTGGAAGGAATTCCTCCCTCCTGGAAGCACAAAGAGCTGCAGAGAGGAGCTTTTCCCCCCGAACAGAGCCAGCAGAGGACGTGTGGGTGAGCAGCACCTCTGCCCTGCTTCTGCCCTCCCTGCAGCTGCTGCAGGAGCCCAACAGCAGAGGGAGAATCCCCAGTGCACCCCAAAGGAGGAGGTGGTGTGGGAACAGCCTTGGAATGGGATGAGGATGAAGAAAAGGAGATTTTCCATGCACCTGGACCTTTCTTTCCACCCTCCACCCTCCTCCCCCTGCACACCCCGGCCCCGTGGGATGGGAATTTTTTTTCTAGAGGAAACCCCCTTAGAGGTTTTTCACCTAAAATTGCCCCAAACCAGGACAGGGGGGCAAACAAAACTTTATTTTTAAATCAAGTTTAAAACCTGTAATCCTTATTTACAAATGAAGTTTTGTCTGGGGGAGGCTGGGCAGGCAGTGCAGGGTGCCAACACTCCTCTCCCTCTCCCTGGGGAGGAATTGATCCCATTAAATCCATCAGGGAATTCACAGCAGAGCCAGGGACATCTTCTGTCACACTCGTAATGCACAGAGACAAGCTCAGTGCTGCCTGGCCTGCAGAAAAAAAAAGAATTTTTCTCCATTGATTTGTGTCCTGCTCTGAGAATCAAGGGGGTTTTAGGTGCATTTATTAGGGAAATCAGCAGCAGGTTTGGTCAAGCGTGTGGGGAAAAATTCTGGAGGAATCTTGGGATTTGGTTATGTGGGATGGACAGAGCTGCTCTGTGGGAACTGTGATATCCACCTGATCTCGATTAGATTTGGATAATCAGTCTGTATTAGGCAAAAATAATGTTTCAAACATTGTGATAAAGAGAGAAAATCAGTTCTGGAGAGGAGGAGCCAAATGCTGCTCCTGTCTCCATCTGAGGCTGGAAGGGGCAAACAAAACTTGGATGAAACTGGATGCAGAAAGATGATTTTTATCATCTATCTATTTTTACCTGGATCTATCCAAATCTAGGGTTTGATTTTGGTTCTAGGTTTCAAAGATCTAGGTTTTGATCTTTGCTATCTTCCCATAAATACCTACAGAGCTCATCAACACCAGAGGCACCAAATTCCTTCAGAGCATCCAAGAGTTGTGCCCCTCGCTGAGGGCTTCATAAATATTTCTGTATTTCATAAAAAATACAATATCCTCAACTGAAGGTGACCAAAAGAATCACCGAGTGCAGCTCCTGGCTCTGCACAGGGTTTCTTTTCATCCCTGGGGAGGCTGAGCAGCATTTTAGCCCTGATTTTTTGGGGGAAAGTATAGAGAAATGGTGTGTGGGTGGAGTTACACAGGGAAAGACAAGAAAGCTTGGAAAACTGGAGTGTGATGTCCCAAACCACAGGCTGGCAGCCTTGCCCATGGTTTGCTGCTTTCCTCGAGGCTCCACAAACACTTTCATAACTGTTCTGAGGGGAGGAATTTCTGCTCTGCACTCCAAGGCACCGAGGTGGGTAAATCTGCTTTATTTCCTTTCTGCTGTGTGGGCTGCGTATTTCCTTATGGGGTACCTGAGGTAATTTTAAAATCTTGCTCCCCTGCACGAGGGTGAAGCTGAAGCTGGGCTGTAAAGGTGTCTCTGTGTGCCTTAAAATGCCCTTTGGGGGGGAGTTAAAATTCACACCCCATAGCCACCAGTTTCTGCTTGATTGAGCTTTGCCCTCATCGGTGAAGCGCAGCTACGACGTGAAATTAAATCCGTTTTTAGGGGATTTCTTTCTCTCCTAAAAACACAAAAAGAAACCCACGCAGCAGGCAGAGCGAGGGTTCCAGCAAGCCTGAAATCTCCGATTTCCAGTGCAGAAAAAAGCCCAAAGCTAATGCATCCAGGGGAGTGTGTTTATCCTCCTGAGGAGCTTTTTCCAAGAGTCTCCCTCCAAACCCTGAATGTCGAATCTGATTTTTTTTTTTTTTTCATGCTGGATTTTTTTTTCTTTTTTTTTTTTTTTTGCTGCCTCCAAACTTAACTGTTTTGCCACTGGAGAAATCCTCTTGTTTGTCTGTTAAATATCTGTATTCCTGCTGGAAATCAGCTCTACCTCACCCACATGACTGGTCTTCACTATTAATCCCAGCTGATGGCAGGGAGGGGCTCAAGTGGGAGGCAGCCATGTGGTGAACATTGAGCTCAGTGTTTTCCCCCTGCTTCTCTCCTCTCCAGACAGGAAAAACTGTTCTGTGCTGCCGTGGATGTGAAGTCCTCGCCGTGCTGCCTCTGCCGCTTTCTCCCCCAGAAACTCCCAGGGCCCTGAATTTACAGCCCCAAAAATCCACCCCCCTAAAAAAAAAAAAAGCTCTGGCTGGATGTGGATGGACGATGGAGCAGGGGATGAATAGCAGGAGGGAAGAAAGAGTGAAGTTGGTTCTTTTTCTGGCACATGGATGCAATTACACTCAGTGCATTCCAGAGGCGTTCCTTTGAATCCTGTGCAGGTCTGCCTGCCGTCCTTGGGAGAGAGGAAGAAAAAGGGAGGAAAAGTCCCTCTTGCTGGGAGACGGAATGTCTGCATTTTCAATCCTCTTCTTAGGTAGGTTGGCTTTTTGGTGTTGCTCGCTTTTGATCTCATCAAACTTCCCCGAGTCTGCTCCGTGTGCCTGAAATTCATTTCTGGTGAGTTGGAGAAAAGGGGTTTGTAACGAGGAAACTTTCATGGGAAACTGTAATTTCAGTGGTGTTTGAGTTCTGATCCTTTTCTGGTCGCTTTATGAGCAGGTTGAGATCTCTGATTATCTGGATTAATTTTGAAAAGTGCTGGTCAAACAGACTCATTTGGGAATGTGTGTTTCTTGTTTGAAGAGAGCAGCGCTTTTCAGGGATAAAGGAGAGAGGGGCTTGGACCTCTTGGGCAAAACAAGGTGAATAAAATGTCTTTGTTTCAGGCGGAGTGTCAAATTTGTGTAACTGTGCTGAATTGTTGGGCGCTCGGCGTTCAGATGTTGAAAAGAAAAAGGGGTTATTGTTTGCAATGGATGGCTAAGATTAGAAACAGATGTGTTGGAGTGCAGCAGGGAGCAGTTGGGGGAGAAAAGGATGCAAGAAGGGGGGAAGGAGAGAAAGGGCCGCTGAAAGGAGGGGAAGAGAAGAGGGAGAGAAAAGAGAGAGGCTGATTTGTTGAGGAGGAGAGGAGCAGAGAATGGAAAAAGAGGGTGGAAAAGGAGAGTGAAGGAAAGCTGGAGGGAAAAGAGTTGGCAGCCCTGAGGTGTCTGAGGGGCTCCTGCTCCTGCAGGGGTGAGCAGTGAGCTGTGCCTCCCTCCTGCTGACAGGCACCGGCCCTGGCTGGGCAAACCTGGCCATTGCGGGGCCAGCTGTGAGCTGGAACCTGCTCAGGTGTGACAAAGGGGGCTGGGCTCTGCCTCCCTGCGAGGAGCTGAGCGCCAGGGCATGGGGGACAGGCACAAATAGGGTTTTTGAACAGCTCTAAGGGCTTGTGGCACGGAAAGCCCAGTTTAAGGCTCCCAGGTGTGGAATGTGGACTGGAGAGGGAGGTTTGGTGATCAAACACAAGGTCTGTGCAGCTGCTGGTAAAGGGAGAAGTGGCTTTTGCCCTGGGGATTGCTGCCAGCACAGGTTTTCTCTGTAGGGCCGTGGTGCCGGGGGATGTGGGCACTGCAGGCAGCACTTGGTGCCTGCACATCTGCTCTGGCCATTTGTGCCTCTCTGGGGTGGGGAGTGCTTGAGAGAGCAGGGCTAGGAGCAGCTCAGCCCTTCAGGAAGCGGCTCTGTGCAAATTTGGGACACAGAGGGGTTGGTTGCTCACCTTGCTGATGGAAACAACGGGAATTGCAACCTTTGATCCTGTTCAGCTGCTGGATATTCCAATATGCTCAAGGTTTGGAGTGAAAGGAACAAACTGTTGCTGCAGAAAAGGTGGGTTTGTGTGTAATTAATATAATGACTACTTACCTTTGCTGCTTTTATCTATAAAACTTTATCAGTTGTCTTGGTTTACAAGACAGGTGTTTGCTGGGGAAGGCAGAAAGCCTTCCTGGAATGGAGAATTTAAATTATCAATGTGTCCTCAGCATCTCCACTATGACAGGAACACAGGAATGCCCAGGAAAAGACACTTTGCTCTCACCTTTCCAGAGGTTTCTCAACCTCTCCTGTCCAAGCACTGCTGAGGGGAGAATTGTCTTCAAAACTCAGAGCAAAACCTGGAATGTTTTGTTTCCTGGTCCTACAGTGGGCACTGAGCTGCCCCCTGAGCTTTACCTGCCCTGCCAGCAGAGGACTTGGTCTTTCTGCTCCTTGTCCAGCTTCATTCACCAATATCAGAAGCAAGTCCAGGGAAAAGTAAGGAAAAGTTGTGGTTCCCTGTTCCTGGATCCTCCTGAGCACGAGGAGGCTGGGGAGTCTGATTTGCTGGCTAAAGCCTGGATTTTCTGCAGTAAAAATCTACAGAACTGCCAGTGATGTCTTGCTTTTTTTTTTTTTTTTTTTTTTTTTTTTTTTTTTTTTTTTTTTTTTTTTTCCTGATAAAGTGAAGACTAATATGGAAAAAAAAAGGTTTTAGAGAAGCCTTGAGAGGAAGGTTTGTGTTGTCATCATTAAACATCCAGTAACGTGGCTAATATACACAAGTCTTGTCTTTTCCACTGTTTACCTCTCTGGGGCACACGAGCAGCTGTGTGAGGAGACAGGAAACAGGAGCCAATCTCTTTGAAGGAGACTTTATTAAAACAGGACAAGATGAAAGACTTGGCTGAGTGTGGACAAGAGCTCACTTTGCCAGGAGAGGCTGAGGAGGGGAAGGTGGCCCTGTAAGTTTGACATGATTGTGACCAGCTGAGGAGTGAGAGTCAAGTGTCACAAACTCCCTTTGTAACCCACTGCACCCTTGAAAAGCAGAGTTTTGAAGTGGTTCTTCACTTCAGAGTGGAAAAAGTTCATAATAGGATGTTGCATTTTTCACCCTATAAAGAAGTAGCCAATGCTTCCATTGAAATGCGTTCCTGAATTGGTTTAAATTTGATGGGGTGGGAAATCTCCCCTTTGCCCCACTCCAAGTCAGTCATGAATGTTTTTAATGACCCAACAACTAAGGAAAAAGCTGATTATCTCGTGGTCAGAACAGCTCCCAGGGGTGATTATTTGTATGCCTGGCTTTGTCACTGGTTTCTTGTGCTTTGTCACTGGTTTCTTGTGCTTTTCCTTAGCTGTTGGCTGCTGTGAGTGCTCTGCCCTGCAGGAGCTGCTGGCTTTGGGGATCAAAGCAGGAGATGTGCCAACCCCAACCCCCCCCACCTCGCTGCCATCCTGCTGTGGGCACTGACCCCTTCCTGCAGTGCTGGGGGTCACCCACCACAGTGCAGCAAAACCAGCACCTCAGCAGTGATTATGTGCCCTGTGGGAGCTGGGCTGTCAGTCTGGGGTGTCTGTCAGTCTGGGGAGTCTGTCAGTCTGGGGTGTCTGTCATTCTGGGGTGTCATTCTGGGGTGTCTGTCATTCTGGGGTGTCAGTCAGTCAGGGGTGTCAGTCTGGGGTGTCTGTCAGTCTGGGGTGTCAGTCAGTCTGGGGTTTCAGTCAGTCTGGGGTGTCTGTCATTCTGGGGTGTCTGTCATTCTGGGGTGTCTGTCAGTCTGGGGTGTCTGTCAGTCAGGGCTGTCATTCTGGGGTGTCTGTCAGTCTGGGGTGTCTGTCAGTCTGGGGTGTCAGTCAGTCAGGGGTGTCATTCTGGGGTGTCTGTCAGTCAGGGGTGTCAGTCAGGGGTGTCATTCTGGGGTGTCTGTCAGTCAGGGGTGTCAGTCAGGGGTGTCATTCTGGGGTGTCTGTCAGTCAGGGGTGTCAGTCTGGGTGCTGCTGAGAGCTGAATCCCCGCAGAGCAGCTCAGCCCTGCCCTGCCAGCTCTGAGGTGGGGGATCTCTTTCCGCGCTGTCCCAGGGCTCTGACAGCGCTGTGCTGAGCCCCAGCTCCTCCTGTCTCACTGCACAGCAAAAAGGTTATGGAGCAGCTCCTTGCAGGGCCTGCTGGCGTGAGGAATTGCCTCTGACAGCCGGCATTTGCCCAGGTACCCACGGGCTGGTAGCTGGGAAATCCGAGCTGATGCAGAGCTGGGGCTGCCCGGGGCTGTGCTCTGCTGGAAAAGCCTCCCGTGAAATCCCTGCCGGGAGAGCACAGCAAGCCCTGTGCTTGGCATCCTGCTCCCCAAACCCTCCTCTCCTGGGCCACAGCAAAGCAGAACCTGCTGGGGTAGTTGGTTTTTAAAGAAGTGCCCCCGCTCTCAGCGAGCGCGCTGGGAACTGGGAATTCAGTGGGACGCTGCTGCCTAGGGGTGGTGGGAACCAAAGGAGACAGATTTCAGAGTGCTTAAAACAAAGCTTGTGGTCCTTTATTTCCCAAAAACTAAAGGAAGAGTTTATTCCTGTTCGTTTTCCAGAAGTGGTAAAAGAACAAAGGAGAGAGTTTTCAGGTTCCTTAAAACAAACCTTGTGGACCTTTATTCCTGTTGGTTTTCCAGAAGTGGTAAAAAAACAAAGGAGGGTTTTCAGGATGCTTAAAACAAACCTTGTGGACCTTTATTTTCCAAAAACCAAAGGAGAGCCTTTTCAGGTTCCTTAAAACAAAACCTATGAACGTTTACTTCCCAGAAACCAAAGGAGACAGATTTCAGGGTGCTTAAAACAAAGATCATGGACCTTTATTCCCCAAAAACCAAAGGAGAGTTTCCAGGTTCCTTAAAACAAACCTTGTGGATCTTTATTCCTGTTGGTTTTCCAGAAGTGGTAAAAAACCAAGGGAGGGTTTTCAGGATGCTTAAAACAAACCTTGTGAACCTTTATTTTCCAAAAACCAAAGGAGACAGATTTCAGGGTGCTTAAAACAAACCTTGTGAACCTTTATTTCCCAGAAACCAAAGGAGACAGATTTCAGGGTGCTTTAAACAAAACTTTATTCCTGTTGGTTTTCCAGAAGTGGAAAAAAAAACAAAGCAGGGTTTTCAGGTTGCTTAAAACAAAGTTTATGCATCTCTATCCCTGCTGATTTCCCAGGAGTAAAAACCAAAGGAGACAGGTTTTATGTTGCTTAAAGCAAAGCTTGTGGGCTTTTATTCCTGCTGATTCCCCAGAAATAGTAGAAGGCAAAGGAGATTGTTTTCAGGTTGCCTAAAACAAAGGTTAGGGACCTCTATTTCTGCTGATTTTCCAGAATTTCCAGAGTTTCTCAGTGATAACTGGAAAATAGCAAATATATTATATACTTTAGTTTTCTTTGGCTCCTTCTCTTGCCTTTGACTGTCCCTTTGTGGTACAAGGGCTTTGCCTCACTTTTTTTTCTAACATTTAGCACAAACCTTGGCTCAGGAGTGGTGTAAAAAAAAAAAAAAAAAAACAAAATCAACCAGCAGCTGGGAAAAGAGGTTTTGAGTGTGATTTTGTGTCTTGATTTCACCTCCCCTTTGTCACTGGCTCCTGAAGGAATGCAGGGAACTTGGTGGTGTATTCAGCTTTAAAAAAGGACAGCTCTCCCCAGGGCAGCTTCATGGGATTGATCCTAATTTCTCTCAAATTCCAAGAGCAGGCAACAGAACATCGGCTGTGTGAGAGTTGTGGGTTAAATTCCAGGCTGTCAGAGGAGTGTGGGTTAAATTCCAAGTCTTTATTAGCACACTGCCCTGGGAATACCTGAGCAAAGGGAATAAAGGAGAGCAGAGGATGGATTTGGCACCCCTGGGGAATTCAGAGGAGGCAGACAAAATTGAGTTGCTCTCTGGCAGAATATCAGGGTTAACACTCCTCTGAGACACTCCAGTTCTTCCAAAGCCAGGGATGGTTTGCATCAAATATTTGCTGTCCAGACACTTGATGATAAATTGCCTGTTTTTCTCTAGTGGTGCTTTGTTTTGTATTAAATAGTTGGGATTTTTAACAATTAAAACCAAAAAAACTTTATTTTGGAGGAGTTTTTTTTAATCCAGAAATGACATTTTATCACGAGGAAGAAAAGGGAGAAAAGAATAACCTGCCAGAGTGAGGAAAAGCAGCCAAATTTGTGGAGAAAAAAATCATTTTTATGGGAAGTATAGCCAGAGGGAAGGCAACTTTTCTGAATTTCCCATGGAAAACAAGTGGTGTTTTGCCTTTGTACCCACCCTGGCTTTGTCTCCTCCACATAGAATTAGTGGTTTGGTTTTGGGGGGCCCTGGCCCGCTTCAGAAGGATAATTTGTGTAAGAGCAGCACAAGCTTCTTCCCAGAAATGCCACTGCACAAGTGGCAGGGAGAGATCCTGGTGTTTATCCTCAGGATCACAACCAAGAGCCCTGCTCTCCCCCAGGCAAGCACGGGGTGTTGGGGGGGATTCAGCAGGTTTGCAGTCTGGGATTTGTTCTCAGAACCAGAAGGAGATGTGAACAATCCCTCTTGGATGTATTTGGGAAATCTTTTCTAAGTCCTTGTTACGCTGGACTAAAAATCGTGTCTATACCAATAAAATTGGTGTTGCAATGCTACAAATGGCACTGCGAGCTGCTTTGTGTGCCTTTTCCCCACAATTTTAATCAAAATACACCTTAAATTCCTGATTAAACAATGCCCTGTGTTAGCCCAGGCTGCAGGCAGTGTTTGTGCATCTGAAACGTGTTTTATTGTGCCCATTTGTGTGCTACAGAAGAGGCTGCTCTGGGTGCAGAAGGAGCCTGGTGGTGCTGTGTTGAAAAGATGAATGGGTCTGTTTTGGTTGTTTTTTTGTTTTGTTTTGGTGTTTTGTTTGTTTGGATTTTTTTTTGGGAGGTATTTTTTGTTGTTGTTGGTTTGGATTTTTTTTTTTTTTTTTTTTGGTGTTTTTTTTTTTTTTTTTTTTTTTCCCTCCAAAGCTGTGTCTTCATTTGTTTTTAGAAATGCTCAGTTTACAGAAGCAGCCCAGCAAAAAGTCAAGGGTGAAGCCAGGTCAGGGAGGTCTGTGAGTAGAGCCTTGACAGGACAGCGCAGGGCTGGGCAGGAAGCACAACAATGGAAAATGTGTGAGAAGTCAACAGGCACGGGGCAGAATTCCAGCTCCTCCATCTCCCGGGCTCTCTCCTCCCCTCAGCATTGCTGGGGGCAGTGACAGCCCCCTCTGTGCTCTGTCCCTTTTAGTTTGGCCCCACCAGGGTTAAATGCGTTTCCTTTGGGTGCACCTGGAGCTCTGCACTGGTTGTCAACCCAGAATAAAGCTGGTCCTTCTTGCCAGAAATAGCCCAGTCCTAGAAAAGGAGGATGGGCACCAGGCCAGGCTCTCCTAAACCACACCTTGGCACCTTGGTTAATTTATCTGACTCCTTAACGAGCTCTGGCTCTTCTTTGCAACAAGTTGTAAAGGGGACAGAGCAGCTCTGAGGTGCTGGATGTGACAGAAGGCCACAAAACCCACCCTGTCCTCCTCTGCTCCTTCCCTTGCTCCAGGAAATCATTTGGCAGCTGAAAAAAGGCAAATGTTTAAGTGAGAACTTCCCAGCCCCAGCGTGTCAGAGTTGCTGTCCCACAAGGATCAATACCCATCAGAGCCTCTCTCTCCTCCTGGGGAGCTGCCAGGATGTTTTTTTTGCGTGGCAGGAAAACCAGGCTGAGCCCTGGCCGGGTGGAAAGGTTGGAGCTCAGCTTAGTGCCTGCAGTGGAGCTGCCTTTGGAGGGAAAAGGTCACTGAGGATTGGGCTGGTTTTGTGACATTGCCTGGCAGGAGGGAGGCTGCTCTGAAATGGAGCGTGCAGGGTTAGAGGCAAGGCATGAGCACGGCTCGGGCTCTCCAGGAGAAAGGGTCACTCCACGAGAGAGCTTTTGTTCAGCCCACGTTGCACAGAGAGCATTTAAAGCACACCTGAGACAGGGGGAAGCTCACACACACGGGTGGGTGCGCCCTGCTGATGGTGCTGGAGCACTTGGAACATGTCTAACTTAAATTCATTTTAATTTAACTTCACTTAAAGTGATTTTCCTCCTGATACATCCCCAGATGTGGGCACAGGAGTGATGTGCAGATCCTTAACAAAGCTGAATCCAAGCTGAAATCCTTCACCTTCCACCTGGAGGGACGAAGCTTTATTTTCTGGTCAGATATTTATCTAGTATCTTGTTTTCTAGTAAGGTATTTATTTATTTATATTAATTTATTTATCACATATTAATGGTTTGTGGTGTCCCTGGAAGTCGCTTGAGCTCCCCCAAGAGATGATCTCATATTAATGGATTTTTTGGTACCACTGTGCTGAGGAACTCCACTCATGAAGTGTTGCTGTGCTCTCAGAGAAACCTCCCCGAAAGGAAATCCTGGGCTCTGAATTACTCCATGCTGCACATGAAAAAAAGGAAAATGAGTTTTTTACCAATACATGGAGTGTATTGTGGCTGTGAGGTGTTTTGAACAGATTCTCTCCCTAAGTGCCTGGATGGGCTGCTAGGAGGCCTTTTCAGAAATGTAAAATAAAAAAAAAAAAAGAATTACTCCATTCCGCTCCCTTTGTGCTTCAGCAAAATATTGGAATTAGGTGGATTTCCAGTATTTGGAATATTTGAGATGGGTGCCGGGTGAGTGTCACAGATGACTCAGGCTGTGGTTTTCCTTACAGATCTGATAGGACTTCAAAGGTCACAGGAATGTTTAACACAAATATGAACCTTTATTGGCCAGGTAGGGCCAGGAATCACAGAGTGCCTTTGTGTGTGTTTGTGCTTTCATCCAACACAGCAAGCCTGGAATATTGAACTGAACCACAGCCAGGCACTTTTTTTTTTATTATTATTATTAAAAAAAAAAAAATATTGCAGGGTTTTCAACCTTGAAGGCAAATCACTTTATGACTTCATTGTTTAAATTTAGGTTTTGTTTTGCGGGGGGATCGTTAGACTTGAAGCAAAAGCCTTGTAGCCCAGGGACTGTCACTTCTGATTACTTCCAGTGACACTTCCAATTATTTCCAATCACAATTCCAGGGACAAGAGGAAAAAAGGAGACACATTCTCCAACATCAGGGCTCTATTTTCCCCTTTTCTTTCTTTCCCTTTTTCCCGAACAAAGCAGCATTTCCCGAAGCTCTGCAGGGAGAGGTGCAGAGGCAGACGTGGAGCTGTAATTCCGGGGTGGATCTGCTGGAGTGAGGCTGGAGGCCGGTGTCTGGCGGGGTGCTGGCACTGCTGCTCTGGATCCTGCCTTGTTGAGCAATGTTAAGGAAATTGCTTCATTCTCCCCAGGCTCTGGCTGGCACTAGCACTCGCTCCAGAGCAGCAGCATCAGGCTGCTCCACCCCCCGTGCCCAGGAGCTGCTCCTGGAGAGCAGGACACAAAATGGGACACAGGGATCTGCTGGGAGAGCTTGGGAGACTCCCAGCGACACCAAAACCAGGATTTGGTGCAGTGAGTTTTGTCCAGAGACACAAAAATTCTGCTGGGGGAGCTCAAGTGACTTCCAGGGACACCAAACCCAGGATTTGGTGCAGTGAGTTTGGCCCAGAGACACAAGAATCTCCTGGGGGAGTTCAAGTGACTCCCAGGGACACCAAACCCAGGATTTGGTGCAGTGAGTTTGGCCCAGGGACACAAGAAATCTGCTGGGAGAGCTTGGGTGACTCCCAGGGACACCAAACCCAGGATTTGGTGCAGTGAGTTTTGTCCAGAGACACAAAAAAATCTGCTGGGAGAGCTTGGGTGTCTCCCAGGGACACCAAAACACAGGATTTGGTGCAGTGAGATCCCCCAGAGACACAAAAAAATCTGCTGGGAGAGCCTGAGTGACTCCCAGGGACACCAAACCCAGGGTTTGGTGCAGTGAGTTTTGTCCAGAGACACAAAAAAATCTGCTGGGAGAGTCTGAGTGACTCCCAGGGACACCAAACCCAGGGTTTGGTGCAGTGAGATCCCCCAGGGACACAAGAATCCCCTGGGAGAGCCTGAGTGACTCCCAGGGACACCAAACCCAGGATTTGGTGCAGTGAGTTTGGCCCAGATGAGCCCAGGCTGCTGCACCCTTCATAAAACGAAGCAGGAGCCCTGCCCCATTTCCAGAGGTCTCTGGTAGCCTCACTTGGAGCCCCTGGAGCATCAAACCAGCCTGAAAACGGTGCCAGAGCCCTCGGGCACACCCAGCCAGGCCTCTCCCCCCAATGGTGCTGCACTGGGCTGTGAGGCTCTGTGCTTCAGACTGGTGCAAGAGCTGGGCTCTGCAAGAAGGGGATTTTATTAATATTTTATTACTATTTTATTCACATTGTAATAATTTACTAAAACTGTGTAAGTGAATATTTACAATTTGGATACTGTATTAATGTTTATTTACCATTTACATATTTACATATTGCCGTTTACATTGCATGAATGTTTATTTACTAATTGTATATTGCATTTTTGTTTATTTACTATTTGTACATCCTGCAAACAAGCAGCAAGCCTGGTGTGGTGTTTAGAGCCACATTTGAAGAACCTGAGTTAATTTAGGATTCTGGGCCTGAACATTTCCAAAACAGCAGTAAATGAAACGTAGCTTTACGTGGCGACTGACAACCTTTAACTTTTAAAGTAGAAATTAGATTTATCAGTGACCTGGCTGGGTGATTGCTTCTCACTGCCTTCACCCCCTGGTGCTGTGGGAGTGCAGGGAGCTTGGCTTTTCTCGTTTTCTCAGTGCTGCAGGTGTTGGGTGTCACTGGGAGCCACCTGTGCCAGCCCCATCCCTTCCTGTGAGGAAAACTGCGTGGCTGTGCAGGATGGACGCTGCTGTGACGTCCAAACACGGCTGAGTCGTCCCTTGAGCACAGAGCAGCCCACAAATCCTGTGCCAGCTATTGCAAATGCAGGTGAACCCGTGGGAGGAGATGCTGATGTCTGACTCCAGCTCAGGAGGCTGAATGATTTCTTTATTAGAACTATACTGTAATACATTAATATATTATTTAAAGGCGATACTAAAACTACAAACCTACTTTTTAAAACTATTATATCTAACTAACAACTCATGACCCTCTCTGAGAGCCCAGCCACAGGTGGGTTGGATTGGATTGGGTTGGGTTGGATTGGGTTGGGTTGGGTTGGGTTGGATTGGGTTGGGTTGGATTGGCCACCAGGCTCAAACAATCCTCACCAGAATCCAACCAAGCAATCACCCCAGGTAAACAATCCTCCAAACACATTCCACATGGGAAAAACAAGGAGCAGAAATAGAAATTGTTTTTCTTTCTCTCTGTGCTCCTCTATGAAGAATCCTGAGAGAGAGAAGAACGTGTCTGTGACAGTCAGTGACGTTCAGAAGCTCAATTCCACCTGAGCAATTTGACATCAGCTCCTGGGCTCCTGGCCATCAGCTCTGCTGCTGCTGTGGCATTTTCTGTTTGGGTGGGGTCGGGTCCCTCACAGTGTCACTGAGGTGACACTTTGGGACAGCCTGGTGCTGCTGCCCCAGGACTCAGCATCTCCAAGGAGCTGTTTGGATCCATCCAGTGCCATGGAGACATTCCCACTGTGCAGCCTTGTCTGTGGTCTCTGCTCTGGGCAAAACCTCTCCTGTTTCCATTGTTTCAAGCCCTTGCTTGGAGACAAAGGGAATTTTAGCCACACAAAGCAGATCTTTTTGTGTTGACAAATGCCTTTTTTTTTTTTTTTTTTTTTTTTTTTTTCTATTCAAGGGGGATATGAAGCAATGGTGAGTGTCTTCTGGTCAAAGAAGCATTCAGGATGTTGAGGTTCCAGCCTGGATTTTGCCAGTGATTCATGATTTAGTGATTCAGGCTTCCTTTTTAAATGCCTGCTCATTTTGAGTGTCTCCATTTCCAGTGTTTTAAGGGATTAGTGCTCTGGAATTTGTGAGTGTGGGGACACCCGAGCGGGGTCACACCAAAGGAGGTGACACTTGGTGTGTCCTTTAATCCCCCCAGGTCTTGGGGGGGCACTGGAGAGCTGAAAATGCTGCGTTTGTCAGCTTTGTGCTTACTGTGCAGAGGGAGAGTGTCGGAGTCCAGCACATCCCTGTGGCTGCCCTGGCTGGCTCCAGACCCTGGAGGGGGCTCAGAGACCTTGGCAAGAAGTCAAAAACACCTCTGGCTTTGATTTTAGCCCATGGAAAAAACTGCCAACTGTGTGTGAGGAATTACAAGCCACAAGGGTTTGAGTAGTGTGGTAGTTGAATTGACACAGGGTGAAAAAGTGGAATTTTGGGGTTTTTAGAATATAATTCAGGGGTAAAAGATGGAGAAATCTGGGTGTGTCCTGGCCTTCTTTCCCTTCTTGCCCTCCATGTCTTGGTGTGATGGTGACACTTTTCTGTTGGCTTAGGATAGGCACAAACTGTCCAACAGAAATGACAGATATTGGTGCATTGTTATAAACAGACTGTACGTAACTTTTGATATAAAATGTAAACACCTCCAGGGAGGGCACGCCAGACTGCCATGGCTTCGGTACCAGGCGGACCTCGGCAGGTCAGAGAGAGAATATTGTAGATAAGAAAAAATGAACAACCTTGAAAACTCGACCTCACACATTCCAGACCTCTTCTTCGGCTGCCGGGCTGGGGGAACAAGGACTTCTACAATTTCGGGGTCATTCCAAATGGGCAAACCCCAACAGGAGAGCACTCAGACCGTGCAGCCTTTCCCTCCCGAGCCGCAGAGTGCTCTGAAACCGCTGCAGAAACGGGGCTGGAGAGCCCAGCCCGCCTGTTCCACCTGCCTTAATGCGGGAAGAGGCTTCCCGTGCTGTGCCAAATGCATCCCGGCTTTTCTGGCTTTGTCAGCTCCTTCCTCTTAGCCCGAGGCTACCCCCGGAGCCAGCAAAAACCACAATTCTGCAGCTGCCGCTTCACTCAGGCCCCGTGTGACCTGGGAGGAGGGAGAGGCTCCAAACTCTGCTCTGCAGACAGCGATGCTGAATTACAACAGGGCTTCTTCTCTAATGACTTGGGCTCGCATTTTTCCCGTTGAGCAGCGCCCTGGGCGTGCTGCTCCCATTGTGGGGCAGCCAGGAATGCGTTCCCATTAGGAAAAGGCTCCAAAGGTGGTGGAGGCCGCGGGGATGTCACAGGCATCCTCCCCTCTCCATGTCCTCCACAGAAGCCAAAACCAGGATGTGAATGGAGGAAACATGGCCTTATTTAATTTTTTTCTGGATATATTGCACATTTTTTTCTGGATATATTGATTTTTTTTTTTTTTTTCTGGATATATTGATATTTTTCCTGGATTTTAAGTGCTCTGAGGCAGGGATTGTTTCTTTGCCTGTATGCAGTGCTCCTTAAAACACTGCAGATCAAATGTTTGTATGGAAATCCTAAGTTTTAACCAGGTTTAAATCTGGTTTTGTCCCTGCCTGCTGTCCAAACGAGCCAGGCACCTGGTTTGCATCTCTCTGTGGCATTCCAGAGCATAAATTCCTGCACAAAAGCTGGGATCTGAAGATATCTTAAACAAATTCTTTACTTCCTTCCCTTTCTCCTGACAAACACCTTTAAGAAAAAAACATTCAGGGGGATAAAACAAAGCTGACAACAAAAGCTGATTATTCATGCATGTAGAATGATTTTAACTAGGCAGTTAGGCAATATTGACATTTCCCTGCCTTGTTAGTGCTTTTCTGAGCACTGCTGGAGACTGTTCTTTGTTCACAGGCACCACTGCTCTGATACAGCACAACCTGCTGGGGTTTTAGGATTTTTAGGGTTTTTTAGGGGTTTTTTTAGGGTTTTAGGATGGTGCAGGGCCTGTTCTATCCCACCTCAGTGATTGTTAAGTGAATTAAAAAACTATTTGCTCTGAGTGATTTACTACTGTGCCTTCACACCCTTTTTTTTTTTTACCGTCGCCTCATGGAGGCTGTGCTGGGCAGAAGAAAATCCTTTATTTTGACCAATAAAATTCGCCTTGCCCGAGGAGAACCCTTTGAATGCAAACCCTTTTTCTCACTTTGCAGTGGCACGTGACATATGCAGGAGCATTTCCCCTCGCAGTGAAGCGATACACGGAATAAATAAACAGACCCCACACCCTGGGGTAGTTATGAGGTGGGTCTGTGTGTCAGCGCCCGGCACAAGTGAGATATTGCTCCAAAACTTGTGCCCCGAGCCTCAGTCTGACCCACACCTTTATTCCCAAAGCTGTTCCATGTGGAACACACTGCACAACTTTCCCATGCATATTCACCCCCTGGCCCCGCCTGTCCTCGCCCCTCACGCTAAATAAATCCACGCCCTCTGGGCACGCCTGGTTTGCTGTGGTGGTCGCACGGGGGTCTCTCGGTGGTCCTGAGGCTGAAGATTTTGGTCTTCCTCATGATTGAACTTTTGAACTTTTCCTCTCTGCGCGTGCACTTTCGGTCCTTTGGTGCTTATCTGAGTACGTCTGTCAGTCTTGATGGGCTTGGACACAGAGGAGCTTCTTTATCTGGGTTCTTCCCCTCCTCTGGTATTGCTCTTTATGCAAGAAGCTCTAGAAATCTGCATTTTCCTATGCCCTTTGTACCAGGCAGGGGTTTCTTAAGTAAAAGGTTAAAATTCAACACATAACTCTACAAGCTAAATTATAAATGCTTAATTCATTTTGTTAACCTAACTCTAAAAACCTCTGTTTCAACAGTGCCACTCCCGCAGCCTCCCCCTCTCCCCGAGCAGCCTCGGAGCCTCTCTCTCCCCACCGTGTGATGCAAACCCGTGTGTGCAGCATCCCTTTGCTGCTGGCTGCAGCTTTTCCTTCCAGCTCCTGCCCCTCGGGGTTGTCCTCTGTGAAAAATGCATCTTTTAGGATTGGCTTTTGGCAAATATTACAATGAATATTACATGTGTACTGTTAGAAAGTTATGCTGTGTTAATTCTCTTAAGTTGTGTGTTAAATATAGTTTTAGGTTATAACATCATGTTAAAATAGAAACTCTGCGATGTAAGATATTTTTCACTAGTTCAAGAAAGAGATTAGATAATCAAGAAACTCTTCACACAGAGATAACAGCGACAGGGCACATAAAGAGTTACAGCCTCCTTATCAGAAAAGACAAACATCCTTCCACCTTCTCTCCGTCTTTATGGAACCACCAGGATTAAGGGGAAGAAGTTGGCAAAAAACAGAAAAATTCTTAATTTGCAAGGAATTTCTGCACCATGTATGAGATATATGAATATGCAACAGGCTGTTGCTTTTCAGGGTTGTTCCTTTGTTCACAAGGCGTGGTTTTGGCAGCTCAGTGCCCAAAAACATCCACACGTCCGAAATTCTTTGCTTTTTGTAATTGTCCTACCTCTAAATTTTTATTACTCTAATTGTATTACTATTTTTATAACCATTTTATTATTATTAAACTTTAAACAATTCTAAAAACAAGTGATTGGCGTTTTTCGCGTCCTCTCAACATTTCCTTTTCTGCAGTGTGGAAAACCCAGCGTGCCCAGAAAAACCAGCAGCCCCAAGAGCTCCTGCCTGCTGCCGAGACAGGCTGGGAGTGTGCTGGAGCTCTTTTAACTCTGTGTGCTCGTCTTCTCTTGGGGGTTTGGGGCTTTTAGAAGCCTTTGATGGGGTCTGCGATTCTCTGTTTCTGTCATCTCTCCCCACTGAAAGCTCCTGGTTTAGCAAGTCGAGCTCAGGAGCAGCTTCAGCCCATGGAAGGCAAATTAATTTCCAGTTCCTGCAAGGATGGAGCTGATTCAGGCAGGAATTAGCGCTGCTCTTCCACCCTTGCTGCTGATTTAAATGCTGCTTCATTTTTTATGATCGTCTTGTAAAAGCAGAACAGAGCGGGGGGAAATACTCCAAACAATAAAAAGCAAATAAATTCTGGTTTTCTAAAATATCTGTGTGGGGATTGGAACAGAGCTCCCTCAATGCTCTCTCCTGGAAAAGATATCTCCTAACTGGAAGTAGGATCTGCCTGGCAGTGAGAGTTAATTGCCTTAAAAACTCCTGGATTTAGGAGTTTGTGATGTTCTTGCCTCTGAGGAGAGCCAGTTCTCTTCTTCCCTCTCTGATTTAATGTCCCAGCTTTGCTGTAACTTCTGCTGTGCCTCTGAAAGCTTTAATTCATGGAGGGGACACAGTGTGTGGGCTCCTTGTTACCAAAACTGATAATCTTATCAGCAAGTGAGGGAGAGGCCGTCAGAGGCTCCGGGACTGCTCTGGGTGAGGAGAAGGAGCTGGGTTTAGGTTGGCTCTGGCTTCTGGGAGGAAAGGGCAGGAGCAGCTCTGTATTCCTGCTCTGCTCATGGTTTGAAATCATTCAGGGGCTTTCTTTTTCTGTGTCAGCACTGTCAGAGCCTATATTCCTCAAGCAAAAGAGGCCATCCTACCCCAGCAAGAGAAGGACTTAGCGAGGAATCCCCTTCAGCAAGGATGTGACAAGCAGACTGACAATGTAGGAGAAAGGGGAAAAAATATCCTGAGCCAATATGCATAAAATTAGGGCCTGATTATGAGGCAGAATTAAAAATAAACCGGGAAGAATTCCCCTGGTGGAGGGAGCTGGTGGAGCAGCAGCATGGGCAGCTGCTGGTGCCAGCCGTGCGTTCTAAGAGCAGTAATTAGCAGGTAATGATGATGAGAGTGCCTAAAAAGCCTCCCTCGCTGCTGGAGCCACGCAGGCAGGGCTGGATGGAGCGGATAAATGGAATTCCTGCAGCCACTTTGAACAGCAGCCACTGCTCATCTCCTCCCGTCCCCTCTGATCCAGGAGCTGTGCATAATGGATGAACGTGCCAGGGAAAAAAAATGTCCTGGGCAGCTGGGGGAGATGAGAAATCCTGGGGCAGCGGGGCTGGGCTGTGCTCTGGGTGCTCGGACAGGTTCTCCTGGTGGGCAGAGGGGCTCCGAGCAGGATCTGCCCTTCGGCTGTCCCGGAAATCTGAGCAGAACACTGCCCTCGAGCTTCAGGTGGAGCTGGAGACTTCCTGCAGGAGCAGGGGTGACTAAAGCATGGCAAATGGCGTTTAAAGCGTGGGATTTTTATAGCAAAAAAGTCAGAATCCTTTGTAAGGAGACGAGATGGGAAGACAGAAAACTGTGGTTTTTCTTCCAGTTCCAGTGGTGACCCTGTTTTCACTGTTAAAATTCTGTTCTGTTGTTGATTAACTCATCTCATTCTCTTGTTGATTAACTCATCTCACCTCACCCCCAGTCCCACAAGGTGCTTTTGACAAGTCCTTTTGGAGCCTCGGCTTCCCCAGCTGTAAAACAGAAAGGGAAACGTCTCATTATATAATGGAATCTCTGGTCTTGAGACAAAATGGGGAGTATTGGTAAATAATTTGATCATGGTTTTTATCAGGCTGCCCTTTCCAAAGAGCTGATAGCTGCTGTCTGCTTGCATTTGTATTTCGTGTCACTGGGATGGAGCTGTGCCCTGACAGAGGCAGCTCTTTCAGCATTTAGGGAAGAAGGCTTTGAAATCTTAAGGAGCCACACAAGCCCTTGCCAGAATTCTTTATAAATTTTGTAGGAAATACACTCAACCACACTTCCTAAAAGAGGAAATGCTTGAGTCCTGTCTCCTGTGTTTAGCATAAACAGAGTCCAGATAATTTAATCTAAAAGGAAAACGCTCTTTTGAGGATAAACAGCCTGAATAAAACATTTCTGAGCAAAGCCACGTCCCCCCTGCACACCCCAGAGAGGCTGGGATCCTGCAGGATGCCAGGAGCAGCTCTGAGCAGGGAATTGGCCTCACCACAACCCCGGCCCTGCTCAGGACGCCCTGTCCTGCCTGGTACCCCAAACACCGCCCTGGATCAGCCCACAGCTGGGCACATCTGGCTGCCTGCTCCTACAGAAATGTCAAATATTGCCCGGCAGACACTTCGGGGCTGTTTCTGGATGTTCATGAGGAACAGATGGAGACTGGGCTGCTCCAATCTGCAGCTATTTGATTGGTTTCATTTTATTTATTTTATTTTATTTTATCCCTTCTCTACTAAGCAAAAACAACAATTTCCAGTGTGAGGAAGCTGTTGCTGCTTTGTTCTGCTGATCTGGCTGAGCTGGAGGAGCCCAGGAGGGAAAATCCAGGCTGGAAAGAGGGAAATGAGGGATTGCTGTCGCTCCAGATGCAGCAAGGACAGCAAACAGGGATGGGAATTGTCAGGGCAGGAGTCACACGTGAAAGTGCCCAGGGTGCCAGGATGTGGTACAGAAAACAGGGACAGTCAGGGCTGGGACACTGCTGCTTTCCAGTTATTTTAAATATTAAATAGTTAAATATTTTTAATATAAAATATTTAAAATAACGGGAATCCAGTTATTTTCAATATTAAATATTTAAATATTATATATAAATACACTATTTAAATATTAAATATAAAAATAACGGGAATCCAGTTATTTAAAATATTCCTTAGCATAAGGCAAAAAACCAGTTAAAACCAGTTATTTTAAATATTTAATATTTTTAATAACTGGAAACCAGTTAACAGGAACTTTAACTTTGCCTGTTAGCTGGTTTCCAGTTATTAAAAGTATTTATTTAACCTGTTATCTTGTTTCCAGGTATTTTAAATATTCCTTTACATCCTATATTGTTTCAAAATATGTAAAATATATCACTTTATCTGTTAGCTTGTTGCCAGTTATTTTAAATATTCACTTTACTTGTTAGCTTGTTCCTAGTTATTTAAAATATTCCTTTACTTGTTAGCTTGTGTCCAGTTATTTTAGATATTCCCTTAACCTGCTAGCTTGTTTCCAGTTATTTAAAATAAGATCACTAAACCTGCTAGCTTGTTTCCAGTTATTTGAAAGACTTCTTTGCCTTGTTTCCAGCTTGTTTCCTCCTGCCTGTTGGATTGAGTTTTTTTTTAAGTGGGGTGTGGCAGGCACATTCTCTCTCTCAGGATTTTTCATAGAGGAGCACAGAGAGAAGAAAGAGAAAACAATTTCTATTTCTGCTCCTTGTTTTTCCCATGTGGAATGTGTTTGGAGGATTGTTTACCTGGGGTGAGTGCTTGGTTGGATTCTGCTGAGGATTGTTTGAGCCTGGTGGCCAATCCAATCCAACCCAACCCAATCCAATCCAATCCAACCCAATCCAACCCAACCCAATCCAACCCAACCCAATCCAACCCAATCCAATCCAATCCAATCCAATCCAACCCAATCCAACCCAATCCAACCCAACCCAACCCAATCCAATCCAACCCAATCCAATCCAATCCAACCCAATCCAATCCAATCCAACCCAATCCAATCCAATCCAATCCAATCCAATCCAACCCAATCCAATCCAACCCAATCCAACCCAATCCAACCCAATCCAATCCAATCCAATCCAATCCAACCCAATCCAATCCAATCCAATCCAATCCAACCCAACCCAATCCAACCCAATCCAACCCAATCCAATCCAATCCAACCCAATCCAATCCAACCCAATCCAACCCAATCCAACCCAATCCAATCCAATCCAATCCAATCCAACCCAATCCAATCCAATCCAATCCAATCCAATCCAATCCAACCCAACCCAATCCAACCCAATCCAACCCAATCCAATCCAATCCAACCCAACCCAATCCAACCCAACCCAATCCAATCCAATCCAATCCAATCCAACCCCCCTGTGGCTGGACTCTCAGAGAGGGTCACGAGTTGTGAGTTAGATATGACAGTTAGAACAAGCAGGTTTGTAGTTTTAGTATCTCCTTTAAATAGTATATTAATGTATTACAGTATAGTTCTAATAAAGAAATCATTCAGCCTCCTGAACTGGAGTCAGACCTCAGCATTTCCTCCACCGGGTTCACCTGCAGTTACAGTAGTGGGGCACCAATTTTTGGATTAAACCCTTTCCTGGCCCAGGGATGGGGTAACTGAGAGGTGTTTGAAAAACTTTTATTCCATTTTCAGTCTCATGAGAAGGGTGAGATGATACAGCTGTCATAATTCACATTATCACAATCAGAAGCTGACTATTTCCTAATTCCAATACACAATATTGTGTTTTAATTACACTATAAGTGTTTCTTGGCCTACCAGCTTTGGCTATACCATGCTGAAAATGCCTGAAAGCCAATAATCTAAAATTACCCCTCATAAATCCTTCTACAATGCATTTTTCATAGTTCTGTTCCTCCAAAGCATCTATCTATCTATCTATCTATCTATCTATCTATCTATCTATCTATCTATCTATTTCTCCAAAGTTTTTGTGTTTTTTTTTTTGTTTGTTTTTTTTTTTTTTTTTAATAAAACCAGCCTTTAAAACTTGTTTCTAGCTCTGTTTCTCTCTCAACAATGTCTGTCCTATTCCGTGGCATTTCTAAGTCAGCATTTCTTACCTCAAACTTTACATACAGAAACATTCTATCAGATTTGAGAATTTTCTACAAATCCATTGCCCACACCTGCCTGGCAGAAAACTCAGGAATAAGGAGCCAGGAACTCCAGATTAGAGGAGAACAGTGGTTGATTTAATGATTGTTTCACTCTGAAATAATCCAGGTGGAAGAAAACCCCTAAGTGGAATCACAGCAATATTGGGAATTTATTGTTGATTATTAAGCAGCTGGGGAGAAGCATGTGTTGATATTCTGGAAGAAATAAATCAAATTTCACTTGTCATTGAGCTTCCTAAATAGTCTCAACAGACAAAGATCTATTTTTGGACAGACGTTAAACACTTGGAATCTGTTTTCCAGCAGCTGGATGTTCCATTTCTTGGGATAATTTCCTTAATTCCTGAGGAAAATGGGTCCGGTTCTGCCTTTGTCAATGCTTAGCACCACATCTTCTGCCCAATGCCACCAATGAGGCCAGTTTTGGCAACAGCCTGTAGGATTAGAATTCTCCAGAAAGGAAAAGTGGGAATCTTTACAAGATCTTAAATCAGTTTTAAAAAATGCAAAGTCAAGTTTTGCTCCTGCTGTTCTTGGGTTGTGGGAAAGGAAAATACTTCAGGTTTTGCTGATACAGTTTTATTTAATTTATTTTTTATTTAATGATTTAGTCTAGTATTTTGCTGATACTGTTTTATTAAACTGTTTTATTTCACTCCAAATCTATCTTCTAAAAGATTCTAAGGACTGAGTGCTCAGAATAAAAATTTGGATGCTGTTTAGCCTTGATGGGATGGACCCAGGTTTCCATGGGAAAAAGGGAACCAAACTGGGGAGGAAAGTTGAGCTGACTGAGATTTTTCATGTTTCATGGCCAACACCTGAGTGAAAATAAAAACTACAGACACTGGCTGAGTTTATAGATCTGAACTGCTGAATTTGAGTGGATCTGATGTTGGCTGTGCTGAAGAAAAGAGCTTTTCTCAAAGTGATGGTGGAGTTGGGACAAAAACAGTCCGAGGAACATTTTGAGGGGTTTGAGCTTTGGCTTTGGGAGAGTTCTGTGTAGCCTGGGGTGAGGAGCTGCCCTCCCACATCTCCCTGCAGCCTCCCAGCCACGCTCTCAGTCTCTGGCTGCTTGAGGACACGAGAGATGTGTAAATAATCAGAATGTGGGGCTTTGTTTAGGAGCTGGTGCCTGCAGAGCCTTTGCTTAGTCTGGGTCAGGGAAAGGTCCCTGCTCTCAGCAGCTCCAGGAATGTGAGCCCTGGCAGGCTGGGGGTGGCTCCAGGCTGTGTTTGCTGTCACACACACAGGATTTGGTCAGATTGTGCTGTCTGGCACCTCTTGCTTTACCTGCTCGCGTTTTAGAGCAAATATTCCTGCACAGGTGTCCAGGTGAACAGCAGGCTGGGTTACACTCAGCCCAGATGGAGAGTGCTGGGATAATCCTCCCTCTTTTCAGGGAATCTAAACTCATTGAGTCATGGAAATCCCAGCCTGGGTTCTTAATGAGCCCTGGATCCTAACAGCATCTGACAGCTGAGGCTGGTCCGTGCTCAAGCTCCCCGGGATCAGGACAGCCCCTGCTGCCTTTGCAGAGCCCTCTGAGAACTCTTCAGAATGGGAATTTAAGCTCTGCTAGCTGGAAGTTTGGCAAATGCAGGCTAGAAAGTGAATTTCAAGCAATTTTCTGTTTCAAAGAAAAAAGATGCTGCCGGAGCTGCAGGCTGCCAAGCTGCAAACACTGTGGTGATGTTGTGTGCTCTCTGCTGCACTAAAAACTGCTGAAACTCCATCCAAATCACCTGTTCTGTTTTGACAGATCTATTGCCAAACAGTGCACTTCATTTTTGCAGTTTGATTGTTGGTTGAGACTTAAATTGTGCTCTTAGAAGGCCCCACTGAACTGTTCTGGGCTTAAAATCCCTGTTAATTCTGAGCTACAGCTGCCTCATGCATCACCATTAAATGCAAATTTAGGTACAGAAATTTGTGGTAATGACTGCACCAGGTCAGATCCTGGACTCTAAAAAAGGCCAGGCAGGTGTCTGACTCACTTTCCTGTTTTACTTTAGTTTGTCTGTTCAAATATCTTTTGTGACCCATCTCAGTTTCATATTAGAGGCTTGACTTCTCCTCAGTCTTATAATTTGTTCTAAAGATATCCACAAGGCTGCTTTTGTTCTCGTGAGAAACCCCAGGGAGTTTGAGGCTTTGTCAACCTCACCAACTCTTTAAAATAACATTTAGCAAACACAAGTTCAGGAAAAATAGAAAGCCAGAGGAACTGGAATGCAAGTCCAGGCTGCTAAAGGGGTGGCATTTAAATGGGTTTGAAATTGTGAGGAGTTGAACTGCAAAAAAACCTGCAGCTGTTTGATTTTTTCCCCCAGCCACTCGATAACCTAAAGATTTTAAGTCTCAAATTCTCCTTTCTGAGTTTCTTCATCAGTCTTAACTTGCCTGGTGCCCCCTTTTGCACAGAAATTTTCAGATGCCACAATCACAACTTGGATATTCTTTATGCAGCACCTAAATAAAATATATCCTTGGCACTGCAAAAAAACCTTCAGCTGTTTGTTTTTTCAGCTTTCCCCCCCCCCGGCCACTTGATAACGTAAAGATTTTAAGTCTCAAATTCTCTTTTGTGAGTTTCTGTATCAGTCTTAACTTGCCTGGTGTCTCCTTTTGCACAGAAATTTTAAATAACCACAACCACAACTTGGTTATTCTTTATGCAGCACCTAAATAAAAGATATCCTTGGCTAATGCAAATAATATCAAGCCACATCTCCAGCTGGCATCTGGAATTTGCCAAATTTTTGGCCAGAAGAGAATTTTTACTCAGCAGTAATTTGGCCTTAAATGTGAAAGCTTCAGATGCTCTGTTTTTCAATGCCTTTGGAATAGATTCCCCACGTCCTTCCAAAAGCAGGGAGGCTTGTTTGTAGCATTTATCCTGAATTGTTTATTCATTTGATCTTAAAAGTTCTGTGGGGGAATCTCTTATCAGCTCGGAAATGTGGCTGCGGTAGTAAACTAGGAAGCTGTGACATTAAAAGTAATTGACATTAAAATGTTGTGACATTAAAATTAATCACGTTTGATGGATGCTAGAGACTGAATCCACAAGGCTCCCGGGTTCATGTTCCAGCAAGCTTTGACATTCACTCTCCCCCTCAGTTCCTGCAGCACTTATGTAACTGCTGTCCCCAGCACTGGTCCCGAAACTGGGAGCTCCTGGAGGGAGCTGGGTGGAGGAGAAGGGATTTCCTTGGAATTCTCCACCTGGAATTGGGAGCTCCTGGAGGGAGCTGGGTGGAGGAGAAGGGATTTCCTTGGAATTCTCCACCTGGAATTGGGAGCTCCTGGAGGGAGCTGGGTGGAGAAGGAGAAGGGATTTCCTTGGAATTCTCCACCTGGAATTGGGAGCTCCTGGAGGGAGCTGGGTGGAGAAGGAGAAGGGATTTCCTTGGAATTCTCCACTGGAAATTGGGAGCTCCTGGAGGGAGCTGGGTGGAGGAGAAGGGATTTCCTTGAAATTCTCCACCGGAAATTGGGAGACCCTGGAGGGAGCTGGGCAGGGAAGGAGAAGGGATTTCTTTGGAATTCTCCACCTGGGAATGGGAGGTAGAAGAGTTCTCTCAGTCCCCATCCAGTGAATCTCTGTCAGGTATTCAGGATTGGCACAGAAATGGCCACGTTGGGGTCTCAGTCACCATGAGTTGAAGATAAAAAGGAACATTTTGGGTTCTTAATCAGCAGCATGAGATGGAGCTAAAAATTATCATTTTGGGTTCTTAATCACCATGAGATGGAGATAAAAAGGATCATTTTGGGTTCCTCATCAGCACCATGAGATGAAGATTGAGGGAATCATTTTGCTCATCCATCCTTGGGATCTTGGAGCAGAGCTGCTGGAGTTGGTGTGGAGCCTTTGTTCCCTGTGCTGCGACAATTCCAGACAGAAAAAAAACCTTGGAAAAAAAACAACCCCAAACCCCAAACCAACCCCCCTTGGCCCTTGCAGTGTAAATAGTGCCAGTTTTTGTTGCCATTTTTAGTAATAATGGGGAAATATTTCATTCTTGTACAACAGTGCCAGGTTCAGGAGGAAACATTCCCAGCTGCCAGCTCAGCTCACGTGGCACCAGCACGGAGTGAAAAGAAATTGAGTTTTTTTCTGGAGTTCCTCAGAGCTGCAGGGGCTGCGGTAGAACCTGACACGTGGATTTTACAGCCAGGAGTATGGGAGTGCCAGGAATAGTCATTCATTCCGTGTTTTTGGGGGCAAGAACTGGGGGAAACCTCTTCCAGAGTGGGAAGAGCTCACCCAGAGCTCACCCAGAGCTCACCTAGAGCTGCTCCTTGCTGCAGGCAGGGAGAGAGGCAGAGATGCAGCATTTTGTGCTTCCAGGACATTTTCCAGCTGCCTTTTTTAGCCATGTGGAGCTGGAGGGGCCTCAGAAAAAGGAAGGGATGTTTTGGGCAGGAAGCCAGGTACCTCCTCACAGCCTGAGCTCGGGGCTGGCTTCACTCACTCTCCTAGCTGGAAACCAGGAGGAATGAGCTGATTTTGGTTTTTTTTCCCTTCCCACTGTGGGCTGTGTAAGATGCCAATCTCTGGATGTCAGCACAGCGGGGCTACAGCTTTTTTTCCACAGGTACCTTGCATAAACTCCATAAAATTTATATTTTTTTGAGCAGCAAGACTGGGCCATAAATTAATGTGGAGTTAAAGCTTGGCCTCGTGGTTAGGGGGCTGAAATCTGCAAGCAGCCAGGTGAAAGGTTTCCTTGTGGATTGTAGATTTATCTCAAAATCTGTCACAGACTGGGTTCCTCCCAACCTTGGTGAGTCTTGTTGCATCCTGAGTTACCCACTGTGCCTTCAATATCTGTTTTTTTTCCCTTGCAAATTGAAAACAGGGAGAGTTGGGAGCTTCAGTGAAGAGAACACAGAGGTTTTAGCAGGGGGAGTTGTGATTTTTGTCCTTTTTTGTTGTCCAGGTGGCACTGTGGGATGTCTTTGCTCATGCAAGAAGGAAAAGTGAAAATAAGGAGGCTTAAAACAGTAAATAATGACAATGGTGAACATTATTTCCTTTTCTGGGCAATTTTCTACTTCTCTTTGGTGTTACATCTCTGAGAGAGGCTTAGAATTGGAAGGGGCCCATCAAGATCATCAAATCCAACTCCTGGCCCTGCACAGGACACCCCAACAATCCCCCCTGGGAGGTTTTCCCCAATTTCCAGGTTTGGGAAGTAAAAACCAGTTAGAGATGAGCTTTTCTGGGGCTGTTCTGCAGAGGTGCTGGAGATTTCCAGCAGGGGATGGAAATCCTCCCTGGGTGAAGGGGGTGAGGGTGAACAGCAGAGCCCAGAGTGCTCAGGGCTTTTATCTGGGATTTCTTCTCCCTGAAAATGCCTTTTTAAAGCAAGGGGGAGAAGCTGGGTCAGCTCCTATTACAGAAAATGGGTTTTCCTACAGAATTCAAGCCAGCAAAAAAAAAACCCCATGAATGCTGCAGGGAGCAGCCAAATATTTCAGTGGCTTCTCGTGGCAATTCTGACTCCAGAAGATTGGGAATTTTCAAAGCCAAAATGAACCCGTTGGAACAGTAAATTGCTATAATTCAAATTCCCTGCAGGAAAGGAGATTTTGTGGGGTTTGCAGATGTAAACCTGGGGTTGTTTGCATTTCCAGGATCACAAGAGGGAATGGAGGCAAAGGAACAAACTGGGCTGGTTGAGCTCCCCAGTTCTTGCCTCAGTTCCCCAAATTAAAGCTTTGAATAATATCAGATACTCTGCTAAGGTAAAACCTTAATATTTGCACATTCTGTGCCCCTTTTTGTGCTGCTCTGTGGCCAGTTCATGATTTATTAAAAGTCGTTTTTTCTGGCACCTTGAAATTCCAGTGCTGCCCAAGCAAATATTGGGAAAACCCAATATATGCAAAAGCAATATCAGGTGGTGGATCTGATCACTCACTTGTTTATTTTTCTCTCTATGTGATGGAAAAAAGTGGGGACAGCTGGGACCTGTTCACAGATACTGTCAGCACAAAAAGAGGCTGAATTCATCGAATTTCAGCAGGGACAGAGGTTGAATTCCTCACATTCTGAGCTCAGCTATCCCACAGACCACCCAGGCTGGGTTTGGAGCTCCTCGGGGAGCCGCCTGCTCCCTGCTGGGAGCTGCCTGGGCTGTCACTGTGGTGAGACCAACTGAGGCACTTCAGGGGCTTCTCTGCACTGGGGGAAGAGCCTTCTGTGCTTTCTGGGGCAGTTTAGGAGTTGCAGTGAAAGCTGAAGGTTTCAAGAGTGGGATTTGACTCTCAGGGATCCGTCTCTGACTCCAGACTTGGAGCGTGGCACAGAACAGTGAATTGGAAGGGGTTTCTGAGGGTGGTTGGCTCAAAGCAGGACCAGTTCACACCAGCTCAGCCAGTCCAGTTTGGAACAGCCCCAAGGATGCTGATTCCACAACCTGTGAGCCCTCACTCCACGATTCCACAACCTGTGAGCCCTCACTCCATGATTCCACAACCTGTGAGCCCTCACTCCATGATTTCACAACCTGTGAGCCCTCACTCCATGATTCCACAACCTGTGAGCCCTCATTCCATGATTCCACAACCTGTGAGCCCTCACTCCATGATTCCACAACCTGTGAGCCCTCATTCCATGATTTCACAACCTGTGAGCCCTCACTCCATGATTCCACAACCCGTGAGCCTTCATTCCAGTGCTTGACTGCTCCCCCTGTGATTTCTTTCCCTAAAATCTGACTGGGATTCCCCTGTTTAGGATTTCTCTCATCCACCTCTGAGAAGTCTGGCTCTGCTTCCTTTAATTTTCTTGTTCCCTGTGTCAGCTTTACACATTCCCCCCCGAGGCACTGCAGCTTTTCTTACACAGATTGGAAAGGACAGAAGTGAGATCAGAGAAGCTGCAGCTTGTCCAGGAAACGCAGCTTGTGCAGCAGGGCTTCAAGTTCTCTTTTAACTTGAGCTAAAGCTTTGCCCAGTTTGGGGCTCCCCAGTGTGAGATAAATGCTGGAATGAGCCCAGCTACAGAGGAGCAAGGGACTGAGTGTCTGCTTGGAGCAGGATTTTGGATTCTTTGGTTTCTTGGGAGGTCCCTTCTGACTCCTCTGTCCTGATGTTCTAAAGCACTCCTGGTAAAACTGAGATCTCACTTTATGGCAGGTGTTGCAGCTAATCTGTTGTCCTCAAAAAGTGGCTCTGAACGATGATGTTTTGATCAAACAAAATCCAAAATAGCTGTTCCCACGAAGGGAACGGTGTGGCACAGTCTGGTTTTTGTTTCCTCCAATGAATGCTATTGGAGATGAATAATTATGATAATAAAGGTGAATTGTAAGATGAATAAAGATGAATTGTAAGATGAATATTTCTTCAGCATCAGCTTTGTGATAAGTCAGGGCTGTGGCTAAAACCCTTCTTGGTGCTGAGGAAATCAGCCTGACTCAGGACATGGGAAACGTTCAGTGATGGTTGCAGTAAGGTAGAAAAATCACAAAGAAAGGCTTCACAAAATCTGGCTGGCCTGTCATTTCTTCTAAGGCAAGCTGGCACTTTGCAAGTTCCCATGTGAAAGCAATCCTGGTGTGAGCAGTTCCTTAGCACAACAATCTCTTCCTGGGTGAAAAACAACCAGCACCTGTAGAAACTGGTTTTACATTGTAGAAAAATGAAAACTACCTCTCACAAACAACTTTTCCTGCACGTACACCCTGGGGGTTTGAGTGGCCAATCAATACAGAATTGATTATTAACCAATAATTGGCAAGAAAGCTGCCGGCCAATTGGACTCCCACACGAGGTCTGTAAAACTCTATAAAAAGGAGTTCTGTGAATAAAAAAGGGCTTTTTCCACCATGAAGGGAATGGAGTCCGTGTGGTTTGCTCCATCAGTGATGGTTTCAAGGCTTGGGAGATGGGCTGGGAAGGAGGGTGGAGCCCCAGCCTGGCGGTGGAGCTGGTCCTGAGGCCCCCGTTCCTCCCGGCCTCACTTCTCCATCTTCCCCTGACCTTCCCAGCGTGTTTCCCCGTCAGATGCCTGACCTTTTCACATCCCATCAGCAGAACGCTTCAACTGCTGCCTGAATCCCATTTTCACCTCCTCCTCCTCCACCCCAACCCCTGCTCAGATCCTGGAAGCTCCGTGCTGGCTCTCCAGGGCTCCGTGATGTGCCGTAGCTCTCAGCCAGGGGTTTTTTAGGCTGATCCCCAATTCCTGTCCTTCCAAAGGGCTCTGCCTCTGCAGCCTCACTCGGGGCATCCCTGTCTGCAGGGAGGGCCCTGTGCCAGGGAGCTGCTTTGCTCTTTCCCAGCAAAGGTCACAGGAACATTTGGCAGGCGCGACGCTCGAAACCTTCTCGCTCGGGGTCGCCCCCAGCCATGGCCCTGGGCTTGCACAGACCCGCTGGCTCTGCAGGACCCTTGGTATTTGCAAACATGAAAAAATCCGTGTAACATCTCAGCTGCTGGCAGGGGAGCCCGTGGTGGGCAGGGAGGAGCATCTGCTCCCTTCCCAAGCTCATCCCTAACACTGAAAGCGTCGGGTGTGACACCAGGAGTGAGTTCAGAGTGATGGGCTGAGCTCCCTGCCTCTGGGACATCATCCCCCTCTGGCCCCTCCAACACTTTGCAGCTTTTATTTCACCTCAAGGAATACTTTTGGTCTTCCCACCTGTATTTTTGACAGGCTGCTGAAATTGGAATTGAAAAGCTGTAATTTGAGAGTCTTTCTGAGAGAAAGGAAATGGAGCTGCTTTCTGCTTTAGTCCTTATGCCTTTTCCAAACATCTTACTTGGTGACTTAACTCGTGCTTTGAACTCTTAAAGATCAGGATTTTGGTACATCTACACCAAAACTGCACAGGTTTCTAAGTAAATAAGTAAAAACCCCAAAGCCAACCAAGAAACATGATTTGAAAACAACCAACAAACAGAATTGCCCAGAAGTTTTTAAATCTCCCAAAATTTTGACAGTAGCAAAGAAAAACAAATCAATATTTCTTCATTTTCTTCATCTGTTTCTTAGGCTGCAGCAGTGTTGCTGCACTTTTTATTGTGCATTGTCGTGTCCTTTTTAGGTTTGTGGGCTGTTGTCAAGTGGAATGGATCCAGAAGTTGGAATTTGGCACCCTCAGCTCCCAGGCTGGAGCCCTGTGGGGAGCAGAATCCCCCTCAGGCTTTTTTCACTACAGGAGAACACCTTGAGTCACGGAAAACAAAAACATACATTTATATACATATGCAGGAATCGATCCTACTTTGTGTTAATAACATTTCCTTGTTTCCTGTGTCTGAGTTTCCCCGAATTTCAGGATTTTGGGATCACTTGCTGTCAGTTAAAAGAGCTGCTGTGCTCCCCTTTGGAAAGGGAGAATTCTTTCCAAATTGTGTTTTGTCTCATTTTAAATTCTCAGGGGTACAGCGTTCAGTCCAGTCCTTGGCTTGTAAATGTTGTTGGGCAGGAATTTGGGATCCCTTGGAGCCTCTCCAAACGCCAGGTGAGGCTGTGCTCCGTGCAGTGTGAGCTCACACAGGGTGTGCAGGGCTGCAGTGAATTCCCTGTGAGATTCCAGCTCCCTAAAATGCAGCTGGGGTCCCTTCCAGCCTTTCCAGTGGGGTTTGCATTCCTCAGCAATCCCCACGGGCAGAGCTGATTCACAAACTGCATTCAGAGCTCCACCTCCACTCAGAGCTCAGTGTGATGTCCAGATGCTTCAAACCCTGCCAAGAGTGGAAAAAGTGAGAGAAAAGCTGTTCATATCCTCAGAGTCTGCTTGCAGCTGGTACAGGGCTGTGCCAAACTCCAGGGGAAGTGCAGGGAGGGAGCTGAACCTCAGTGATGAGAATGAAAACTCGATCCTTAATTTGAATTTCTGGTTCACACTAAAGCCAGTGAAAGATGAGGATTAAAGAATGAGGTTCCTTTCATTTTCTTACCTCTGGATTAGCACAAAATAATTGACCCTGCCTAGAACAGAACTGAGGAGGAAGAGGCTGCAAGCAGTGGATTGACAGTGTTGATGCCTTAGGATTTCAGATTTTATAGTTTTCACATATTTGTAACCTTGCAGTTCTTTAGTGTAGAACTCCAAACTCCACACACAATGTGAGCTGCTGCTTCCCCATTTGGGGCAGACACAACAATTCCTCTCCAGGCCTGGCAATCAAGGACCCCTCACTGCCTCAGGCCAGAGATGGAAACAAAAGTGAGTTGGGGGAGCAAACTTGGGGTAAATGACTTCATTAGCTGAAGCTGTAATTGGCAGATTCACCCCCAAAATGCAAACTTTTTTATAAAAGTGTGAAACCCGTGACTAGTTGTCCATTTTTGGGTGTAGCCCCTTGGGGGGGCTTCATCTGCCCTAAATGCACCTGAAAACCTGAAGGAATAACAAATTTTTATTCTCTTCATTTTGTCTGGCCTCTATTTTTAGGTAGCCCAAAAAGGCATCAGCGTGACCACCCTCACTGTGAGCGAAGCTGCAGCTGCTCAGCCCCTGCACTTTGCACCTCGGCTCCGTCTCTGAAGCCTTGCAGAGTTTAACATCTCCCTTACAAGACTTCTGGGGGTGCTGGGGAGGAGCTGCTGCTGTTCATTTTGTGCCTTAGGGCAGCTGTGGCCGAGGGTTTGAGGCTGAGCGGAGATGAAAAGTGACAGAGTGTTAATACATTAGGCATTCATTTTGTACCATATTAGTGGTGCTTGGAGTGGGGAAGGGAGATGTCAGAGCCTGTTAGGTGCAACTGGGAGCCCACAGCTGAACATCCCGTGGAGGTAACAGGGATGGGCTGGGCAGGGAGCGAAGGCTGGGCCTCAAAACTGCACCAAACCCTGCTGGGAATGGGATCGGGGGAAAGCTGCAGGGAGCAGCCAAATATTTCAGTGGCTTCACGTGGCAGTTCTGGCTCCTGAAGATTGGGAATTTTCAAAGCCAAAATGAACCTGTTGGAACAGTAAATTGCAACAATTCAAATTCCCTGCAGGAAAGGAGATTTTGTGGGGTTTGCAGATGTAAACCTGGGGTTGTTTGCATTTCCAGGATCACAAGAGGGAATGGAGGCAAAGGAACAAACTGGGCTGGTTGAGCTCCCCAGTTCTTGCCTCAGTTCCCTCCTGCTGGGAGGGATGAAGCTCACCTGTGAATACCTTGAGTTTCCTGGGCCCTTTTTTGGGCAAGTTTAGAACAAGCTGAATTTCCAGGACAAAAGAAAAGCACAACCAGTTCACTGCCTTCTGATTAAAATCTTACACCTTGATGCAAAGGGATAAAAAAGGCAGAGGGAATCCTCAGCACAATAACATTTCTATTAGGAATCCTTACCAATCTCTCAAGTCTCTTCCAATCTCATCAATTTTCAGACTTAGCTGATGCAACCTTCTCCTTGGATTTCAAAATGGGTGAGGAAAGATCTGATGGACAAATACTGCTTTGAAAACAGTTTTGTTGCTGTCTCTTTGGGTTTGTATTCTGGATTCTGCTCCGTGTCTGCCTTGGGCAGAGAACTTCATTTCTGTGTGCCTTCATTTGTGTGTCCCTGAACTGACAGCAACAAGAGATTCCCTGGGAGACTGAGGCCTGAGAATATTCCTCAGACAAAAGAAATCCTTGAAATGATCACTGAGATCATCTTCCTCCTCTTAATCAAAACCAGGTGAAAGGAGTGAAATTTCTGATGTTTAGGGATCGAATGTTTAGGTTTTCTTGCCTTCAAATCTTTAAGGGACACAAAGCAACCCAAAAATGCCTGGGAAAAAAAGGGAATATCAGAGAGCCATTGGTGCTGCTTCCCTCCAGGAGTCTGAGACCTGCCCTGACAAACTCCCAGCTGCATCACTGAAAGGCTTGGCTGAGCTGGTGCTGTGAGCAGGAGACACCTGGACCAATTCCCTGCTAAAATCACCAAAGACAAAGAGATTTCACACATTTCTGTGCACAGGCACTCCCCGAACCACTAAACTGGGAGGTGCAGTGCTGGGGCCTTGTTTTCTGTTCCTGATGGAAAGCCAGAATCTCCAGCTTGCACTGGAATTTCTGAAGTGCAATGAGGGAAAGGAAAGCACACCCAGAGCTGCTGGCTGCCTGGGAGGCTCCTTGGCCAAGGGAAGGCTTCCATGCTTTATTTCCCAGTATTCCCAAGCCTCTCCAGACTTTGGATTCGATGTGGGTTGGCGCTGAAAGTTAACTCTGCCATTTTCAGAGACAGAATTTTGCCTTTTTATTGCAGGTAGGATTTCTAGTTGCTTGTGGTTGCTGGGTACTGCAGGATTCGTTTTTTACTTGTCTTTAATTGTGAGGGAATCCTGAAGATTTCCCTGAGGAATACTGAACCCTTCCTCTGGGGACATTTGATGAACCACCTCATTTAGACACCAGGAAGAGTGAATTTACTCACACAGGGCGTGCACTGGTGCTGTGCTGGTACAGCCATCCCACATCCCTTTCCAAGATTTCCAAATGAAGGATTGCTGGACACTGTTGATATTTCTGCTGGTAAAGCATCACCAGCCCAATTTCAGCCCCACTGCTGTTGCGAACCTTTAAAAACCAGAGGTTTTTCTCTGTGAAATGTTGGGTTTTCTGCTCTCCCTGGCCTTGCTCCCTCCTCTGCAGTCTCAATTCCAAACTCTTCACGTCACCGCTTGGAAGCTCGGCCGCGTGCGGGACTGTGCTCTGTTTGCACAGCTCCCCCAGCCTCAGCACATGTGGTTCCAATTCCAGAGGCTCTGCAGGGCTGCGTGGATGGGGATGGGGCTGCCCTGACCCCTCTCCTTCACCTCAGGGAGGGGGAGCCGTCTCTTACCCAGCGTCTTTCCTATTTGGGATGCTTTCGCTTCGCAGGCAAAGGCAGGCGGAGGGGAGGCGGCTGCAGGCAGCGTGCTGGGGCCAGCCCGTGGTCACTGGGAGCACTGGAGCTCTCGGGAGAAGGCAACCCTTGGCCTGTGTGGCTGTGCCAGCCAAGGAACACAGCGAGCAGATGTCCCAGGGCACAGCCTGCGCTCCCTTAATGACCCTCAGGAGACCGCGGCCGCCTCCGGCCTCCCCTCCCTGGCGCAAGGAATGCACAGAGCTGTCTGCAAGGAGACGCTGCCTGCTGTTTATTTTGGCCTGAAATGCTGTCAGGGTAACTGTTAGGGCTGGTGTGGGCTGAGCATGAGCGGGGCTCTCGACCTTTTTGGGTTCTGCTCATAACTCTGGGATGAAGCAACACAGCTTTCCCTCCATCCTGCTTTACCCGCAGCAAAATCTGGGAAAGGGAGTCCAAGGGGACACAAAACCTCCGTGTGCCTGTGGCTGTCATCACTGCTGAGCAGCACCAGCGGGGGAAGATGTTTTTGCTTTCTCAAGAGTTTAATTTTAAGGCCCACTGAGCCTTAAATGCTGGAGTGTGGAGCTCTCTGCGGTGTGCGCAGCACTTCACCGCTCCAACTCCCCAGTCACACAAGCAGCCCTGCAAGTCTGGCTGGAGATGGAATTCCTTGGCCATAAAAGTCGTTGTCAGCCTCCTGCTCCAGCAGCTAAAAGTCTGAATCTGCTGATTGCAAAACGCTCAGGGTTTTTCTCGTTAGCACTGGATGGGGGGCAAGCTCTTGTTTTTTTCACAGAGAAACTCGGTAAATCATTTCCTGTAAGACTCCTGCAAGAGGAGACTCCAACAGATGTGAAACATCTTCAATTCCTGGCGCGAGGGAGTGGTTCAGAGCTGCAACATGGCAGGCTGTCCTTTTTGTTTTTAACTCCCAAACACATTATTCCTGCACATGCCTAATTTGGACGCATCTTGTTTTCAGACACTTTGATTTTAGCACAAAACAGTGAGGCAAATTAAGGATTATCCAGCTGAAGGAACTCTCTGGTGCAGTTCTGTGGATGTTTATTCTCTCTGGGCTGATTTAAGTAGGAAGTTCTTGCTTACTTGGGCTGTTTTTATTAAAATGAAGTATTTCAGCAGTTCAGGTCTAGCTGAGAGCAGCTCTAGCACGGGATTTCTGCGTGCACTGAGGTGTTTTTTTTTTCCAAGAGCCTGGATTTTGGGAAGAGTGGGTGAGTCAGGACCACAGGGAATTCACAAATCACAGAAACCCCAGGTTGGAAGAGACCTTCAGGATCATCGAGTCCAACCCAGCCCCAGCACCTCAACTCAACCCTGGCAGCCAGTGCCACATCCAGGCTTTGTTAAACACACCCAGGGATGGTGACTGCACCACCTCCCCGGGCAGAACATTCCAGAACTTTATCACCCTTTCTGTAAAAAACCTTTTCCTCCTTGGAAAGATCCCATTTTCCCTCAGGGGAGTGACACGGACGTGAGGATGACTTTTAGGAGGATCCCAAGGAATGAAGCCCTGTCTGCAGGGGACAGCTCCTGCGCAGGGAGGATGAGATGTGCCCTGGCACCGGGGCTGCTCGCTGCTCCTGTCACACCTGCACACAGCAAACCTGGTGATCTTAACGAACAAAAGCAGGCAGAGCACCCATCACAGCTCAGCTGGGAATTGTTCAGACAGGGCACAAACTGTGGGTGTGTGTGGACACCACTGGAATTCCTGCCTTGCTGCTGTGTGGAGGGAAGTTTCCCTCAGCAGCAGATTCCAGGCGTTTCCTGAGTCACTTGTGACCTCTGGAGCTGCAGGAAAAATCACAGGTTGCATTTCTGCTCCTCCCTGGACATCAGGAATATTCTGTTGCAAATCTCGTCTTTGATAAAAAGCCAAAAGAAATCATAAAAAGCAAATTGCACAGAAGTTCCTGAAGAAGCTGAAATTTTTGAAAACCTCTTCTGGATATTCACATTTTAAGTGAGCTTGGTGTAGGTATGGTTTGGGCTAAGCTTACAAAGGTTTATTGTGCATTTATTTTATCTTGATTCTCAGAATCTTTTCTAGGCTGTTCCTCCTAATTCCAGCAGTTAAGTGATACAGCACAACCTATTACTTTTTAAATAGCAGAATCTATTTTTAGCATTGCTCCCTAATTCAAACCTTCTGAACCTAATGAAAGATTTAAGTCTGGAAGCTCTTTAGCTTTTAGGATGGGAATTTGCCTACAAATAAAAACATCAGCAAAGCATTTATTTCCCCTTTGATTCTGCTTGTCTGGTAATGCATATTTGATGTTGGGATATGTGGGGGGTGTGTACATACAGATAATTGTAACAGGTATGGAAACTCTCTGGGTTTCAGCACAGCATGGACATGAAAATGTGAGATCCTGGAGGGATTCAGGCATGAAAACTCTGCTTTGGGGGGACAGAATTTGTGATAAGGCCAAACACAGGCTCGGTTCACTCAGCATTTGCTGCTTGCTGCGTTGCACAGGCTCCTTCCCCCTGCACCCATTTCAAAGGGCTGATCCTGCTGAAATTCAACCCCTTTTATGACATACACCCACAATGAGAAGCCCTTAAAATGTTGAAACGAGTTCTGAGGAATTCCTCATGCCTGACATCTTTGCTGAGGGATCCAGCCTGTTGTCCATATTTTTTTTTTTTTTTTTTAATTTAAACTCTGCCATGTGTGCAAGGCAGAAGGGGCTGAGAGGGCTAAAAACCCTTTGAGTCCTTCCCCTGGTCAACCTGGGCGCTGTCTGGAGGGCTTTGGGTTGATTAAAATCTGTCTTGCTGCGTTTTCCTTGGAGTTTTCAAGCCGGGGAGGGAGGAGAGGATGGTCTGCAGGGTGTGGGGTGAGTTATTGTGCCGGGAACAATGCAGGGAACAGTCACACAGGGTCTCTGCTGTGCCAAAGCCTTCAGGCCAACGCTCCCAAAAGCATTTAAAATAACAACAACAAAAAAAAAAAAGAGTCGGGATAAGCAGGAAAAGCAATGCCACCTCCTCCTGGAGTCACGGGAGGGAGCTGAGTAAAGCCACAAGCAGCGATTCCCGAATTCCTGACGGCACAAAGAGCTGCCCACAGGATGTGGAAGGGGAGAGAGGGTTTGGTGGGCAAGAACTGCGGAGCCTGCAGAAATGCAGCATTGCCTTTGGACGTGATTTCTGGGAAAATCATCCCTTTTTTCATCCATTGTGTG
This sequence comes from Vidua chalybeata, assembly GCF_026979565.1. Taxonomy (NCBI): domain Eukaryota; kingdom Metazoa; phylum Chordata; class Aves; order Passeriformes; family Viduidae; genus Vidua; species Vidua chalybeata. The sequence goes on along the minus strand of NC_071552.1, from coordinate 3,446,916 downwards.
CGGGATCCAGCCCTTGAGGCCACCCAGGGAGGGTTTGGAACAGCACAGGGATAAATAAATCCCTTTGCAAGCCCGCCCCAGTGTCCTGGGCAGCGCTGCTGGAAGGGGCACACACTCCTCTGGCAGTCCTTTAAATGAAACTTCAACTTTTAACCACGAAAATGGTTCAAACCCTATTTATTTATTAAAAATCTCATTTATTTGGACTGTCCTTGCAGGGTCTCACCTGCACAAATACAACTTCAGGGAGTGTTTGTGATAATAAAACCTAGAAGGGACCTGCATCTGTTTCTGGCTCCTTTTTCTCTCCTGTGCCATAAATTCCTGCACATTTCTACACCTAAATCACCATTTCACCCCTGTTTGCTGCAGCAAGACCCTACCCAAACTGTGGAAAATGTGAGATTTGTTCATATTGAGGCCTTTGGGGATTTTTTTGTGGGTAATTTCTCTACCTGGCTCTTATATTGGGTTATTGGAAGAGGCTGTTTTATTTTCCTTTCAACGTGTGGGTGACTGGAGGGAAGTCAAGTGACACTCCTGTCTAGAGAACCTGCAAAATTTAAACTCCTGTGGGAGTTTTCAGGCATTGATAAAGCATTAATAAGGATTAAGATAATAATGTTATGGAAAAGTTTGCACGGTGTGTGAGTTTGGTTATTGGTTCAGACATGAGTCAGCTCCAAATTATTTCTGATTCTTTGAAAAAATAAAGGGTGCTGTAGGGATTTGTCACTGGATGAGACATCCACTCCCTGGTTTTTCTCCCTGTTTTGATGATGAGTTTATAGGCACAGGGCTCTTCCTCAAATCCCCAGATAATTCCTGGGAGCAGCAAGAATCCCTCTAAGGTGTGAGCTCTGTTAAACCCAGCCTGTCTAAACCAGAAAGGAACGAAAACTCTGCCATAATCTCGCAGAAAAATCCTAATTTTGCGTGAAAAACCTGGAGCAGGATTAAGCTTAAAAACTCAAAACACCTGCGAGGTTGTGCACGAACCCTCGGAGCTCCACAGGGCTTGGAAAATGTTGCAAATGTCGTGTGAATGTCCCTGTTGTGGTGCCTAAATTAAGATTATCGATCAGTGATGTGGCGAGTGGCGGCGCTAATGAGGGCAGCCCGGGCTCCAGGGAAAAGCTGGGTTCGTCCTGGGCAGGAATTCTAATTGTATTTGGCAGATGGAGCTTTGGGAGCAGCGAATCCAGTGATAAATGGGATTATTTTCCCTTTAAAGCAAGCAGCTAACGTGGCTGGGAAGGAGCTTTCACTGGAGGAGAGCTGAAGCTTTGGCAAGGCTCCACCTGTCCTAAAATTCTGGGTATTTAATGCAGTGGATGAGAATTCTTGATAAAGTGTTTGGGAAGGAGAAATTAAATCTCCAAATCTCAGCAGCTGAGGGATGGTCATGGTAACTCAGAGGCAGATCTGAGAATGGGAGCAGGAATAGAAGGAATTTCCTAAAAGTTGCTCCTGAAGAAGTGGAAAAAATGAGGGAGAGTCACGCTGGATGTCAATTTTCTGTCTGATTTTCACTTGAAAGTTCAGAATCCACTGTTTAAATAGCATAAAAGGATATAAATAGTATATAATAATATTAAAAATACAGGAATAAATCCAGCCTGAGTAGTTGGAACCTCTCGTGCTCCTGCTCTGTCCTCCCAGGACTGCGTGTTCAGTCACACGTGGGACTTCCCAGTGCTCTGAACTTCCCCAGTTTTCAGCACTTTCACAATATTTGGCCCAGGAAGCAAAATATTTCCTCCCACTTCATTTCACAGAGAAAAAAAAAGAAACGGTTTTAGGGTTTTGTCTTGAACAGCAAAACTGCAGAGCGACTCAAGTGCCCTGTGAGGATTTACACCCCAAAGGCAAACGGCGTCGGAGCCCCACGGAAATGTGATCGGGGAATTTTTGATTTGGACCTGGCGGACCCCTGAGCCTGTAACTTTCCCTTCCTCTGATCTTGTGGGGCAGATTTAACTGAGTTTGAACTTTCCACGCTGAGTCCACGCTCACAAGTCGGAAATTCTGGGCAAAGGCAGGAACTGATGGTGGATTTTTGCCCGGTTTTTCGTGTGGATGCAGGATAAAAGCTGGAGCAGACAGCGCAGTGCTGGCTGAGCATCCCATTTCCCTGCGGGGCAGCGTCTCCCGGGCAGCTCTGAGGGCTTTTCCGGGGATTTTAATCACATTCCAAGGGCGCTGCTTCCCTCTAGCGGGTTCGCCTGGCACTTCTCGTTTTAGTTCTTTTTTAGATCCTGACTGACCATTTTTGAAAACTCTTTTGGGTTTTTTTTTTTGGCATTGCTATTCAAAGTTACTTCCCAATCCTACTTTTTCCACGCTTTTCTTAAGTTTAACCCTCTTCTTCCCAGGCTGGTTTCTTATTGCTGATATAAATAATATTTCTGATATATATATATATATATATATATATATATATATATATATATATATATATATATATATATATATATATATATATATATATTTCTGACATACATCGTATTTCTGATGTATGTATTTCTGACATACATAATATTTCTGACATACATAATATTTCTGAAATACTTAATATTTTTGATGTATATATTTCTGATATACATAATATTTCTGATCTATATTTTTGATGTACATAATATTTCTGATCTACATAATATTTCTGATATATATCTATTTCTGATATGCATAATATTTCTGATATAAGTAACATTTCTGATCTAAGTAATATTTCTGACAGATATTTCTGATATACATAATATTTCATATATATAGCTATTTCTGACATACATAATATTTCTGATATACATAATATTTCTGATATATATTTCTGATAGACACAATATTTCTGATATATAGCTATTCCTGATACATAATATTTCTGGTACATATTTTTGATAGACACGATATTTCTGATATACATAATATTTCTGATCTATATTTTTGATGTACATAATATTTCTGATCTACGTAATATTTCTGATATATATCTATTTCTGATATACATAATATTTCTGATAGACATACTTCTTATCTATAGACATTATTTCTGATAGACATACTTCTGATCTATATTTTTGATATACATAATATTTCTGATCTACGTAATATTTCTGATATATAGCTATTTCTGATATATATCTATTTCTGATATATATCTATTTCTGATATACATAATAATTCTGATAGACATACTTCTTATTTCTGAAATACATAAATATCTGGTGTTAGGGAAGAGGCTCCAAGCCTTTGTCAGACTGGTGAAGGGATAAATTGAAGCCTTTTTGGGTGGAAAGAATGCTTTTGAAATCAGGTGATTTCAATAACAGGAGGTGAGGGCAGAGCTGGGCAGGCTGTCTGAAATTTGGGGTGTGCAGAGGGAGTGGGAATATATTAATAATATATAATAAACTCCATTCTGAAAATGGAGTGTTGCTTTGTGCTGTCTCCATCTCAGCTACGACACCAGGGTGCATCTCTGGAGGGTTTTGTTTTTTTTTTTTTGCTGGATTCTTCCTCATTTTCTTCACAGCATCCAAGCAAAGCGCCCGTGCAGCTGATTTGAGGAGCCATCTCTGCAGAGCCAGGCGTTTCCACAGCGATCCTGCAGCACGAGCAGATGGCCTCACACTGCGGGGCTGCCAGTGCTCCCACTCCCTCTGCACACCCCAAATTTCAGACAGCCTCTGCCCTCACCTCCTGTTATTGAAATCACCTGATTTCAAAAGCATTCTTTCCACCCAAAAAGGCTTCAATTTATCCCTTCACCAGTCTGACAAAGGCTTGGAGCCTCTTCCCTAACACCAGATATTTATGTATTTCAGAAATAAGAAGTATGTCTATCAGAAATATTATGTATATCAGAAATAGATATATATCAGAAATATTACATCGATCAGAAATATTATGTATATCAAAAATATAGATCAGAAATATTACGTATATCAGAAATATTTTCAGAATGGAGTGTTTTTATTCTAGCATGCATGCTTTTTATACATTCTTACAAAACTCTTCAGTTTGCACTTTACTCATTGGTCAGGAGAGACAAAGCGCTCATTGGAACAGGCAGTTGCAGGTTTCTCTTATTTATCTCTTATTTATCCTTCTTTCTTTCTTGGTTTCTATGTCAAGGACCTTGGTAGGAAATTCTTTCAGGGCTAAACGTGGATCCTCTTACCAAACTTCTCTCTGGCTCACAGAAGTGGCTGGAAAACCTCTTCCACACCCTGCCCTCTGACCGCTTTGAAAACTGAAAATTGGAATTTGTCTTCCAGCTTCCTGTTCTGTTTGGCTCTGCGCGGCTCAGACTGAGTTCAAGAGGGTGGCTGAAGAAAACGTGACCCTGCCCTGCCACCACCGCCTGGGGCTGCTGGAGCAGGGCAGCCTGGACATCGAGTGGCTGCTGCACATCTCCGAGACCGTGCAGAAAGCGGTGGGTTCCTGTGGGTATTCTCAGAGAGAAAAATAGAAGGATTTCTGCCAGGCTGAGCCTGGGAAAAAGTCCCAGAGGAATCTACTAACAATCTATTATCTTTTGTCTATTAACAATCTATAAACAATCTATTATCTTGCTTTCCATTCACATTGTTTATAGTTCTGTTCTACCACACTGACCTAAGTCCAGTGTGCCAATCAGGTGAGATGTTTTTACTCTAAGGAATGAACGTTCACAATGTTCTCTATAAAAGAGAGAAGTGCTTTTGAATAAACGCTCATTTTGCCTTCTAAAATCATGTGAGTAATTTCACCTGTCCCTGGCTCAACAGCGTCAGGGTTGCTGAAAAAATCACTTTACTCCTGCCTTCACGCCACCAGCCCTCCATTTAACAGCACTGCTGTGATGAACTTTGCAGGTTGTTCTGGTGATGAGAGCAGTGTTTGGAAAACAGAGCTGATTTAGGGAGATTTAGAATGTGGAACAGTTATTTGATATCCAACACGGACCAGGTTGGGTTACAATGGATTTTTTTTTTTTTTAATGTAGTCAGTCTTCATTAGATCAAGTTCAGAAGTGCCCTTCAGGCTTTCAAAATAACCTTGGATTTTGCAGGCCCAGTTTTCAAATCTTTGGTTTCAGTACAACACACGGTAGTTCAGTCCTTATAAAAATGAAGTCTGCAGTGACTTAAATTAGCACAGCCAAACCTCCAGACTGCTTTGACGTGCTGTGGCACAAAGTGATGCCTGTTTTTACACTTGTATAAATGTAAAGATACAAACCTCCAGCAGAAATAAACACACTTTTTGCATCATTCTCAGGGTGGAATGATGGGTAGGCTTTCACAGCCTGCCCCAGGCTTCCTGTGTGACCCCTGACAAGTCACTTCACTGGGATGTGCAGCTCCTGGAAATGCTCAGATTTGTTGTTCCATGAGAAAATAAAACGACAACTCGGTGTCTGCTCTGCTCCTCAGGTGATCACCTACTCTGGAGGCCGTGTCTATGATGACCTGAACGAGGAGCAGAAGGGCCGTGTCTCCTTCACCTCCAACTTCCTTGCTGGAGATGCATCCTTGCAAATCATCTCCCTGCAGTCCAGCGATGCAGGGAAGTACATCTGCAAGGTCAAGAACGCGGGGCAGTACGAGTGGGCTCGCATCACCCTCAAGGTTGTGGGTAAGGACAGCAGATTGCTCTCCCAAAGGGAAACAAAGAAATCCAGACTCACTTCCTGAGGAGAGATTGGTTTCAGCAGGGTATAAATACACAAAGACACCTCAAGATTGGGTTTCAGTGCTCAACTTTATATCTGCTTTGCATTTTTTGGCCACAGGAAGAGCCTAAAGAACTGGTTTGAGGTTGGTGTGATAGGACTGAACTAAGTACTGAACCCTAACACAAATTCATAAGGATCATCTCATGCACAATGGATACATCATGAAAATATCAAGGTTCCCACCCGATTATGTCTCCAGTAGGTTTCAGCTTAGTGCTTCCAGACCTGTCATTTGCAAATGTTGTTCCTCTGTTCATCTCTCCACTGCCTGGCAGCAAATTAGTACACAAATAGGCACAAATATGCAAAGCCATTCTTTCCAAATGATGGCTGTGATCTCATCACCCGAAGCGGGCTGATATCCTATCTCAGCTGGCCATCACCCTGCCCTCACTCCTGCTGGGGACTGGCTCCTCATGGCCCAGCACCAGACCTGGCCCCAGCCCCTGGAGGTGACAAAGGAGCAGCTGGGGGTGGCACTTCCCTCCCTGATTTCAGGTCCTTGCTTTTCACACACTCTGTGATCCCCTGGAAGGGTCCTGCAGCTGCCAGCTGCTGTGGGCAGAAGGAAGAACTGGAGAAGTGAAGGGAGGGAAAGATGTCCTGGAAATTGTGCCGGGAAGAGGAATGTGGTGATAGAGCTCCACTGATGCAAGTGACCACGAGTGTTAGAATGTCACTGCAATGGCTGAGCCAGGCAGCTCCTCTGGGGGGTGGCAGCTAAACCCCTAAAAACCTTCTGCTGTGTGCCCTATAGGAGAAAAAAAGGAAAGGAAAGGAAAGGAAAGGGAAAGGGAAAGGGAAAAGGAAAGGGAAAGGGAAAGGAGGAAAGGGGAAAGGGGGGTTTAGTCTCCTAAAAACCATCACTGGTGTGATTCCTTAACGCATTCCAGGGAAGGCAGCTCTTGGAAGCTGTTTAAATGCCAAAGGAAGGGTTCCCAGTGAGCAAACTCTGCTGTGACGGCATGACCTGTCTTCTCCTTCTAGAGAAACCCTCCAAGCCCAAGTGCTGGCTGGAGGGGGAGATGCTGGAAGGGAAGGAGCTGTCGCTGCAGTGCCGCTCCGCCTCGGGCACTGCCCCCATCTCCTACCGCTGGCAGCGCATCAGCGAGGAGGACGAGAGAGCCGAGCACCTCCCGCCCAACTCCAGAGTCAGTGAGTCGGGGCATTCCTTCCCTCGAGCTCTGGGATCACTGGGTGGATGCTCCAACACTCCTCCCACCGCTGCGGCTGCACCGGGGGGGATGCTCCACCCTTCCCCCTTCTTTCCCCCTTCTTTCTCCCTTTCTCCCTTCTTTCTTCCTTCTTTCCCCCTTTTTCACCCTTCTTTCTCCCTTTTCCCCTTCTTTTTTCCTTATTTATTCCTTTCCCTTTCTTTCTCCCTGTCCCCCTTATTTCTTCCTTCTTTCCCCCTTTTTATCTCTTCTTTCTCCCTTCTTTCTCCCTTTCCCCTTCTTTCTCCCTTCTTTCCCCCTTTTTCTCCCTTCTATCTCCCTTCTTTTTCCTTCTTTCTTCCTTCCCCCTTCTTTCTTCTTTCCTTCCCCCTTGGCATTGTTCTGGAGTAGATTTCACCCCGCACATCAATTCGTGCCTCTGTGCACTACCCACAGCTGGAGTTTCTCGCTCCGTTCGATTCATCCCGCTGTTGTTTTTCCCCTTCCAGACATCTCCAACCCCGGGCAGGTCCTGCTGAAGAACCTCACGCAGATGAGCACGGGGCTGTACCAGTGCGTGGCCACCAACGAGGCGGGGCAGGAGAGCTGCGCGCTGCGGGTGACGGTGCAGCGTAAGTACCGCCCTGGGCAGGGAAATCCCCCCGCAAACACCCGGGGCTGGCGGCCAAAAAGGAGACAGAGGAGTCCTGGAACTTCATTCCAATAAAGGCAGAGGCCATGGGGCATTTCCTATGGGGTCTCTCAATTTTTTAAGGGATGCAGCCTTCTTTTAATCCCAATTTCCCGGCCACATTTCCCTCTCTCTTCCCCGTTGGCTGAGGTACTTGAGAGGTTCAGACTTCCCAAATCACCTAACACAGACCCCCTTCTAATGTGCGCCCTCCCTTCTCCTTTTCCTTGTGTCAATCAAGGTTTCTAACAGACCCAGACATCTCAAGTGATAAAACCATCATCTGGGCTGCCTTTCCAATCAGTGGAATTCCCATGGAATTTACGGTTCTTCCCATGGTTTCTTTCTCTCTCAGTATCCAATTTTATTAATCAGCAGACTCACAGTTTGTTTGCAAAGACAAATCTCTCTCATTCTTTTCATCCATTCATCAATGGGATCCTTCCCTTTCTTTCTTTTATCTCTCTGGGCTGGGTTTATCTCCCAGCAGACCCACACTTCCTGTGGAAAGAGAAATCCCTCACTCCTTTCACCCAGAACCGTGTCCCCGCTCCACGGGGGACCCGCTGCCTCCCAGCTCTCCCACCTGGAAAATTCTGTGCTGCTCCTTTGCCCTTTCATGCTTTAATCCCACAAAATAGCTCTTATTTATTGCATTTTTGATTCACACAGTGGCCCTCACCTAAAATAACATCACAGCCTGATTCCAGATGATGCTTTTATCACTTCAGATGTCTGGGTCTGTTAGAAAAGTTGATTTTCAGAACGATTCATGAAACACAAGCAGGGAAAATGGTAAGTTAGGGGTTCTTCTGGCTGGGGTGATTGCATGAGGTGACTCTCAGGTATGAATTCTCTCTGTGGATATTCCATCACTCCAAATTTTGTATTTGCTGTACTTGGAACAGCAGAATATCTAAAGGCCGTTGGAAAGGCTGGCTGCGGCGGGGACTAATTTGCAGGATAAAAAGTAACTTTTGACATAGTTTAATCGGGTTTGGCCATTTGCGTCCTGAACAGCAGAGGTCAAAATCGCCTGATTAACCCCACGAGGGTGTGGGCAGCCCTCGGCAGGGTGTCCTGTACATCTGCACACCAGGAGAAGGGTGGGGTTTATCACCCAAGGCCAAACAATGGAGTTCAGCAGCTCTCAAAGCTGCACCTGCTGTGATAAGACTCCTAACAAAGAAGTCTCCTCCCGGAGATTCCATAGCTTTGGAATTTCTCTGCCCAGCCAAGACTGAAATAACTGGAATATGGAATAAGGAAAAGCGGTTTGCCTCGGGCATGTGAAGTAAAAGCGTCCAGGCAGCTTTTATGGCAATTGAACTGAACTGGTTTAAAACCTCACTTGGCTTTGCTAAACCCTCCTGAGGGACTGAGTTTAAGGAAACAACTTTTAGCCAAGCCCAGCCTGACCACTTTTATCCAAAAAGGTTGTCATAAACTATCAGCAAGGGCCCATAACCCAAGGGAAATGTTCTCGCATTACTCGGCCGGTTTGGATGAACAAAGCCCTGCCCAGGATGGTTTCCTTTCCTGCTTTGTCTGCCTCAGTCAGGTCACTTTTCCTCCACATTTGAATAATTCATTCCAGAAGTGGGCTGTAATTATTCAAGGGGAGTTGAAAGGAAAAAAAAATCCTCAAAGGGAAACGTTAACAGATCAAACATTCCCCTGCCTTGGGGTGCTGCCTGGTGCCGCATTTCACATGGGGGCTGTCCTGTCTTTGTGTTTTCTGTATTTTTATGCTCTTAGAAGGGGATTTTCCCTCCTTATTTCAACTCTGCCCCAGAGCTGAAGGCAGAGCACTCGTGCCTGCACCTTTGCAGAGGTGATTGCTTTGCGCCCCGCCAGCTCAGCTTAGCTGGAGATGAACTGGTTCAACTTCTGTGTGGAGACACACCTCAAAAAATAAACTCTAGTGTTCTGTCCTGAGTGTGAAAAACACCAATCACTTGTGGTTTTTTTTAATTTTAACATTTTATTAGTAATAGAATAGTTATAAAAAATAGTAATAAAATCAGAGTAATAAGAATTTGGACAATGAGGATCAGGACCCTACGAGACAATAAAAAGCAAAGAATTTCTTTCAGATGTGCGGATGTTTTTGGGCACTGAGCTGCCCAAACCACGCCTTGTGAACAAAGGAACAACCCTGAAAAGCAACAGCCTGTTGCATATTCATAGATCTCATACATGATGCAGAAATTCCGTGCAAATTAAGAATTTTTCTGTTTTTTGTCAACTTCTTCCCCTTAATCCTGGTGGTTCCATAAAGACGGAGAGAAGGTGGAAGAATATTTATCTTTTCTGATAAGGGGGCTGTAACTCTTTATGTGCCCTGTCGCTGTTATCTCTGTGTGAAGAGTTTCTTGTTTATCTTATTCCTTTCTTGAGCCAGTAAAAAAATATCTTACATCACAGAGTTTCTATTTTAACATTATATTATAACCTAAAACTATATTTAACACATTACTTAAGAGAATTAACACAGCATAACTTTCTAACAGTACACATATAATACTCATTTTAATATTTGCCAAAAGCCAATCCTAAAAGATGCATTTTTCACATGAGTTATCCCCAGTGCTGGGACTTGTAGCGTGGACTAGAACCAACAAGGGCTCACCAATAAATTTGGTTTTTGGTCAACAGATGCACAAAACATCAGCATGATCGCCGGGGCAGTGTGTGGAGTGGTGGTGGGGCTCTCCCTCCTTTTCCTGGTGGTCAGGCTCACCATCAGGAGGAAAGAAAAGAAGAGATACGAGGAAGAGGAGGCACCGAATGAAATCAGGTAACGCCTTTTGTTTAATCCCACCTCCCACACTCCCTTCCTGCAGTTTCTCACGTCTTTGTCTTTGCACCGCGGTTTTAACGAACTGCAAGTAGCTTTAAGTGTCTTCAGAGGTTGTTCTAAAAAGCTTTTAAAGCCTCCGTGAAATATCACTGACAAATTTCCTGACTGTGAGAATCTTTGTGAAGACTTTCCTGAAAATCAAATTAAAGTCACCCCTCCTCTCTCCCGGCAAATTAGCACAGACCTCAGCCAACTGTTTTCTCTCACATTTGTAATTTCGGTATTTTGAAGCATTTGCATATTCTTTCATGGTGTCAAATTGAAGCTGCTTATCCGTTGTGGTTTTGAGAGGGTTTGGGGGTGGTTTCCTTTCCTTCTTTCTTTTCTATTTCTTTCTTTCTTTCTTTCTTTCTTTCTTTCTTTCTTCTTTCTTTCTTTCTTCTTTCTTTCTTTCTTTCTTTCTTTCTTTCTTTCTTTCTTTCTTTCTTTCTTTCTTTCTTTCTTCTTTCTTTCTTTCTTCTTTCTTTCTTCTTTCTTTCTTTCTTTCTTTCTTTTCTTTCTTCTTTCTTTCTTTCTTTCTTTCTTTCCATTCTTTCCCCCTTCTTCCCCCTCTTTTTTCTCCCCTCCTTTCCCCTTCATTCTTCCTTCTTTCCTCCCTTCTTTCCCCCTTTCTTTCCCCCCTTCCTCCTTCCTTGTTTCCCCCTTTTTTTCCGTTCAATTGCAGCTCCTATTTGGCACACACTTTAGCAGACACGTTCTCTGAGCCCTCCTTGAGCCTTTTGAACAACTGTTCTCCCGGATTTAGCTCCGGGCGAGCACGGAGGGGAGCGGGAGCACCGCGAATGCCGACTCCTGTTCCTGGAGCTCATCTGTTCCCTGCTCTGAACTCCCCTAAGCTGCGCTTGGGCTCCAGCCAAGCCAGCCTAAACTCCTCAGGAAGGAAAGCGCTGGAAAGATCTATTTCCAGGAATGAGTTTGAGCTGCTGCTGCCCTCCAAGAAACAAACCCTTGATCCATCTTTACATTTATCTGTGCGGCCACCTGGCCTCGTGTGACATCTCTGCACCACCAGGCACTTCCATAATCCCTTCGGCTGCTGATCGCTCTCAGCTTGCCGGCACAAAGGCAGTCTCTGCTCATTTCTTCCCCTTTTCCTGTTTCCTTTTGCTTTCCTTGCCTTTGCACTTGGAGCCTCTCTTGTAGCGCCCTTTCACGCCTGCCTGTTACATCCTCCCCCTCCTTCTCTCTCTCTCCCTGTCAGGACCCGGTTGTGGCGCTTCTCTCCCTCCCCACAGGGGTGGTTTTAAGTGGAAGAACCGGTTTCAGGCAGCCTTGCCCAGGCCCTTTGTGCTTCTGGCTGAGGATTGCAGAGCAGACAGCTCAGCCTGCGCTGTTTGCTCTGACACTCGGTGTTCACTGCACACACACACAGAGCCGGGCGTGAGCAGCGTGTGTTTATTCCAAATTCATTCAACAACACTCTGCAGGGCAATGGGGAGTTCAATCCATCAAGTTACACAGCAGAGAGTTTGGACAATTTGGAGGATATTAAAATCCCCCCTTCTTTCCCTGGGCAAATTAGCACAGACATCAATCAACTGTATTCTCTCATATTTGCAATGTCAGTATTTGGAAGGATTTGCATATTCTTTGATGGTGATAAATTAAAGCTGCTTGTCCATCCGTTGTGGTTCTGAGAGGGTTTTGGGGTGGTTTCCCTCCCTTCCTTCCTTCCTTCCTTCCTTCCTTCCTTCCTTCCTTCCTTCCTTTCCTTCCTTTCCTTCCTTTCCTTCCTTTCCTTCCTTTCCTTCCTTTCCTTCCTTTCCTTCCTTTCCTTCCTTTCCTTCCTTTCCTTCCTTCCCCCCCCCCCGTTCTTCCCTTCGTTTCCCTCTTCTTTCCCACCTTCTTTCTGCCTTTTCCCCCTTTTTGTCCTCCCCTTCTTTCTCTCTTATTTCTCCCGTCTTTCCCCCTTTTTCCTCCCCTTTCCCCGCTCTTTCCCCCGTTCCGGGCGGCTCCCAGCATCAATCCGGAGGGGTGACCCGATCATTTCCGCGCTGTTTGATCCCTGGCTGTGCTCCCTCGCAGGGAAGATGCCGAGGCACCCAAGGCGCACCTCGTCAAACCCAGCTCCTCCTCCTCCGGCTCCCGGAGCTCCCGCTCGGGCTCCTCCTCCACCAGGTCCACAGCCAACAGTGCCTCCCGCAGCCAGCGGACTTTGTCCACGGAAGCCACTCCGCACCTGACCCCGCCGCAGTACAGCCAGCGGCAGGCGGACAGGAGGGAGCCGGAGCCCCGGAGAGGGGATTACGGGCAGCTGGTGAAGGTGGCAGCGCCGGCGGCGATGGTGCCCGCGCAGAGCCGCGCCTTCCAGACCGTGTGAGCCGCCCCGGAGCGTCCCCTGGCCAGCAGCGACACTTCACACAGCACCAGCCACTTAGCATCGCTCGGGTAGCTCGTTCTCTTCCTGGTCAGCTTCGTCCTAGTCACTCGGGATTATTCACACCCTCCCACTCGATTCTTTCGGAGCGTCACTGAGGTTCTGATTTAGAGAAAGATTTATTGGAGGCGAAAAGGGAGCTTATTTTTAAATTATATTTTTGTTTGTTTGTTTGTTTGTTTGTTTTCCTTTGAAAATGGAACACTGAGCATTTAAAACCTACGACAGCAAAGCTGTGCTGTCGAGTGAAACTGTATGAGTGAAAAGAAGCCAAACCTCAGGATTTTTTAAAAAGGGATCAACAAAGACTTAAAGATGCATAATATTCCAGAGAGGTTTTGTGGGGAGGGAGAAGTCTCTTGGACTGGTTTTGGAGAAGTTTCTCGAAGATGTGTTGTCCTAAGTGAAGATTTTGAGGCTGAGGGTGTCCAGCCTCAAAGGGAACTGACAGGTGCTTCACATTTTCTGCATTCAGTGACATACTGGAGGCTGTAACTAAAGTGGAAATTAAAGGATCACTCCCAAAGGACAAGAAATGCAGTATTAAGGAGTCTGAACTAAACTCTGTACTAAAGACAAAGGACCTTTTCCATCAAGAAAAGAGGTGCTTTAATCGCCAGAATAAACTTCGGGCCAGGAGCCTGACTCTGCTTCCATGGGCAGCACTGCAGAGCCACGGGAGCCACGCTGGAGGGGTGCCCGTGGCTACTGAGCCTTAGAGAGAGGAGAACTGGGCACTGAGCCCAGCAGTGCCCGGGTGGGGAGGGCCACCAATGTACCAAAAAGCCTGGATGGAGCCTTGGGAAGAGCTCTCAGTCATTGCCAGCTGGAGGATTGGCCAGGTTTGGGGGAGCTGTGCTGCAGAAGCCTTATGGAAAGTTCTTCCCGAGTCTGAGTGAACAGCACTCCCCAGCTGACCCCCAGGGAAGGCCTGAAGGGTTCCCTGACAGAGGAAAACACACCTGGGACAGGTAAAGAAGCACAAAACGCTGCTCCCATCAGGACATCTTTGTGTGCATTGTCCCACTCCTACACCAAATGCTGGGCCATGTGCCAGGGCTGAGGCTTAAACCTTTAGCAAGACTCTTAAAAAATGGCAAGAATTGTAAAAAACATTCTTTGTGAGCAACCAGGTTAAGCGTTTCCACGGCATCTGAAGTTAGGAAAGGATGGGAGGTAGGGACAGATGCAGAATTCTGTCATTGATGTTTTCCTCTGAAGGACTTGGCTCTGACCACTGCTACACACAAGACACTGAGCTTGTAGGTTCTAGATTCCTGTATTCCTAGACTGGTGATTTTCTGTTTCAAAAATGAGGGTGTTTGGGTTTTTTTCTCCACTGGGGGGAGGGAAAGGGTTTCTCCAATTTGTGGAAAGAGCTTAAAGAAGATGGATGAGCACAGAAGAACCACAGATCTATAATTCTTTCACTCCAGGATTGTCATTAATCTCCTTTTCTCACTGAGACCCAGAATTCTAATTTCTTTACTTGAGATCTTTGACAACCTGAGCAAAGCCACTTCCATATGGGAAAGAGTTTTCAAACTTACCCTACAGGATGTAAGAACTTCTCTTCCTAGGAGCACTCACTCAAAATTCCATTGCTTTCTCTACCCCAGATTTAACCCCTGGCAGGACAAATTACTGATGCTGTGCAGGTAAAACAATGCCAGTTTTAAAAAGGGAGGCCTGGTACGAGGTGTTTGATAAGCTGCTCCTCCCATGCCAGCTGCTGGTGGTGGATACTCTGTCATTCCACCCTGGATGCTCCAGGAGCACATCCCTGCATCAGCTGGGTGGGGGCAGCAGCTCTGTGTGTCTGTGATTCCTCTGCAGTTGGTTTTTTCCTGAGCCCTGAAGGTTCAGGTGCTCCAAAGCACTCCCGAGCCACTCCAGAGCTGGGAAAATTCCAAAAGCAGGAACAGGGTGGTGAAAGCAGCTTGTGGGTTCTTCTGTGGGTGCTCACTGTGCTGAACACTCCCTGAGGATCCTCACCCCGTGCACAGAGAGCCAGGAGTGCTTTTCCCTGAGCCTCCAGGAGCTGCTCACCACAAACCCAGCGTGACAGTTCCAACAGCTGAGCTGGCCACAGCCCGAGAGCCAAAGGCTCTGGGGCAGCTTTGAGTCCCAGCCCAGCCTGGTAATTAGCAGAGAGGAGGCTCTGCAGCCTGGAGGGAGGAGAATTTGCCCTGGCAGGTTTTCCTGGAGCCTTTGGAAACCACTCCTTGTGCTGTGAGCTCTGCTGGCAGGGGCTGAGAGCTCCGGGGCCCTGGGGAGGCTCAGGCAGAGGGGCAGTGGCTGAAGCCTGCTCTGGGGGATCCATCCTGCCTGCTCCAAGCCCTCTTGGCTCAGAATTTCCATCCTCTTGGGATGCAGGTGCTGTCCAGGTACCCGCTTCAGCCCACACATCAGTGACTCACAGGGAAGGGAAAAGTTCATCACCAAAGGGAGCAGGAGAAAGGGATCATTCCAAAGTTATTCGATTTTCCAAGCTCCAGCCCACCAGGAGTTGCACAAGGGAAGCAAATAAGCCAAACCCTGTTTTGTAAAATAGTGTATTAAAGCATTTACTGTCATATACCAGCTATTAATTGTGTGATTAAATGCCTACCATGTTATGTAGCTTTTTGTTTCTCAGCAGCTAAACTAAGCTTCCATCTCTGCTGCCTGCTATGATTGGTGTACTTGTACTGTGTCCGAACAACTCAGAGGAAAGCAAATATTTATTATTGATTCCTTTGAATCAATGATTTAATAATTTTTTTTTTGGTTGGTTGTTTTATAAATAAAGGTGCTGCAGCTGAAGCGCTGCAGCTCAACTCAACTCGTTCCATTTTCTGTGCTGTGATGGGTTTCATGCTGTCAAGCTGAATCCAAGGGAAAAAAAAAAAAAAAGGATGGAGTTAAAAATACAATTTTTAAGCTAAGCAGGCCTATGTGCATATTTGCAGGGGAAGCGTGGGGAAGCTGGGCTTTTTTCCTGGGTGTTTTTCAGACTAATTTAGGTGACATTTCACAAAAGATGTGAAACCCTGGGTGATGCATGGAAGTAAATGTGGTTTTATCTGGGGATAAACCCCAGATATTTGGGTGTATCTGGGATATTTTGGCTGAGGATCAGGTGCTGGAAGCCAACCTGGTAAATAAATAATGGCAGCACAACAACCGCTGGTGGCTTCATCCTCGCCCTGCTGTGACCTTCCTGCTGAACCAGCCCACGTGCTTGGCTTTCCTCATGAGCTCTGAGGTGAGGAGCAAACCTTGAGCTGCGTTCAGCCAGTTCAGATCTCCGAGATAAACCTTTGGAGGCAGCTCACAGGGATCCAGGCAGCTGGGGCTGGGATTTAGGGGAGCTAAAGGTGCTGTGCTTGGTTTCTCTCAGCCTTCTTTCCCCCCAGGGGGTTTTGCAGAGGTGTCCAGACATCAACAATCCTCCTTGCTGAAATCTGGGAGCAAAGATTGCAACATAATCAGGCAGCGTTTGGAACAAAGCAGGGTGACAACACAGTGGGCTCACAGGTGTGTCCTGTCTGTCCCTAATTCGAGAGCAAACGCTGTTCCTGATCCCTCTGGAGTCGATGACATTAAAAACCCTGATTAGGTGACACACGTTTTGAGAGGATTTGTGCAGTTGCAGACTCTTGTACAGGATCAGGAATTTGGGGTTATTTTTAACCGGGAGCAGTTTGTCCCGACACGCTGAGAGGGGGGGAACCCCATGGGAAAGGGAAGGGAGGGCCTTGGAAAAGGGTGATTTTCAAACTTTGGCGGATGCAAGTGTTATATAAATAAGTGCTGCTGTGGTGAGCAGGAGGAATGCCTTTGATAATCTCCCTTCTCCTCCCAGTTCTGTTTTGAACACTGAAAGAGGAAGCAGTGCTAGATCCTTGAAACAGTAAATTCACTCCCAAAAAAAAGGCTTCAATCCATAACTTGAGAAAAAACTCCACACTAAATACTTAAACGAAATACTTAAGCCTGCCAAGATTTAATTTATGTGATATCAAGTAAATGAGCGCCTTCTGTCCAGTTTAACAGCCTCCAATTTCTGATGGGATGAGTCATTTGCAAACTGCCCTCCTCCCTGCTCTGACTCACTGCAGTTTCAGGCTGCCTCCCCTTGCTCTCAGCCTGCTCTCCCAAGTGTGCTTGCACATCTAAATGTCACTGTGGCATCCCAAGCTGCTATTCTTAGGTCCTACCGAAATTCTGCCCATGCTTTTAAAAAAAGCAACCCCCAAAAGCCACCCCGATGGCGAACAGCAAGGGTGCCGCGGTGGGCTCAGCGTGAATTACCCTGAGGAGCATCTCTGGAGTAACCCTGGAGCAGAACACCTGTGCTCTGGGCAGGGTGGAGCGTGCTTTGCACGCCTCACCTGGCCAGGTGCACCACGGTTTGGACCTTACCTCCAGAGGCTCGGTGACACAGAGCCCCTTCCCCTGTCCTGCCTTTCACCCTCTGCAGCCACAGAGCCACCTCTTGGCTGCCACCCCAACAGCCCCGCTCAGCTTTTAGCCCTCGCGTCCCCTCGCTGGGGTCACCACAAACTGCCAGGAACAGCGATGGTGCCACCCTTGGCACAGGATGTGGCTTGCACACAGGAATTGTCACAAGGAACGGGCTGAGGGACCGGTTCCTGTGTCCCTGTATTGGGTTTTTAAGTGTTACCACGGGCATTTTTGTCTGAAGTCAGCCTGGGAGAACCTGAAATGCTTTTTTTGTGCAGTTTTTACCCCTTTAAATGGAAGTTCCTTGCCAGTTTTGCCCGTGTGCCGTGTCCCAGAGCCCGGGCAGGATTCAGAGTTTGTGCTCCCTGCTCCCAGCGCCTCCCTGGCCTTTATTCCATGCAAACACTGGGTGCAGGTCACAGCCCTGAGCGCGACCTCAGGTGATTCCCCACCTCTGCCCAGCTCCCCTCATCCCTCAGGACACCAAAAACCACCGCTTTTCAAGCATTTCCCTTTCCAAACGAATAAATCCCTGCCGGGAGCTGGATCGCCCACACAGCGAGCAGCACCAGCACACCAAGGGGTGACAGCCTGCCCTCGGCCTGGACTGAGGCTGCTGCTGGATGAGAACATTTAGGATGGATTATAAAGCGTGGAGATGCTGAGACGGCTTTTGCTCTGTGGAATAAGCAGCTCCAGTGCCTGAACACAAACAGGCCGCGGGGGTAAACCGGGGAATGCCTTGCACAAGGGAACATGGAGGATGCTGACTGTTGTACTCGGGGGATTTACTGAGCACACGCTGCGGGAAGCACTGGGCAGACGCCAGGCGATGGCTGCGAGCAGGAGAGCGGGGAATGCCGCCACTCCCGAGGGGAAGGAGGGGTCTCGGCGGGCACAGGGGGACCCCGGGGCTGTGCCCAGGCTCGCCCCTCATGGCGCCGCCATCTTGCGCTTCCCCTTCCCCGCCGCTCTCCTTCCCCAGCGCCCTCTATGCAAATCACCCGCCATCCCCGCGCGCCGATTGGCCCCTCCCGCCCCATTGCGAAATATGCAAATAAAGACCTGGCGCGCCGCGCGGCGATTGGCTCAGGCGCCCGCCCGCTCCTCACGCCACGCCCCCCTCCCGTGTCGTCACCTAACCTGCGGGCTCTGATTGGCCAAAGCGCTAGGAAAGCCGCGCCCACCGCGGGGTTTGGGGGGGCGCGGGGAAAGCGCATGAAGGTTCGAGAACGCGGGGCCGGCCGGCGCGCAACGCCCCCTTCCGGCGCGCGTCACGCACGGCAGGGACCAATCACCGGTGACCAGGGGGGCGGGATCCAGACGCTGATTGGTCAGAGCTGTGCGAGGGAGGCGTGGCCTTCTGGAAGGTTCTGGGCGGGTATAAAAGGGCGGCGCGGCAGTTGCGGGGCATTGAGCGAGCCGGAGCTGAGCTGAGTGGGTGCCCAGCGTGTGAACGAGAAACCGGGCCGGACTGCGGGTAACGGGGCTGGGGGGGCACCACGCGGCACGGGAAGGGCGGCTTGGGACGCGCCTGCCTTGCAGTGGCGTAGGGAGGGTGCAGGAGGCAGCTTAGGGGTGGCCTGGAAAAGGCGGAGGGCCCTCCCGGGTGGTTTTGTGTCCTCAGGAACCGTTGTGCTGTTGGATAGGGAGGGGATGGCGGGTAGTGACCCACTTTGGGCCGCTGCGGTGCGGTTTTTTTTTTTTTTCTCTCGCGGCATTTGCGCGCTTGTCTCCTAAATGCAATGTACCGCGGGAGGGGGAGGGAGGAGCGGGGACTCCGCTTTCTTCTCTCCCCCCCCCCCCCATTCGTTAATGCTGAGACGGGGGAGGGGAGGGCTCCAGCAGGCGCAGCGCCCATCTTACCTCGCTGGGGGCGGCCTGGGGCGGTGCCGGGTGCTGCAGTGCTCGGGGGTGGGGAACGGCCGCGTGTGGGATGTGGAGGGGACGGCTCCCGGGGGCGGGGGAGGTGGCGGTCTCGGACGGGCTGTGCTGGCACACGCGGCCCGCCCGCCGGAGACTCCATTTCCCGGCAGCCCCCGGACACGCCCCGCCGCCGTGGTGACGCTGCGCGGGCGGCGCGCGGCACGCTGGGACTTGGAGTCTCCCGCCACGTGATGCGGGGGACGCCAAGCGGCGGAGGCGGGGAATGCACCCGGTGTGCGCGGCCGGGGCCACGTGGGATAACGGGGCTGGAATTCCCGGGATCATCCGGAGTTCGGAGCGGGTGGGGCGGAAGGGATCCGGTTACAGCCCTTTGCAGCGGGACACATTTCACTAGAGCACGCTGCTCCTAGCCCCACCGGCCTGCCTTTAAAAACATTTAAAAGATGAAATAGCCATAATTTCTCTGGGCAAGCTATACTAGCTTCACTTTTAACTAAATTATTACTTTTCTTTTTTTTTCAGACAAGATGTCGAAGGGACCAGCTGTCGGGATCGATCTTGGCACCACCTATTCCTGTGTTGGCGTGTTCCAGCATGGGAAGGTGGAGATCATTGCCAATGACCAGGGCAACCGCACCACGCCGAGCTACGTGGCCTTCACAGACACAGAGAGGCTCATCGGTGATGCTGCCAAGAACCAGGTGGCCATGAACCCAACCAACACAGTCTTTGGTAAGGCTGCAGGATTGGCACGCTGTGTAGTGATTAAAGAGGCTTTTTTTCCTGCTAGTGTGAATTACTAAGAGCAAGGTTAAAGGCTTTTCGTAGGCATTAATATATCTAAATTATCTTTAGCCAGAAGAAAGTTGCACTGGTAATAGCTAAAGTTTATCAGAGGCAGAAAAAATACTTGCAGTGTAGTAGGTTTTTCAGGGTAGTCAGTCTTGAATAGTCTTAACCAGTTGTCTTGACCTGGTTAACCATGGCTCAGTATTTCAGAGGTGATAGATAGCACTGGGTTTGTGCTTATCAATGAGATGACATTTAGTGTTTGCCCCCGAGTCTTAACAAGGCAGTAATAATATTAGGTGAAGGATTGTGATCTAGGATTGCCTGCATTTTTAATAAGAATTTAAAGGTTTTAATTGGGAACGGTCACTATTAACATGGGTAAATCGTCTCTTGCAGACGCGAAACGGTTGATCGGGCGCAGATTCGATGACTCCGTGGTGCAGTCTGACATGAAGCACTGGCCCTTCACTGTGGTGAACGATGCTGGCAGGCCCAAGGTGCAGGTCGAGTACAAAGGCGAGACAAAGAGTTTCTACCCGGAAGAAATCTCTTCCATGGTTTTAACCAAAATGAAGGAAATCGCAGAAGCCTATCTTGGAAAGGTGAGTCCAGGACTAAAAAGGGAAGTGTGCCGAGTAGCTCTGTGTGAGGGTTGCCATCCCTAACTGAGCTGTTTGCTGTGTTTGCAGACTGTTACCAATGCAGTAGTGACTGTCCCAGCCTATTTCAACGACTCCCAGCGCCAGGCCACGAAAGATGCTGGAACTATTGCAGGGCTCAATGTCCTGCGAATCATCAACGAGCCCACAGCAGCTGCCATTGCCTACGGGCTGGACAAGAAGGTATGGAGGGGTCGCTGTGTCTGGCCAGTGAGTAAGCTGTTTTAGTAGTAGTAGTAGGAATGGAGTAGTGAAAATGGATGTTTCCTCCAGGTTGGTGCTGAAAGGAACGTCCTCATCTTCGACCTGGGTGGCGGCACCTTCGATGTGTCCATCCTGACCATCGAAGATGGCATCTTCGAGGTGAAATCCACAGCAGGGGACACCCACCTGGGTGGGGAGGACTTCGACAACCGCATGGTGAACCACTTCATCGCCGAGTTCAAGCGCAAGCACAAGAAGGACATCAGCGAGAACAAGCGCGCCGTGCGCCGCCTGCGCACCGCCTGCGAGCGCGCCAAGCGCACCCTGTCCTCCTCCACCCAGGCCAGCATCGAGATCGACTCCCTCTACGAGGGCATCGACTTCTACACCTCCATCACCAGGGCCCGCTTCGAGGAGCTCAACGCCGACCTGTTCCGCGGCACCCTGGACCCCGTGGAGAAGGCCCTGAGGGACGCCAAGCTGGACAAGTCGCAGATCCACGACATCGTGCTGGTGGGAGGCTCCACGCGCATCCCCAAGATCCAGAAGCTGCTGCAGGACTTCTTCAACGGCAAAGAGCTCAACAAGAGCATCAACCCTGATGAGGCCGTGGCGTATGGGGCAGGTAATTCATTGCTCGCTCTGCAGCTCTTGGTGGTGCAAACTGGTGTAGGCCCTGGGTTTTCCACCTCAGTCACTAGAGCTTGCCAAAGCTGTAGGAATTCCCTTTGGACTTGCAATGATGAATCAGATTCCAAAGCCATTCGTAGTTTCCACCAGAAGTCGAAAGGCTTGTGATGGTGCAAGTACCTTCCTTGGATGTCTGAGCGAGCCCTGTGCGTCACTGCAGTTCACAGGGTACGTTTTGCAGGGGTTCTAATGCTGTGTCTCTCCCCCCAGCTGTGCAGGCTGCTATCCTGTCTGGAGACAAGTCTGAGAACGTGCAGGACCTGCTGCTGCTGGACGTGACTCCCCTGTCCCTGGGTATTGAGACAGCTGGAGGGGTCATGACGGTCCTGATCAAGCGCAACACCACCATCCCCACCAAGCAGACCCAGACCTTCACAACTTACTCTGACAACCAGCCCGGGGTGCTGATCCAGGTGAGCAGAGAACTCTGGGGCAATGACACTGTCAGTGCTTTCACTGCTTGATAGTTCATGCAATTCTTAGGCCAGAGGTGTTAAATTCCTGTAATTTGTAAGTTCCTGGTTGCTGTGATGAAAGTGACTCCAAAGCCATTCGTAGTTTCCACCAGAAGTCGAAAGACTGGTGTTGGTCCAAGTACCTTCCTTGGATGTCTGAGCGACCACATCCCTCCAGGATAATGATTAAATAACCTGTTATAACTTTAATGATGTAATGTGATGTTTTTTTCTCCTCAGGTGTATGAAGGAGAGCGTGCTATGACTAAGGACAACAACTTGCTGGGCAAGTTTGAGCTGACTGGCATTCCCCCTGCTCCCAGAGGGGTCCCTCAGATCGAGGTCACCTTTGATATTGATGCCAATGGCATCCTGAACGTGTCTGCTGTGGATAAGAGCACTGGCAAGGAGAACAAGATCACCATCACAAATGACAAGGGTAAGGATCTGCTGTCCTGAGGCTGGGAGAGCATTTAAATGGGTTTGCCAAGCTCTGCCTGCTGTTTTAGTCAGAACTTGGCTCTAATAGGATTTGTATCTGTGTGAGCCTTTTCTTTAAGCTGTAGTATTAAATGATTTATTAAGAAAGGCATGTTCTGGGCCTCTTCTGCCTCCCCACATATAGTGTGTAATGCTTGGGAATTGGAGATCGTTCCCTGAGAAGGACAATCCATACTCATGACTTGTGTTCTCTGCAGGCCGGCTGAGCAAGGAGGACATTGAGAGGATGGTGCAGGAGGCAGAGAAGTACAAGGCAGAGGATGAGAAGCAGCGGGATAAGGTGTCCTCCAAGAATTCCCTGGAGTCCTATGCCTTCAACATGAAAGCCACTGTGGAAGATGAGAAGCTCCAGGGCAAGATCTCTGACGATGACAAGCAGAAAATCCTGGACAAGTGCAACGAGATCATCAACTGGCTGGACAAGAACCAGGTATGTCAGACTCCATGTTTAGCTCCCAGGTCTGGCTGAGCCACGGGGACAGTTGAGGCTGGAGGAGAAGCTCTGGTTGCTGTGATGAAAGTGACTCCAAAGCCATTCGTAGTTTCCACCAGAAGTCGAAAGACTGGTGTTGGTCCAAGTACCTTCCTTGGATGTCTGAGCGACCACGGCTGGGGGGAGCACAGGCAGCTCCAATCCCTCCTGTTCCCTTCCAGGCTTCTGCTGTTCAGGAGCAGTGTGAGATGCCAAACCAAGCAGGGATAAGTGCCTCTAGCACAAGCCTGCCTTGGTGCTGGGGCTGAACCAGCCCAGATTGCTGCAGTGTGTGCCCCAGGGAGTGCTGCTTCCCTCCTGGGCTGTGCCCAGCAGCAGAAGCAGCTGAGCTCTTGTTTCTCTTGCAGACGGCCGAGAAGGAGGAGTTTGAGCACCAGCAGAAGGAGCTGGAGAAGGTTTGCAACCCCATCATCACCAAGCTGTACCAGAGTGCAGGAGGGATGCCCGGTGGGATGCCTGGAGGATTCCCTGGGGGTGGAGCTCCTCCCTCCGGGGGAGCCTCCTCTGGCCCAACCATCGAGGAGGTGGACTAAGGACACTGGGAAATGCATTCCACTAGCAGTTAGTGTTGGAGGAGACCCCCAGCTGGGGGCTGGAGTGAAGGACCCAATCCTGTAGGCACATCTGGGTTTATTTTGCCAGATTAAAAACTCCATACCTGAGCTGCTGTAAAAAAAGAAAAAAAAAAAAAGAGAAAAAAATTAAAATGGAACAATAACCATTTTTTTTCTGGGCATTTTAAATACTTGAAAATGTGCACAGGTGGGAGATGAATACCATTGCACTTTACAGTACTGTAAATGAGTGGAAATGCAATTCATGTCCTAAAGAATAAAAACTATTTAATGGGCATCACACTGTCTCTGCCTTCACTTGTTTGTGCCAACTGACCAGTGTAAATAAAGGGAAAAAACCTCCAAACACAGGTAATTGGTGCTGAACTGAGCAGGAGCCAGGTGGGTATTGCAGTGGGAAAGGGTTTGGAACCAGCTGCTGCTTGGGCATTCAGTGCATTTTTGAGAGGAGAACTTAAAATGGGCCATTACTGACCTGTGGCAGGAAATCTCAGAACTAGCTTGGAAAAACCTTTCAGCTAGAGTCCAACCTATAAATTGAATCTTGCAAGTACAAAAATACTGGATAATTAGTAATTCTCAAATAAAAACTAGCTGAAGTATCTCAGCTTGCAGGACAGTCCAGAGGTGACTGGAGTTGAATTTTCAGCAATAATTGGCAATGTCTTGTCATCTTTTATGAAAAAACCCCACTGCTGTATAAATATGTATTTATGTGGTATCAGTGGAGAAACAATAAATTGAATTGTAACCAAAATCAGAAAATTCCTAGAGCAGTACCAGCTGGAAAGGAACTTGGGAGACATGAACCAGTCTGAAAAACAATTTTGTCTTGAAGACCCTCAAATGCCCAGTGTGGGGCATCACAATGATTTCCCCTTGAGCCATTCCTGTGCATCCTGCCCCAGGATCCCAGCAAAATCCCCCCTCCCTGAGGGCAAGCCCTGATCCCTCAAGTTCCAAGTGTTCACCTTCACTTTTGGGTTTTTCCAGAGCTGCTGGTACCTGAGCACTGTGGCTTTGCCTGAAAATGTAATGGGGAAAATGAAAATCTAATCATGGGATTCTTTTCCCACCTGTTCACAGGCAGGGTTCAGCCATTCCTAGGCAAGCTGGGCTCCATCTCCAAAATTTCTCAGCTCCATGAACCCCCACCATGGTCTGGGGCATCCCTGGGCTGATTTGGGGTCAAAAACATCCCTGAGTGCTCATCCCTGCTTTATCCCAAACACCTGCAGAAATTCACCTGTCCCAGCCCAATCCAGGTGACTTTGGCTTAGGCCAGGCTGGCCCTTGGTGTCCCCATACAGAGAATCCCCTAATAACAGCCAGGAAGTCATGAAAAATTAATTAATCATGCAAAGCAGGGAAATTAGAAGGAATTAAATACATTTTAGTTTGGGGACCCTGCTGGCACTGCTGGTGCTGGGCCACCAGATAGCAGCACCTGCCCACAGAATCCCTTTTTTTGGGACATCACTTTTTTGAGTCCCTTTTTTTGATTGCCCCTCTGGGTTTGAATTACATCACCCCAAAATATTTATGGTGTTGAATACGATCCAGAGCAGCACCTCCCATTAACAGTGTGCAAGGTTCTTGTTGCCTTGAGGGCCACGAAATGGAAATGGGGTTTGGAAAGTGGTGGTTTAGGGTATTTAGTGGGTGAAGGGGCATCCTGGGGGCTGCCAGAGCTCTGGTTCAAACCCACAGCTGCTGGGGCTCAGGGAGGAGGGTTCAGGGGGTGAATCCTAAAAGCACAGCACAGGCTGAGGGTCTGGGACCCAGAGGGGACAGCAGGAGCTGCTGTGGGGCCCTGCAGCCACAGCAGCACCTGAACCAGGGCAGCAGGTGAACAAACGAGTGAAAACAATATCGAATTTATGGGATTTTTGCATTGATCACAACAAGAAACCGCCCCCGCCCCTCAAAAAAAAAGGAAACCTAAAAAAAAAAAATTAAAAACCCTTCAGGAAAGTGAGAGCTGGGTGTAACGAAAGGCACGCACTGAGACTGTGGTTGGAAATGTTCATTTTAGGAGGGATTTACTCCTAAAATGAGGCTGAGGCAGGAGTGCAGCAGCCCGTGCTGAGCCTCGCTTTCCTGTGCCTGATTTTCCATGCCCCGATTGACTTTGTTCAGCTGAATCCAGCAGCCTTTGCTCCAGGAGCAGTCCGTGCACAGGTGCCTGGACAGGCCAGGACTGGTGTGTTTGAGCCAAGGCAGCAGTGAGGCAGGGCTGGCCAGAGCCCGGAGTGCCTCAGGTGGGCTCGGGATCTCAGGGATGGCCCAGGATGAGCCACAGCAGAAAAGAACTGAAATGAGGCGTTTTCCTGGGCACATCCGCGTGTTTCGTGTACTTTGGGGGATTATTCAGCATTCAAAAGCAGCAGCAGGGCACCTAATCCTGGCACCTGGGGCAAGGCGTGGGTTTGTTCCTAATCCTGTACCTAACAAAGTGTGGGTTTGTTCCTAATCCTGGCACCTGGGGGCAAGGCGTGGGTTTGTTCCTAATCCTGTACCTAACAAAGTGTGGGTTTATTCCTAATCCTGGCACCTGGGGTCAAGGCATGGGTTTATTCCTAATCCTGTACCTAACAAAGTGTGGGTTTGTTCCTAATCCTGGCACCTGGGGGCAAGGCGTGGGTTTGTTCCTAATCCTGTACCTAACAAAGTGTGGGTTTATACCTAGTCCTGGTACCTAACAAGGTGTGAGTTTACACCTAATCCTGGTACCTAATAAAGCGTGGGTTCATTCCTAATCCTGGTACCTAACAAACTGAGTTTATACCTAGTCCTGGTACCTAACAAAGTGTGAGTTTGTACCTAGTCCTGGTGCCAGGGGGCAAGGCATGGGTTTATTTCTAATCCTGTACCTAACAAAGTGTGGGTTTAGACCTAATCCTGGTACCTAACAAGGTGTGGATTTATTCCTAATCCTGGTGCCAGGGGGCAAGGCATGGGTTTATTCCTAATCCTGTACCTAACAAGGCGTGGGTTTTACCTAATCCTGGTATCTAACAAGGTGTGGGTTTATACCTAGTCCTGTACCTAACAAAGTGTGGCTTTATTCCTAATCCTGTACCTAACAAGGTGTGGGTTTATTCCTAGTCCTGGTACCTAACAAGGCATGGGTTTATACCTAATCCTATACCTAACAAGGTGTGGGGGTTATTCCTAATCCTGTACCTAACAAGGTGTGAGTTTATACCTAATCCTGTACCTAAAGTGTGGGTTTATTCCTAATCCTGGTACCTGGGGACAAAATGTGGGTTTATACTTAATCCTGGTGCCTAACAAGGCATGGGTTTATTCCTAATCCTGGTACCAGGGGACAAGGTGTGGGTTTATTCACCCCACCCTTTACCCAGCACCCACAGGCACTCAGCACCCTCCTCCTCCTCCTCCCTGCTCTTCTTCCACTCTCCCTCACCACCAGCACCATCCCTTCCCTGCTGATTTTCCACCAATGCCTCCCTCTCTTCCCGGGAATGATTTCCCACCGGGCAGCAGGACTTATTTCACTCATCAAATCTCCCTGCAATCTTTCCACATGAAATATTTAGCCCGGCCCCAGCAAAGCACACCGAGTGTTAACGTGTCACAAGCTGCCTGCAGACAGCATTAGGCTGTAATTTGAAAGTGAGTGAAGTGATAATGCCACGCTCCCTGCTTTTGTGAGCCTGCATTAATGCAGCTCTGCCAGCGCCAGGCATCGACTCCCACTAATAGTGTGAGGGAGGGTGGCAAAATTGGGGCTGATGCAGGAAATAAAGGGTATTGACCAGCCCACTGCAGTGCCACAGCGGCCTTTAATCTATTACTGCCCTTGATGGGGGTGTTTTAATGCAACTTCAGTGTCAATCACATTTCCAGTCCCCACTCTGCCTGCTGGGAGGGCGGCAGGACTCGGGTCAGGCTGTTGCTCAGAGCTCATAGGTATTGATCGTGGCCAGGCTCAGGGCTCTGGGTTATAATTATTTCATTAAACCATTTAATGGTTATCAAATATGAGCCCCTCTCCTGTTCCATTTAGGAATTGTTGCAATTGTTAATCCATGTCAAGCTTGTTTTGCTGAAATTGGCTGATGCTCCCAAGTGCTCGCTGTGCATTGATCCCAGGAGAGCCCCTCTCCTGTGGCACGGGGATCTGGGGCTGTGTCCCGGTGATCCTGCGTTAAAGATCATCCCAAATAAGAACAGGACACCCTGGACCCATCTCAGAGCTGGTTTTGCCCTGGTGGGGTCACACTGGGGGAGATGCTCGGGCTCTTTCCTTACACCAGAACCTGGAGGAACAGATTGGAGCTGAGCCAGGGCAGGGTCAGGCTGGATTTTAGGGAAAGGTTCTTCCCCCCGAGGGCGCTGGCACTGCCCAGGGGATGGGCACGGCCCCGAGGCCGCCAGAGCTCCAGGGATACCTGGATTTTGTGGGATTTAGGATAGTCCATGACTCTTTTGGAACACATTCCGTGCCTCAGTTTCCCATGTGACCCATGGAATTAGGGTTTTAACTCTTTTGGGGTTTAGGGAAAAAAGGGGCAAATTATGACCAAAATCCTCCTCCTTTTCAGACAGGCTGTTCATGCCTGTAAAGGAGGGAGAGAATTCCCCTTCCAAAGTGTTCTTGAATCCTTTATGAGAATGCAAACGATTCTGTTGTTTTTCCCTTAGAACCAGGCCACGGCTGCATCCCAAGTGTTTGAAGCAGCTTTTAGAACACAGGCTGATGCTGCAGGAGCTTTTCCCTCTTCCCAAGGCGTGTTATTCTCCACATGAGCACCTTGAACTGGCACAACCCAGGGGAGTTTGGGGGCTCCTCTTGGTTCCTCACCCTCCAGAAGTGCAAGAGGTGCTCCTGGCACAATCTTTGTGGGATTTGGGCTTGGTTTATTTCTGTTAAAGTGAACTGTGAGTTCCTCTTCATCTCACTTTTCCTCCTTATGAATGGCACATTAAGTCAGGGTTTAATTCCTGGAACTGGAAAATCCCAGAGGAGCTGTGGGAATCCCAGGGACTCTCATCAGCTGCCCCAGGGCACCCTCCTGCCCTCTCTCCCAGCCCAAATCGCACAGATGGATAAAACCTGGGTGAGCCCAGGTGTGGGGAGCCTTTGGAATGCATTTGTATTCCAGATCCATTGGAGCCTGCATTCGCTGGCACCTTTCCACAGAAGCCCTGGATGCTCTGGAAGAAGCTATATCTTAATTTGAACAAAGTGATTCCAGTTTCTGTGGGCAGGCAGTGCAGTTCCTGCAGAGTCCTTTATCAGTATTCTGTGCTGCCTCCTGGCAGCTGCTCATTTGCTGTTGCCTCAACCTGTGCTGACCTCATTTTCTCTCACAGAGCAGCGAAGGATTTGGTAAAAATTAGTTATATTAGTGGCTCCCGATCCAGCCAGTTTATTTGTGATATGACAAATATTTCAGCCATTAGGATCTTTCCATCTCTTAGCAGCTTAAATGCACTCACTTATATTCCAAATCACTGCTTAATTTAAAAGCCTATTTGTGCAGATTGTCGCAGGCAGGGAAAAAACCTGCGGAACACTCACCCCTCCAAACAGGGCTGTGGGATTGGATCCCCCACTCCATAACTTCACACTGCCTCTAATCACTCTGAGCACGCCAGGAGCACAGCAATTCCATGGAGGAAGGGTGGCAGGAGCTGGGGATGCAGGGCATGGATGGATGCTGCTGCCTCCCCCGCTGGCTGTGCCTCAGTTTCCCCTCCTGATGCCTTGTGCAGGCTGGCCTAGAGCAGAGCTGGGCAGAGCTACAGAATAAAGCAGGGATTTATTCAAAGGATCTCCTCCATGGATCCACCTTGGGCAGCACCAGAGCCCAGCCAGGGCTGCACCCAAATGAACCAAAATGGTCCCAAAATGAACCCAAGATGAACCAAAATGGTCCCAAAATGCACGAGCGCTCCCGGGGGCTCTCACTGGGATCAGCTCTGCTCCATTTGCACCTTGCAGTTCATTGTCCCATTCCAGCTTTAGCCCAGGCACTCCCATCCTGCTTGTTTTTCTCTCTCCAGCCCACGCTGTTTGTGCTCTTGGGCCTGAGCTTTGGATCATTTGTCCTTGGTGCCCAGCTGGAGCAGGAATTGTTTTGTCTCCCTGCTCTGTGCAGAGAGCTCACCATCCCCTCCTGTGAACCCCAGATCCACACACTAAAGCAGCACAGAACCTGAAAAATATAAAACCTAAAACCTGAGGCATCGCTTCCTCCCTGCCAGGGTTTTGGGAGCCAGGTGGGTTTGGGAGTGAGGACAGAGGTCAGAGCAGGGTTAGGGAAGGTAGGAGGGATTCAAACCAAGCCTGGCAGCAGATCCTGGGATGGTTTGGAAAGGACCTTGAGGCTCGTCCTGTTCACCCCCTGCCCTGGGCTCCACTATCCCAGGCTGCTCCCAGCCCACCCACCCTGGCCTTGGACAGCTCCAGGGAAGTGTGCTGGTTCCTGGGGGAATGTTTTCATGTTTCCCGTGTCCCAAACACTGCCATGAATAAACAACCTCGCCCTGCTCAGGGAGGGAGGGAAGGGCTGGGAGCACAGGGAAGGTGTTGGGATCACCCCTTGCTGCTGCCCCTCCCTGAACTCCTCCTAAAATCCAGCCAGCCCATTCCTCCAGGCTTTCCTTCCACCTCCAGGAGGCCTCAGCTCCTCCTTTAGAGGCTTGGAGGTTTGCACTTGCTGGAGACGACATCAGGATGTGACTCTAGGGTTGCTTTAAGGGGTGGGCACAGATCCCAGAGAAATCCCAGGAGCTGCTGATCCCTGATCCACCGGGCTGTCCTTGTTCTCTCCCTCTGGATCTCCCTGGGGGACTTCCCTCTGCTCCTTTGGGGTTTTATTTTTTCCCCCTGGAGAATTTCTCAGTGCTCCTTGGATGGTTTTTTTTTGTTTCCCCCTGGGAAACTTCTCAGTGCTCCTTTGGGAATTTGTTCTTTTCCCCCCTCAGGGAATTTCTCAGTGTTCCTTTGGGGTTTTATTTTTTTCTCGCTGGGGAATTTCTCAGTGCTCCTTGGAGGTTTTTTTTTTGTTTGTTTGTTTGTTTGTTTCCTCCTGGGGAACTTCTCAGTACTCCCTTGAGGTTTTTTTTTTTTTGGTTTTTTTTTTTGTTTGTTTTTTTTTTTTTTTTTTTTGTTTTTTTTTTTTTTTTTTGGTTTTGGCTTTGGTTTTTTTTTTTTTTTTTATCCCTGGGGAACTTCTCAGTGCTCCTTTAGGAGTTTGTTCTTCCCCCCCCACATCCACGGAATTCCTCAGTTCTCCTTTGGGAGTTTGTTCTCCCCACCCATCCAGGGAATTCCTCAGTGCTCCTTTGGGAGTTTGTTCTTTCCCCCCCCCAAGAATTTCTCAGTGCTCCATTCAGATTTTGATTTTTTTTCCCCCTGGGAAATTTCTCAGTGCTCCTTCGAGGGTCTTTGCCCACCCAAAGATGGGAAACAAATGCAGGTTGTGTGATTTATTTTCTGCCTCTTCTTCCCCCTGGAGCTGAGCTCTTGGGATGAGACACAGCAGACATTTCCCTTGGACTTTCAGGAGCTGAAGTTGATTTTTGAGGAATAAAGGACTCACAGCTTAACCCAGTAAATCTCTGCCTCTGGATTATCTGGAGCAGGCGATGAGGGACAAATTCCACGAGCCCAAAACCTTCCCTCAAGGGAAATGATATTTTGGCCATTGTCTCTTCGAGCTGGTGAATTCCTTCCCTTCCCAACTCTCTGCAATCCATCAAATCCAGCTCTCCCTGCCTGCTCCAGATAATCCTGCAGAGCATCTTCAGGGTGGTTAAAAAGTAAGGGAAGGAACTGATAAGTAAAGTTCTCGGAATTTTACTCACATGGAATTACTGCTTGTGTCAGCTGGGATGTTTGAACTCAAATTGAAACACAAAATAGCTCTAAAGTTTTACAGTAGGTTATGGCAGAGGATTCGGACTGAAAATAATTATCCGTGATAAATTTTCCTGTGCAACAATGATAAATTTTCCTGTCACAATTAGGGAGTGATGCAGACACATTTGATGGCAAGGAAAAGCTTCACGAACCAGAGCAAACTGTAATTCTTGCTCAGCCTCACTCCTCAACTTGCAAGGCTCTGGGAGTTCAGATGCTGATGGAAGTGGATCGATTTTCCCTTATATTGAAAGCTTCCAAAAAAAAAAAAAACAACCCCTCCTCAACAAAAAAAAAAAAAAACCCAACCCACCTCCCGGGCTGCAAGTCCCATGGTTCCAATTAAAATCACCTGTTAACTTAAAAAGGTCTCTTTTTAAAAGGGGTTTAAAAGATTTTCATTTAATTGATTCAGTGTAAAATGCCCTTTACAATTACCACTATAAACTACTTGTTTCCCACTGAGTAAGACCCAATTTGAGATGTTTATCAAGACTTTGCACTCTCTCCACTCTCCATACTGAGTTCTTAAATTCTTTATTGACAGCTTGCATCTGTCAGCGAGGGATATTTTTAGTTTGTGGCAAGAAAGCTTTTAAAAGGTTGTAATGGCTCGATTTTGTAGTCTCTGTAGCCTCAAGAAATAAATCAGCTCGAAATGGCCTCGTAAGTGGGGGCAGTGCTGGGTGCCCCTCATTTCAGAGCAGGATTTCACAAATTTCTCAGTGGTTCCAGGAAGGTTTAGTGCAAAAATCACCCTCCCGCTCGGATTTCTGGAATTTTTGTCTCCTGCCATGAACTTCTTCACAATTAATAAACCTTGTGCCACTGACTGGGTCCTCCTCAGTCTCTTGACTTTGACTGTGGGGTTCGTTTAGAACTTTGGGGCTGATCCCCATGGGTGCTTTCCAACCCAGAATATTCCACAATTTGTCCTCAAAAAATTCCTAAAGCCCCTCCTAAATTCCACAATTTGTCCTCAAAAAATCTGATGACTCCCACAATTCCACTGAGGCGAGTTTGCTGGATAAAACCCATTTATTTGACCCCATTTGCTGTCTCCTTGTGCAGATTTAATTTCATTTTTTTTTTTTCAGCAAGAAAAGGATCCAAAAATCAGAGTCCAACTTGTTGGGTGTTTGGTGGATTTTAGTCTGGGGAGTTTCCCTTGGGGAAAAGCAGCTCCCTTTTCCTTTCTCTTCTCTGGGGAAAGAAGAATTCTCCAATTTTCATCTCAGGAGCGTTGAATTCTTGCAGTGCTTTGAGGAATCAAACAATTCCTGTACCCCCAACTCTCAGAAATTGTGAAATATGAATATTTCACCAGCAAAAATCCCATTTTCTGCAGTTTTACACCTTTGACCTGGGGGAAAAAAGAATTCTCCAAGTCTTCAACCCAAGGAGGGTTGAAATCTTGCAGCGCTTTGAGGAATCAAACAATTCCTGTACCCCCAACTCTCAGAAATTGTGAAATATGAATGTTTTAGCAGCAAAAATCTCTTTTTTTTCTGCAGTTTTACACCTTTGACCCCTCAGGCTGCAGGAGCCAAGGAGGGAAGGGTCTCTCTGCAGAGGGATCTCCACCTGCTGCCTCCAGGGAGCTGCTGGGAATTGGCTTTTTCCCAGAAAAAAAAATGGGAAAAACTGGGACAAACTGGGGGAAAAATGGGGAAAAAACTGGGAAAAAAAACTGGGAAAAAACTGGGATTTGTGAGTCCTTCA